>NC_077228.1:242754543-243957043 GCF_027887165.1 Monodelphis domestica | reverse complement strand
AGTGAAATCCAGCTCAGCCCAGGCAGGGGCTTCCCCAAGATTCTGTCTCTATGTGAATTTCCCAGTAATCCTCAGCCAGAAGTTGTGTCCTCAGCCTGGTGGTGTCTTCAGCCAGTGTTCCACCAACATAGCCTCCTCCAAATCCAAGGTAGGAATCTCAGCCACTCACCCAGCAAGCTGATGCAGGATTCAGGGGGAAAGTTTCCTTCAATGCCAGGAAAGGAATCTCTGGAACCAACCTTTCCAAACATCAGGAAGGGAATGAATGATAGACCATGCTGGTCTCTTCTTTTATGCTTCTTTTTCCACATCAGTTCTTGTCACTTCCTGTCACTCCCCTGTCTTCACAAAAACCAATGGCAGTCTTTCAATTTGCCTAGCACTGTCCAAGGGAAAGGGCACTGGCTTTTGGAGGTATGAGCTTACTTTCTTATTTAATGATAAGTAGGGGTATTTTAAGTTCTTTATTTGATTAGCTAAAAATAGATAAGGGGAGAGTTAATCCTATCTTCACAGTACCCAGAAGACTTATAATTGAAGCATATTTCCTAAATTCTGACATTTTCACAGGTCCCCTGTGTGTATCCATTATGCTTCACTATGTTTATATGTTACAAAGGGATTTTATTATTTTCATTTTCTTTTTCTCACTTCCATTTTGTAAAAATTAAATTATATCTCTAATAATAAAAATATTATATTTCATGAGGTTTATTAAGGATCATTAGAAATCAAGGAATAAAGAGGAAACAAAATAAAAACCACGTGCCCTGGCTGATTAGCCCATTTAAAGTCCCCACACCTAGCTTACCACTATACTTGCTGCATCATTTGCAAAGGAAGAATGAATGGTAGGCATTGCTGTCAGTTAAATGCCAATTGTGATCTCACCAACATGGAGACTCAGGAGAGATTATAAGGAATTCTGGGAAATACCAAGGACTTCTGGGGAATGAAGTCTAGGGTTAAAAATCTCCACATCCCCCCACCCCCAGGGTTGAGGAAGACTATTCTCTCCAATGGGTTTTGTAAACATGCCAGCTATGCAATTACAATAATTTGAGGATAAGAGGAAAAGAGAACAAATCCAATGATTGCTAGGTGCATTGACAAAAAGCCAGTTGGGGGTAATCCCCTTTGGCATAAGAGTATACATACAAAACAAATGCATTTAAACACCACACAGTTCAAATCACCACATCCCAAAGTTCACTCTGGATCTTCTGGTGCAGTGTGTGGTCTTCAGAGGCATCTTCATGGTGTCTTCTCCAAACAGTGCACTTTCTAGATTCAGAGAGGTATCATGTTTCTTAATCTAAAATTACTCTCAAATGGAATTTATACTTTGCAAGTTAAAATAATAATAATTTATACATACCCCTCCCCAAAGAAGGTGATTGGAAAACACAGGGATCATTTAGGGATGCATGGCTGAGTTATGAGGTATATGAATCAATTGGCAAGAGAAATAAAAGACATTAAAAAAATCCAAGTAAAAAATAAATAATTTCTGAATGAAATATAGACTACCAAAGTCTTATGTGTAAAAATTCTAAGTAAAGGAAAAATAAATCTATAACAATTCCTTGAGTCAGGGCCCAATTAAAATGATATAAGTAATGATGCATTTACCAATCAGTAGCCAGGACTACAGAAAGTTTGCCACACTATGAAAGGCAGAAAAGGGACTAAATTTTAGTAGCCATGTAGGAGCCCAATTTGAGATACTTGATAGAATGTGGAACAAGGAAGACCTGCCTTTAACACATGTTAAACAGCCACAACCTCAAACCCCAAACATGTTCAAATCCTTTTGTCATGGCTCAAAATTTTCATCAACCCCATCAGGATTGGTTGGTCGCTTTGACCTTATGCTTGATTGGCACTATGCAGTTTAGCTTGGTGCTTCTTTGACACTGTGCAATGGCTCTTTTT
The DNA here is from genome assembly GCF_027887165.1 of Monodelphis domestica. Taxonomy (NCBI): domain Eukaryota; kingdom Metazoa; phylum Chordata; class Mammalia; order Didelphimorphia; family Didelphidae; genus Monodelphis; species Monodelphis domestica. Next base: position 243,955,108 of record NC_077228.1, on the reverse strand, counting down.
GTATTTTCTTGTCCTGGAATCAGACAGAATCATTAAGCAAAGTCCCATAAATTTTTTAAGCAATCAATGGCATCATTTTAATAGTCTAAAACATTTTAGGTATGCATTGACATTATAGCAAATGTATTTTAAACTTATATTACTGCAAAATAAAAAAAAAGTTAAAGAAAATCTCAATACTGGTGACATGTGCTTCAAATATAAAAAGGAGAGAAAAAATAAAACTGAAATAGTATTTTGCACATGCAAGAAAAAATAATGATAAAGAGTTTTAAAAATAAAAAAATATATAGCTTATAATCATTGACACACTGTGTCAGCTAAGGAAATGTAGAATACAAAAGTTTCTCACCAAAAATGAGATCCATTTCCTTTTCAAGCCTTGCCATGATACACTGTGAGTGCAAAGCAAATGATTTTCACAATGTAACAGTTTTTTTATAAAGAACAATAGTACAAAATGTAATGCACATTCAAAAAGTACCAAAATCCCCAAAGTTGTAATATTCCATTTAATGACAATAGCAAACAAACCCACTATCATATTTCATATAAGTTGCTGTATGACAAAAAAAAACACCTATGAACTGATGAATATTTGTCACAATTTTCACAGACGTAGCAAATCTTTCAACCTTGGTAAATACTTTTTTAAAGAAAATAGAATTTATTTGGGTCTAGAACATCACCAAGAAATCTAGATTGTTCTGGTGGAAGTAAAGTGAGCTGAAGACTTATAAATGAGAGATACTCCCTTTTGAGGAGCCATGCCATGGGATTAACTTCCTAGCTACTTTGGTATGAGACTGTGATGTCCCATCCATTCACATTTTTATAAATGCGGGAGGTGGAGGTTATAATTGTATTTCACTTCAGCTACTAAAATGGACCTTACCTCCTGTTAGAGGCAGGCAAAATGATCAGAGTTGTTGAAAAAAATCTAAAAATCATGTCTAAAGACCCCTTAAAATCAGTTTAAGATATTTAGCTCATTAAATTTTCTAAAGGTTGTTATACAATTGTAACCAGTTTTTGATGTAGTCCATCCATCCTCTATGTGACAAGGTACAAAGCCAAAAAAGGAAAAAAAAAAACAACAACTGTTTTTTTATTTGGGCTTATTCAACAATGTTTGTTCAGTATAGTTATGGGGGGAAAGCAAAAGAATATAACAGTAGATAAAACCCAGTAAATTAAAATGATTCAGTGTAACAGAATAGTATCAAATACATTAATATATGAACTTAAAACCAACAAAATTAAATCTTAAACAAAACATTCAGCAAAATGCAATAAAATACAGAAATTTTTATAAAATATTGGAGTCTGAAAAGCCTTAAAAATATATCCTCTGGACTCTTTAAAGTTAGTTTTTTTTTTTTTGTTTGCTTTACCTGTTGAGATTTCTTTTGTCAGTAATGTGGTATTTCCCATAGTGAGGGAGAACTTGGGTTTTGGGAATCTCAAATTGTGCAGGCCCAAATGGCAAAGAGTTGCAGGGAGATGAATTTCTCCCCTGAATCTCAGGTAAGATACGTAAAAGTATCACTGCACTCAAAAAACAGCCTTTGACCTCTCATAGAATACACCATGCTTGTAATCAAATTCCTTTTTGGAAACGTCTCTTCCCTCTCCTCACTGCCCCCCCCCAGGTCCCCTGCCACGTGGGGGTAATTGTCTCCTAAGAAAAGAATAACCCCATTTTTACCACCTGGTTTGTGATTCCAAAGACACAATGGCAACTACCTGCATCCTGGGTCCTAGGGCTAGACCTGGGTTTGGATGAGCAATCTGGATTGGAGGCCAGAGATCAGGAGTAGAGTTTCTGGGGCCTGAAGCTGGGGCTGGGCCTGGGGCCAGGGCCGCAGGGTGAGTGTTCTGGGTCATGAAGGTCAGGAGTCAATGGCTGGAGGCAGGAGCAGGCAGCAGGATCCAGCTGAATCAGGAGAAACAAGGTTGGGAGGGTGAGTGGGTGGGGTGGGTGAAAAGCCTTGGCAGGAGAAACATAGCTTAAAAAAAATTATCTAGGCTATCTTAAAAAAATTGAGAAGTTCTCATCTGATTTGTGGTTGCTAAAATTGTAAAAATTATATTATATCTCTAATAATAAAAATATTATATTTTATGAGGTTTATTAAGGATTGTTTGAAATCAAGGAATAAAGAGAATACAAAATATAAACCATATGCCCTGGCTGATTAGCCCATTTAAAGTCCCCACACGTAGTTTACCACTATACTTGCTGCATCATTTGCAAAGGAAGACAGCGTGGGAGGCATTACTGCCAGTTAAATACCAATATATACCAATAAATACCAATTGTGATCTCGCCAACATGGAGACTCAGGAGAGATTATAGGAAATTCTGGGAAATACCAAGGACTTCTTGGAAAAAGTCTAGGGTTCAAAATCTCCATTTATACAGTTTGAAGAAGGAGGCCATAAGGAGAAGAGTAGTATACTAATGATCATGCTGATAAAGAGGGGGGTTGTTTGTAGAAGCCCCCTTGGTGGGGCAAGACTGGGACCAAAATTTCACAGGTAAGGTTGGGGGAAATAATATGAGGAAATACAAAGGTTGAAATTAGAAGGACATCACCTGTAGATAAGGACTAGGGAAAAGATAAGAATCAAAGACATAGATACAGTGTTATGTCAGAAGGATTTTGCAGCAGTGCTGGTGTCAAATGAATACAGTTTATTGCAAGCAGCTAGCAAGTTTTAAAGGTATATATCACAAAGAATTAAAAACATTCCTTTGAGATGGGTCCTTGGGAAAATGCTGAGACAGTTCTTGGGAAAGTGCAACAAGGATGGTAGATATGACACCTGGTGCAGGATAAAGATTCCAGGAATTATGGTGAGATGATAGTTCCAGGAATTAGGGCAGGAGAATAGTTCCAAGAAATATAGATAGGCACCTGGGGTAAGATAATGATTCCAGCACCATATGCGGTTCATGGAACGGTCAGAAACAGTATGTCTTTGCCAGCAATAGACATCTATTACTATGAGAGGCCTAAAGAAGGGGAGTGTAAACCTTAAAATTTCTTAGACTTATAAATGTTGGAAATTTCACCATTGGGAAATTTCATACTTGAAGAATTTCCTACTGATAGTGGGAACTCTATTGGAATGTGAACCCCATTGGCATGGGAGGTTCCTTCTCCTCCCCACTTAAGATTACTTTAGGACAGAAACCTTTTGCTGAACAATGGAAAGGGCTTTGACCTATGCTTAAGCATAGAACAGGAAGTTCTTTGAGTCATGATTGATTTTAGAATTGATACAATAGAGATACTTGGAATGACAGAACCAGGTCTTGGAACTTCCAATCTCCACCCTGCTCAGGGTAACAGGATTTAGGAAGGGCTGCAGCAAAGGATCAAGATTTAATTATTTGAGAATATGACCTTCAACAGACATGTGCAAAGCCACAGACCTCTGGGCGGGCCTGGGTTAAGCTAGAGCCACCATTGGCACAGGGAAGACATGGACAGTGATTGGTAGATGTGAGAACTGAGGGGAGGGAACTTGGATGGTTTCCTTAAAGATAGTGGGGTCTGAGGACTGAGGTGGTTGGAGAGGTTTTGCTCTGAGAGGTTGTGCTCTGAGGAGCTTGCTCTGAAGGAAGCTGGAGGTGGAGGCCCCTGAGACTGCTTCTCCATTTTGGTCACGTGAGTGATAGGGACTGATCTCTTTTCTTTGCCTCAGCTATCTAAGGGCTTGGGCCTTTTGGCCCAGCCTAAACAGAGGGGGTATTTAAGCCCTATTCCCTTCTCTCTCCCCCCCCCCTCTCTCTCTCTAATACCTTTCTTCCTCCTGTTTGTAATTAAACTCCATAAAAGGTTGACTGCTGACTTGAGTTTTCATTTAGGAATTACATAGCTGAATTCCTTGGCGACCTTAAATTAATATATATCAGTCTTTTAAAGTGATTTCCATGTCACGTTGTGGCTGACCACACGGGAGTCTAAAGAATTCTCTCAATAAACTTCTGAAATTCCTTGCCTTTTTACTCTACCTTCTCACCACTTAGTCCCTTTTAACAGCAAACTTGGCTTAAAGACACAGCTGCTAGAACACGAGTATAAAAAACTTTTTCTCTCTTCTCTTTTCTCCCTAAGTTAAATTGGAATCAGCAGTTTTTCTTTTTCTTCCCTTTAATCTTAAGGGACAGCTGGGTAGCTCAGTGGATTGAAAGCCAGGCCTAGAGACAGAAGGTCCTGGGTTCAAATCGGACCTCAGATACTTCCAAGCTGTGTAACTCTGATAGTTAGATAGAAAACAGCTGTTTTAAATCTCAGCAACAGGACCCTAAAGTCCTGGCAGGAAGAGCTGTTTCTAAATATCCTTTCTCTTAAGGAACAACTTCCTAGATAAAAAAAAACCCTGTGGAAAGTTTGTTGCTTTTCCCTGCTCCCCAGGTGTTTTGTGAAGACTGTTAGAGAAATAATTACAATATATATATATATATATATATATATGTATATATATATATATATAAATGAGTACTACATTCTTTGACATTTATATGGCAGCTGAAGAATTAGGGGCATTGAGGAATGCAAGATACCTCCAAATTTTTATATTAATAGGTACTGTCATTTTTGTACTCCTCAATACTATTTTTAGAGATGCTAAAATAAAAAATATTGAGGATAAAATAGAAAAAAATTGAGGATAAAATGCAAGCCCAATTAGAAGATCTAAAATGTTTCTTACAGTATCAATGGGCAAACACCCACTCTACCAGAAACAGACCTGTTTCTGAACCTTTGAATGATGAAATTTCCTTCCCTGAAATAGAGATGGAAAACACCTTCCCTATAGCCCAGTTAACAGACTGCTTCTCTCATGCAGTGCAAGTCTTGTCTGAATTTAATCCCCAAAACCCTTCCCCTGCAATCCCAGTTTCTCATGTTCCCTCTCCTACAGAAAACCAAATTCCAACGCAAAGGAGATCTTGTCCTCCTAGAGAAACCTGTCCTTGTCAAACTGACCCACAGGTACAAAATTCAACTAGAAGCCTGTTTCTTCTAAGAGAAGTACCTGAAATAGGACAGAATGGGGATGTGGTGACTTTAAGACATAGGATACCGTTTACTCCCCAAGAAATAAATGAATTTACACGAAATATCCCCAAATATGAACAAGATCCTCTTCTAGTAACAAAAAAAGATGGGAGACATATTTTTTCTGTATAATCCATCTTACAAGGATGTTGAGAACTTACTACAGGCTTTTTTAACTGAATGTGAAAAAAATAAAATAATTGCTCATGTCAACAAAACCCGGGGGCGTAATGCAGCACATTGGCCATCTCAGGATCCCAAATGGGACTATAACAATCCTGAGGATTATCTACAACTATACCGTTGTAGAGAGGCCATCCTCACGGCAATGAAGGAATATGCAGACAGTACAGATAAGTGGATGGAACTTGAAAAAATTAAGCAAAAGGAAGAAGAAACACCCTCCAGATTTATGGATAGAATAATCGAGTTTGGGGACAGATACTTAGATTGGGACCTAACTAAAGAGAGTAGCTTAAGACAAGTTAGAAGGATCTTTGTAAATAACTCTTGCAAAGCAATTAAGAATTATTTTAGAACACAATGCCCAAGATGGTCAGATATGGACCTTGAAGAATTGTGAAAAACAGCTATATATGTTTTAAAGGGAAACAAAGAAAAGGAGGAAGAAAATAATGATGACATGGAGTAATTGAAGAAAAAAATGAGATATTTAATAGATAGGATAACTAAATTAGAAAGTGGGCATGATAATGAACCAACGACAATTGCCCCTCTCCAGAAATCCAGTTATCAATCCATTACTTGCCACTTCTGTGGGAAGAAGGGCCACAAAATGATGGAATGTAGAACCTTTCTTAAGATGATTGGATGGAATACACAGTTTAATAATAGCTTTAGAAATAATAACTATAGAAATGATGATAATGGTTATAGAAACCAGAATTCTAGAAATTATAATAATGACTATGGAAATAACTATGATGAATATAGAAATAAGAACTTTAGAAACCAGAATTATAGAAATAGGAATTGGGAAAATAATGACAATGTTCCAAATGAAGAAAATTATAATGATAATGAACAACAATAATATATGAGAAATGGTGCTCGTCCAAAAAATACTCAAGAGGTGCCCAAAAATACCTCAGAGAGGTGCCCTTCAGGGGGGTGCCCAAGGAATATCCCAAACACAATGATGGTGTCCGGGGGGGGGGGGCTGGGGCACAGGAATCAGAGGATACAACCTTTGATTTCCCGGACCCTGATGTCCTACTACCCGTTGTCCCTATCCACTGCCCCCCACATACTAATGATCCCCATGTTACCTTAAAGGTGGGTAACACCTATTATGATTGTCTATTAGACAGCGGAGCTTCCTGGTCTGTGTTAAAGAGAACACCTGATTTACAATGTTATTCTGTTGGCTCAGAGAATGTAATGGGAGTATCAGAAATAACCCAAAGAGTTAAAAGACTTCCTCCTAGAATGGTGTCTGTAGGACCCCTAGAGGTACAACACTCCTTCCTTTTGATGCCTGACTCCCCTTTAAATTTGCTGGGGAGGGACCTTCTATGCAAACTCAGAGCCACAATAACCTGCTCCCCAGATGGCTCATTATCATTAGAAGTATCAGAGGAATCTTGAAATTTACTCCCTGTAATTCTCTCAGAATCAGGAGAAAAAAGAGCATCCCGTCTTTGCAATACCTAAAGATATACCGGAGTCTCTTTGGGCCACATCTTCTTCCAATGTAGGGTTACTTAAGTCGGCTGTTCCTGTGCAGATAAAAACTAAATCTAGTCCACCTCCTTCTATCCCTCAGTATCCCCTCTCAAAGGAGGCAATTGAGGGTATTACACCAGTTATTAACTCATTAATAGAACAGGGAATAATAATCCCTTGCAAATCTGAATACAACACGCCCATCCTGCCAATTAAAAAAACAAAAAGAGGGCCCAATGGCAAGCACCTCTATAGATTCGTACAGGACCTAAGGGCAGTGAATAATCATGTTATAAAGAGACACTCTGTAGTTTCTAACATACATACTATTATTTCATCTATTCTCAGCACAGCTACATACTTTACAGTAGTAGACTTGTGTTCAGCTTTCTTCTCCATACCTATACATGAGAACTCCAGGCATATTTTTGCTTTCACCTGAAAGGGCTCACAATATACCTGTTGTCAGCTGCCACAGGGTTATGTCGAAAGTCCGAGCTTATTTGAGCAAATTTTGAGCCAAGACACAGACAATATAACATTTAGAAATAGCAAATTAATCAAATATGTAGATGATGTACTCTTGGCTTCAACAGATGAAAACCATGTCAAGAAGATAGAAAACACCTTCTTTTGGAATTGCACAAAAGAGGACATAAAATCTCTAAGGATAAAGTTCAGTGGTGTCTCCAAAAAGTAGAATATTTGGGATTCATCTTGACTGTGGGTGCTTGTTATATTTCTCCAAAACGAATTGAGAATATTCAAAAATTGAGTGCTCCTAATACTAAGAAACAGCTGAGAGCAATTTTAGGAGCAACAGGGTTTTGCAGACAATGGATTCCTTGCTATGGGGAAATTACTAAACCCCTTATAGCATTAACAAAGGATTCAGTCCCTGAACCCCACAAATTAGAGCCTGAACACTTGTCAGCTCTATCAGAGCTAAAAAAGGATATCATTTCTGCCCCTGCTCTAGGCATCCCAGATTACAACAAGCCATTTACTTTGTATGTGCATGAGCGAAGAGGAGTAGCTTCTGGTTTTTAACTCAGACTTTGGGACCTTCTCAGCTCCCAATTGCTTATTATTCTACCCAACTAGACCCAGTAGCAGGCAGGAGCACCACCATGCCTTAGAGGAGTAGCTGCTACAGCCTTACTAGTAACAAAAACCCTTGATTTAGTATTGGGATGTCCATTAACAATAATATGCCCACATGAGATAGAAGCATTATTAATAAAACATAGAACACAGGCATTCTCGGATCAGAGAATTACAAGGTATGAAATAACCTTATTAAAGAGTGAAAATATTACCTTGAAACGCTGTTCAACTCTTAACCTTGACACCTTGCTTCCAGATTTACCTACTTCAGGAGAACCATTACATTACTGTGAAACATTAGTGTCCATGGCAGAAAAGCCTTGAGATAATCTCTTCGACACTCCCTTAGACAATGCAGATCTGATTTTATTTACCGATGGTTCCTCTTTTATGAGGGATGGCATATGTTACACTGGAGCTGCCGTAGTCTCAAATTTGCCACTGAATGGTCAGCTTCACTACCTTCTAACATTAGCGCTCAAGGAGCAGAACTCATAGCTCTAAAACTAGTTTGTATAATTGCCAAGGATTAAAAAGGCAACAATTTATACGAATTTTAGATATGCTTTTGGCATTTGTCATTCAGTCGGAATGCTATGGCTCCAAAGAGGATTTTTAACCTCAGTTTGAAAATCCATAGTTAATGCAGAAATTATTTTTTTTATGTTGCTCAAAACTTTCTTTCTTTTTTTTAAATATATTTTATTTGATCATTTCCAAGCATTATTCGTTAAAGATCATTTTCTTTTCCGCCCTCCCCACCCCCCATAGCCGACGCGTAAGTCCACTGGGCATTAGATGTTTTCTTGATTTGAACCCATTGCTTTGTTGATAGTATTTGCACTAGAGTGTTCATTTAGAGTCTGTCCTCTGTCATGTCCCCTCAACCTCTGTATTCAGGCAGTTGCTTTTCCTCGGTGTTTCCACTCCCATAGTTTATCCTTTGCTTATGAATGGTGTTTATTTCTCCTGGATCCCTGCAAGTTGTTCAGGGACATTACACCGCCACTAATGGAGAAGTCCATTACGTTCGATTATACCACAGTGTATTAGTCTCTGTGTACAATATTCTCGTGGTTCTGCTCCTCTCGCTCTGCATCACTTCCTGGAGGTTGTTCCAGTCTCCATGGAACTTCTCCACTTTATTATTCCTTTTAGCACAATAGTACTCCATCACCAACATATACCACAGTTTGTTCAGCCATTCCCCAATTGATGGGCATCCCCTCGTTTTCCAGTTTTGGGCCACCACAAAGAGCGCAGCTATGAATATTTTTGTACAAGTCTTTTTGTCCATTATCTCTTTGGGGTACAGACCCAGCAGTGCTATGGCTGGGTCAAAGGGTAGATATTCTTTTGTCGCCCTTTGGGCATAGTTCCAAATTGCCCTCCAGAATGGTTGGATCAATTCACAACTCCACCAGCAATGAATTAATGTCCCTACTTTGCCACATTCCCTCCAGCATTCATTAATTTCCTTTGCTGTAATGTTAGCCAATCTGCTAGGTGTGAGGTGATACCTCACAGTTGTTTTGATTTGCATCTCTCTGATTATAAGAGATGTAGAGCACTTCTTCATGTGCTTGTTAATAGTTTTGATTTCTTTATCTGAAAACTGCCTATCCATGTCCCTTGCCCATTTATCAATTGGAGAATGGCTTGATTTTTTGTACAATTGATTTAGCTCATTATAAATATGAGTAATTAAACCTTTGTCAGAGTTTTCTATGAAGATTTTTTCCCAATTTGTTGTTTCCCTTCTGATTTTAGTTATATTGGTTTTGTTTGTACAAAAGCTTTTTAGTTTGATGTAGTCAAAATTATTTATTTTACATTTTGTGATTCTTTCTATATCTTGCTTGGTTTTAAAGCCTTTCCCCTCCCAAAGGTCTGACATGTATACTATTCTGTGTTTACCCAATTTACTTATGATTTCCTTCTTTATGTTTAAGTCACTCACCCATTTTGAATTTATCTTGGTGTAGGGTGTGAGGTGTTGATCTATTCCTATTCTCTCCCACACTGTCTTCCAATTTTCCCAGCAGTTTTTATCGAATAGTGGATTTTTGTCCCAAAAGCTGGGATCTTTGGGTTTATCGTATACTGTCTTGCTGAGGTCGCTTTCCCCCAGTCTATTCCACTGATCTTCCTTTCTTTTTCTTAGCCAGTACCAAATTGTTTTGATGACTGCTGCTTTGTAATATAGTTTTAGGTCAGGGACTGCAAGGCCCCCATCATATGTGTTTTTTTTTCATTATTTCCCTGGATATCCTTGATCTTTTGTTCTTCCAAATGAACTTATGTTATGGTTTTTTCTAAATCAGTGAAGAAGTATTTTGGTAGTTCAATGGGTATGGCACTAAATAGATAAATAAGTTTGGGTAGGATGGTCATTTTTATTATATTGGCTCGTCCTATCCATGAGCAGTTAATGTTTTTCCATTTGTTCAGGTCTAGTTTTAGTTGTGTGGCGAGTGTTTTGTAGTTGTGTTCATATAGTTCCTGTGTTTGTCTTGGGAGATAGATTCCTAGGTATTTTATTTTGTCTAAGGTGATTTTGAATGGGATTTCTCTTTCTAGTTCTTGCTGCTGAGCTGTGTTGGAGATATATAGAAAAGCTGATGATTTATGTGGGTTTATTTTGTATCCTGCAACTTTGCTAAAGTTGTTGATTATTTCAATTAGCTTTTTGGTTGAATCTCTAGGATTCTTTAAGTAGACCATCATGTCATCCGCAAAGAGTGATAACTTGGTCTCCTCCTTGCCTATTTTGATGCCTTCAATTTTTTTATCTTCTCTAATTGCTACTGCTAGTGTTTCTAGTACAATGTCAAATAGTAGGGGTGATAATGGGCATCCTTGTTTCACTCCTGATCTTATTGGGAATGCATCTAGTTTATCCCCATTGCAGATGATATTAGCTGTTGGTTTTAGATATATACTGTTTATTATTTTTAGGAATGACCCTTCTATTCCTATGCTTTCTAGTGTTTTTAATAGGAATGGGTGTTGTATTTTATCAAAGGCTTTTTCTGCATCTATTGAGATAATCATGTGGTTCTTGCTAGTTTGCTTGTTGATGTGGTCAATTATGTGGATGGTTTTCCTAATGTTGAACCAGCCCTGCATTCCTAGTATGAATCCTACTTGATCATGGTGAATGATCCTTCTGATCACTTGCTGGAGTCTTTTTGCTAGTATCCTATTTAAGATTTTTGCATCTATATTCATTAGGGAGATTGGCCTATAGTTTTCTTTCTCTGTTTTTGACCTGCCTGGTTTTGGAATCAGTACCATGTTTGTGTCGTAAAAGGAGTTTGGTAGAACTCCCTCTTTGCTTATTATGTCAAATAGTTTGTATAGTATTGGGGTTAACTGTTCTCTGAATGTTTGATAGAATTCACAGGTGAATCCATCAGGCCCTGGGGATTTTTTCTTAGGAAGTTCTTTGATGGCTTGATGGATTTAAATTTCTGATATGGGATTATTTAAGAATTCTATTTCCTCTTCTGTTAGTCTAGGCAGTTTGTATTTTTGTATATATTCATCCATTTCTTCTAAATTGGTGTATTTGTTGCCATATAATTGGGCAAAGTAATTTCTAATGATTGCCTTAATTTCCTCCTCATTGGAGGTGCTGTCCCCCTTTTCATCTTTAATGCTGTTAATTTGCTTTTCTTCCTTCCTTTTTTAAATTAGATTGACCAGTACTTTGTCTATTTTGTTTGTTTTTTCAAAGTACCAGCTTCTTGTCTTATTTATTAAATCAATAGTTCTATCACTTTCGATTTTATTAATTTCTCCCTTAATTTTTAGGATTTCTAATTTGGTTTTCTGCTGGGGGTTTTTAATTTGATCGCTTTCGAGTTTTTTCAATTGCATTTCCAATTGATTGATCTCTGCTCTCCCTTGTTTGTTAATATAAACTTTCAGGGATATGAATTTGCCTCTGATTACCGCTTTGGCTGCATCCGAAAAGGTTTGAAAGGATGTTTCGCCATTGTCATTTTCCTTGATGAAATTATTAATTGTTTCTATAATTTCTTCTTTAACTAAACGGTTTTGGAGTATCATATTGTTTAATTTCCAATTGGTTTTAGATTTGGTTTTCCATGTACCATTACTAATCATTATTTTTATTGCCTTGTGATCTGAGAAGGCTGCATTCATTATTTCTGCTTTTTTGCATTTGTGTGCTATGTTTCTGTGACCTAATGTATGGTCAATTTTTGTAAATGTGCCATGTGGTGCTGAGAAGAAGGAGTATTCCTTTTTATCCCTATTTATTTTTCTCCATATGTCTATTAATTCTAATTTTTCTGAGATTTCATTCACTTCTTTTACCTCTTTCTTATTTATTTTTTGATTTGATTTATCTAAATTTGATAATGGTTGGTTTAAGTCTCCCACTAGTATGGTTTTATTGTCTATTTCTTCCTTCAATTCGCCTAGTTTCTCCATTAGAAATTTGGGTGCTATATTATTTGGTGCATACATGTTGATTAATGATATTTCCTCGTTGTCTAGAGTCCCTTTTAACAAAATATAATTACCTTCCCTATCCCTTTTGATCAGGTCTATTTTTGCATTGGCTTTATCAGATATCATGATTACCACTCCTGCCTTCTTTCTATCAATTGAGGCCCAGAAGGTCTTACTCCATCCTTTAATTCTGACCTTGTGGGTGTCAACCCGCCTCATGTGTGTTTCTTGAAGACAACATATGGTAGGGTTTTGGATTCTAATCCATTCTGCTATTCGTCCACGTTTTATGGGTGAGTTCATCCCATTCACGTTCAAAGTTATGATTGTCATTTGTGGACTCCCTGGCATTTTGATTGCCTTCCCTAATTCTAACCTTTTCTTCTTCGGCTCTACCTTTTAGTCCAGTGATTTACTTTGAATCAGTGCCCCTTGTCCCCTCCCTTGATGTTTCCCTTTTTAGTCCCTCCCTTTTTCTTCCCTACCCCTCCCCCCTCTCTTTCCCTCCCGTTTTGTTCTCCCTCTCCCCTTCCCCCCCCTTGGTTTTCCCTTCTCCTTACCCTTGTTGGGTAAGATAGAATTCAAGATCCCAATGGATCTGGATGTTTTTCCCTCTCGGAGTTGATTTCCCTGAGATTGAGGTTTAAGTAACCCCCCCCCCTCTTCCTCTCCTTCTTATAGGAGTTTTCTTCCCCTCCCCTTCCCATGTGAATCTTTGTGTGAGAACCATTATTCTATTTGGTCTTTCTTTACCCCCTATTTATACATTACATTTTCCCCATATGTTAGTATACATAGATTGATATAAATGTAGTCCTTATAGAAGAGAGTTTGAGTAAAAGAAGAAGATAACATTTTTCCCCTTTCCTTAATATTTACCTTTTCAGGTATTCCTTGCTCTTTGATTTTCGGTATCAAACTTTCCACAGAGCTCTGGTCTTTTCTTTGCAAAAAGTTGGAAGTCTTCTATTTTGTTGAATGCCCATACTTTCCCTTGGAAGTATATAGTCAGTTTTGCTGGGTAGCTGATTCTTGGTTGGAGACCCAGCTCTCTTGCCTTTCTGAAGATCATGTTCCATGCCTTACGATCATTCAGAGTGGAACTTGCAAGGTCTTGTGTGACCCTGATTGGCATACCTTTATATCTAAATTGTCTTTTTCTGGCTTCCTGTAGGATTTTTTCTTTTGTTTGATAGCTTTGGAATTTGGCAATTACATTCCTGGGATTTGTCTTTTGGGGGTTTAGTGTAGAAGGTGTTCTGTGAGCTCTGTCAGTGGCTGTATTGCCCCCTTGTTCTAGAATCTCTGGGCAATTTTCTTTGATTATATCTTGTATCACCATGTCCAGTTTGGTGTTTATTTCTGGCTTTTCTGGGAGTCCAATTATTCTTAAATTTTCTGTTCTCCCTCTATTTTCCAGATCTATCACCTTGTCGGTGAGATATTTTATGTTCTCTTCTAATTTCTTGGTGTTTTGGCTTTGCTTTATTAGTTCTTGCTTTAAAGCCTGGTTTTCTTTTACAGTTTGGTTAAACTGGTTTTGTAGATGCATGAATTTCTTTTGCATTATTTCCCACTTTTCCTCCCAGAGGGCTTCCATCTTTTTGGTCATTTCTGATTCAAATTCTTCATGGGTTTGTGGAGAGTTTCTATTTCCTTTGGAAGATTTTGGAGAATTTTCTTGTATATCTTCTTCTATCTGCTCTGTATTTTGTATTTTGGCTCCATAGAATGTGTCCAAAGTCGCCTCTTTCTTCTTATTTTTCTTGGTATTTTGGGGCTTCTGTGCTTCTGTGGAGTTTGTCATCTCTGAATGTGGAGGATAAGCTTTTCTTATCTCTGTCTGGTGATCAGAGGCTTTAGTCCTGGGCAGATGGTTCTATGAGCTTTCCCTGGGTTAAACTGAATATGCCTCACTGGAACTGGAATGGAAGGGTCGGACCACGAGGCCACACTCTCCCCCCGGCTCACTTTCCGGAAGTTGCCTTCAGAATCGCTGGCCGTGAGGCTGTTTCGTCGGCCTGCGGGGGGGATGGGCTGCAGCTTTCCCAAGCTCCGAGGGCAAGGACTTTCACTGAGACTTGGATAGCAGGATCCAGCCCGTGAGGCTGTCTTGCCCGCCCTGAGGGTTGCTGTTGTTTAGACCAGCTCTCTGCAGAGGAAGCCCCAGGCAGTAACTTTCACTGGGACTCGGGTAGAAGGCCCTGAGGGTTCTGCTCTCTGAGCCTGGCCGGGCTGCGGCTTCCGGGAGCCTTGGACTCTGCGTTCCTACCCCTGAGGTCCGAGTGATCTCGGGTTCTGGCTTTTGAGGGGAGCCGTACCTTTTGAACCGGGTCCAGGTCCAGGAGGAGGGTTCCCAGGGTCTGTGCTGTTGATCGTTTTGAATTTCGGCGCCTTAGGAGCTTATAGTTTGAGATCGGTCGGGAAGGGTTTTCAGGAGATCTGAGCTTTAGCTTTCTCTAAGCCACCATCTTAACCGGAAGTCCTCAAAACTTTCTCTAATGCAGAAATTATTAATGAAGTTCTTTCTGCTCTCAAACTGCCTAAATCCCTAGCTGTAGTTCATTGCTCTGCCCATACAGGTGGCTCTGGCCCTGTCTCTAGAGGAAATGACCGAGCAGATGCAGCTGCAAAACTAGCAGCCATAGAAGGACCTCAATTAATTTTAACATTAACAACCACTGATAATTTAAATTTATCACTTTCCTATAATGAAAAGGAAGTGGAAAAATGGAAATAAAAATTTAAAGCAAAACAGATTAATGTAGTATGGGTGTCATCTGAAGGAAAACCCCTGCTCCCTAGAAGTTTCTATAACCAAATTTGCTAATCTATTCACAAAAATGGTCATTTTGGCACCCAGGGTATCGTGGACTCTGTCAAGAGAGTATGGATAGCCACTGGTATATCTACTATAGCCTCTAAAGTATGTTCAGTCTGCTCCATTTGCCAGGCATATGACTAACATGCATATTGTGGAAAAGCCTTTGGGGGACGTCCTCTGGCTTACACACCTTTTGAACATCTACAGATAGATTTCATAACAATGCCAAAGGCTGGACGTTATAAATTTTGTCTAGTAATTGTAGATCAACTGACCAGATGGCTGGAAGTATTTCCTATGACCCGAGCCACAGCAGATTTTGTTGCTAAGATAGTTTTAAAGGAAATTATTCCTAGTTTTGGCCTGCCAGCACGTATTGACTCCGATAGAGGGAGTCATTTTACTGATTCTGTCTTAAACCAAACATATTCTTGCTTGGGGATAACTCCAAAATTCCATGTTCCATATCACCCCCAGAGCTCAGGCCAAGTGGAGAGGATGAACAAAGAACTTAAAACTATGATTGGCAAATTATGCACTGAGACCCATTTAAAATAGCCTGAAATTCTCCCTCTGGCCCTATTTTATCTTAGAAGCAGGCCTAGAGGAGACTTACATATTTCACCATTTGAGATGCTTTTTGGACATCTGCCTATACAGGCTAAGCCTTTCTCCCCGGCTTATACATCGCTATTAAGGGGAGTTATTACTATTGTTTCCTATATACAGGAGTTACAGCACAAACTACGTGAACTTCATAAATCTGGAGCTGCAGTACAAGCCGGACCATTAGACTTTTCTCTGCATGACCTGAACCCAGGAGATAAAGTTTATATCAAGAATTTCAAGTGAACTGGAGCAACTCAACCTTCATGGGAAGGACCATTCCAAATATTATTAACTACTCCAACATCTATAAAGATTGGAGAAAGAGACTCTTGGATTCACTACTCACATGTGAAGAAAGCATCTTCTGCTGAGACTGATTGACTGTATCCTATCATATGAATTGTGACTCTATCTTATCATATGAATTGGAGATTATAATCCATAGACAAATGGATGCTGTTTTTTCAAGAATATATTGAATTACTGATTTTTTCTTATTTTTCTTATTTCTTTTCTTTTTTGATCAGAATATTTGATTTTTTTCTCATTTTTTGTACTGAAGGTACACATAATTAATATTAATATTATTTTTTCCTGCAGTAATACAAGTTAATATATATATATATATATATATATATATATACTCTTGCTATAATATCAATATATGCCTAAAAGCTTTAAACTATGGGAACCTGCCATTTATTGATAAAATATTATAGGACTGTGATTAATGTTTGTGTCTGATTCCAGGAAAAGGGATAAAAACAAGGAGCACAGACTAAACCTGAATAGTGCCAATAGAGCACACAAGAAATATTAAAGTGAGACTCGAGGTTGCGACGCTTAACTTATGTTTAAGTCATAGGACTTCCTTGTATCTACACTCTTTACGAGGTACTCAAACAAGTAAAAACCTTGACTATCATGCTGGCTCCCTATATCCCTGAAGAAAAAAAAAATCAGACGAGGGAATGACATTTCCCCATCAAAATAGAATTCTAATTCTTTTCTTTTTATATTATGGCAACTTCCTGTCTTGGCTACAAATGGCTAAGTGAAATATTACTGCATTCTGTCCTACATACTTGTGGGATAGAAATTACTTTAAACTGGACCTATACAAGGCCTATTTTGAATTTTTCTTATGTCTGATTATTTTTCTATTCTTTTGATAATTGACACATACACCGCCATAACTGAACATTGCATTCTGAGCTAAACTTGATATTTTTTAATACTTATTTCAGGGGGGATTGTATTTTAATTTAAAATCTAAGAATTTTTTTTATTTTTGAATTTTTTTTGAGATTGTATTTTTATAAAAATCCAAGAATTTTGAATTTTGTTTAAGATTTTAGTGTTTTAAAAAAAAATTAAAGATTTTGATTCTGTTTGAGAAAAGATCTTCAAGAAAGAAGCTTGAAACTTTTATATCCAGAGAATGAACTGTTGCAGAAAGATGCCAAAAACCTATACTTCACCAAGAAGATCAAGAATGAACTTTGGATATGATTTATTGGACTGAACTTTTGATTGAACATTTATTGTAATTGTACACATTTATGCCAAAGGGGACTGCCCCTAATTTGGCTTTCTGTCAATGCACCTAGCAAAACATTGGTTTTGCTTTCTTTTCTTTTCTATTTCCTCTCTCACTATTCTAATTTCTCTTAGAAAATTGAATATTATGTATATCTATAGTTAGAAGTGCATTTAGAACTACAAATTGACTATGTTAAATGATCAATGGGGAGACTAGTCTCCCAATGATTATCAGGGGGGATTGTAAACCTTAAAATTTCTTAGACTTATAAATGTTGGAAATTTCACCATTGGGAAATTTCATACTTGAAGAATTTCCTACTGATAGTGGGAACTCTATTGGAATGTGAACCCCATTGGCATGGGAGGTTCCTTCTCCTCCCTACTTAAGATTACTTTAGGACAGAAACCTTTTGCTGAACAATGGAAAGGGCTTTGACCTATGCTTAAGCATAGAACAGGAAGTTCTTTGAGTCATGATTGATTTTAGAATTGATACAATAGAGATACTTGGAATGACAGAACCAGGTCTTGGAACTTCCAATCTCCACCCTGCTCAGGGTAACAGGATTTAGGAAGGGCTGCAGCAAAGGATCAAGATTTAATTATTTGAGAATATGACCTTCAACAGACATGTGCAAAGCCACAGACCTCTGGGCGGGCCTGGGTTAAGCTAGAGCCACCATTGGCACAGGGAAGACATGGACAGTGATTGGTAGATGTGAGAACTGAGGGGAGGGAACTTGGATGGTTTCCTTAAAGATAGTGGGGTCTGAGGACTGAGGTGGTTGGAGAGGTTTTGCTCTGAGAGGTTGTGCTCTGAGGAGCTTGCTCTGAAGGAAGCTGGAGGTGGAGGCCCCTGAGACTGCTTCTCCATTTTGGTCACGTGAGTGATAGGGACTGATCTCTTTTCTTTGCCTCAGCTATCTAAGGGCTTGGGCCTTTTGGCCCAGCCTAAACAGAGGGGCTATTTAAGCCCTATTCCCTTCTCTCTCCCCCCCCCTCTCTCTCTCTAATACCTTTCTTCCTCCTGTTTGTAATTAAACTCCATAAAAGGTTGACTGCTGACTTGAGTTTTCATTTAGGAATTACATAGCTGAATTCCTTGGTGATCTTAAATTAATATATATCAGTCTTTTAAAGTGATTTCCATGTCACAGGAGGGAGAGAGCAGTTGGGCTCATTCTCAGACAGACTCTGCGTTCTCAGCCTCTTAACAGAGGGCACTCAGATCTTAGATGGGCTCCATTTATCAACCTCTGACAGCCATTATAACATCTTTTAAAATTCATGGAAGAAAACAAAAAGAAGTTTATAAGGAAGTAAACATAGATAAGCATGAGAGTTTTTAATATAATATATAGAATTCATTACATACATAAAAAATAAGCAGAATGAAATGGAGATTCAGTTTCCCTTCAAATCCTCTTTTTTTTGTTGTTCTGCTATATGTATGTAAATGCTTTCTTTGCTATGTAAGTTCAAAATTAGTAAAACTGAGCATGTACAAATGCAATCTTGATGTGCATGTACATAAGCAGAAACATGTGTGACAGAATAAAGAAATCAAAGAGGAGAGACATTCCTGTTCTGTTCTTAAAGGGGCAATAAGTATCTGAGTTTAAGTTTAAGAGCAACGAGTCCTGAGAGTTGATCAAATGCTTCTTTGTAATTGATCTAAGATAAAGATTCAAAGCTTTTAAAAGTTATCTACTTAAACCATTTTAATGATAAAGAAACTGAATATTATTGAAATTATTTGATTTAACTCTAGGATATAATAGTAATAAGTAGCATAGAAGTTGAACAAAGGACATTTGACTCCAAATTTAGCAGTTTTCCCTATTTCTGAGTATTTTAAGAAATAGTGAATATTACTACTTCTAAATTCAGGACTGTCCAAAGAACAAGCTCTTCATCAGATCCTTAGGCCATCAGACCTTCTCTGAGGTTTTAATATATTATGTCTCAGAGCATTAGAGTGTTAAGATTGACACATTTCAAAATGATGATTCAGCTAAAATTCCTGACTCAACTTTAGTCAGTTTGGGTGCAACTAACAGATGTGACATCTGCCAACCTATTCTTACACCTGCCTGGAAAGAACTTTAAAGACTTCACTAATAAGTATGCCTCACTCATCTCTATGAGGAAGAAAGAGGCTTCAGAACAAAGCCAGGAAGTAGAGAAATGTGTGTAAATTGATGAGATTACAAAACATCAAAGGACCTGTAGTTTGGATTTATCTCTCAGGTTGAATCTAATTTTATCTGAACTGATTTTCCCCAGGCTTTTATAATTACCAAGCATAATTGCAAACTTCTTGTTATAAGTCTGGGAATACTAGGTTACTGTCAGGAACAAACAGCAGACTTCAGCAGATGGGCTTTTGTCTGTTTGGCTTTGGGGTTTGTGTACTGATAGCCTTAAGTTTTTGAAGACAGAAAGCTAAAAAATAGCATTGGATTGAAGATTAAGGGATCTGTGCAGGCAGGGGTATACTAGAATATTTTTATATTTTCAATGTGAGCTTTTACAGCTTGGAAATCACCAAATGTTACAAATTAGGGCTTGGTTTATTATTTTTTTTTGATTATCTAAGTTTAAGAAAATATTAATAATGAAGATTAAATTTTAAAATGTATTATATACTTTTTTCAAGAGAGTTAATTGTTAAATATTTATCACTGTATCTTCAGTTGAAGGATATTAGAATGTTAGTTTCCTAGGGATCATAGGACATGAAAGAAGAAACTTTAGATATCATTTAATCCAGGGGTTCTTAACATTTTTTGTGTCATTTCATAGGCCTTTGGTTCTCTTTTCAGAAAAAAAGTTTTAAATTCCTTGAAACATGTAATTAAAAAAATAACTATATTTAAATAAAATTATTAAAATTTTAAAATAAATTAATATGCTGCAAGATAAGGAGGTATAATCTAGTTTGATTATTTTAAATTTAACTTATTTTTTTCTGATGAATACTGTATTGTGTAATTTAGGGCATTGATTAAGTATTGATTAAAATAAGATATTTAATAAAGAGACCTCTGAGGGTACAGGTAAGGCAGAGTGTTGTGTGTGAGACCAGAACTTAGAAGGAGGAACAAAGGAAAAGATTTTGTCAGTTGGTGAGGTTCTCTCATTAACTCTCATTAACTTTATCTCTGGCTGCTGGTGCAGACAGACATCTGAGACCTTGTTCAGTACTAGTAAGAGGGAAGAGACAACTCTGAAAACCAATTGAAGAGGTTTTCTACTTTCTAACAAAATTAAAAACAAAAATCAAAAGAAAAAGGGAAAATTAAGGGAAAAAATTAAACCCTTTATATATATGTATATATATGTACATATATATTTACATTTATTGTAAAGAGGAATTCAAAATCAGTATCAAAATATTAAAATATATGTGTACAAAATTTTGAGAAAGCAAGAATAAATTTCCCACAGGCCCCTGTATTAGGGTCCAGTTAAGTAATTTCTAATCCTACAAGTCTGTAGGACAGAATGCAGTAAGTTTCACTTACCCATTTGCAACCAAGACTATAGGAAGTTGCCATACTATAGGAGAGTAAAAAGGACCAGACTTCTATTTTAATAGGGAAGTATCATTCCCTGGTCTGATTTTACCTTCATTCTCAAGGATAGAGGGAGCCAGGATGATAGTCAACCTTTGGTACTTGTCTGTATGTATTTTCACAAAGAGTGTGGATACAAGGAAGACCTACATCTTAAAGTATGTCAAGAGTTGCAACCTTGAGCCTCACACTCGGTTCAAGTCCTTAGTATTGGCTTAGAAGTGCATCAATCCTACCTGGATTGGTTATTGATTTGTAGACCTGTGAGCTCTTTTGGCATTATTCAGGTTATCTCTGTGCTCCTTTTTTTGATCCCATTTCCTAGAATCAGACACAAACATTAATCATAGTCCCACAACAATTATCAACAAATGGCAAGTTCCCATAGTCTAAAGCTGTTTGGGTATGTATTAATAATGTAGCAAGTATATATTTAAACTAATATTATTGTGGAATAAAAATTAATATTGATTGTATGTACCTTGGACTTCAATCCCCAGAAGTCCTTTCTCTAGTTCCCGAGATGCCCTCTAATCTCACTGAGATTTTCACCTGGGCGAGATCAAAATTTCTATTTAACTGGCTGTAAAAACCTACTGATTTCTCTTCCTACTTCTGCTTCCCAGCAGACGCGTCTCTCATGATGTAAGTGAAATTGAATGGGCCTCTTGGCCCACCTAGGCATGTGCATTTCTTATTTGTATTTTCTTAAATTCTTAATCCTTAATAAACCTCATAAAATATAATACTCCTTGACAGAGAAACTAATTTTTACCTGCCACAGTTTGGCCTAAATTTTAATCTTAACATTTCTCACACTTCCCTGATGATTTGTGTATGGGTGTGTTTGCCCAGTTCTTCTTTAAAGTTCCTTAATTTTTAATGTTACAATCTACTCACCCCTTCATATATATTGCTAGACAAAATATAGATTGCTATTAAATTGCATGTCATACTCTGAACAATATATTTTTTCTGTTTACATGGATAGGTTAGACCCTTTTAAAAGATTATGAATCTTATCCAGGATATTCTGCAATGGTCTTCAATGCAAACAGCATGATGTCATTGACTGTACATGCACAGAGAATCCCTTTTTAACTTGGATTCTGCCCTGGATCTCTTTCATCATGGTGGCAAACATATAGAAATTATAAAATTCTTTTAGACCTCATCTGATATTATTCATGAAGATGTTTAAAATTATTTTCATGGGTACATGGGAAATAATCTGTTTTTAACAGAACCTTTAAGGTAACATTTTGCTTTACCACATTAAAAACAAGTTTCTTCTTTATAAATTACAGAAAAAGTAGTAGAGGTTTTTCTAAGGTGGATATATAACTTGCAAAATCTTGTCTGTTGATTACATGTGGATTGCTCTCAATGTGTATGTAGATGATTCTCATAATATTTTTATGTAGATGTTACTGTGGTTATTTACTTCAGCATTTCTTGATGTTTCTCCACTATATGTTTTTGAAGAGTATTTATTACTAAGGTGAAGTTTTTATTTACCCTTGCCTTTTGGTTTCTCTTTTTTCTTCAGTTATCTTATAAATTTATCCCTCTTGCATCTTATAATTTTATTGCCCCTAACACAGATCTCCTCTTTGTATATACACTTGGTTTATTCCAGTTGATGTTTGCATTGTGGTTTTTTAGTGTCATTTTTATTTCTACTCTATATTTGAAATTGTAAGATAGCTTAAATATGTCTCCTGTCCTTGAAGGTGAAAAATCTTTGCAAATTTTTCTTTATTTCTTTTATCAATTCCCTCTAGTGTTTTCATTCCTGAATGCCCTCCAAATGCTTTTGCTTAGTTGGAGTTCTCACTTAAGCTTTCTTTAACTGATTTTACCTTCTATTGTTTCTCCATTTTATCAAGAGATACTGCTAATAATTTTCCATCATATTTCTCCCTTGGATTGTACAAATATGTTTTTCATTTAAATCAGGGTTACTTTTGACTGAGATCTTTCTCTTCTTGGCAAATAAATTAAATGTTACTTCACTAAGGCACTTTTTGGTCTCTCTAGCTTTCTTATGGCAAATGATTTATAACAATTAAACATCTATGAAATTATTATAGTGTTTATGCTCTTTTTTCCATCTACTACATATTTTTTACTAACTTGTTTAAATAGGTCTAGATTGAACTATTTTAATTGCTTACTATATATTTTTCTCATCTCTTTTTCTCTCATTTTTTCCTCTAGTATTTCCCTCTAATATTTTTATCCTGTTTTTAAAAATGAATTAGTGATTTGCCTGCATGGACTGTATATAGACAAATAATTCAGGAATAACTCACTTCAATAACAAGTTATTTCTTGTGTATTAAAATGGAATCTGACATTATCTTTTAATATAATATCTATATCTAGGACAAATATTACAAAGGAACAAAAAATGAGTGTGACCCAATTTTGAATAGGAAGAATGCTATGGAATGGATTGCCTTAAGCAAACTGCAAAACTACTGACTTTAAGCTTCCCTTTTTTGTGGCTTTATTCTACTAGTGTTACTATGGCAATGCAGCATTAAGTACAAATGGCTACTGATGAATTAAAAATGAATATCATACATGAGGTAAGGGAAAAGTATTTAATGGATATGAAGGTGGGAGGGTCACATGGCAAAGACAAAGGATGACAGATTAACAAAATTTTCCATTGCTAGCTTCAAAAAATGACCTCCAGGATGAACTCTCTCTAAAAAACTTATGGGAAGGCATAGGATGGATAGATATGAATGAATTTCATTCAACATCATTGAGGAAACTTCCAAATCAATGAGTTCAAAAATTTACCTGAACAAACTTTAATGATGTTAAGTGCCTACCATGTCCAGCATTTACCAATTATCTTCTTGAAGAAAGTGTTCATGATATGTAGACATGAGGCTTCTTTATAGTTTAGTAGTTTCTTGTCCTTTTTTTCTTATATATCTTTTACCTATTTGTACCATTGTATAGAAATCATCAAGTATCAAAATATATGCTAAATAAAATTTAAAGATCTTATAAAACTTCAGAATTTCAATACTTCTTCATCCTCTGCAACCTGAGTTAGTACAAATACTTGTCAATGAGTATAGCAATATAAGATCGAATATCCTAGAAAATGAGATTTCTTATTGTCTTTGGTTACATAATAATACCAACTCCATCAATTCATAGGATCACATGACTATAGATTTAGAGATGGAAAAGTTTGTTTCAGGCCAGAGTCCAATGCCTTCATTTCAGATTTGAGGACTAGTTGCTCAAAATCACAAAATTTGCATCTGAAGCAGAATGCAAACCTAGTTCTCCTGACTCCAAGTCCATGCCATTTCTCTGATGTTTTATTTATTTGCTTATGCATGGAGAACCTGTGAACCACCCTTCCATTTATATGATCCCTCTGTATTCCTTTTGTTTATATTATTTACTTTGAAAATTTATATTGAAAATATCAGTTTTACTGTGATTCATTTCTATTAGTAAGTCCATTCACACCTGGGGCAGTCTCACATCTAAGATATCAATCCAAATTTACTAGTGATTTACAAACTATATGAGGCATTTATAAATTTTTTATGTCATTAACACTTTTGCTGTAGAAGCACAAGGACAAAAGACCATGTTAGATTTATCGTTACCATTTCATGAATTGCCATGGTCAAAGAATTGATTACAAAATGGGTGGTGTGTTATAATTAAGCCTGCCATACTTGGCCAGGACGATCTTCCAAAGACAGATTTTGTCTGTTTCTCAGGCCATATCTGAAACTTTCCCCTTATACCATAATATTTCATAGAACTTATGTTCCTCTGGAATAGCCTTCAAGAAGCCAGGGTTACTTCTGTGCTACCATGGGGCATCATAGTAGGACATTATAAATAGACCTATAACTATATATCTGCCTGAGAAAAATTGGTTAATAATACTAAAAGGAACTAATGACACTTTCATCTTTTTTAGCCACAGTAATCAACACTATTTATTTACATCCTTGTGCTAAGCTGTCACCTACCAATAGAGATGATTTGAACTCTAGTGTTCTAAAGTCAGTTATGTTTGGTAGTAAGTAGTGTCAATTGGAAATTGGGCTTACCAAGGTGGTGAAAGAATTTTAGCATTTGGAATTGATAGACTAAATTGAGTTGGGCAGACAGTATTTCTAATATCCTGTGATGCTTTGAGCTTTTGAAGTTAAGCATTTCTGCACAAAAAGCAGGAATGTGTATTTCATAAGTAATCTGAGAATCTGTTGTCCCAGTTGTTAGTTTCATCTTTTTAGGAATTTGAAGAGAACAACACTGCATTTTCTAATCTGCGTTTATCTTAATAAGACTTGTTTCTTCTCTTCTGTAGTATAATTCTACTTAGTTAATTGAAAGAGATCAGTTTTGGGGAACCAAGTCCTACACTTTGGATAAGAGTCTTTTGGTAAAGTCTGATGGGAAGGTGAAGGAGAGCAATGAAGCAGTCACTGCTCTAAAAGGAAGGTTTATCAAATTTAGTTAATCACAAAATCTTATATAGGTAGAATTAACCTCAGAAATCTAACCTCCCTTTATCCTCAACAATGTTCACAACAGATACATATTTAGACCTGACTCAAGTAAGAAAAATATAATCATTTAGAGTCCAAACACACTTCCAGTGATGAGGAATTTTCCACCTCCCTCACAAGAGAGGCTATTTTATTTTGGGGTATTTCTAATTGTTCAAAAGTTTTTCCATAAGTAAATCCAAACTAACTTTCGATAATGACCACTCTTTTTTCATTTTTATCTAACCATGGGGTGGAGGTAGGTTGCTTTATACCTATTAAAATAAATGAGAAATAGAAAGTTGTTCTGGAAAGAACAACCAGATCTTTTTGTAGTAGAGGACGTGCAGTAGGGAAGGGAACAAATGAGGTGATGAAGTGGAAGACTTTCAGCAGCTGAGAGCACATGCCATGAATGAATACCCAGAGAGGAAGGAAAGAGACACTGTCAGGAAAGAGGGCAGAATGAAAAAAAAGATGGGGGAGCCTCTATACATAAAACTATATTAAGAACCCCATGCTAAAGACTTTGCTACTAATAGAAATGCAATGATACAGGGCAATTCTGTGGGACTTATGAAAAAGAATGCTATCCACATCCAGAGATAGAACTGTGGGAGTAGAAATCCAGAAGAAAACATATGATTTATTACTTTATTATTGTTTATTATATGGGTATATGATTGAGGTTTTAAAGGATTATCCTTTTTAAAAAATGAATAATATGGAAATGGGTTCAAGTAATAATATATGTATAACCCAGTGTAATTGCTTGTAAACTCTAGAAGCAGGGAGGGATAAGGGAAGTGAAAAAAATATAAATCATGGTATAATGGAAAAAAGTTAAAAATTTAAAAGAAAAAGAAATCCATTCTTGATTGTTGATTGTTATAGCACTCAATTAATCCATAAGTCATGCTTATGACCACCTCCATTATTCAGAAATCAGAATCATTGTTCTTCTCACACTGACTCAAACTTTAGCAGCTCAAAATGGCTCCTCTTAAGCTTTTCCCAAGCCCTTTAAAGTCAGTCACAGAAAATTCAGTGATATTGGAAATTTTCCCCAATTTTATCTTTCCCAGGTATACCTGTTTCCTATAGATATGTTCAAAGGTAAATGAATATGATTCTTCCAAAATAAACAAACTGTACATTTAAAAAATTCACAGTTTCTTGTGTGATCATTTTTCTTGTTCTTTGTTTCCAAAGAAAAATTTAAAAATACATTATCAAGAAAGTAGTGCAAAGAATTAGGATGGGTATGAATTGGCTCCAATATAAAACCAATGAGGATATTTGAAAAAATATAAAAGCCAAATAAGTTATCAAAAAAATGTATAAGAAGGAATAATGAGATGGTCATCTAAAAAGAATAAAGTGAGCCAGAGTGGTCTATTGGTTGGCTTACAAAGCCAGGAAAAGTAAGGAAGGCCTCCAGAAAGTTGGATTAATGCTACCTCCCCTCCTTCTGATAACAATACCCTTTCTTTTCACTCTGCTCCCTTCCCCCAAGGAAAACTTCCAGGAGAATTGGCAAACCATACTGAATACGTTGGTATGTTTGGGTTATGATATATATTGTAGGAGGGAATGTCTAAATTGGTGAGAATATAAATCCTTTTGAGTGTAAGACATGTGCTAAGTGCACATATAATAAATATATGAGTTCAAAAAAGGGAAAGATCACTGTGAGTTGAGGCACTCCGTGAAGTCCAGATAGGGGCAGAAATCTATAGAATGTCAGGACTGTAAAAGACCTTAGAAATTATATAGCCCCACCCCCTTATAAAGTTAAGTCTAGGTAGGGTAAATAACTTGGCTAATGTCACCAGGTAGAAGTTAGCATTTTACAAAGGTTTGATGTATGTTTAGGAATTTCATAAGCAAAGAGGATGAACTGCTAGGCTGAACAAAAGACCACAGATAAAAAATCTCTATTTTGAAGTGAATAATACCTATCTAGCTAATCTATTTTTAAAGTGTAACATTCTATATTATAGTTTTTTCAATGCTAGAGACAAACAGTTTTATTTAGAGGAGAAGCATGTAGTGTACTCATCAATAAAGCCCAATCATTTGATTTGGGAATCACTATTTGACCCTTACCTTTGACTGTCTCTTGTCTTTCTGGTGTTAAGGGTAGAAAGATTATAGTTGAGAGGAGGATAGGTGGACAGAATTAATAGTCTTTAGGGCAGGAAATGATTTTGGACATCATCTAAACTATCTCCATCATTTTCTTAAAAAAAATAATGTTTTTGCAGGACCTATATTTTCCATAATGCCCCTTCCTCTACACTTACCAGAAATCTGTCTCTTATACTATAGGATAAACAAAGAGGAAGAATAAATGAATTCAGGAAATCTAACCAATATATTAAAAAAATGAACAGAATATGTATTTAGTATTCCATACTCAGGCCATGGTCACTTCTTGTCAGTGGTCAAAGGAGAAAATAATTTTCTCATATCTCTTCCTTAGAGACAAATTTGGTTATTATTCAGTTTCAGTAGTTTTGCTGATGCCATTAGGGTTTTTTCCCTTATATCGGTCAGCAGATGTATTTTTTCTTGGTTTTACTTACTTCGTTTTGCATTTGTTCATGTAGATTGTTCATTGGGTTTTTCTACGCTTTTCCTTATTCAGATTTATAATTTCTTAAGAATACCATAATAGGGAGGAGTCAAGATGGTGGCATAGAGGCATCAAAAGTTCAGTACTCTGAAAACTCTTCCTTACCAATTACAAAATAAATGTTCCTAGGGGACTGAAAATCAAACCTAACAACAAGAAAGAGTCAAGGAACCCTCCTGTTGGACTCAAATTAAAAGGTAGGCTCCCCAAAAGTGTGAATTTGAGAACACTCAGGTTTAAGAGGAAGGAAGAAGGAAGGTCCCAGAACCCCTCCCCCACCTAGAGCACTGAGCGTCCAGTGGTAGCTGGAACCTATGGGAGGGCAAGGGTGCTCCCCTGGAGGGAGTACCTTGTAGGTAAATCTGTGCCAGGCTTAGAGTCTCGAATACAGATGGTGGGAAAGCAGTTGGAGAAGAAGGGCAGAGTGGGCAGCCTAGTAGCAGCAGCAGAGACACTCCATATTGCCCCCCCCCTTCCTGAGGTTTTGACCTCAGGGCACATCCAGCTCTGTAAGATCAGCTGACCTTAATCTCATCAAAGCCTTCAGAGGGCCTGGAAGCTCAAGCTCCAACACCCCTCCTCCATAGACTGCACTGAGAGATTTTCTGACTAAGCTCCAAGGGTAAAGGCTGACAGAAAAGCCTAAAACTAGAGATCTAACACAAAATGAGAGGAGCAAAAGCACAGGAAACTACAGGAAGTAAAGATGGAGTAAATATGAGCAAACAAAATATGATAAACAGAAAAAAGAAATTATAATCGACAGCTTCTATCCAGACAATGAACAAAGAGCAAATGGAACAGAAAAGGTTGGAGGAACAACAAGCAAAAAAACAGAAATTCCAACTAATTGGATACAGGCTTTGGAAGAACTCAAAATACAATTCAAAACAAAATTAAGAGAGGCTGAAGACAACTGGGTAAAGAACTTAAAAAGCAAGATAAGTCATCTGGAAACAGAAAATAGTGTCTTGAAAGACAAAATTAATCATCTTAAAAATGAGGCAATGGAAATATCAGAAAGAGGATGACCAAAAAGCCAGGGATGAAATCCAGTTTTTAAAAACCAGAATACAACAACTAGAAGCAAACAGGCACTACAAAAGAAAATCAAAAGAATGAAAAATTGAGGAAAATATGAAGCACTTCTTCATTCACAAAACAAAAGATTTAGAAAATTGTTCTAGGAGAGACAACTTAAGAATAATTGGTCTAACAGAAGACCATGACAAAAGAAAAAGCTTGGACATCATACTATAGGAAATTATCCAAGAATACTGCCCTGAAATTCTAGAGCAACAGGGGAAATTGTAGATTGTAAGAAACCACAGATCATCTCCTATACTTAATCCTCACCTGACAACACTCAGGAATGTTATAGCCAAATTCAAGAACTATCAGACCAAGGAAAAAATATTACAAGCTGCTAATCAGAAATTATTCAGATACCATGGAAGTACAGTGAGGATAACACAGGATCTGGCTGAATCTATACTGAAGGACTGAAAGGCATGGGATATGTTATTCCAGAAAGTAAGGGAACTAGGTATACAACCAAGAAACAACTACCCAGCAAAACTAACTATATTCTTACAGGGAAAAGTATGGTCATTCAACAGAATAGAAGAATTCCAAGCATTTGTGAAGAAAAGACCAGACTGGAACAGAAAGTTTGATGCCCAAGCACAGAACTCAAGAGAACTATCAAAAGGTAATTAAGAAAGAGGGAAAAATGAAAATAAAATTTTAAAAATCCTTCTTTTTTAAGAGACCAATAAGTTAAAATGATATGTATCCCTATAAGAAAAGAGGTCATTGGTAACTCTTAAAAATAGTTATTATCACCTGGGTAGCTAGAAGAATTATACATAGAGGGAACAGTGATAAACTGTGTAGCATGAAATGCCAAGAGATAAATATGTATATAGATATATGTATGCATAATACATATACATGTGTTTATATATATACATATATATTTATATACAACTAGAGTTTAAAAAAGAGGTTAATACTAAAAGAAATGGGAAAAGAAAAATGGGATAAATGTATATGTCACAAAGAAGCACATGGAAGAAGGGGTGGAGAACATCAATACACTGGAAAGGTAAAGAGGTTGGAGATAGGAAATACTCAATTCTTAAGTGCATTGAAATTGACTCAAAGAGGGAAGAACAATCAACTACATTGGGGCAGAGATTGATTTGAGCCCTATAGTGAAGTAGAAGGGTAACAAACTGACTGGTGGAGAGGGAAGCATTAGGAGGGAGGGAAAATCTGGGGCAGTAGTTTAAAAAGGCTGTAAATAAAATAAGAGAGGAATAAGAAGGGAGGGGGGTTGAAAGGGTAGTAAAATAAGAGTGGAAATTAGGGGACTGATTAAAAACAAAACATTGGTGTAAAAGGAAAAGTGAAAGAAAAAAAGGCAGGACTAGGAGAGGAAATAAAAATGCTGGGAAATACATAGCTGGTAATCATAACTCTGAATGGGAATGGGCATGAACTCACCCACAAAAGGCAATCAAAAGCAGAGAGGATTAGAAAGCAAAACCCTACCATATGCTGTCTACAAGAAACACAGATAAGGAAGGTAGAGTTTCATAGGGTAAAAGTAAGAGGATGGAGTCAAATCTATTAGGCATCAACTGAGAAAAAGAAGGCAGGAGTCACAATCATGATATCTGACAAAGCCAAAGTAAAAATAGATCTAGTCAAAAGAGATAGGGTAGGTAATTACATCCTGATAAAAGTCAGTATAGACAATGAGGAAATATCAGTACTCAACATGTATGCACCAAATGGCATAGCATTCAAATTTCTAAAGAAGTAACTAGTGGGGCTCAAGGACGAAATAGATAGAAAAAGTATACTAGTGGGAGACCTGAATCTTCCTCTATCTGAACTAGATAAATCAAAACAAAGAATAAATAAGAAAGAGGTAAGAGAAGCAAATGAAATCTTAGAAAAATTAATAGATATGTGGAGGAAAATAAATAGGGACAAAAAGGAATACACCTTCTTTTCAGCAGCACATGGTACTGTACTAGGGCATAAAAACATGGCAAATGAATGCAGAAAAGCAGAAATAATAAATGCAACCTTTTTAAGATTATAATGCAATAAAAATAATAATCAGGAAGGGTACATGGAGAGCCAATTTAAAAATTAATTGGAAATTAAATAATATGATTCTCCAAAATTGGTTAAAGAACAAATCATAGAAACAATAATTTCATTCAAGCAAATGACAATGATGAGACATCCTTTCAAAATCTATGGGATGCAGCCAAAGAAGTACTCAGGGGGAAATTTATATCCTTGAGTTTATATATTAACAAATTTGGAAGGGCAGAGGTCAATGAAATGGGCATTAAAATTAAAAACCTAGAAAGTGAATAAATTAAAAATCCTCAGATGAAGACTAATTTAGAGATCCTAAAAATCAAAGGAGAAATTAATCAAATTGAAAGTCAAAGAACTATTGATTTAATAAATAAGTCTCGAAGCTGGTACTTTGAAAAAAAAAAACAAATAAAATAGACAAAGTACTGGTCAATCTAATTTTAAAAAGGAAAGAAGAAAACCAAATTGACAGTATCCAAGATGAAAAGGGAGACCTCACCTCTAATGAAGAGGAAATTTAGGCAAATTATTAAAAAAAAGATGCTGCTTTTAATAAATATACAATAGGACAGAAGGAAAAACAAATATAGGCATCCCTTCCACATTGGGACTTTTCCCATCATCATTTCAATATATTGTGGGTCAGTATAAGAAATTAAATGAGAATTTGGGGGAAATTTTGTATGTCACAGATGACATGTGAAGGCCAGCAAATGACACACAAAAAATTTATTAATAAGAAATATATAAAATAGAGGCAATGTCTGCTGATCAAGAGGCAGCTAGGAAGTTTCCTGAAATAGTGAAACAACTGGTTGAAGAGAAAGGCTGACAAACCAGAATAGACATTTGATGCTGATGAGACTGCCCCATATTGGGGGGTGGGGGTGAGGGGGGGAATGCATCAGAGGACCTATATCAGTCAAGAAAGGAATCAAGTCCCAATATTTAACACTGCAAGAGATAGGGTAGATACTGTAAACACCCCCATAAAATAGGGGGGGAAATCTGAATTCTTCTTGGATATGAAAAGAGGGCTAAAAATTTTATATGGATTTTCCATATCACAGAGGTGACAATTCCTTTACCCCCACAATGTGGAATGGATACCTGTATGTACCTAAAGGGTAGAACTGAGGAATAGCTGGAGGATATTTACACAAACTAGTCTCTATCTTTAAAATAATAGCAGTGGGGACAGCTGGGTAGCTCAGTGGAATGAGAACCAGGCCTAGGGACAGGAGGTTCTAGGTTCAAATTTGACCTCAGAGACTTCCTAGCTGTGTGACCTTGTGTAAACCTTAAAATTTCTTAGAATTATAAATGTTGGAAATTTCACCATTGGGAAATTTCATACTTGGAAAATTTCTTAGTGATAGTCTATTGGAATGTGAACCCCATTGGCATGGGAGGTTCCTCCTCCTCCCTTCTTAAGATTACTTTAGGACAGAAACCTTTTGCTGAACAATGGAAAGGGCTTTGACCTATGCTTAAGCATAGAACAGGAATTTCTTTGAGTCATGATTGATTTTAGAATTGATACAATGGAGATACTTGGAATCAATCTCCACCCTACTCAGTCCTAACAGGATTTAGGAAGGGCTGCAGCATAGATCAAAATTTAATTATTCCAATCTCTACCCTACTCAGGGTAACAGAATTTAGGAAGGGCTGTAGCAAAAGATCAAGATTTAATTATTTGAGAATATGACCTCCAACAGACATGTGCAAAGCCACAGACCTCTGGGCGGTCCTGGGTTAAGCTAGAGCCACCATTGGCACAGGGAAAATGATGGACAGTGATTGGTAGATGTGAGGACTGAGGGGAGGGAACTTGGATGGTTTCCTTAAAGATAGAGGGGTCTGAGGACTGGAGGGTTGGTTGGAGAGTTTGGGCTCTGAGTGGTTGGAGAGGTGCTCTGAGAAGCTTGCTCTGAAGGAAGCTGGAGGTGGAGGCCGCTGAGACTGTTTCTCCATTTTGGTCACGTGAGTAATAGAGACTGATCTCCTTTCTTTGCCTCAGCTATCTAAGGGCTTGGGCCTTTTGGCCCAGCCTAAACAGAGGGGTATTTAAGCCCTATTCCCTTCTCCCCCCCCTCTCTCTCTCTCTTTCTAATTCCTTTCTTCCTCCTGTTTGTAATTAAACTCTATAAAAGGCTGACTTGAGTTTTCATTTAGGAATTACATAGCTGAATTCCTTGGCGACCTTAAATTAATATATATCAGTCTTTTAAAGTGATTTCCTTGTCACACTTGGGCAAGTCACTTAATCCCCATTGCCTAGCCCATACCCGTCTTTTGCCTTAGAACCAATATTCAGTATTGATTCCAAGACAGAAGTTAAGGGTTTTAAAAAATAATAGCAGCAACTAGATTGGCAACATAAACAGTACCCCCATATGCCTTGCTGTACAACAAATACCAGGAAGTAACTACTAAAGTTTGAATGGTCATTTAGAGAGTGAGGAGAGGGAAATCTAAGAGGTACTGTTTGTTTTCTTTTACTAGAGGATGGGGGCTACTGGAGGTGGTGATGACTGGAGGTGATTTTGAGATTCCCACCCACTGACCTCCAACATATAATTATTTTTTTTCTCTCTCCTATGTTTCCACAGGAGACATTTTGATCAATATCCCAATGGGAAAAAGTAAGGCTACAGAAACCTGTCCTTTGAGTAGCCAAAGTCATAACTAATATGTAGTAAAAAAAAAAATCTGGTTGGGGAAGTGGTGTTTACTTCCCATTATGACTACACCTCTGTTTATGTTGGTCTAAGCCTCCACCCACCAGGGTCTGCCACAATTATCCTTTCCAAGGATCTTATTTTCCCCAATCAGGAAAGGAATAAGGAATGACAATGGATTGTCCCTTATCCTTGTATGACTGCACGCCTTGGATGGACTGTCCTCTGCGTCAAGGACACCCAAACCCTCTTCCCCAACTGTTTTTGCCCCAGGATGAAAAAAAAAATTACTAACTGCTGCAGCCTGTTCTGAACTGAACTCATTTCTCAGTGAACTAACCAACCCTTTTCTAACATAGCCCTGGGGGTGATTCCTCACCCAGGAAGCCAGATGCAAGTCATCACTAAAAGCAGAAAAAACTTATCCCCTGGCCAAATCAAAGAGATAAGCAAGTTGTTTCAGAAATAAAGCATTGTCTTGAGCAAGACTGCAAATAGAAAATCTCTTTCTTTTTATTTTTCTCAAAAAGAAGGTTAAGGTTCTATGTGGGGTTGGGGGAGGAATCTAGCAAGTCTTAAAGCATGTACTTTGGCTTAGATCAGATCCATATCCATAGATTTGATGTCAGTTTGAAAGCAAAAGCTTTGTCAATTCTTGATATCTCTTAAATAATATCCAGATAATATTGTCTGATTCTTTCTAACTTTTATCTTCTTCCCCAAAACATATCTATCTAAGTGATAAGAGAGAGATTGAATCACTGTTGCAATAGTATTACATCAGTGACATTGTAGAAGGGATTTTAGGAATAAGGGCAGAGGAGGTTGGGCTAGATGGCCTCCCAATTCTGACATTCTACAGTTCAATAATCATTGTCTCTAAGCTCTCTCCTGTTCATGACTTTCACAGGGGCACAGTACACTCAGATAATATGAACACAGTCATTCTTTCTGGGATTTATACTTTGAGAGTTTACTAAGGATTCAGATTAAACAAAAGAGCATAATGAGCTATATGACCATACTAACCATTTTTGCTCCCTGTGGTTAATATTTTTAATCAGTAAAATGAGAGTATTAGTCTATGTAATCTTTCTAAGCTCTTTTGTAGCTCCAGTTTTCTATAACATTTCTATAACAGAAATATTGCTCCCACTCCCCAACCAAAAATTACCCTTGAAAAATTATAAAATAAAGTCATCTTGAGCTCCTTTTATTGCAGGATCTCTTTATGTTATACATTCATAATTTTAAAAAAGAATCCTCTATCTGACCAGCAAGTTCTCTATTACCTTCAGCTATGCAAACTATGTTACCCTAATAAGTGAAATATTTCCCTTCAGTAAGTGGAGACTTTGATGAAATAAGAATTTATCATAATAACTCACAATTATATGCCACTTTGGGGTTTACAAATCACTTTCCTCACCAGATCTTATGAGGGAGACATTGAGGCTCAGGGACATTGTGACTTGCTGAATGGTAAAATTTCTGCAAAGCAGCAGAGCCATGATTTGAAAAGAAGTGACCTGACTCCAAGTTGAAGGCCAGGTCTCTTATGTGTGAACTGTTTTATGGATCTGTGAAAACCTTAGATGATACTTTACAATAAAACTATTCCCTATTTAATGTAATCTGTGAGTGGAAGAGGAGCCATATTACTTTGTTACTATTCTTGAGCATTCAATTTGTTCTTTAAGATCCTTCATGATCTAGGTTCCAAAATCTTTCAAAAGCTGTTTGGATTATTATTATTAAAAATAGCTAACATTTGCATAATACATGCTATAACACTGTACTAAGCTCTTTGCAAATATCTTTTTTTATCCTTATAACAACCCTGTGAAGTGGGTACTATTGTTATTATTCCCATTTTATAGTTAAGGAAGCTTAATCAAACAGGTCAAGTAATTTATCCAAGGTTACTTAGCTGCCAAGTGTATTAGAGTAGATGTGAATTCACATCTTTTTTACTTTAGGCCCAGAAAATTATCTACTGAACTGGTTACTATGACAGGAGAAAACCAAACTCATATGTTTGTAACAGAAGATGTGAAACAAGATGTTCAAAAAATAATTATATGAAAAATTAAACAGTATACTTGAAAAGATTCTGTACTTTGAGTTAGAATGTAGAATTGAGTTGAAATCCCAACTACTGCAAGATGTTCAGCTCTTTGGGCCTCAGTTTTGTCAGCAAACTGATACAAAAATCATACTTGACATGAGATTATTGATTATTGGGCAGCCAGGTGATTCAACAGATGAAGTGCAAGTCCTGGAGTCATAAAAACCTGTGTTCAAATCTGGTCTTAGCCACAAGCTAGCTGTGGTTCTAGGGTAGTCTTCTTGTATCCATTTTCAATTAGTTTCTAGTTTACAGAGTTGTTATGAGAATAAAATGGCATAATATTTATAAAGCAATTTGAAAATACTAGTTATTTTTTACCTATTGACAATATTGATTTTGCTTCTGAGATATATTTATTTCCTTCCCTCATTTTGCAATAAATACATTTTAATTAGAAATATCTGTCAGTTGACTTGTTAACTAGGGGAATGGGTGAGAAAATGAATATCACATTTATTATACATATGTGTATTATGTATGAATATATATATATATACATATATATATATATATGTATATATATATATACTTAGCTGTGACTCCAAGGAGAAGTATGGGCACACTGGTAAACCATTTTGGCAGATGGGTTAAATCATGTTGAGAGTAAAACAACAGACCTCAAACCTATTGGTTTGTTAGGGGAATGTCTATCCAAAGCACATGAAGACATCTTCTGACTGAATGAGCAAATGAGAACAATTTATTCCAATGGCCATGAAGGTGATTAAAGATGTGCTGTGGAGCACTGAAAGCTTTATCAGACATTGAATATGCCAAGGTCATCCACAGCATCCTAGGCTATCATCAGTCATCCTAACTTTTGCCTTGCCACTGGACTTGGATGACTCTGTAAGAAAGAGTGAGGCTGATGGCTTTGTGTATCACCCTGTGATGTGATGAACACAACAATATATATGTACCTCCTACATGCCAAAAACTTTTACAAATTTGATCCACATAACAACTCTGAGAAGTAGATATTGTTAGTATCATTCTTATTGTAAAGTTGAGAAAACTGAGGCAAACAGGGGTTAAGTGAATTCCCCAAAGTCACACTGCTAATACCTGATACCATATTTGAATTTAGGTGTTTCTGATTTTCTCTACACTACATTACTAATTCCTTCTAGCTAACTGTTACTCTCCTTTCCTGATTCCCTGGGTATTAACACTAATTGCACTAGTTAAGGAGTAAGCTGACATCAAAATGCAGAAAGGGAATCAAAGACTTATGTTTCCAGGGGAAAACCTGAGTATAGAGAAAACAAAAGTCAAATTCCAATTATTTATTATTATTTCATAAAGAGGAATCTAAGGCACAAAAGCTAAGCAAACTTTTTAGCTCACAAAACCAGTAAATTAAGAACTGAGACCTAAACTTAGTTCTCCTGATTCTAAAACTAATACTCTATCCACTATACTAATTCATGGGCATAGAACTTAATATCCCTCTGTGATGTTAACATTTCTCTCCATGATATTAAAAACCCAATTATCAGGAATATGGGGAAGAGATAAAAACTAGACACCAAGATTAATCAGTCAACAATCAAGTATTAAGGATGTACTACGAACCATTCAAAATGCTAGATTCTGGGAATACAGATAATATAAATGAAACAGTTCCTACTTGCCAGTAGCTTACACCATAATAGAGGAAGCAATTCAGAATAAATATAAAGAGAATAAGCATAATAAGGGCAAAGTAGTTGAGAGAGAACACTAGCAGTTGATTTCTCTTAGATAATAGTCCATAAACAGGCCTGAGGACAAGCCAGTACAAAGTCACAGAAATGGGAAATACAGTGTCATATGTGACGAAGAGAGAGGATCAACTTGGATGTGTATGGAAGGATAAGGATGGTCAGTTAGGCTAGAAATATAAACTGGGGCAAGGTTGGGAAGGGTTTTTAAATCAAAACAGAAGAGTTTATATTTTATTCTAGAGGCAATAGGGGACTAGTGGTATTTTCTGATTAGAGGAGTAATATGGTTAGACTGGAACTTTGGTAGTATATACACTTTAGTAGCAGTGTGAAGCATAGACTGAAGCAGGGAGAAACTCAAGGCAGAGAGAGCATCTAGAAAGCTATTGCAATCTTCTGGACATGTGGAGATTAAAAACTAAATTAGATGGTAATTGTGTAAGGAGAGAGAAGCTGTATGTGAAAGATGGTCTGGAAGTAGAAATGGCAAGATTTGTCAACCAGTTGGATGTGTGTGGTAAGGGAGAGTGAGAAATCAAAGATAACAGTGAAGTTATAATCTGGGAGACTAGAAAATTGATGGTGCCCCCTGACAAATAAAGAAAAGTTTTTTTATGAGCTAGAAGGTTGGAATGAAAGATAATGGGTTCTATGCTGAATTTGATATGTTTCCAGAATTTCCAGTTTTAAATATTTGATGGAGGAGCAGAGAAAGAAAGGAAACAAGCATTTACTAAACATCTACTATGTGCCAGATATTATGCAAAGCACTTTATAAATATTGTCTCCTTTAATCCTCACAACAGTTCTACAAAATAGAAGCTATTGTGATCCTCGTTTCCTAATCAAGGAAATTGAGGCCAGCAGGGATTAAGTGACTTGCCCAAAGTCACATAGCTAGTATGAATCTGAGGATGGATATGAACTTGGACCTTTCTGACTTCAGAGGTAGCACTCTCTTCAATGCTTCCTTGGCTGTCTTAATAAGAAATTGACAAAGTGAAATTGAAGCTCAGAGGTGCAGGGCTAAGCATATAGTTCTATGAGTCATCTGCCTAGAGATGACAGCTAGGTGGCTCAGTGCTAGATTTGGAGTTAAGTACTAAATTCAAATCCTTCCTCCACTGCTTGTTAGCTATGTGACAGACAAGTCACTTTACTTATCTCAGACCTAATTTATAAAAGCAAATATATTACAAGATTAATGGGGGATCAATGAGATAATGTGTATACAATGCTTTGCAAAAATTAAAATATTATATAATTGTTTGTTTCTATTATTGGCAATAATAATGTAACCATACAGTCAATAATGTTGGATCCCCCACAGTGAGGAAAATTTCTAACATGTAAGAAGTGGTTTGACTCTTTTTTCTTAATTTAAATTTATGTCTGTTTCTACCCCCTGGCCTCTTTGTGGTTGAGACAAGATTCAAGTTATCAGAAACTTTTGGCTAATGTAGGAACAGATAATATTAAAGTGGAAAGATTAGCAGCACCAGGAGAAGTAGGGAGAGGGTAGATTTTTTTTTTTTATTATTGAACTCTGTCCTGTCTTTGAGTAGATAGGTACAACATATGGGATTGAATCAAGTCTTCTGTTCCAATAAGCTTGTAGGGCCATGATCTTACTTAATATTTCCCATTTCTATTATATCTTAGATCTAGTTTCTTCTTTTATTTTGGTTGGCCAGGTTTGTTCTTGTTCAGATACCACTCTTCCCTTTCTGCTTTCAAAACTCTCAGAATACCTATTTGGTTAGTTCCTCTTTGTTTTATTTTGTTTTTTAAATTTAAGTTCCTCAGACTAAGTATCTCAAAGATTGACTATAATTGATTCAAGGAGATGTATGTGATTCCCTATTCAAACTCTAGTCTGATTGATTCAATAAAAAAAAAATATTTGGTGAGGGAGGCAGGGCCAAGATGGCAGCACAGTAGCAGGAAAATCTTGGAGAGGCTCTAAATTTCTTTCTAAAATGATCATTACAAAGCACCTCAAAAGGATAGAATTCAAAACTAGATGATAAAGACGTTCTCCCACTGGATACAGCATGAAAGGTAGGCAGTGAGAGGAAATTCCCACTCTATAAGGGGGCAAAACTGCACAAAGAAAAGTGCAGGCTGATCAGTCCTAACCACACACACATCAAAGCTGGAACAGGGACCAGCAAAATCTCCAGATTCTTGGAGACTAGCTGAAAGTACCACAGATTTACCCCCTGGGGGCTATGTCAGGCTTTGTCATTGAGACACCAGGTTTAATATCATAGTGCTTGGTCCCAACATTGGGGACAGCAGCCTTGCAACAGCACTGGCATCAGGGGGTGGGAAGATAGCCTCAGGGCAAAACATGGTGTAACATACTAAACCACAGACCCACCCTTAAAAATACCAGTCATTAGAGGTGGAGCAACAGGCAGCAGTCGATGAGGAAGAAAGCTTCAGGGAAAAGTTCTTTGAAGCATGCTAAAAAAAATCCACAGATCTACCTGCCTCCACAAGGAAGGAAAGATAGTCCCAAGGCAAAGCCCTGTGAAACAGAAGCTAAGATAGCAATGACTAGTAACATAGAAGAATCCCAATCATCCAATGGGAAAAGCACTAAAAAACAGGGGTGGGGTGAAGCTCTTGACCATGGAAAATTTCAATGGAGAAAAAGAGGAAAATATAGAAGCAACAGAATAGGGTGAGAAACAAGCAAAAATATTCAAACTCTTCCCCAAAATGGAAATTGATTACAAGCTCAGGAGGAACTCATAAAGGAGTTCAAGGAGCAAGTAAATAGAAGAAAAATGGGGAAAAGTAATGAAAGTAATACAAAAAAGAAAATAACAGCTTAAAAGACAAAGTTAACCAAATGGAAAAAAGGAACAGAAATCAAATGAAGTAATAAGCAAATTGGAGATGAGAATTGAACTGGAGGAAGCCATGAAAAGCAGTATAGACCAAACTAAAAAAGGAAAATCAAAAGATCATATTGGAAAATCAGTCTTTAAAGACTAGAATTAGCCAAGTAGAAGGTAATGATATCACAGACAGCAAGAAATAATAAAATATAAAAAAGAGAATAAAACAATAAAGAAGGAAACACAAAATATCTCAATGAAAAAAAAAATAACTGACCTGGAAAACAGATCCAGGAGAGACAACAAAAAAAGCCTTGACATCATATTATAAGAAATTATCCAAGAAAACTGTCTTGATATTCTTGAACTAGAAGCCAAAATAGACATTGAAAGAATCCACAGATTTCCACAGACCCTATATTAAATCCCCAGATGACCACTCCCAGGCCAAGGAATATTTAAATACTTCAAATTTACAGAAGGAAATGATTCTGATATTGTAGAGCCTTGTTAGTATAACACGAGATCTGTCAACCTCCACAGTAAAGGACCACAAGGCTTAGAATATCATATTCCAGAAGGCAAGAGAACAACCAAGAATCACCTACCCATCAAAACCGACTATATGCATTTCTGAGCATTCCTAAAGAAAAGACAAGGACTAAAG
This sequence comes from Monodelphis domestica, assembly GCF_027887165.1. NCBI lineage: Eukaryota > Metazoa > Chordata > Mammalia > Didelphimorphia > Didelphidae > Monodelphis > Monodelphis domestica. Next base: position 243,913,860 of record NC_077228.1, on the reverse strand, counting down.
GGATAATTTGATGTCCAAATACAGGAGAACTATAAAAAAGGTAAACAAGAAAGAGGAAAAAATTTAAGAGCTTTAATAAGGCCAAATTGATTTTATTCATATATGGAAAAAGAGATATCTTTAACTCTAAAAAATTTGTTTTTATTATCATAGTAGATAGAAGAAATATACATAGAAAAAAGTTGTGGTATTAAACTATTTAGGACATGTAAAAATTAGGGGGGAAAGAGGATTGTACTATGAGAATTATGAAGGAAGGGGTAAAATAAGGTTAATTATATCATTTGTAATGATGGGAACTAGGAAAGAGAACTGTTGGGGGTGAATGGAATGTTGAGGATTGACAGTTGCAAGAGGCAAGAATGACAGTTGGGAACTGAACAGGGACTTCTGGGAAACTCTACTGAGGAGCAGGGTCCTGAGGGGGAGACACAAAAGGTAGTGGAAGGAGGAGCTGTTTCTCAGGGCCATCTCTAGACACCTGTAAAGATTTCTGTGATTGACAGAAATCCCAACATAGAGAATTCCTGTTTAAAACATCACTGGTTCCTGTCAAGAAACCTAATTTCCTCAAAGACTTTCATTCCATGAACTATTGAGATACTGAACTCAAATTGATAAGCAGTATTCTCTCCCCTTTTTTTCTACCTCTCCCCTGGGTACAAGAAAACCTTATACTTCTGTAATGAGTTTTATTTAGAAAGAGAGTTAGGGCAACCCTAACCCCTCTAAACTCAGCCCTTTGCCCCAATCAACAATTAAATCAAACAAGCAGTCAGATAGTAAATTTGACCTCATTTATTTATATATAGAGAGTGAGCCTAATGGCTGACTCCATCTTGTTGTCAGTTTTGAAGAAGACATAAGGGGGAGGCTTGCGAGTACCCCAAAGCAGAGCATATATGGATTGAGATCCCATATACCTTTCCTTGTAGAGAAGACTTCCCCACCACCCTTGAGGCCCAGCCTGGCCACAAAGGGGCAAACCTTCACCAAGGAGAGATCTCCATTTTGTCTCCCTCAAGTAATTTGGGGGCTCCAGGAGGGAGTAGTGAGGGAAGCCATTTTCATCAATCCTTTCCTCACAGTCTTTAACCCTCATTTCTCCATCTAAGGAGTGTGATTTCCCCCAAAATTACACATATAAAGAGATACAGGGAGGCAGGGAGCACACTATTACAAGAAAGCAAGGTTGAGGGTGGTGACAGATAATACTTAAATCTTTATTTCAGTGGAATTGGTTCAGAGAAGGAAGAACAGCCAGATTTATTGGGGTATAGAAATCTAACTTACCCCACAAAAGAAGAAAAGAAATAAGGAAGATGGGGTCATGGGGAGGGAAAATATTAAAAGGGGAATTAATTAAATTAGTTAATTAATTAAAAGAGGAAAAGACCCTAAAGAGAAATAGGAGGAGAATAAGAAGGGAAGGGATGACAAGGAGAGTAAAATAAGGGTGGGGTAAAGAAGGATTGATTAAAAACAAAACATTGGTATGGAAGGAAATAGTGAAAGAAGGTCAGGATTAAAAAAGGAAATCAAAATGATGGCTAATACACAGAGGGTAATCATAACTCTGAATGTAAATGGGATGAATTCACCCATAAAACAGAAGCATATAGCAAAGAGGATTAAAAACTGAAATACAACCATATGTTGTCTACAAGAAACACAGCTGAGCAGGAAGACACACACATGATAAACATAAGAGGCTAGAGAAGAATTTACTGGGCATTAACTTAGTAAAAGAAGGCAGAAGTAGCAATCATATCTCAAAAAGCTAAAGTAAAAATAGAACTGATTAAAAGAGATAAGGAAGGTAATTACATGCTGATAAAAAGCAGGATAGACAATGAAGAAATATCAGTACTCAACATGTATGCACCAAATATTATAGCATCCAGATTTTTAAAGGAGAAACTATAGGAACTTAAGAAAGAAATAGATAGCAAAACTATACAAGTAGGAGACCTCAACCTTCCTCTATCAGATCTAGATAAATCAAACCAAAAAATAAATAGGAAAGAAGTAAGAGGTGTGAATGAAATTTTAGAAAAATTAGAGTTAATAGATATACGGAGAAAAGTGAATAATGATAAAAGGTAATTTGTCTTCTTTTCAGCAGCACATAGTACAAAGACTGATTATCTACTAGGGAATAAAAAGCATCACAAATATAAAAAAATAGAAATAAATGCAACTTCTCAGGTCATAATGTGATAAAAAAAAATTTAAATAGAAAGGATACATGGAGAGGCAAATTAGAATTTAAATAATATAATTCTCCAAAACTAGTGGGTTTAAGAACAAATCATAGAAGTAATTACTGTTTTCATTGAGAATGACAATGAGAATCAACATATCAAAATCTATGGGATGCATCCAAAGCAGTACTCAGTGGGAAATGTATATCCCTGAGTGTCTATATTAACAAAAAAGATAAAGAGAAGAGCAATAAATTGGGCATGCAACTAAAAAAACTAGAAAAAAAAACAAATTAAAAACCCTTACATAAAGATCACATTGGAAATCCTAAAGTTCAAAGGAGAATTTAATATAATTGAATGTAAAAGAACTATTGAACTAATAAATAAAACCAGGAGCTGGTATTTTGAAAAAAAAAACATATAAAATAGATAAAATATTAGTTAATCTAATTTTAAAAGAAGAAAGAATAAGGATTTGTGTTGGCTTTCTTGGTAACAGCATCCTTAGAACAGATTTCACATAAGTTAGGGTTTGGATGGTAGCCATAAGGATTGCTTATACTTTGATCACTGCCTGCCATACTATTGAGTTAATAAATGGTATCATTGTTATAAAAGATGTAGAGTTAGTAATGAATTCCATCGTGTCCATCATCACTGATGTTACGGTGTTGTAAATAATACAGTATGACCAGTAAATCCCTATTACCATGAGTACTGTGAGATTTAAAATGGTTGAGGTCTTAAACTGTAGTGAATTAAAATGGTGGAAGATATAAATTGTGATAGATATAAGAGAGGGTGAGTAAATTTGACCACAGATATATGTTTCACTACAGTGTTTTGGTTTTTAAATCAAATATAAGGTGGTAGCCAGGGAAATATTCCCAATTATTCAAATACCCAAGTCAATTGGGTTTTATAGAGATTTTAATTAACAATACAATGAGTAATCAAAGAAAGAGAGAGAGAGTAAGAAAGGAATAAGTATGAAGGGCCTCAAGCCAATATGGCCTAGACCTGAGTCTTAAGAGAGAAATCAGTCAGTTTTTTAACACTCACCACAAGGTCTGACTAAACAAGGATTCTAGTGACATCAGGACAGCTCCATCTCAGCTGACTTCACCACAGAGTCTTCCAGCTAGAGAGTGTTCCAAAAGACCTCTCTCAAGAGATTCTTCCCAAGCGGTCCTCATCAGAGATCCTCCAAAAGGCTTTCTCCAAAAGGATATATCTCCTCAAGAGATTCTGCTTTTTCTTATATAGGAGTTTTTCTCCCATGTCGCCTCCCCTAAGTCCCTACATCTACCAATCACTGTAGACACTTTCCAAAGGACTGCCCATCTAAATTCCTGCTAAATCGACCAATCTCCTCAGTAAGTCTGAATCAGAAAAAATGCTGCTGTGTCGACCTCAGTAAGTCTGAACGAGAGAAAACACAGCTGAGTCAACTAATCTCATCTAAGAGAAAAACTTGCCCGACCCTTTTAGGTACCTAGCATCCCATTGTATCAATTCTAAAAACAGGCCTGGCTCAAAGAACTCCTTGCCCCACCATAAGCATGGATCCAAGTACTTTCTTTGTTTAGCAAGGAGTTTTTTTTTTTCCCCTAAAGCAGTCTTAAGTACGGTTGGAGTAGAGGTCCTCCCATTTCTGATCCTGGTGAGTTCTCACTTGTTCCAATTAAGAATTCCCTGATGGGGAAATTTTTAACATTCACAAGTCTGAGAGATTTCAAGATTTACAGTACAAAAGCCCACAAGAGTATCTGCCACATCTTGTTTCTCTTTTATAAACTGCTCTGTCCTTGAACCCCTCAAAATGGCTACCCTTGTTCAGGGGTTCCAAATGTCAACCCCCCTTTCAGTTGCTTAGGATGGATTCTGTCTTTACACTGGGGTGCCAAAATTGTATTAGTGGGGAAATTGAGAAGGAACCAAGGTTGCCAGCTACTTGGGAAATAAATATAAAGTAACACTTCCTTCCTTTCCTATCCTTCCCCCAAGTTGGGCTGTTAACAAATGGAGTCAGTTCTGACTGGTCTAAAAGGGTAGGTAAGATTTCCTCTCAGTTCTCCTTCTTAAAATGATGTTCTTTGGACCTGGTCAAGATGGCGGCTTAGAAGCAGCAAAAGTTCAGACCTGAAAACCCTTCTTTACCGATCACAAACTGAACGCTCTTAGGGGACTGAAATTCAAACTTAACAACAGGACAGCTGCAGAGAACCCTCCTTCTAGACTCAAATCAAAAGGTACACCCCAAAAAAAACACTGGAATCTGAGAACACTCTGGTCTAAGAGGAAGGCAGAAGGTAGGTTCCAGGACCCAAAGCCCCCAACCCAGAGCACTGAGCCCCCAGAAGCAGCAGGAACCTCTAGGTGGGCAAAGATTCTGGTCTGGATGGTGTATCTTGTGAGCAGGGCTGTGCCAGGCTCAGAATGTCCAACACAGGTGGCAGGAAAACAGCTAGAGAGAGACTGAAGAGCCTGCAGCTCCTTAGCTGGGTCCTTCTAGCTGGCTCCAGTCTCACCGCAGGTTTTTGCCTTGGGGCACATCCAGACCAACCCAGTTGAACCTAATCCCATTAGGAGTCCTCAGAGCTCAGGGAGCCTAGGACCCCTCAACCCCTAGAGTGAAGGGCCTCCCACAAGGACAGGAACCTTGGAGCAGGCAAAGGTACTGGTCTAGAGGGTGTACCCTGAGGACAGAGCTGTGCCAGGCTCAGAGCATGGAATGCAGGTGGCAGGGAAGCAGCTGGAGAGAACTGGAGACAGCCTGGGGGGCTGAGACCTTCCATTTGGCTCCAGCCTTCCAGGAGTCTTTGGCCTCAGAGCACATACAGTCCAACCCAGTTGAATTTAATCCAATCAAAAGCCTCCAGAGGACAGGAAATCCAACATTCTTCCCCCAGAGACTGTACCAAGAGATCTGACAAAGCTCCAAGAGGCGAGACTGACAGCCCCAAAACCAAAAACAAATGAGAGAAGCAAGAGCACAGACAAATATGGGGAGCAAAGAAGTGGTAAATACAACAAACAACAGAAAAAGAAGAAAGAAATTACAATAGACAGCTTCTGTACAAGTAATGAGCAAAGAGCAAACAAAACAGAGGGGGAAGGATCAGCAAAGGAAAAATCAGAAATCCCAGCAAATTGGACACAGGCTTTGGAACAACTCAAAATGCAATGCAAAACACAATTAAGATAGACTGAAGACAATTGGTAAAAGATAAATCATCTGGAAACAGAAAGTAGTGTCTTGAAAGCCAAAATCAACCAGCTGGATAATGAGGCAAAGTAGATGAAAGATGAGGTGAATAAGATGAAAGATGAGAAAAAGGAGATGAAAAACAAGGTAAAGAGAATGAATGATGACCTCCAAAGAAAATCAGACCAGAAGGAAAAGGATGACCAAAAAGCCAGGGATGAAATACAGTCTTTAAGAACCAGAATACAACAACAAGAATTAAGTGACCTAAGAAGGCAGCAGGACACTATAAAACAGAACCAAAAGAATGAAAAAATTAAGGAAAATATGTAGCACCTCATTCACAAATAAAGTGGATTTAGAAAATCGTTCAAGGTCAGACAATTTAAGAATCATTGGACTACCAGAAGAACACGACAAAAGAAAAAGCCTGGACATAATAGTACAGGAAATTATTAAAGAAAACTGTCCCAATATCCTACAACAAGAGGGAAAAGTGGAGATTGAAAGAATCCACAGATCACCTCCTGTGTTTAATCCCCAACTGAAAACACCCAGGAATGTTATAGTCAAATTCAAGAACACTCAGACCAAAGAAAATATATTACAAGTTGCCAAGAAAAAGTCATTCACATACCATGGAACCACAGTGAGGATAACGCAGGATCTGGCTGCATCCACACTGAAGGACCCAAAGGCATGGAATATGATATTCTGGAAAGCAAGGAAACTAGGTCTACAACCAAGAATCAACTACCCAGCAAAACTGAATATATTCTTACAAGGGAAAGTATGGTCATTCAACAAAATAGAAGAAATCCAAGAATTCGTAAAGAAAAGACCAGACCAGAATAGAAAATTTGATGTCCAAGCACAGAACTCAAGAGAATCATCAAAAGGTAATTAAAAAAAGAGGGAAAAAGAAAACCAAAACAAAACAAAACAAAAGTTTAAGAGACCCAATAAGTTAAAATGATATGTATCCCTATAAGGAAAGAGGTCATTGGTAACTCTTAAAAACTGTAGTTATTACCTCAGCAGCAAAAATTAGTACACTTACAAGGAACAGTGACAAACTGTATAGGATGAAAGCACAAGACATAAATAGGTATATAGATATATGCATGCATAAATCCATGTACATGTGTATGCATATATATACATATATATGTAGAGCTAAAATAGATTAATATTAAAAGAAATGGGAAAAGAAACAAATGGGGGTAAATTTATATGTCACAAAGAAGCTCATGTGTGTTTGGGGGGAGGAACATCAATACACTGGAAGGGTAAAGAGTTTGGAGATAGGAAATACTCGATGCTTACATGCTTTGAAATTGACCCAAAGAGGGAAGAAAAATCCAATCCATTGGGGCAGATTATAGATTTGTGCCCTATAGGAAAGTAGAAGGGTAACAAATGGACTGGTGTGGAGGGAAGCAGTACAAGGGAGGGAGAGGGTGTGTGATTAATTTTAGAAAGACTACAGGGAAAATAAGGGGGGATTATGAAGGGAGGGGGAAGAAAGGGAAGTAAAATAAAGGTAGGAAACAAGGGGGACTCATTAAAACAAACATTGATGTAGAAGGAAATAGTGAAATAAGAAAAGGCAGGACCAGGAGTAGAAATCAAAATGCTGGGAAATACACAACTAGTAATCATTACTCTGAATGTGAATGGAATGAACTCACCCATAAAATACAGAGTAGATTAGAATCCAAAACCCTACCATATGATATCTGCAAGAAACACACATGAGTAAGGTAGAGACTCATAGGGTGAAAGTAAGAGGGTGGAGCCAAATCTACTGGGCATCAACTGATAAAAAGAAGGAATTGTGATATCTGACTAAGCCAAAGTAGAAATAAATCAAGTTAAAAGAGATAGCAAAGGTAATTACATCCTGATAAAAGGCAGGATAGACAATGAGGAACTATCTGAACTCAACATGTATGCACCAAAAAAAAAATGCACCAAATATCATCCAAATTTCTAAAGGAGAAACTAGAGGAGCTCAAGGATGAAACAGATAGAAAAACTATACTAGTGGGAGATCTGAACATTCCTCTACCTGAACTAGATAAATCAAACCAAAAAATAAATAAGAAAGAGGTGAGAGAACAAATGAAATCTTAGAAAAATTAGTTAGTAGACATGTGGAGAAAAATAAATAGGGACAAAAAGGAATACACCTTCTTTTCAGCAGCACATGGTACATTCATAAAAATTGACCATGTATTAGGGCATAAAAAAATTGCAAACAAGTGCAAAAGAGCAGAAAATATAAACGCAACTTTCTCAAATCACAATGCAATGAAAATAATAATTAGTAAGGGAACATGAAGAGATAAATAAAAAATTAATTGGAAATTAAACAATAAGATTCTCCAAAACCAGTTAGTTAAAGAAAAAATCATAGAAACAATTAATAATTTCATCAAAGAAAATGACAATGATTGGACATTCTTTCCAAACCTATGGGATGCAGCCAAAGTAGTACTCAGGGGGAAATTTATATCCTTGAGTTCATATATTAACAAACTAAGAAGGGTCAATGAATTGGACATGCAAATTAAAAAATTAGAAGAAAGTGAACAAATTAAAAGTACTCAGATGAAGACTAAATTAGAGATCCTAAAACTCAAAGGAGATATTAATAAATTTGAAAGTCAAATAACTATTGATTTAATAAATAAGACTAGAAGCTGGTACTTTGAAAAAAACAAATGAAATAGACAAAGTACTAGTCAGTCTAATTAAAAAAAAAAGAAAGAAAAAATCCAAATGGACAATATCCAAGATGAAAAAGGAGACCTCACCTCTAATGAAGAAGAAATTAAGGCAATCATTAAAAACTACTATGCCCAATTATGTGGCAACAAATATGGCAATCTAGGTGATATGGATGAATACTTACAAAAAATATAAATTGCCTAGACTAAAAGAGGAAGAAATAAATTACCTAAACAACCACATATCAGAAAAAGAAATTGAACAAGCCATCAAAGAACTCCCTAAAGAACTCACAAATAAATTCTATCAAACATTCAAAGAACTACTAATCCCAGTATTAAACAAACTATTTGACAGAATAAGACAAGAAGGGATTCTACCAAATTCATTTTATGACACATAGTATTGATCCCAAAGCCAGGCATATCAAAAGCAGAGAAAGAAAACTATTAACCAATCTCTCTAATGAATATAGATGCAAAAATCTTAAATAGGACACTAGCAAAAAGACTCCAGCAAGTCCTAACAAGGGTTATCCACTATGATCAGGTAGGATTCATACCAGGAATGCAAGGATGGTTTAATATTAGGAAAACCATCCTCATAATTGACCATATTAACAAGAAACTGATAAAAATCACATGATTATCCCAATTGATGCAGAAAAGGCCTTTGATAAAATACAACACCCATTCCTATTAAAAACACTAGAAAGCATAAGAATAGAAGGGTTGTTCCTAAAAATAATAAACAGTATATATTTAAAACCATCAGCAAACATCATCTGCAATGGGGATAAACTAGAAGCCTTCCCAGTAAGATCAGGAGTTAAACAAGGATGCCCATGACCACCTCTATTATTCAACATTGTACAAGAAACACTAGCAGTGGAAATTAGAGAAGAAAATGAAATTGAAGGTATTAAAATTGGCAATGAGGAGACCAAGCTATCATTCTTTGAGGATGATATCATGGTTTACTTGAAGAGTCCTAGAGAACCAACCAAAAAGCTAGTCGAAATAATCAACAACTATAGCAAAGTTGCAGGATACAAAATAAACCCTAATAAGTCATCAGAATTTCTATATATCTCTAACCCATTTCAGAACCAAGAATTAGAAAGAGAAATTCCAGTTAAAATCACCCTAAACACCCAAACGTATCTATCAATTTAGTGCCATACCCATTGAACTACCAAAAAATTATTTTACTGAATTAGAGAAAACCATAACAAAGTTCATTTGGAAGAGTAAAGGATCAAGGATATCGAGGGAAATAATGGAAAAAAAATACAAAGGAAGGTGGCCTTGCAGTCCCAGATCTCAAACTATACTACAAAGCAGTGGTCATCAAAACAATTTGATACTGGCTAAGAGACAGAAAGGAGGATCAGTGGAATAGACTTGGGGTAAATGATCTCAGCAAGACAGTTTATGACAACCCCAAAACCCCAGCTTTTGGGACAAAAATCCAGTATTTGATAAAAAAAAAACTGCTTGGAAAATTGGAAGAGAGTGTGGGAGAGATTAGGTTTGGATCAACACCTCACACCATACACCAAGATAAACTCAGAATGGATGAATGACTTGAATATAAAGAAGGAAACTATAAGAAAATTAGGTGAACAAAGAACATTTTACATGTCAGACCTTTGGGAATGGAAAGATTTTAAAACCAAGCAAAACTTAGAAAGAGTCACAAAATGCAAAATAAATAATTTTGACTACATCAAATTAAAAAGTTTTTGTACAAACAAAACCAATGTAACTAAAATTAGAAGGAAAGCAACAAATTGGGAAACAATCTTCATAACAAAAACCTCTGACAAAGGTCTAATTACTCAAATTTATAAAGAGCTAAATCAGTTGTACAAAAAATCAAGCCATTCTCCAATTGAAAAATGGGCAAGGTACATGAATAGGCAATTTTCAGTTAAAGAAATCAAAACTATTAATAAGCACATGGAAAAGTGTTCTAAATCTCTTATAATCAGAGAGATGCAAATCAAAATAACTCTGAGGTATAACCTCACACCTAGCATATTGGCCAACATGACAGCAAAGGAAAATAATGAATGCTGGAGTGGATGTGGCAAAGTAGGGACATTAATGCATTGCTGGTGGAATTGTGAATTGATACAACCATTCTGGAGGGCAATTTAGAACTATGCCCAAAGGGCAATAAAAAACTGTCTGCCCTTTGATCCAGCCATAGCACTGCTGGGTTTGTACCGCAAAGAGATAATAAGGAAAAAGACTTGTACAAGAATATTCATAGTTGCCCTCTTTGTGGTGGCCAAAAATTGGAAAATGAGGGGATGCACTTCAATTGGAGAATGGCTGAACAAATTGTGGTATATGTTGGTGATGAAATACTATTGTGCTAAAAGGAATAATAAAGTGGAGGAATTCCATGGAGACTGGAACAACCTCCAGGAAGTGATGCAGAGTGAGAGGAGCAGAAACAGGAGAACATTGTACACAGAGACTGACACACTGTCGTACAAGAGAACTTAATGGACTTCTCCATTAATGGCTTTACAATGTCCCTGAACAATCTGCAGAGATCTATGAGAAAAAAAAAAACTATCCTCAAGCAGAGGACAAACTGAGGGAGTAAAAACACCAAGGAAAAGCAACTGCTTGACTACAGAGGTTGAGGGGACATGATTGAGGAGAGATGCTAAATGAGCACCCTAATGCAAATACCAAAAACATGGAAATGGGTTCAGAGCAATGACACATGTGATACCCAGATGAATCATGCGTCAGTAGGGGAGGGATTGAGGGGGGAGCTGGAGGAAAAGAAAATGATCTGTTTCCAGTGAATTATGTATGAAAATGACCAAATAAAATAATTATATTAACACAACTACAAAACACTCTCCACACAATTAAAATTAGATCTAAAAAAATTGGAAAACACTGATTGCTCATGGGTAGGATGAGCTAACGGGATAAAAATCACAATTCTACCCAAATTAATTTATTTAGTGCCTACCCATTGAACTACAAAAAACTTCTTTGCTGAATTAGAAAAAAAACATAACTAATTCCATTTGGAAGAACAAGAGATCAAGAATATCCAGTGAAATCATGAAAAAAAAATACAAAGGAAGGAGGACTTGCAGTCCCAGATCTCAAACTATACTATAAAGCAGTTCTCAAAAAAATTTGGTACTGGCTAAGAGACAGAACAGAGGATCAGTGGAATAGACTTGGGGTAAATGACCTCAGCAAGACAGTCTATGACAAACCCAAAGATCCCAGCTTTTGGGACAAAAATCCACTACTTGTTAAAAAACTGCTGGGAAATTGGAAGACAGTGTGGGAGAGGCTAGGTTTGGATCAACACCTCACACCCTACACCAAGATAAACTCAGAAATGGTGAATTACTTGAATATAAGGAAGGAAACTATAAGTAAATTAGGTGAACACAGAATAGTATACATGTCAGATATTTGGGAAGGGAAAGATTTTAAAACCAAGCAAGACTTAGAAAGAGTCACAAAATGTAAAATTAATCATTTTGATTACATCAAATTAAAAAGTTTTTGTACAAAAAAACCCAATGTAACTAAAAAAAGAAAAGGAGCAACAAATCGGGAAACAATCTTCATAACAAAAACCTCTGACAAAGGTCTAATTACTCAAATTTATAAAGAGCTAAACCAGTTGTACAAAAAATCAAGTCATTCTCCAATTGAAAAATGGGCAAGGGACATTAATAGGCAATTTTCAGGTAAAGAAATTAAAACTATTAATAATCACATTATGCAAATCTAAACAACTGTGATGTATCACCTCACACCTAGCAGATTGGCTAACATGACAGCCAAGGAAATTAATGAATGTTGGAGGGGATGTGGCAAAGTCTTGATATTAATTCATTGCTGGTGGAGTTGTGAATTGATCCAACCATTCTGGAGGGCAATTTGGAACTATGCCCAAAGGGTACTAAAAAACTGTCATCCCATTTATCCAGTCAAAACACTGCTTCCTTTGTACCCCAAAGAGATGATAAGGAACAAGACCTCTACAGGAATATTCATAGCTGTGCTCTTTGTGGTGGAAAAAAAAATGGAAAATGAGGGGATGCCCTTCAATTGGGGAATCGCTGTACAAAGTGTGGTATATGTTTATGATCGAATATTATTGTACTCAAAGGAATAATGAGGAATTCCATTTGAACTGGTGTACCTCCAGAAATTGATGCAAAGGAGCAGAACCAGGAGAGCATTATACAGAGTGACTGACACACTTTGGTACAATCAAATATAATGGACTTCTCCATTAGTGACAATGTATTGATACTGATCAACTTGGAGGAACAGTATTCACCTCCAGAGGAAACACTGTTCCTGTAGAATCACCAAAAATAAAAAAAAAACTGCTTGATCACATGGTTTGAGCAGGATATTATTGTAGATTTAGACTCTAACATGGAAATAGATTCTGATCAAGGACACATGTAAAACCCAGTGGAATTGTTCATTGGCTATGGGAAGGGGTGGTTGGAGGGGAGGGAGGAAAAGAATATGTTTCTTGTAACCAAGGAAAAATGTTCCAAATTGACTAAATAAATTTTTCAAAATAAAAAGCACTTTAGCAACAAAAGCTTCAGTGGTTCAAGCAGTAGGAAATGCTTCAGGCCATCTGGTCAGCTATTATACTATAAACAGACAAAATTCATATTATCTAGGTTTTGGAATAGTGATGAAAATCAATTTGAAAGTGTTGAAAAGGTTTTTGAAGTAGAGGACACCCACTAAAAGCTTTTCCACAAAAGGAGTACTGATTGAATGTTTGGCAGGTAGGGCAGACTGTACATAGTTTAGAGGCTATGGTAGTTATACCTGTGGTTATCCATACTCTCTTACCAGTATCCACAATACCCTGGGTATCAAAGTGACTACTTTTGAAAATGGATTGTCAACTTTTGTTATAAAAACTTCTAGGGAGTTTTACTTCATCTGATACCCATACTAAATTTATCATTTTTGCTTTAAATTGATGCTTCCATTTTCCCACTTCCTTTTCATTGTAAGAAAGGGAAAAAAAATTAAGTCATCATTAGTTGCCAATGTTAAAATTAACATAAGCCCTTCTAAGGCCACTAGCTTTGCATTGGTATCTGAGCAGTCATTCCCCTTAGAGACATGGTCAGTGCCATCTGCATGGGCAGGGCAATTAACTACAGCTAGGGCTTCAGGGATTTGAAGGGCAGAAAGAACTTCATTAATAATTTCTGCATTTGTGATACATTATCCAGCTCAGGATAATAATCCCCTTTGAAGCCATAGCATACCCATTGCATAACATATTCCAAATGCATATCTAGAGTCTGTGTAACTTGTTGCTTTCTTATCTTTGGCAATTATATAAGCATGTTTTAGAGCTATCAGTTATGCACCTTACACACTTATATTTGAGGGCAGTGAAACTGATCACAGAGTGGCAAATTCTGGGACTACAACAGCTCTAGTGTGGCATATGCCATTCCTCATGAAAGAAGACCCATCAGTGAATAAGACTAAATCCGGATTGTCTAAAGGAGTTTCCAGGAGATTATCTCAAGATTTTTCAGTCATGAACACTAAAGATTCACAACAGTGCAAAGGTTCTCCTAAAACTGGTAAATGAGGAAGCAAGGTTGCAGGATTTAGAACTGTTAACCACTTCATGTTAATATTTAATTACCTAACAAAGTTACCTCATAACTAGCAAGTCTCTGATCAGAAAATTCCTGTGTTCTATGTCTTAGCAATAATGCTTTGACTTCATGTGGGCACATTATGGTTAAAGTTTATCCCAATACTAAATTAGCAGATTTTGTTACTAGCAAGGTTGTGGCAGCTACACCTCTAAGACATGGTGATACTCCTGAATCTACTGGGTTCAGCTGAATAATAAGCAACTGGGTGCCGAGCAGGTCCTGAAGTTTGAGTTAGAACACCCGAATCTACCCCTTTCTGTTTATGTACATGCAAAGTAAATGGCTTGTTGTAATCTGGGATGCCTAGAACAGGGGCATAAAGGATACCATATTTTAATTTTGAAGGAGTTGACAAGTGCTCCACCTCTGATTTAAGGGACTGAATTTTTGACAGTGCTATAAGGGGTTTAGTGATTCCCCAAAGCAAGGGATACATTGCCTATAAAAACCCTGTTGCTCAAAGAATTGACCTCAACTGTTTCTTAGTGGAGGGTGCACTCAATTTCTGAATATTGTCAATGCACTTAGGGGAAATGGAGCAGGCACCAGCAATTAAAATGAACCCTAGATATTTCACTTTGGGGAGACAGCACTGAACCTTTGCCTTTGAGACTTCATGGCCTCTTTTATTCAGCTCTAAAAGTAAATGTTTTCTATCTTCTTGGCATACTGTGGCATTTGGTGAGGCCATGGGCAAATAATCTACAAAGTGTATCAAACAACTTAATATTTAAACTTAATATTTGCTAAATCCTGTGTTAAAATATGTGAGAACACCGTTGGACTGTCCATGTACCCCTGTGGCATCTAACACCAGGTCAATTTGAACCTTTCCAGGTGAAGGGAATCTACCACAGTGAAATATTTTTATGTGTTGGGAATAGAGGAGATAAATGTGGCTGTGTTTGGAACCACATGATGTCTCTTTATTACATGATTATTTACAGTTCTTATATCCTTGACAAATCTATAGAGAGTTTCCCATTGGGGTCTAATTTTGGCTTTTTTACAGGTAGAATGAGTGTATTATATTCAAATTTGCATGGAATTATTATTATTCCTTGCTCAATTAATTAATTTATCACTGGGCTAATTCCCTCAATCACCTCTTTTGATAGAGGATACATTTTATTTTGGTTTAAACAGGAACAACTAACTCAAGTAGGACAACATCAGAAGATGATGTGGCCCAGCAAGACTCAGGTATATCAGTTGGAATTTCAAAAGTAGGAGGCTCCTCCATCTTCTGACTGTCTGAAAGAAGTACAGGGAACAAATTTAAGGATTCCTCAGGCAATTCTAGTTACATAGAGTCATCTGGATAGCAAGTTATTGTGCCTCTAAATTTGCATCAAAGATCTCTCCCTAGCAAATTTATAGGGGAGATAGGCATCAGAAGGAATGAATGTTCTATTGATAGAGGTCCCACTGACACTATTTGAGGGGAAAGCTTTGAAACCTTTAGATATGACCCTGAAATCCCTTACTACATTTAGTGATCCAATGGAATCACAGTCAGAATTGGGTGTACTCATCAATACCAATATGGAGACTCCAGTCTCAATGATAATACCTGTTTCCAACTTTCAGGGTTACATCGCGTTCATTGTTGTGGGGGAAGGGAGAAAAGATAGGGATTAAAACATCAGGGTCTGGGAAATCAAAGGTTTTACTCTCTGATCCCATGGCCCTTATCTCCCCACCTTCATACCTTCATAAAAATCCTTGGGTATTTCTGTGGGATTCCCATGCAGAGGGGCATTTTCACCCTGATTGCAGTGTGAACAAGTCCCACTTTAGATATATTATTTTTGGATATTTTGGTATGAGTTATCATTTGCCTCATTTGGATTATTATTTCTATAATTGTTATTATTTCTAAAGTTATTATTTCTAATCATTTCATCTCACTTCTTATAGTTCATCATTATGTGACCCCTTTTTGTACAGAAGTGACATGTTAATGATTGATTTTTAGATTCCTGCAAAGGGGCAATGGCCACTGCTTGACCTGCTTATTCTTTTTTTCAAATATCAGTTAAAGCCTTTATTTAATTCCTCAATGTCTCTACTAATTCATTGGTCTCATCATTTTTCTGTTCATGGCCTTTAGATACATAAACTGTGATTCTCCTCAATTCCTCAAGGTTCATATTAGACAATTCCATCTTTAATTAGGGCAATTTCATCTTAAAATAATCTTTGACCACTTTGACCACCAACTGTTACTTATAAACTGTCTCGTAATTTGCCTGACATCTCTCTCCTTGGAAAGATCTAGATCTATATATCTACCTCCCCACTCAATAAGTTTATCCATAAACTGGGAGTTTCCTCCTCTGGTTGCTCAAGACTCAATCTTGATCCATGTACCTGGCCTATCAGCACAATCTCTCATTTCTTTTAGTAATGTCTCTCCATCCTGGAATAGTTGTAAATAACCCCCCCCCCCATCATTAAAATCCCATCTGGTGTTTTTCTCTGGCCAGTGAACCTCGTTCTTTCTTGAGGCCTTATTAACAAGAAAAATAATTTTATTTTTCTCTCTTTCTGTCAAAAAGTCTTGAAGAAAATTTGATCATATGTAGGAAAAATGTTGTCAAGCTTCTTAATAATTCCAATAGTTTCATCTTCAAAAGAAGGGATATTTTGCTTAAATCTCTTAATATCTTGGGGGTAAAAGGTGTAGGGTGACTTACGGGCACTACTTCTCCATCCTTATTTAAGATGGGCACTTCCCTTAAAGGGAATTGGAATTTAACTGAATTATTTTTGGTTCTTGTCTCTTGGCTGGATATCTATGTTGCTACAGAGTAAGTAAGGGGAGGGATAGAGGGAGAAGTGGGTGAGGTAATAGGGAGGGGTTGGTCTAGGAATAGATAGGCAGGGCAAAAGGAAAAAGGCAGGGAGAAGAGACAGGGGAGGGTAGAGCAGCCAGGAACTGCACAAGGTGAGAGAGGAGGTATTCCACCTGAGACATAGATGAAGAAGGATCTTCCTTTTGCATCTTGAGATAAGTTAGAATTTTTCAAAATTTTCCATTTGGGTCTGTAAGTTAAGCATGCTAGCTTTCTGGTTTTTAATCTTGAGGAGAAGTAAATAAAGTGGGAAATGTCCAGTGAAAATAAAGATTACCAGGAACAGAATTAAAAAGAGCCAATCTGAATTTGTAAGCTTTTCTAACTCATTAAAATTCTCTGGGTACAAAAGCCGTTCCCTTGGAGTTTAAACCATGCTTAGTAACAACATTTCTTCTCAGATAAGCTCTATGGCTTTTGATTACAGGGAAAACAAAAGACAAAAAGTCTCAAGAGTTAGCTAAGAGATTTGGGAGAGTATTCTTCCTTCCTCTCCCCCAGAGGCAAAAATGACAGGGAGAACAAAAGGATATTTGAATAGAGAATACAGGTTTCACATAATGTTTGACTCAGAAAACCCCAGAGGCTAATTTCCAAAATTTTGACTTCAAGTCCATTGACCTGCTACCCCCCCCCCCCAATTATGCTGGGTATTAGAGTATAAAGGTTGGTACATGGTTTTGGCACCCCATTTGGGCTAACCCCTCAGTTTCTACCCTCTCAGCCAGGAGTGTGAAAACCCCCAGGGTCAGCTAAAAATTTGGCTTAGAAGTTAGGAGGGGGTTGGGGTAGGTAGCATGTAAGAGGCTTCTCTCCTGCTCTAAGCCAACAGTAAACCAATGGTGCTGAACTCTGTAAATCTTAAAATTTCGTAGACTTATAAATGTTGGAAATTTCACCATTGGGAAATTTCCTACTTGAAAAATGTCCTACTGATAGTCTATTGGAATATGAACCCCCTTGGCATGGGAGGGTCCTTCTCATCCCTACTTAAGATTACTTTAGGACAGAAACCTTTTGCTGAACAATGGAAAGGGCTTTGACCTATGCTTAAGCATAGAACAGGAAGTTCTTTGAGTCATGATTGATTTTAGAATTGATACAATAGAGATACTTGGAATGACAGAACCAGGTCTTGGAATTTACAATCTCCACGCTACTCAGTCCTAACAGGATTTAGGAAGGGCTGCAGCATAGATCAAAATTTAATTATTTGAGAATATGACCTTCAACAGACATGTGCAAAGCCACAGACCTCTGGGTTAAGCTAGAGCCACCATTGGCACAGGGAAGACATGGACAGTGATTGGTAGATGTGAGGAAGGAGGGGAGGGAACTGAGATGGTTTCCTTAAAGATAGAGGGGTCTGAGGACTGAGGGGTGGTTGGAGAGGTTTTGCTCTGAGAGGTTGTGCTCTGAGAAGTTTTGCTCTGAAGGAGGCTGGAGGTGGAGGCCCCTGAGACTGTTTCTCCATTTTGGTCACGTGAGTGATAGGGACTGATCTCTTTTCTTTGCCTCAGCTATCTAAGGGCTTGGGCCTTTTGGCCCAGCCTAAACAGAGGGGGTATTTAAGCCCTATTCCCTTCTCTCTCTCTCTCTCTCTCTCTCTCTCTCTCTCTCTCTCTCTCTCTCTCTCTCTCTCTCTCTCTCTCATACCTTTCTTCCTCCTGTTTGTAATTAAAAACTCCATAAAAGGTTGACTGCTGACTTGAGTTTTCATTTAGGAATTACATAGCTGAATTCCTTGGCAACCTAAATTAATATATATCAGTCTTTTAAAGTGATTTCTTTGTCACAACTCACATGGTTATGAGTTTTGGGGCTGTGAGAGGCAGGAGGCAAGTACCAGCCATTGAGCTATTAGCAATACAGGAGAAGTATATTTACCTTTTGTGCAGGAGACTTAGGGAATCAGCCTAGAGAGGCAGCAGCTAGGAAACAGCAGCTCTCATGGTGGGTGGTCCTCACCACCAGGAAAGCTTCCTGTCTTTACTCAAAGTCTATCTTAAAAGAAGATAAAGGAGTCAATCTTCCATAGTGGCTCACCAACACTGTAAGATTAAAATAACTCCAAGTATTAAATTTTACAAGATTTATTAATAATTACTTGAAGTAGGAGAGAAAAAAGGACAAAAGTAAAAGCCTGAGTACAGAAAAGTTTTTCCAGCTGTGTTTGAGGGAAAAGAGAGAGGGATGGGCTCACACACAAACTTTATCTCCAAAACATAAGGATATAATGTGAGAAGGAACATGGGAAGCTGGGATCTAGAGTCCTTGGGTTCAAATTCTAATTATACAATGCAAACAGATGCATATATATATATATATATATATATATATATATATATATATATATATATATATATATTGTGGAAAGGAAATGAGACTAACAGTTGGTGGGGGAAGGGGCAACTGGGAGTGGCAGTTGGGTCTTGTGACTAGCACTTCCTTCCTGCTGGGTTTGGACTTGCTTCCTGGTGTTGGAGGAGGTAGGAGCTTATTCAGCCCAGTCTGGAGTGGCATGCTCTTCTTGGTTCAACTGGAAGACACAGGCTTCTGAAGGTCAGATCTGTTCTTGTTTGCTTTCTGTCTACTGCTTAGATTCTAAAAAGACAAAACTGGACTGATATAGATTAGACGGGAGTGGGAGAACCCTCCGCCAGCCTCTGGCCTGGCCTCAACTCTGAAGCTGAGGAAAGAATTCCAATCCCAACTGTTTATTAAACTTTATATTATTTGAATTTGCAGTCAGATAAGTGGACTATCTTTTCTGGACATAGAGGGAGCTGAACTTCAATTCAGTCATTTCAGGACAAACAGTCCTTATCAGACCCCTGCTGCTTCCTCTCAGCAGGTGGTCATCTCCCTCCCTTGCTCACCAAGTAATATACCCTCTCTCCCCTTAACTCCTCCATACCCCATACACACCTCCCATTATTATCCCTGTTTTTCCAATCTCCCCCATTTCCTTTCCCAATAAATATTAATATATAGATATATAGATATATAGATATATATATACTCAAATATATGCTCAAATTTTCATGCTGTCTCCTCATTTGCTCCTAATTGCCCCTGGGTAATATTCTGCCAATTTCCTAAGGTCTCCCCAGTCTTTCTCTAAGTAGGGCTCAAAATGTTATATACATACATATCTACACATATTAAGTACAAAGTAATATTTAGCTGAGGGAGATTAGGAAAGGCCTCATGAAGTACTTGAGCTGAGCTTTGACAGAAGCTAGAGATTCTAAAAGGCAGAGAGGAGAAAGGACTGAATTATAAAAGTGGCAGTCAACTATGCAAAGACATATAGACGGGAAATGGAATCATAATATGAAGAAAAATGGCTGATTTGCCTAAAAAAGTAGAATTTGTGAAAAGGAATAATTTTATTTGCTTAGAAAGGTAGTTTGAATCCAAAGATTAAACAGAGGAGTTTGCATTTGATTGAACAGGCAACAGGGAGTTTTTAGAGCTTGTTGAGTAGGGGAGTAAAGGGGTGATCCCTTTGGCAACTGTGTGGAAGATGATCAGACCAAAAGAGAAGGAGAATTGTGTGTTCCCAGAAACTACCAAGTGGTTTGTCATTTTAACTAGACCCAAACACAATAACTGTGGGAAATTAAGTAAGTATACACAGGGTCAATGAAGCCAGGTAGAACATTTATGTTGCTTATGTGAGGACTATAGCACTGACTCAATAGGAAATGTTTCCCAACTTTTCTTCATTCTGCAGCCAATTGGTAGATTTGCAAATGTTCCAGTATACTCTGCAGGGGTCCCTTCCAATTGATGAAAGCTTTCAGAGGGCATATATTGTTGGAGATGCAGGATAAAAGAGAGGAAGCAGGGGGAGGGGAGACAGGAGAAAGGAAAGAGAAAAACTAAGGCATAATTGAAGGCTTCATGTTCACTGTTATGCCACAAAACACAGTAATTGGGAAACCTTGCTATATTCAACAGAACACAGAACAATGGAGAAGGTCAGGGTAATACTGAAGACACTGCATGAGGTTGACTTTCATAATCTTTAATTCTGATTTGTAAAGTGTAAGATCTATGCAAATCAATCCCCCCCCCCCCAAAAAAAAACTCCTTGTACAGGAAAAGCAGCAGCCATTGTGTCTCACTGAAAAATACAAAGTGAGCATTGAATATGAAAATGTTCTTTAACAAGTTCCACTGGAGTGACTGCACCAAATTAAGTCCATTGGAAGGATGCCATCATTATATATCATTATATATATAATCATATATATATACATATATGATTATATAATAATCAGTAAAATTTGTATAATGCTTCAAGAATTGCAAAGCATATCACTTATATTATCTCATTTCATCCTCACAACTCTTATTGAGCCTATCTGCTGTCCCACATCTATAGGAGACTCTCAGGATATTTTTTATAGTAGTTACAAGAATACTTTGAAATTGAACCCCCCCAAAATAAAGATATAATATTGAGAGAGAGACATACATATTTAAGAGGAACCATCAGAATACTAGAGGAAATTATTTATTCAATGATAAGTATACAAAGATTTTAAGATGAGCCCTATTAAATACAAACTATTTTTAAAAACTCATAGTTCATTTATAAACAAATTTATCCAATAGAATCTTTAATACTACTCCAATTCTGAGAACACAATTATTATATACAATTCTTTCTGAAGTGAAGATGGCCTAATCATGCCTATCTTAATAAAATATCATGAATACTTTTCAATTCCTAACCAAAATAAAGGAAAAGAATGAAAAGAAATTAAGTGACTGCTTTTCACAACCCCACTCACTAGGTACTTGAGTCAGTACAATAGCCATGATGTTGCTCCACACTCCAGAGGAGACAAAAAGGTAGTGCCAAAAAATTGACCTGGGGATACAAAGTAGAAGAGAGAATGTGAATAAATCCATTAGGCTGCTGCTCTTCAAAGGAATTAGAAGAAAACAAACACATTTCAAAGAGTAGAAAACAAGCCTTTGTTTTTCTTGTGCAACCCCAGGGAAAAGAGGAAAAAGTGACAAAGGCTTTTAGAAGACATGTCTTAAATCTGCTTACTAATTCTAGTAATTTCAGGTCATATTTTCCTGGTCATAGGAAAATGGCTAGACGTAATCTTAAACTTCTTCTCTGAGGATGAACTTGTCTTCCCTATTCTAAACTCTGAGATTTCTGTAAAGGTTAGAGGAGAGTGCCTATTTTAAGGAAAGTTTTTAATTGAAGTAATCTGTTCCATTAAATAAACAAAAATCTGCATTCTTGAATCAGTCCATATATCTAATAGCTTTTATAATCTTAAATGGAAGGATTATTGTTCTATTTAAGCTGCTTACTCAGTTCATAACTTACTGAGTCTTGTGGAAAGGAAAACTAAAACAAGTTCTGGACTTTCTGCCACTGAGTTGGAACCAACAGCAGGTGGAATGTTAGAGAGAAGATATTGACAAGACTGACAGTTGGTAGGGGAAGGGGCAACTGGGAGTGGCAGTTGGTCTTGTGACTAGGACTTCCTTCTTGGCCCTGGAACTAGAAGGAGTTCTCTCTCCCTCTCTCTGGATAGAAGTGCCTCTATTCCTGCATTTCCCAACTGTGTGCTCTACCTGAATCCCTGTGATCATGTTTATCAGATGAAAGGACTCAAGGGAAGCAGTTTGGACTGTAAGGCCGGTCTTTAGGGCTTCAGCCCAAAGAGACAGGCCCAACCATCTTTGAAAATCAGAATGCTTCTTCATCTTGTTGTACTGCTAAGATTTTGAACTTAAGAAAACTAGCACAGATCAGCATAGATGGAAATAACAGAAATCCTCCACCAGCCTGTGAGGCCTGGCCTCAACTCAAAAGTTGAGAGACACTCAAACATAATTTATGGAATCCCTCTATCCTCTTCCCAGATACCTCCCCAATTCAAACTTGTTATTAAAATTTGTCTTTGTTTGAATATCACAGTCAGATAATAGTACTAACATTTCAGAGGACACAGAGGGAGCAGAACCTCAGGACAGCCAGTCAACTATAAACAGTCCTTATTGGACCCTTTCTGGGCAACTAAGTCTGGGGGGAGGCTTGATCATCAAGAGGATTTGTACTTACCTGCTCTGAGGTATCTTCCACATCAATTCATAAAGAAGACTTCCCCTCAGGCTATTATAAGTGGCTCATTTCTCAGGAACCTATTTTTCAAAAATAACCTCTTGGCAGGGGGTATCTCTCTCTCCTTTTACCTCACCAGCAGCCATATTCCCTCTCTCCCTTCAACTCCTCCATTCCCTGTTATAAAACCTTCAGTATCCCCTACTCTTCAATCCAACCCCATTTCCCTATAAATATTATAGTCTTACTCCTACTTGAGATCAGACCAGAACCAAGTGAGAGTTAGAAAGGTTATTTCATGCTCCTACTCCCGATTTCAAACAGTTATAAAGTAACTTAATATTAGTGTTTGACTGATATTGCCTAGGATGACTGAGCTGTTGGGCTTATAATATAAGCTAAGAAGTAATTATTAATGGCATTCTTACACTTGCAAGATTAAGAACCTAAGAATCAAATTTGAATTAACATCTTTCTTAACTTCAAATCCAGTCTCCTTTCTATTACGATGTACTTCATTTTTGACTAGCTTGTCGGAAGAATTTTATCTTTAACCAGCTCCATTGTGTGGATGCCACTTTTAACCAACTCTTTTTCTGTGGATCTGAGCATTGTAAGAGACATTCATCTATTGGGACCATTCCAATGGGACTAAGTAGCAGAGCAGCTGCATATGTCCTAGCTTTGGGGAGCTGAAGAATAGAATGAGAATGAATCATTGAAATCCTGGAAGTGAACGCTGGAAAATTTTAACAGCTCAAATTCTTATGCTAACTTTCATGTGCAGTTTGGGAATAAAAATCAAGTGCTTTATAACCCAGTCATCCCTTTACACATTTCCTATACAATGCCAACTCACAATCATGCCTCAATATGGGCAGTAATTCATTCTTTAAAATAATATATGAATACATATATCAATCATTTATTTTTCTCCCTCCCATCTCTGCTCATTCAGCCACCAAAATAGAGGAAGTCAGAGAAGGGGAGAGAGAGAAAAAGAGAGAATGAAAGAAAGAAGGAAGGAAGGAAGGAAGGAAGGAAGGAAGGAAGGAAGGAAGGAAGGAAGGAAGGAAGGAAGGAAGGAAGGAAGGAAGGAAGGAAGGAAGGAAGGAAGGAAGGAAGGAAGAAATTAAGGATGGAAGGAATGAAGGAAGGAAGGAAGGAATGAAGGAAGGAAGGAAGGAAGGAAGGAAGGAAGGAAGGAAGGAAGGAAGGAAGAAAATAAGGAAGGAAGGAAAGGATGATAAATAAAAGTAGAGCTCCTATATCAAATAAGTATAGTTTAGATTCTTTTGTTTCTAGATGTATCTGACAAATGTAATAACTCTTTTTTTAAAATTATCATTCTAGATTGAGTGCTGCTTTGTCTCCTTTCCTCTCTCTCAACCTCAAATTACAGAAGACCAACATTTTATATAAATATATATATGGAACCATTCAATATATACTTTCATATAGTGGTTGTTTCTCTGGAGGTGGATATAATTTTCCTTCGTAGTAGATATGAATACTCATATCACTTCCTGGAGGTTCTTCCAGTGTCCATGGAATTCCTCCACTTTATTATTCCTTTGAGCCCAATAGTATTCCATCACCAACTTATGCTATAATTTGTTCAGTCATTCCCCAATTGAAGGGCATACCTTCAATTTCCAATTTTTTGCCACCACAAAGAGCACAGATATGAAAATTCTTGTACAAGTCTTTTTGCTTATTATCTCTTTGAGGTACAAACCCAACAGTCCTATGACTGGATCAAAGGGAAGACTTTTTTTAGCACCCTTTGGGCATAGTTCCAAATTGCCTCCAGAATGGTTGGATCAATTCACAACTCCACCAGCAATGAATTCGTGTCCCCACTTTGCCACATCCACTCCAGCATTCATTATTTTTCTTTGCTGTCATGTTGGCCAATCTGCTAGGTGTGAGGTGATACCTCAGAGTTGTTTTGATTTGCATCCCTCTGATCAAAAGAGATTTAGAACACTTTTTCATTTGTTTATTAATAGTTTTGATTTCTTTAACTGAAAACTGCCTATTCATATCCCTTGCCCATTTTTCAATTGGAAAATGGCTTGATTTTTTTGGTTTAAATTTAAATTTAAATTGTATTAACTCTCTATAAATTTGAGTAATTAGACCTTTGTCAGAGGTTTTTGTTATGCAGATTGTTTCTCAATTTGTTGCTTCCCTTCTAATTTTAGTTACATTGGTTTTGTTTGTACAAAAACTTTTTAATTTGATGTAGTCAAAATAATTTATTTTACATTTTGTGACTCTTTCTAAGTCTTGCTTGGTTTTAAAATCTTTCCCTTCCCAAAGGTCTGACATGTATACTATTCTGTGTTCACATAATTTACTTAAAGTTTCCTTCCTTATATTCAAGTAATTCACCATTTCTGAGTTTATCTTGGTGTAGGGTGTGAGGTGTTGATCCAAACCTAGCCTCTCCCTCACTGTCTTCCAATTTCCCAGCAGTTTTTAACAAATAGTGGATTTTTGTCCCAAAAGCTGGGATCTTTGGGTTTGTCATAGACTGTCTTGCTGAGGTCATTTACCCCAAGTCTATTTCACTGATCCTCCTTTGTGTCTCTTAGCCAGTACCAAATTGTTTTGATGATGACAACTGCTTTGTAATATAGTTTGAGATCTGGGACTGCAAGGACACATTCCTTTGTATTTTTTTCATGATTTCCCTGGATACCCTTCATGTTTTGTTCTTCCAAATGAACTTTGTTATGGTTTTCTATAATTCAGTAAAAAAGTTTTTTGGAAGTTCAATAAGTATGGCACTAAATAGATAGATAAGTTTGGGTAGGATAGTCATTTTTATTATGTTATCTCATCCCACCCATGAGCAATCAATGTTTTTCCAATTGTTTAGATCTAGTTTTAAATGTGTGGAGATTGTTTTGTAGTTGTGTTCATATAGTTCCTGTGTTTATCTCAGCAGATAGATTTCTAAGTATTTTATATTGTCTCAGGTGACTTTAAATGGAATTTCTCTTTCTAATTCTTGCTGCTGAACTGGGTTGGAGATATATAGAAATGCTGATGACTTATGCAGGTTTATTTTGTTCTGTATCCTGCTGTATTTGTTTGTATACTGCAACTTTGCTAAATTTGTTGATTATTTCACCTAGCTTTTTGCTGGTTCTCTAGGATTCTTTAAGGAAATCATCATATCATCTGCAAAGACTGACAGCTTGGTCTCCTCATTGCCAATTTTAATACCTTCAATTTCTTTTTCTTCTCTAATTGCTACTGCTAGTGTTTTTAGTACAATATTAAATAATAAAGGTGATAATGGGCATCCTTGTTTTACTCCTGTTCTTATTGGGAAGGCTTTGAGTTTATCCCCATTGAAGATGATGTTTGCTGATGGTTTTAGATATATACTGTTTATTATTTTTAGGAAAGGCCCTTCTGTTCCTATACTTTCTAGAGTTTTCAATAAGAATGGGTGTTTTATTTAATCAAAGGCTTTTTCTGCATCTATTGAAATAATCATGTGATTTTTGTCGGTTTGCTTGTTAATATGATCAATTATGTGGATTATTTTCCTAATATTGAACCATCCTTGCATTCTCGGTATGAATCCTACCTGATCATAGTGGATAACCCTTGTTATGACTTGCTGGAGTCTTTTTGCTAGTATTCTATTAAGATTTTTGCATCTATATTCATTAGGGAGATTGGCCTATAGTTTTCTTTCTCTGTTTTTAACCTGCCTGGCTTTGGGATCAGTACCATGTTTGTACCATAAAAAGAATTTGGTAGAACCATTTCTTGGCTTATTGTGTCAAATACTTTGTATAATATTGGGATTAGTTGTTCTTTGAATGTTTGATAGAATTCATTTTTAAATCCATCTGGACCTGGGGAATTTTTCTTAGGGAGTTCTTTGATGGCTTTTTCAATTTCTTTTTCTGATATGGGATTGTTTAGATAATTTATTTCTTCCTCTTTTAGTCTAGACAATTTATATTTTTGTAAGTATTCATCCACATTACCTAGATTGCCATATTTGTTGCCATATATTTGGGCATAGTAGTTTTTAATGAATGCCTTAATTTCCTCTTCATTAGAGGTTAGGTCTCCCTTTTCATCTTGGATACTGTCAATTTGATTTTTTTCTTTCCTTTTTTTTAATTATACTGACTAGTACTTTGTCTATGTTATTTGTTTTTTTTCAAAGTACCAGCTTCTAGTCTTATTTATTAAATCAATAGTTCTTTGACTTTCAATTTTATTGATTTCTCCTTTGATTTTTAGGATCTCTAATTTAGTCTTCATCTGAAGATTTTTAATTTGTTCCCTTTCTAGTTTTTTAATTTGCATGCCCAATTCATTGACCTCTGTCCTTCTTAATTTGTTTATATATGAACTCAAGGATATAAATTTCCCCCTGAATACTGCTTTGGCTGCATCCCACAGGTTTTGAAAGGATATCTCACCATTGTCATTTTCTTCAAGAAGTTATTGTTTCAGCATTAAAGATGAAAAGGGGGACAGCACCTCCAATGAGGAGGAAATTAAGGCAATCATTAGAAATTACTTTGCCCAATTATATGGCAATAAATACACCAATTTAGGAGAAATGGATGAATATATACAAAAATACAAACTGCCTAGACTAACAGAAGAGGAAATAGAATTCCTAAATAATCCCATATCAGAAATTGAAATCCAACAAGCCATCAAAGAACTTCCTAAGAAAAAGTCCCCAGGGCCTGATGGATTCACCTGTGAATTCTATCAAACATTCAGAGAACAGTTAATCCCAATACTATACAAACTATTTGACATAATAAGCAAAGAGGGAGTTCTACCAAACTCCTTTTACGACACAAACATGGTACTGATTCCCAAACCAGGCAGGTCAAAAACAGAGAAAGAAAACTATAGGCCAATCTCCTTAATGAATATAGATGCAAAAATCTTAAATAGGATACTAGCAAAAAGACTCCAGCAAGTGATCAGAAGGATCATTCACCATGATCAAGTAGGATTCATACCAGGGATGCAGGGCTGGTTCAACATTAGGAAAACCATCCACATAATTGACCACATCAACAAGCAAACTAGCAAGAATCACATGATTATTTCAATAGATGCAGAAAAAGCCTTTGATAAAATACAACACCCATTCCTATTAAAAACACTAGAAAGCATAGGAATAGAAGGGTCATTCCTAAAAATAATAAACAGTATTTATCTAAAACCAACAGCTAATATCATCTGCAATGGGGATAAACTAGATGCATTCCCAATAAGATCAGGAGTGAAACAAGGATGCCCATTATCACCTCTACTATTTGACATTGTACTAGAAACACTAGCAGTAGCAATTAGAGAAGATAAAGGAATTGAAGGCATCAAAATAGGCAATGAGGAGACCAAGTTATCACTCTTTGCGGATGACATGATGGTCTACTTAAAGAATCCTAGAGATTCAACCAAAAAGCTAATTGAAATAATCAACAACTTTAGCAAAGTTGCAGGATACAAAATAAACCCACATAAATCATCAGCTTTTCTATATATCTCCAACACAGCTCAGCAGCAAGAACTAGAAAGAGAAATCCCATTCAAAATCACCTTAGACAAAATAAAATACCTAGGAATCTACCTCCCGAGACAAACACAGGAACTATATGAACACAACTACAAAACACTCGCCACACAACTAAAACTAGACTTGAACAAATGGAAAAACATTAACTGCTCATGGATAGGACGAGCCAATATAATAAAAATGACCATCCTACCCAAACTTATTTATCTATTTAGTGCCATACCCATTGAACTACCAAAATACTTCTTCACTGATTTAGAAAAAACCATAACAAAATTCATTTGGAAGAACAAAAGATCAAGGATATCCAGGGAAATAATGAAAAAAACACATATGATGGGGGCCTTGCAGTCCCTGACCTAAAACTATATTACAAAGCAGCAGTCATCAAAACAATTTGGTACTGGCTAAGAAACAGAAAGGAAGATCAGTGGAATAGACTGGGGCAAAGCGACCTCAGCAAGACAGTATACGATAAACCCAAAGATCCCAGCTTTTGGGACAAAAATCCACTATTCGATAAAAACTGCTGGGAAAATTGGAAGACAGTGTGGGAGAGACTAGGAATAGATCAACACCTCACACCCTACACCAAGATAAATTCAAAATGGGTGAGTGACTTAAACATAAAGAAGGAAACCATAAGTAAATTGGGTAAACACAGAATAGTATACATGTCAGACCTTTGGGAGGGGAAAGGCTTTAAAACCAAGCAAGACATAGAAAGAATCACAAAATGTAAAATAAATAATTTTGACTACATCAAACTAAAAAGCTTTTGTACAAACAAAACCAATATAACTAAAATCAGAAGGGAAACAACAAATTGGGAAAAAATCTTCATAGAAACCTCTGACAAAGGTTTAATTACTCATATTTATAAAGAGCTAAATCAATTGTACAAAAAATCAAGCCATTCTCCAATTGATAAATGGGCAAGGGAAATGGATAGGCAGTTCTCAGATAAAGAAATCAAAACTATTAACAAGCACATGAAGAAGTGTTCTACATCTCTTATAATCAGAGAGATGCAAATCAAAACAACTCAGAGGTATCACCTCACACCTAGCAGATTGGCTAACATAACAGCAAAGGAAAGTAATGAATGCTGGAGGGGATGTGGCAAAGCAGGGACATTAATTCATTGCTGGTGGAGCTGTGAACTGATCCAACCATTCTGGAGGGCAATTTGGAACTATGCCCAAAGGGTGCTAAAAGAATATCTACCCTTTGACCCAGCCATAGCACTGCTGGGTCTGTACCCCAAAGAGATAATGGACACAAAGACTTGTACAAAAATATTCATAGCCGCGCTCTTTGTGGTGGCCCAAAACTGGAAAACGAGGGGATGCCCATCAATTGGGGAATGGCTGAACAAACTGTGGTATATGTTGGTGATGGAGTACTATTGTGCTAAAAGGAATAATAAAGTGGAGAAGTTCCATGGAGACTGGAACAACCTCCAGGAAGTGATGCAGAGCGAGAGGAGCAGAACCAGGAGAACATTGTACACAGAGACTAATACACTGTGGTATCATCGAACGTAATGGACTTCTCCATTGGTGGTGGTGTAATGTCCCTGAACAACTTGCAGGGACCCAGGAGAAAAAAACACCATTCATAAGCAAAGGATAAACTATGGGAGTGGAAACACCGAGAAAAAGCAACTGCCTGAATACAGAGGTTGAGGGGATATGACAGAGGATAGACTCTAAATGAACACTCTAATGCAAATACTATCAACAAAGCAATGGGTTCAAATCAAGAAAACATCTACTGCCCAGTGGACTTACGCATCGGCTATGGGGGGTGGGGGGGGAGGAAAAGAAAATGATCTATGTCTTTAACGAATAATGCTTGGAAATGATCAAATAAAATATATTAAAAAAAAAAGTTATTGTTTCCATGATTTGTTCTTTAAGTAACCAGTTTTGGGGAATTATCTTGTTTAATTTCCAATATATTTTTGATTTATCTCTCCACATACCCTTACTAATTATTATTTTCATTTCATTGTGGTTTGAGAAGGTTGCATTTATTATTTCTGCCCTTTTGCACTTGTCTGCTATGTTTCATGATCAAATTTTATTAATGTACCGTGTGCTGCTGAAAAGAAGTTGTATTCCTTTTTGTCCCTATTTATTTTTCTCCATGTGTCTACTAACTCTAATTTTTCTAAGATTTCATTTGCTTCTCTCACCTCTTTCTTATTAATTTTTTGGTTTGATTTATCTAGTCCAGATAGAGGAATGTTCAGATCTCCCACTAGTATAGTTTTTCTATCTATTTCATCCTTGAGCTCCTTTAGTTTCGCCTTTAGAAATTTGGATGACATGCCATTTGGTGCGTATATATTGAGTACAGATATTTCCTCATTGTCTATACTGCCTTTTATCAGGATGTAATTACCTTCCCTATCTCTTTTAACTTGATTTATTTTTACTTTGGATTTGTCAGATATCATGATTGCGACTCCTGTCTTCTTTTTATCAGTTGATGCCCAATACATTTGACTCCATCCTCTTACTTTCACCATATGCTTATCTACCTTCCTCATGTGTGTTTCTTGCAGACATCATATGGTAGGGTTTTGGATTCTAATCCACTCTACATTTTATGGGTAAGTTCATTCCATTCACATTCAGAGTTATGATTACTAGTTGTGTATTTCCCAGCATTTTGATTTCTACTCCTGGTCCAGCCTTTTCTTCTTACACTATTTCCTTCGACATCAATGTTTATAATCAGTTCCCCTAGTTTCTACCCTTATTTTACCATCCTTTCTATCCCCTCCCTTCTTATTCCCTTCTTATTTTCCCCTGTAGTCTTTTTAAAATTCCCCCCCACACCCTCTCCCTCCCTTGTACTGCTTCTCTCCCCACCAGTCTGTTTGTTACCCTTCTACTTCCCTATAAGGCATAAATCTATTCTCTGCCCCAATGGATTGGACTGTTCTTCCCTCTTTGGGTCAGTTTCAAAGCATGTAAGAGTTGAGTATTTCCTATCTCCAACCTCTGTACCCTTCCAGTGTATCAATGTTCTCCCCCCTCCCGCCATGAGCTTTTTTGTGACATATAAATTTACCCCCATTTGTTTCTTTTCCTATTTATTTTTGTAATAACCTCTTTTTTATCTCTTGTTGTATATACATATACACACACATGTATATGTATTTATGCATGCACATATCTATATAACAATTTATGTCTTGTCCTTTCATCATATACAATTCGTCACTGTTCCCTCTAAGTATAGTTCTTACATCTGCCCAGGTGATAGCAACACTTTTTAAGAGTTACCAATGACCTCTTTTCTTATAGGGATACATATCATTTTAACTTATTGAGTCTCTTAAAAAATTTTTTTTGCTGTTGTTTTGTTTTGTTTTTCTTTTCCTCCTCTTTTTTAATTACCTTTTGATGATTCTCTTGAGTTCTGAGCTTGGACATCAAATTTTCTGTTCAGGTCTGGCCTTTTCTTTACAAATGCTTGGAATTCTTCTATTTTCTTGAATGACCATACTTTCCCCTGTAAGAATATAGTCAGTTTTGCTGGGTAATTGATTCATGGTTGTAGACCTAGTTCCCTTGCTTTCCAGAATATCATATTCCATGCCTTTCAGTCCTTTAATGTGGATGCAGCTAGATCCTGCTTTATGCTCACTGTGTTTCTGTGGTATCTGAAAGACTTCTTCTTGGAAGCTTGTAATATCTTTTCTTTGATCTGATAGTTTTTGGATTTGGCTAAAACATTCCTGGGTATTGTCAGTTGGGGATTAAATACAGGAGGTGATCTGTGAATTCTTTCAATCTCCACTTTCCCCTCTTGTTCTCAGATCTCGGGACAGTTTTCCTGAATAATTTCCTCTAGTATTATGTCCAGGATTTTTCTTTTGTCATGGTC
The DNA here is from genome assembly GCF_027887165.1 of Monodelphis domestica. NCBI lineage: Eukaryota > Metazoa > Chordata > Mammalia > Didelphimorphia > Didelphidae > Monodelphis > Monodelphis domestica. The sequence goes on along the minus strand of NC_077228.1, from coordinate 243,881,551 downwards.
TTCTGGTAGACCAATGATTCTTAAATTGTCTCTTCCTGAACAATTTTCTAAATCGTCTGTTTTGTGAATTATATGCTTCATATTTTCCTCAATTTTTTCATTCTTTTTGTTTTGTTTTATAGTGTCCTGCTGCCTTGTGAGGTCACTTAATTCCAGTTGTTGTATTCTGGTTCTTAAAGACTGGATTTTATCCCTGGCTTTTTGGTCATCCTTTTCCTTCTGGTCTGATTTTCTTTGAAGATCGTCTTTCATCCTCTTTATTTTGTCTTTCATCTCCTTTGCCTCATATTTCATCTCCTTTGCCTCATTTCCAGCTGGTTGATTTTGTCTTACAAGACACTATTTTCTTGTTTTAGTTCAAGTGCCTCTCTTTCCAGATGACTTATCTTGATTTTTAAGTTCTTTTCCCTATTGTCTTCAGCCTCTCTTAATTGTGTTTTGAATTCTTCCACAGCCTGTATCCAATTTGCTGGGATTTCTGTTTTATCATTTGCTGATTTCTCCCCCTCTGTTCTGTTTGCTGAGTAGAAGCTGTCTATTGTAGTTTATTTCTTCTTTTTCTGTTGTTTGCTCACATTATCCCCTTCTTTACTCCCCATATTTGTCTGTGCTCTTGCTCCTCTCCTTTTTTTGTTTTTGGAGGCTTCTGTCAGTCTTCCCTCTCGGTGTAGTCTCTGGTGGAGCTTTGTTGAGGTTTGAGCTTCCCTGTCCTCTGGAGGCTTTTGATTGGATTAAAGTCCAGCAGTCAATGAGGATGGGTGTGGAGCCTGCTCATCCCTGAGTTCTAGATACTTTTGATGGGATTAAGTTCAGCTTCGTTGGGCTGGGTGTGCTATGAGTCCAAAACTTCCTGGAAGGCTGGAGCAAATATGGAGGATCTCCACAGCTCTGACCATTCTGCCAGGTCTATGCTCCCTCTCTAGCTCCTTCCCCACTCTCTTTGTTGTACTCTCTGAACTTGGCACTGCTCTTCTCACAAGATATGCCTTCCAGAACAGCACCTTTGCCCTCCCAGAAGTTCCCTCTGCCACTGGAGTCTCAGCGCTCTGGGTGGGAGGTGGAATGAGTCCTGGGACCTTCCTTTGTCTTCCCCTTAAACCTGAGTGTACTCGGATTCTGGCTTTTGGGGGGGCATACCTTTTGAATTAACTCTAGCAGGAGGGTTCTTGGCTCTGTCTTTTTGTTAAGTTTGTTTTTCAATCCCCAAGGAACATTCAGTTTGTGATCGGTTAGGAATGGCATTCAGAGGTCTGAACTTCTGCTCCTTCTATGAGGCCATCTTGACCTGCTCATCATTTTTTAGAACATGGTAACAGTCCATCTTGTTCATATACCGTAGCATATTCAACCATTCTCCAGTTAATGGATATCTCCTCATTTTTCCAGGTTCTTGTCAACCATAGAGAACTGCAATAAATATTTTAGAAGATATGATTTCTTTTCCTTTACCTTGGAAATCAAATTTAATAGTAATATTTCTAGGTCAGTGGGTAGACACAGTTTTGCAATACTTTGGGTATAAATTTGGAATTAGTTCATAATTCCAGTAACAGGGAATTTTTCCAGAACCCTTTCAACATTTGTCATTTTCTCTATCATTTTAGCCATCTGATACATTTGAAATAGTTCATTATATTTGTTTTAATGTGTATTTCTTTTATCAGTAATTTTTTACCATTTTTTCTATAACTATATATTTGGATTTCTTCTTCCAAAAACTGTTCATGTCTTTTGACAATTTATCAATTAGGGAATGACAAGTTTATCCAGGAAACTGGCTATAAAACATCCCACTCCCCACAAACATATATATATAATATTAAATATATCCAATATTAAACAATTCCTCCCCAAAACTGTGAGGCACCCAAAAAAAGTCACATCAATTCATGCTCATATATTATTTTGAACTAAAGATGGCAGTTTCACATTTATGATATCACTAGACCTTGAGTGGCCTTTTAATATAATAAAATTCACTTTCAAAGCTTATAGATTTCACACCATTGTGATAGAAGCCTGATCTTGCAGTAAGAATTGAGAACTCCAAAACAGTCCTTCAGGTCTTTCCTTAAAATAATAAGTAGCATTTATTTAAAAATCATTAGCAAGTATCATCTGTAATGGGGATAAGTTAGAAGCTTTCCTAATAAGATCAGGAGTAAGGCAAGGATGCCCATTATCACTACTACTATTTAATATTATACTAGAAATATTGGCTATTGCAATTAGAGAAGAAAAAAGAATTGAAGGAATTAAAGTAGGCAATAAGGAAACTAAACCATCTTTCTTTGCAGAAGATATGATGGTATACTAAGAGAATCCAAGAAAATCAACTAAAAAGCTAATGGAAAGAATTAATAAATTTAGCAAAGTTGCAGGGTACAAAACAAACCTAGAAAAATCACTGGCAATTCTATATATTTCCAATAAAAATCGGCAGCAAGAGTTAGAAAGATAAACTCCATTTAAAATCACTCTAGTCAATGTGTAAAATATTTGGGAATCTTCCCAGACAAATAAGGGATTATATGAACAAAATTACAAAACAATTTCCACAGAAATAAAACTAGATTTAAAAAACTGAAAAACCATTAATTACTCATTGGTAGGCCAAGCTAATATAATAAAAATGACAATCCTACCTAAATTAATTTATTCAGTGCCATACCTATCAAACTACAAAACAAAAACTATTTTAGAGGACTAGAAAATATAATAACAAATTTCATCTGGAAGAACAAAAGATCAAGAATATCAAGGCAACTAATGAAAAAAATGTGAAGGATGGTGACCTACCAGTACCAGATCTTAAACTGTGTCATAAAGCAGTGATCTTCACAACAATCTGGTGTTCTGGAATGACCTCCATGAATTGATGCTGAGTGAAAGGAGCAGAACCAAGAGAAAAAAGTACAATGAGACATTGTGGTAAAATTGAATGTAATGGACTTCTCTACTAGTATCAATGCGATAATGCAGAACTATTCAGAGGTGCTTATGAAAAAGAATGCTATCCACATCCAGAGGAAGAACTGTGGGAAAAGAAACACAGAAGAAAAACAACTGCTTGATCACATAGGTCGATGGGGCTATGACTGGGGATGTAGACTCTAAAAGATCACCCTTGTGAAAATATTAATAATATGGAAATAAGTCTTGATCAATAACACATGTTAAACCCAGTGGAGTTGTGCGTTAGATATGGGAGGGGGTGGGGAGAAGAGAGGGAAAGAACATAAGTCTTTTAACCATGGAAAAATATTCTAAATCATCTAATTAAATAACATGTAAAAAAAATCTGGTATTGACTAAGGGATAGAAGGGTGGATCAATGGAATAGACTAGGGGTAAATAACCTCAGCAAACTTGTGTTCGATAAACCCAAAGATCCCAGCTTTTGGGATCAGAAACCACTATTTGACAAATACTGATGGGAAAACTGAAAAACAGTACAATAAAAATTAGGTTTAGTTTAATATCTCATACTCTATGCCAAGATAAGTTCAAAATGGGCATATTATTTAAGCAAAGAGTGATATTATAAGTAAATTAAGTGAACATGGATAATATACCTGTCAGATTTATGAGGAAGGGAAGAATTTAAGACCAAGCAAGAAATAGAGACTCTTACAAGATGAAAAATGAATAATTTTGATTATATTAAATTTAAAAGATTTGGTAAAAATAAAACCAATGCAACCAAAATTAGAAGGGAAGCCACAAAGGGGGAAATTTTTTTTTATAAAAGTTCTCTGATAAAGGTCTAATTTTTCAAATACACAGAGAACTAAGTCAGATTTATAAGAAATCAAATCATTCCCAGTTGACAAATGGACAAGGGATATGAATAGGCACTTTTCAGATGAAGAAATCAAAAGTGTCAATAATCACATGAAAAAGCGTTCTAAATCCCTCCTGATTAGAAAATTGCAAAGCAAAACAACTCTGAGGTACCACCTCACATATAGCTAATTTATCAATCTTACAGTAAAGGAAAATATTAAATGTTCAAGAGGATGTGGCAAAATTGATACACTAATGTCTTGCTGGTGTAGCTGTGAATTGATCCAACCACTCTGGAAAGCAATTTGGAATTATGGCCAAAGGGCTTTAAAAGAGTGCATATCCTTGGATCCAGCAGTACCAACTTGTATCCCATATAGGGTTGTATCCCAATAGGGGTACAATAGGCTTGTATCCCAAAGAGATTTTTTTAAAATGGGAACGGTTTTGCATGTACAAAAATATATATAGCTTTTTGTGGTAGTGAAAAATTAGAAAATGAGTTGTCCCTCGTAAGGATGATATTAGAAAATAACTATTGTTTTATTAGTTTAGGGATAAGAAATAAAGTGGCTGGCTTGAAAAAAGAACTGGAGTTTAAAGCAGAGCTAAGAGAACATGTTAATTTCAGATGTGACCATTATAACTATTTTTCTATGTCAATTACTCTCTCTGGCAATTGGGAGTTGGTCTCTGGAGTTGACAGAGACACACACTCATAGACTCTCTCAGGGCTGGAGAAGGTAACATCTTTGCCTCTCTGTCTGAGGGAAAGATCTGAAGGAGCTCAGTCTTTTCCTTTTCAAACTTGGGAAACACTATGGAATATCTATTGTGGTTTTATAGATTGTTTAACTCTGAGAAGACCAAAGAAATACTTTGTCTTTGGTTTGGACTCTAAGTCTGTGAGTCTGTTAAGACTCAGAGTACTAACTGGATTCTTGTTGAGAGTCAACCAGTTAGCCTTTGCTATTTTATAATTTGAAGGCAAATTTAAGATTTATAAGGATAATAGCAGTAGTTTTTATTTTGATAGTATAAATTTGGGTTAGTCAGATCATGGAGGAGTAGTGTAGCCTGTGAAATACAGGAGAAATGGTTCCTTGCAGAACCTGGGAGTTTATTGGGGTAGATTTAGAATCCCTTAGAATTAGAAATCCTTTATTTATCCTTATATATTTCAATAAACATTTTATTTTTATAGTAAGAGTCTCTTTAATGTCCTTGTGCCTGGCCCTGAAGAGAAGTTCACATTTGAGATTCACTTCATCACTGAGGATACTTTTGATTACATCTATCAAAAGTATCCAAACAGTTTTTAACCTATATTGGAACAGTTTTTCCATCTAAATATTTTATTTTTATAACTAGCCAATTTATTTTTATACTCAATCAAAGAATGGCTGAACAAAATGTGATATGTGATGGTGATGGAATACTCTTGTGCTATAAAGTATGATAAACTGCTTGATTTCTATAAGAATTGGAAAGACCTACATGAACTGATCAGAACCAGGAAAACATTATTCACAGTGACTGAAATACTATGCGGTTATCAAATGTGATTGACTGCTCCTAAAAACAATGTGATAATCAAGGACAACACTGAGGGGTCTTAGAAGAATGCTATCCACATCTGGAGAAAGAACTTTGTGCGTAGAAATCCAGAAGAAAACATGATTTATTATTTGTTTATATGGCTGTATGATTTGGGGTTTTGGTTTTAAAAGTCTACTCTATTATCAAAATAGTCCTTTAATGTTTTGAATAGATCCTTTGTGAAGGAATTATGGAATGTTAAAAAAAAATCAAATAGGCCAAAAAAGCTAATGGTTCAAAATTCTTCAGGATAAAAAGAATGTTCATTGATGAGATCAAGGATCTATGAAAATAAATTTATCTTTCTCTAACTTTCAGTTAACTCACAGTACAGATGCTAATATGAACTGTACTGGGGCTGTGGGAATCTTCTCACTTGTAGACCAGACTCAGAAGATAGGATTGAAGAAAAGGCAATCATATTAATCTGGCTTCATGGCTTCCTGTGTGTATTTATATGGAATAAACAAAATACACAAAGCTTTACAAAGAACATTTTCTCTAAGGAAATTTCAGAAACATCTTCCCCATCTACCCTTGAGGATATCCTAATTCATTTCATTACAAGTATCACAAGAGCAATAGTTCCAAGTGGCTTTGAAATTTCAACTTTTTTTTTATTAATATATTTTATTTGATCATTTCCAAGCATTATTCGTTAAAGACATAGATCATTTTCTTTTCCTCCCCCCCACCCCCCATAGTCGACGCGTAAGTCCACTGGGCATTAGATGTTTTCTTGATTTGAACCCATTGCTTTGTTGATAGTATTTGCATTAGAGTGTTCATTTAGAGTCTATCCTCTGTCATGTCCCCTCAACCTCTGTATTCAGGCAGTTGCTTTTTCTCGGTGTTTCCACTCCCATAGTTTATCCTTTGCTTATGAATGGTGTTTTTTTCTCCTGGATCCCTGCAAGTTGTTCAGGGACATTACACCACTACTAATGGAGAAGTCCATTACGTTCGATTATACCACAGTGTATTAGTCTCTGTGTACAATGTTCTCCTGGTTCTGCTCCTCTCGCTCTGCATCACTTCCTGCAGGTTGTTCCAGTCTCCATGGAACTTCTCCACTTTATTATTCCTTTTAGCACAATAGTACTCCATCACCAACATATACCACAGTTTGTTCAGCCATTCCCCAATTGATGGGCATCCCCTCGTTTTCCAGTTTTGGGCCACCACAAAGAGTGCAGCTATGGATATTTTTGTACAAGTCTTTGTGTCCATTATCTCTTTGGGGTATAGACCCAGCAGTGCTATGGCTGGGTCAAAGGGTAGAAATTCTTTTGACGCCCTTTGGGCATAGTTCCAAATTGCCCTCCAGAATGGTTGGATCAGTTCACAGCTCCACCAGCAATGAATTAATGTCCCTGCTTTGCCACATCCCCTCCAGCATTCATTACTTTCCTTTGCTGTTATGTTAGCCAATCTGCTAGGTGTGAGGTGATACCTCAGAGTTGTTTTGATTTGCATCTCTCTGATTATAAGAGATGTAGAACACTTCTTCATGTGCTTGTTAATAGTTTTGATTTCTTTATCTGAGAACTGCCTATCCATTTCCCTTGCCCATTTCTCAATTGGAGAATGGCTTGATTTTTTGTACAATTGATTTAGCTCATTATAAATATGAGTAATTAAACCTTTGTCAGAGGTTTCTATGAAAATTTTTTTCCCAATTTGTTGTTTCCCTTCTGATTTTAGTTATATTGGTTTTGTTTGTACAAAAGCTTTTTAGTTTGATGTAGTCAAAATTATTTATTTTACATTTTGTGATTCTTTCTATATCTTGCTTGGTTTTAAAGCCTTTCCCCTCCCAAAGGTCTGACATGTATACTATTCTGTGTTTACCCAATTTACTTATGGTTTCCTTCTTTATGTTTAAGTCACTCACCCATTTTGAATTTATCTTGGTGTAGGGTGTGAGGTGTTGATCTATTCCTAGTCTCTCCCACACTGTCTTCCAATTTTCCCAGCAGTTTTTATCGAATAGTGGATTTTTGTCCCAAAAGCTGGGATCTTTGGGTTTATCGTATACTGTCTTGCTGAGGTCGCTTTCCCCCAGTCTATTCCACTGATCTTCCCTTCTGTTTCTTAGCCAGTACCAAATTGTTTTGATGACTGCTGCTTTGTAATATAGTTTTAGGTCAGGGACTGCAAGGCCCCCATCATATGTGTTTTTTTTTCATTATTTCCCTGGATATCCTTGATCTTTTGTTCTTCCAAATGAACATTGTTATGTTTTTTTCTAAATCAGTGAAGAAGTATTTTGGTAGTTCAATGGGTATGGCACTAAATAGATAAATAAGTTTGGGTAGGATGGTCATTTTTATTATATTGGCTCGTCCTATCCATGAGCAGTTAATGTTTTTCCATTTGCTCAAGTCTAGTTTTAGTTGTGTGGCAAGTGTTTTGTAGTTGTGTTCATATAGTTCCTGTGTTTGTCTTGGGAGGTAGATTCCTAGGTATTTTATTTTGTCTAAGGTGATTTTGAATGGGATTTCTCTTTCTAGTTCTTGCTGCTGAGCTGTGTTGGAGATATATAGAAAAGCTGATGATTTATGTGGGTTTATTTTGTATCCTGCAACTTTGCTAAAGTTGTTGATTATTTCAATTAGCTTTTTGGTTGAATCTCTAGGATTCTTTAAGTAGACCATCATGTCATCCGCAAAGAGTGATAACTTGGTCTCCTCCTTGCCTATTTTGATGCCTTCAATTCCTTTATCTTCTCTAATTGCTACTGCTAGTGTTTCTAGTACAATGTCAAATAGTAGAGGTGATAATGGGCATCCTTATTTCACTCCTGATCTTATTGGGAATGCATCTAGTTTATCCCCATTGCAGATGATATTAGCTATTGGTTTAGATATATACTGTTTATTATTTTTAGGAATGACCCTTCTATTCCTATGCTTTCTAGTGTTTTTAATAGGAATGGGTGTTGTATGTTATCAAAGGCTTTTTCTGCATCTATTGAGATAATCATGTGGTTCTTGCTAGTTTGCTTGTTGATGTGGTCAATTATGTGGATGGTTTTCCTAATGTTGAACCAGCCCTGCATCCCTGGTATGAATCCTACTTGATCATGGTGAATGATCCTTCTGATCACTTGCTGGAGTCTTTTTGCTAGTATCCTATTTAAGATTTTTGCATCTATATTCATTAGGGAGATTAGCCTATAGTTTTCTTTCTCTGTTTTTGACCTGCCTGGTTTTGGAATCAGTACCATGTTTGTGTCGTAAAAGGAGTTTGGTAGAACTCCCTCTTTGCTTATTATGTCAAATAGTTTGTATAGTATTGGGATTAACTGTTCTCTGAATGTTTGATAGAATTCACAGGTGAATCCATCAGGCCCTGGGGATTTTTTCTTAGGAAGTTCTTTGATGGCTTGATGGATTTCAATTTCTGATATGGGATTATTTAAGAATTCTATTTCCTCTTCGGTTAGTCTAGGCAGTTTGTATTTTTGTATATATTCATCCATTTCTCCTAAATTGGTGTAATTATTGCCATATAATTGGGCAAAGTAATTTCTAATGATTGCCTTAATTTCCTCCTCATTGGAGGTGCTGTCCCCCTTTTCATCTTTAATGCTGTGAATTTGCTTTTCTTCCTTCCTTTTTTTTAATTAGATTGACCAGTACTTTGTCTATTTTGTTTGTTTTTTCAAAGTACCAGCTTCTTGTCTTCTTTATTAAATCAATAGTTCTATCACTTTCGATTTTATTAATTTCTCCCTTAATTTTTAGGATTTCTAATTTGGTTTTCTGCTGGGGGTTTTTAATTTGATTGCTTTCAAGTTTTTTCAAATGCATTTCCAATTGATTTATCTCTGCTCTCCCTTGTTTGTTAATATAAGCATTCAGGGATATGAATTTACCACTGATTACAGCTTTAGCTGCATCCCAAATGGTTTGAAAGGATGTCTCGCCATTGTCATTTTCCTCGATGAAATTATTAATTGTTTCTATGATTTCTTCTTTAACTCAACGGTTTTGGAGTATCATATTGTTTAATTTCCAATTGGTTTTAGATTTGGTTTTCCATGTACCATTACTGATCATTATTTTTATTGCCTTGTGATCTGAGAAGGCTGCATTCATTATTTCTGCTTTTCTACATTTGGGTGCTATGTTTCTGTGACCTAATGTATGGTCAATTTTTGTGAATGCGCCATGTGGTGCTGAGAAGAAGGTGTATTCCTTTTTATCCCTATTTATTTTTCTCCATATGTCTATTAATTCTAATTTTTCTAAGATTTCATTCACTTCTTTTACCTCTTTCTTATTTATTTTTTGATTTGATTTATCTAAATTTGATAATGGTTGGTTTAAGTCTCCCACTAGTATGGTTTTATTGTCTATTTCTTCCTTCAATTCTCCTAGTTTCTCCATTAGAAATTTGGGTGCTATATTATTTGGTGCATACATGTTGATTAATGATATTTCCTCATTGTCTAAAGTCCCTTTTAACAAAATATAATTACCTTCCCTATCCCTTTTGATCAGGTCTATTTTTGCATTGGCTTTATCAGATATCATGATTACCACTCCTGCCTTCTTTCAATCAGTTGAGGCCCAGAAGGCCTTACTCCATCCTTTAATTCTGACCTTGTGGGTGTCAACCCGCCTCATGTGTGTTTCTTGAAGACAACATATGGTAGGGTTTTGGATTCTAATCCATTCTGGTATTCGGCTACGTTTTATGGGTGAGTTCCTCCCATTCATGTTCAAAGTTATGATTGTCATTTGTGGACTCCCTGGCATTTTGATATCCTTCCCTAATTCTAACCTTTTCTTCTTCGGCTCTACCTTTTAGTCCATTGATTTACTTTGAATCAGTCCCCCTTGTCCCCTCCCTTGATGTTTCCCCTTTTAGTCCCTCCCTTTTTCTTCCCCCTCCTCCCCCCTCTCTTTCCCTCCCTTTTTGTTTTCCCTCTCCCCCTTACCCCCTTGGTTTTCCCTTCTCCCTACATTTGTTGGGTAAGATAGAATTCAATATCCCAATGGATCTGGATGTTTTTCCCTCTCAGAGTTGATTTCCCTGAGATTTAGGTTTGAGTAAAAAATCCTCTCTTCCTCTCCTTCTTATAGGAGTTTTCTTCCCCTCCCCTTCCCATGTGAATCTTTGTGTGAGAAAGATTATTCTATTTGGTCTTTCTTTACCCCCTATTCATACATTACATTTTCCCCACATGTTAGTATACATAGATTGATATAAATGTAGTCCTTATAGAAGAGAGTTTGAGTAAAAGAAGAAGATAACATTTTTCCCCTTTCCTCAATATTTACCTTTTCAGGTATTCCTTGCTCTTTGTTTTTCGGTATCAAACTTTCCACAGAGCTCTGGTCTTTTCTTTGCAAAAAGTTGGAAGTCTTCTATTTTGTTGAATGCCCATACTTTCCCTTGGAAGTATATAGTCAGTTTTGCTGGGTAGCTGATTCTTGGTTGAAGAGACAGCTCTCTTGCCTTTCTTTTTTTTTTTAGATATATTTTATTTGATCATTTCCAAGCATTATTCGTTAAAGACATAGATCATTTTCTTTTCCTCCCCCCCACCCCCCATAGTCGACGCGTAAGTCCACTGGGCATTAGATGTTTTCTTGATTTGAACCCATTGCTTTGTTGATAGTATTTGCATTAGAGTGTTCATTTAGAGTCTCTCCTCTGTCATGTCCCCTCAACCTCTGTATTCAGGCAGTTGCTTTTTCTCGGTGTTTCCACTCCCATAGTTTATCCTTTGCTTATGAATGGTGTTTTTTTCTCCTGGATCCCTGCAAGTTGTTCAGGGACATTACACCACCACTAATGGAGAAGTCCATTACGTTCGATTATACCACAGTGTATTAGTCTCTGTGTACAATGTTCTCCTGGTTCTGCTCCTCTCGCTCTGCATCACTTCCTGGAGGTTGTTCCAGTCTCCATGGAACTTCTCCACTTTATTATTCCTTTTAGCACAATAGTATTCCATCACCAACATATACCACAGTTTGTTCAGCCATTCCCCAATTGATGGGCATCCCCTCGTTTTCCAGTTTTGGGCCACCACAAAGAGCGCAGCTATGAATATTTTTGTACAAGTCATTTTGTCCATTATCTCTTTGGGGTACAGACCCAGCAGTGCTATGGCTGGGTCAAAGGGTAGATATTCTTTTGTTGCCCTTTGGGCATAGTTCCAAATTGCCCTCCAGAATGGTTGGATCAATTCACAACTCCATCAGCAATGAATTAATGTCCCCGCTTTGCCACATCCCCTCCAGCATTCATTACTTTCCTTTGCTGTTATGTTAGCCAATCTGCTAGGTGTGAGGTGATACCTCAGAGTTGTTTTGATTTGCATCTCTCTGATTATAAGAGATTTAGAACACTTCTTCATGTGCTTGTTAATAGTTTTGATTTCTTTATCTGAGAACTGCCTATCCATTTCCCTTGCCCATTTATCAATTGGAGAATGGCTTGATTTTTTGTACAATTGATTTAGCTCATTATAAATATGAGTAATTAAACCTTTGTCAGAGGTTTCTATGAAGATTTTTTCCCAATTTGTTGTTTCCCTTCTGATTTTAGTTACATTGGTTTTGTTTGTACAAAAGCTTTTTAGTTTGATGTAGTCAAAATTATTTATTTTACATTTTGTGATTCTTTCTATATCTTGCTTGGTTTTAAAGCCTTTCCCCTCCCAAAGGTCTGACATGTATACTATTCTGTGTTTACCCAATTTACTTATGGTTTCCTTCTTTATGTTTAAGTCACTCACCCATTTTGAATTTATCTTGGTGTAGGGTGTGAGGTGTTGATCTATTCCTAGTCTCTCCCACACTGTCTTCCAATTTTCCCAACAGCTTTTATCGAATAGTGGACTTTTGTCCCAAAAGCTGGGATCTTTGGGTTTATCGTATACTGTCTTGCTGAGGTCGCTTTCCCCCAGTCTATTCCACTGATCTTCCTTTCTGTTTCTTAGCCAGTACCAAATTGTTTTGATGACTGCTGCTTTGTAATATAGTTTGAGATCTGGGACTGCAAGGCCCCCATCATATGTGTTTTTTTTTTTCATTATTTCACTGGATATCCTTGATCTTTTGTTCTTCCAAATGAACATTGTTATGTTTTTTTCTAAATCAGTGAAGAAGTATTTTGGTAGCTCAATGGGTATGGCACTAAATAGATAAATAAGTTTGGGTAGGATGGTCATTTTTATTATATTGGCTCGTCCTATCCATGAGCAGTTAATGTTTTTCCATTTGCTCAAGTCTAGTTTTAGTTGTGTGGCGAGTGTTTTGTAGTTGTGTTCATATAGTTCCTGTGTTTGTCTTGGGAGGTAGATTCCTAGGTATTTTATTTTGTCTAAGGTGATTTTGAATGGGATTTCTCTTTCTAGTTCTTGCTGCTGAGCTGTGTTGGAGATATATAGAAAAGCTGATGATTTATGTGGGTTTATTTTGTATCCTGCAACTTTGCTAAAGTTGTTGATTATTTCAATTAGCTTTTTGGTTGAATCTCTAGGATTCTTTAAGTAGACCATCATGTCATCCGCAAAGAGTGATAACTTGGTCTCCTCCTTGCCTATTTTGATGCCTTCAATTTTTTATCTTCTCTAATTGCTACTGCTAGTGTTTCTAGTACAATGTCAAATAGTAGGGGTGATAATGGGCATCCTTGTTTCACTCCTGATCTTATTGGGAATGCATCTAGTTTATCCCCATTGCAGATGATATTAGCTATTGGTTTTAGATATATACTGTTTATTATTTTTAGGAATGACCCTTCTATTCCTATGCTTTCTAGTGTTTTTAATAGGAATGGGTGTTGTATTTTATCAAAGGCTTTTTCTGCATATATTGAGATAATCATGTGGTTCTTGCTAGTTTGCTTGTTGATATAGTCAATTATGTGGATGGTTTTCCTAATGTTGAAACCAGCCCTGCTTCCCTGGTATGAACTCTCTTGCCTTTCTGAAGATCATGTTCCATGCCTTACGATCATTCAGAGTAGAACTTGCAAGGTCTTGTGTGACCCTGATTGGCATTCCTTTATATCTAAATTGTCTTTTTCTGGCTTCCTGTAGGATTTTTTCTTTTGTTTGATAGCTTTGGAATTTGGCAATTACCTTCCTGGGAGTTGTCTTTTGGGGGTTTAGTGTAGAAGGTGTTCTATGAGCTCTGTCAGTGGCTGTATTGCCCCCTTGTTCTAGAATCTCTGGGCAATTTTCTTTGATTATATCTTGTATCACCATGTCCAGTTTGGTGTTTATTTCTGGCTTTTCTGGGAGTCCGATTATTCTTAAATTATCTGTTCTCCCACTATTTTCCAGATCTGTCACCTTGTCGGTGAGATATTTTATGTTCTCTTCTAATTTCTTGGTGTTTTGGCTTTGCTTTATTAATTCTTGCTCTTTTACACGATCGTTGTCTTCCAGCTGCTTGATTCTGGCCTTTAAAGCCTGGTTTTCCTTTTCACTTTGGTCAAACTGGTTTTGTAGATGCGTGAATTTCTTTTGCATCATTTCCCACTTTTCCTCCCAGAAGGCTTCCATCTTTTTTGGTCATTCCTGATTCAAATTCTTCATGGGTTTGTGGATAGTTTCCATTTCCTTTGGAAGGTTTCGGAACATTTTCTTGCGTATCGTCATCTATCTCCTTTGTATTCTGTATTTTGGCTCCATAGAATGTGTCCAAAGTCGCCCCTTTCTTCTTATTTTTCTTGGGATTTTATGCTTCTGTGCTTCTGTGGAGTTTGCCATCTCTGAATGTGGAGGATTAGCTTTTCTTATCTCTGTCTGGTGTTCAGAGGCTTTAGTCCTGGGCAGATTGTCGGTTCTATGAGCTTTTCCTGGGTTAAACTGAGTATGCCTTAAGGCAATGACTTTTACTGGAACTGGAATGGAATGGTCGGACCAGGGGGCCACACTGTCCCCCGGTTCTCTCTGCTTCCCTGCTGCTAAGGTGCCCCCTCGACTGGGTCGGGTTGCTTTCCGGAAATTGCCTTCAGAATAGCTGGCCGTGAGGCTGTTTTGTTGGCCCTGAGGGTTGCTGTTGTTTCAGAGGACCCTGCTCTCTGCGGGGCGATGGGCCGCGGCTTCCCGGAGCTCCAAGGGCAGTGATTTTCACTGAGACTTGGATAGCAAGATCCAGCTGGTGAGGCTGTTTTGCCTGCCCTGAGCGTTGCTGTTGTTTCAGACGACCCTGCTCTGTGAGGGGGGCGCGGCCGCAGCTCCCGGAGCCTTGGACTCTGTGCTCCTACCCCTTAGGTCCAAGTGATCTTGAGTTTTGGCTTTTGAGGGGGGCCGTACCTTTTGATCCGGGTCCAGGTCCAGGAGGAGGATTCCCAGGGTCTTTTCTGTTGATCGTTTTGAATTTCGGAGCCTTAGGAGCTTATAGTATGAGATTGGTCGGGAAGGGTTTTCCGGTGATCTGAACTTTAGCTTTCTCTAAGCCACCATCTTGACCGGAAGTCTGTTCTTTTGTTTCTTAAGGGAACTCTAAAAATAATTTTGAAGGTTATTTTCAAAGAATAGTTTCTGCTGTGTGTATCAGAATGAGGTTATGCATGTTTAATGTCTCCTTGTCTATGACTAGTCATCTATAAATGAATGAGTTATTTCAGAGAAATAAGAACTCATCTATTTTTGTACAGCATCAGAATTTACACATACTCCACCCTGCTTAGTCTTTAGAATTTTAGCAACCAAGAATGTATACACCCCCACTTAAGGATTAAGTGTGGGGGAAGAAGGTCTATAACCTGCATGTGCTAGCAAGTGACAAATCAGAAACAACTGACTGACCCCCTGTACTGTTCAAAGCCAAGTTTAGGCCACCATTGGTACATGTAAGACACAGGAAGTGACATAAAGAACTACCTTTATATTTCGTGTTACTTCCTGTGAGGATGTCTGGGAGGTCAAACTTGACTTGGAGGAGTATGAGACCTCAGACTGCTTCCCTGATATGATCACGTGGTGAGCATTAAGGCTGACTCCCCTTTCCTTGGCTTTTCTGGAGGCAACAGTCTCTGGAAAAGCCCCTTGGCTGAGGCCTCTGGGCTCCCATTGGTTTCAGATCAGGCCAGGGCTGCTATCCTTCCCTTTTGCTCCTCTTTCTTAATTTCTTCCTTCTAATGTAAACAAACAACCATAAAATTCCATTCTGACTTGAGTATTTCATTGGGATTTAGAATTTAAATCCCTGGTGACCAACTAAAAATATATATTCAGTCTCAACCCTAAATTTTACCCTTAATAATTATATGTCACACTCTTCAAAATAGTCTCTGTGGGAGACTGTGGACTTATGGTAGTGATTCTATCACTGCTCACAATATTCCCAGAATTTTTCTTTTGGTATCATCTTCAAAGCCAGTTTAGAAGAACCCAAGAAAACCAATTCCATCAATTTATGTTAACAGATTATTTTGAACAAAAGATGTAATCTCCCAGCTTCACATTTATGATTTCACTAGACCTTGAATGGCTTTTGCGTATTCCTAAAAATCAAATCCACTTTCAAAACTTTATAGATTTCATACCCTTTTGGTATCTAGAAGGATCAATCACAAAACAGAGCTCCAAGAGTGCTCTGAGAAATTGCTAAACTGTGGCATTAGATGTATGCTAAAGTGCTTTTGAAGTTCTCATCAGTTTGTCAATTTACTGATAGCATTGATTTGGATACATTAAAGTACCCTTCTTAATCAGCCACATTACTCCATAGGTTCAATTAAAATGGGACTATGGAAAAGGGTAAATAAATGTGTTTCTGTTTCTGTTGATATGGAATTATATAATAATAGATTTAGATCAATTTTTTAGTAATGGTCTCAGGGAGGTAAACATTAGAGGAAGAATTTCCAACCAAGTTTTCTAACTCAGAAAGCAGGTCTTTTCTCACTATAGTACACACATATATGTGTGTGTTTTCTATTTTTAAACCAAACTTAGGTAACATTAGTTTACAATGCATGCTTATAATCCAATTTAGTTATCTCAAGTATGAGCATTTATTCTGTGTTAGACTATATGCAGGATCAAAGGAATATGAGAAATGGCCCCTATCCTCAAAGATCCTATAGACAGAGGAAGAATGAAATTATGCAAAAGATGAATAGAAATTCAACAGAACACTTTGAGATGGCCAAGCAATACATTATCAAATGAGTGGTACAGACAAATGTATAGTTCAGAGGTGTGAGAGATCATTTTGAGCTCAATTGCCTGGAAAAGCTTCATGAGAGACCTGAGCAGAACTGTGAAGCATGAGCAGAATTCAGATAAATAGAGAGGAAGCAGAAGGGGGTTAAGAATTTCTGCCTATTCTAGGCAGGAAGAACAGTCTGAATCAAAACAAAGATTGGAAAGAATGTTCAAATCTCCATCCTTACCTCAGTTTCCCCCATTTAATAAAGTGTATCGGGGAGAATTAACTGAAAGTCTTTGCTCTTTACATCTATTCTAGAAAAATACAAAATGAGTCTAGAGATGTTTGATAGGTAGAGACACACATAGTCTCCTTCCCTAGGGCACAACTCCCAAGGGTTCCTGATTACATCACTTTCTTGAGGATGGCATCAGAATTGATGCCACTAGAGGGCGTCAGCATGCAGTCATTGCTGGATTGTGAAGGATGAAGTCTAAGGGAGTGTCAGGAGAGGAGGCTGTCTCTTGACCTTGTTTTTACTCGCTTTTTTTTTTGCTCTCAATCATTAGTTCCCAGTTCTTAGCCTTTCTCCTTCCATATCTCTTGTTCTTCCAGTTTCTCTCCTGCTTCTTCTGCAAATACATCACACACACACACACACACACACACACACACACACACACACACACATACACTCCTCCAATATTATCATATATTTCCATTTTTGCAATTTAATTTGCAATTTAAAACCCTTTACACTTTGGATAATTCCTATCTTTCCAATGTTCTTATACTTAATCCCTTCTATGTACTTTTTTATCCAACAACACTTACCTTCTTTCTGTCCTTCATATCAGGCATTCCATGTTCCTACTCCTCTTTTCAAGGGTTGATCCTTCTGCCTCCTGGCCTCCATGTTGTTCTTCAAGATATAACTCAAATTCCCACTTGTGCAATAGGCTTTTTATAGTTCTATCCTCTCCCTAGTGTCTTTCCTCTGAGATTTCTATTTATTTCTCTATATATCTTGTTTATACATAGTTGTTACCATGTTGCCTCTATGAAGCATGGATTGTTTTTTGCCTTTCTTTTATACCAAGTACTTGGCACAGTGCTTGGGCATATAGTAAGAAATTAATACATGAGGAATTTAATCTGGTAAGGCATATTGCACATATTCTAAAGACCTTGGATCTCATTGGCCATTGTCTTTAATTATTTTTGGGCTATTACATAATGACTCATTGTATTATATGTTTTTATATGTAGGTAGAGGTTTTATGTATAGTCAGAGACCTCATATATAGGGAGATATATATGTTGTGAGGGCTATCCTCCCAAGTGTAGCATGATCTCTAATCTCTTCCTCTCTCATCCTTCTCTAAGGGTGACTCTAATTTCTGCTAAGAGCAGTAGGAAGTTGGGGGTCACAGAATACACTAATGTCATCAAAGAGGGGGTACCAGGATAGAATATCTACATGCTCCTTAAAACATTATTATTCTATGGGATATGATTACATTCAATCTAATTTTTGATCACTAGGTCTTATTATTGGGTGAATTAGACATATTCCACCTTTGTACATACCCACAAGTCCTCTCTCAAATCTTACATGCACTCTCTCCTCATCTCCTTCTATCAGAATCTTTATTTTCCTTCAGTTTTTTATCTGAGGCATCATCTCCTCTATGAAGTCTTTGGTGAATCCTTTAGAGGTCTCTCCTTCTTCAAGTCATCTTATATATGACTATGTACATGTGATACCATCCCCATCAGTAAAATTTTAACTATTTAAGGAGAGAGAATGTATTGCTTTTGTCCTTTAATTTAATTAAATGCTAATTTTTCCCAACTAAATTTTCAAGAAAGCAGTGGTTATTCTTACACATATGTGTATTCTCTTTGTACATGATTTCTACAGAATACATATTCAATAAATGTCTATTGGTTGTGACTTACTGATGACTAATAACTTGAGGGGGAAAAAGAATCAGAATGAACTGTGGTGACATCATTTTTTTAAAGACAATTAAAACTAATTTTCCAGAATTTAATAATAAGGAATATCTATTTTTAAACTATTATTATCACACTTAAATTCCATAATTACTTAAAATTTGGATGGTCAAAGCAAATATATTAGACCTTTTGTATATTTTTGGCATGACTACTCCTCACCAAAAACATTAATTATGCCACAAATCAAGAAAAACTCCAAATGAATATATCACCTAGATCTAAAAGATTACTTTATAAACAAACAAATTAGAGGAACAAAGAAGATATTGCCTAGGGTAGAAAGTCTTCAAGTGATAGAGAAGATCAAACGCAATGAAAGAGAGCATTGTAATTAGTGTAGTTATAATTATGAGGGAAACAAGTTAATAAGGAAAAAAATCTCTGAAGCAAGTTAATCTGGTAATCATGGCCTATCCCAGATACACAAATAATCAGATTAATAGGGATTAAAGCTATCTTCTAATAGATAATAAATTTCCAAAGGATATGAACAAGCAATTTCTAAAGGAATAAATCTAATAAGTTATGAACAATCATATGAAAAAATCCTTTAAATCAAAAATAATTTGATAAATTAAAATCAAAGCAACTCTAAAGTTCTATTGCATGCCCAGTAGGGTAGTAAAGACAACGAAACTTGCTAAAACAGAGGTACTTTGGGAAATATAGGATTTCTAATGTGTTATTGGTGGAGCTGTGAACTGGTTCAGTCATTCTTGATAGAAATTTGAAACTCTAGACAAAAAGATCCCGAACTGCATGTATCTTTTAAACCAGCTATACTACTACTAGGCTTATACCCAAAAAATAACAAAGAAAGAGAAAACAACATATTCAAAAGTCCTTATAGTAGCTTTTCTCATTGTAGTTCAAACTTGGAAACTAAAAAGATTATCTTGATCTATTTTGTCTATTGGAGAATGGCTAAATAAAAATATGGTATATGAATGTAATGTTATTGTGCTATAAGAAATGACAAAACGTACCATTCAATGGAAACTGGAAAGACCTCTATGAACTGATACAGAAGAAAGTGAACCAAATTGGAGGTCAATCTATGTAATGACATATAGGAAAACAATTTTGAAAGACTTCATACCTCTGATCAATGCAATGTTAAAACATTAAAATGTGAAGATGAAATATTACAATCTTCTCCTGAAGAAAGGGGAAGAAGAGAGAGAGATTTTTGAGTATCATCAATGTAGGAATTTGTTTTGCTGTAATATTTGTTTATGATTTGGGTTTTATATCTCTTTTGCTATTGTTGTTAAGTGGAAAGAGGCAGTTATTCTCCTCTGATCTGTAACCTTCTTATACCCTGAGGTATCTTGAAATTGATCACTAGGTACTATAAAATATATATCAGGACTTGTATGGACATCTCTCATCAGATACTGAAGTAGTATCTAGATATGGTGAACCCATCCTTAGATCATTATAGAAATAGTAGCTGATCTCACATGTTTCATATTTGTTAGTTGTTGTACTGCTTTTATCTATAAATGTTCTCCGCATTATGTGGCTTCTTTGGATTGAATGCAAAATTTTCATTAGCCTGACTTTCCCCTTACTATTTTTCACTTTTTTGTGAGGTTAATATCTATATTTTCACATGAGATTGTACTCTAATATCATTGATTTCTCTGCCCTCTACTTTGTAGTCTTTCTTCTAATTTAGTGTTTATTCTTACCTTTGCCCCAGTCAATAATCTAACTGTGAGGAGACAACTTATTTTAAAGTAAATGCTGTGGGAAATTAGTCATTTGCTGGCTATTAAGATAGAGTAATGTCAATCTCAAAAATATATGTACTATTTGGCAACTCAACAGTTTGTTCATCCAACTATATCATAATCTGGGCAATATGTAATCTTCAATCACTTTGTTTTTCCTTTGGAGTTAATTGGGCAAAACTTTTTAGAGTAGTTGGCATCTGTGTGGTACAGTGAAAAGAATGTCAGGCCTGGAGTCAGAAAGATCTGATTCAAATCCAGCTTCAGACTAGCTGTCAGGCAAGTCACTAAACCCTGTTTACTTCATATGTAAAATGAGCTGAAAAAAGAAACTGGCAAATCACTAACGCAAATCACTAAACCTTGGTTCGTCATATGTAAAATAAGCTGAAGAAGAAAATGGCAAAACACTCTAGCATTTTTGCCAAGACTCCAAATGGGGTCACAAAGAGACAAATACAATTGAAACAACTTTAGAGTAGTTATAGATCTCTTCAATGAGGGTACTTCAGCATTCTATGTCTTAACACCAGTCACAACAAAGCATCTGGATGATTCTATTGAATCATCCAGATCTATTGATCTATTGAAAATGCTAAAATTGCTCCTTATGCAAAATTCTTCTATCAGGGTGGTGAATAACTTTGGTGAACTTATAGATCTCTATTTTATGTCTTCCCTTTATTTATGACCACAGAGTTGTGAAACAAGTTTATCTCTTTTCTCACATTTTTAGGAAATAATTAATTATTGTGATATATAAATGGGTGGTATCTTAATGGAAGAGAGCCTTTGAGGTACAATTTTACTCTGTGTTTTCAAAATTTTTTTTAATCAATAAACCATAAGCCCCATATTGTCTTGTATTCTTTATACTTTTCATTCAATTATGGGCTAACAAAAATATAGAATGCCATCTGTGGAAGCCTGTTTCCTACTAGTACCATCATTGAGGATTCATGTAAAAATGTTTTCTAGATTATTGCTAAGCTTCTTTAATGACCCCAACAGACATATTTGTTGAATAATAATACTCTCATTGTGATATAACTATGAGTCATAGAAGTCTATCTCTCAGATAGAAAAATGGAGGTGAACAGTCATTATTATATAACAAACAGGTGATTTTGAAGAAGAAATAGTAAAAATTGTTATGAGGGAGATGTATTAGTGAAAAAAAAAGATAGGCTGGTGATATAGTGAGAGTAAGAGATAGTGAGAGTAAGTAGATAGGCTAAGTGCTCCACTGGTATACTCAGAATGTCAGGAATAAGCAAGAAGAGCCCCCATCATGTTGTGAAAACTCTGTTGTAAACTTATGGGAAGACTTAGATAAGACTATATAAGATACAGAAAAGAGGATGTTTGAAATCTGCATTATTGGAGGAACATTCAATTTGATGAGATTACACATTCACTTGAATATTTCATGTTGATGCTCACTGTGTCCAACACTTTCTAATGTTCTTTTTGAAGTGGGTAATTATAGCTTACAGATATGTTATCTTTTGAAATATTTACAAGTTTAGGACTCTCCTTTCATAATCCAGAATTACATTTTTTTAAATATAGTTTTTGCTATACTCCTATGTGTCTTATTTAGGGAAGGGACTGAGGTAGATAATCCTTCATTTCCTTCCTAGTGTGCTTCTGACTCTCTAAACTTCACCACCATGCATCCGTTGCCTTCTATCCATGAAACATTCTTCTTTACTCTAGCTCCTTCTCCCATTGGTGAGTTCCTTCCAGGGCTTCCATTTTAGAATGACATAAACTGGCCATTTTTCATTTTCTTATTGGATGTGCTTCTGATTCTATGGAATTTCCCACCATTAACCTATATAATTACCTACTCCCTGCCCTCTTCCTCCACTTTTCAGCTCTCTTTTTATTATCTTTTTCCAATTATAATCTAGGCTCCTTGAGAACAAGGAAGGCTTTTCTTTTTCTTTGTAGTTGTATCCCAACTAGCAGTACCTGGCACATAGTAAGCAATTAATAAATAATTGTTGTCTACCAACCTCTGCAATGCTTTTACCTAGTACCAAGGCATATATTGATTTTTTTTAAAGAATTTTGGTATCTTTGTCTTCTACAATTCACACTAGAGCATAAATTATAACTAGAAGAGATAGCATTATGTATCAAATAAAGTGTTAGATCTGAAGTAAGGTTGCTGAAGTACATAAAAATGTCCAAACACATGGAATTGGTGCCCTCAGATTTGGCAAATGTTCCAGTACTGTGCAAAGCACCACACTCTATCCTGTTGATCGGATTTTTTTTTTCATATGGCGATGTGGGAGATCAACATTGAACCTGAACTGAGAAAATACTGAAATGAAGTAAGTGCCCACCTAACAAAGAAGATCCTCTTCTTCAAGGAATCATGATATCTCCTTGTTTACGAAATGGAAAATCAAATACTCAAATTTGAGAATTTCTGAACAAAGGCAGTAGGAGTAACATAATGCAATTTCTGAAACCAGCACTACCTGGGAAATAATCCTTCTCTGGTCAGAATGTTACATTCTGTAAACACATTGCCTAGGGAATTCAAAAACCCAGGACATGGAGGTCTCAAAATTATTTCTATTAATAGCCAGTCTCTAGTAGATAAATGATCAAAGGATATGAATAAATCAGATCTAAAAAAAACTGCAAAATATTTACAACAACATGAAAAAATACTCCAAATAATTAATGATAAGAGAAGTGCACATCAACTTTCCATCTTACACCCTGAAAATTAGCAAAAATGAGAACATTCATTTGGAGGAGTTGTGGCAAAAATAGGCATAGAAATGCATTGTGGGGGAGCTAGGAAATGGTACAACCACTTTGGAAAACAGTTTGGAATTAAACAAATAAGGTGATTGAAAATGTCCATACCTTTTGAACCAGAGAATACATTCCTGACCTTGTTCCTCATGAAAGGATTTTATAAGAAAAAAAAGTTCCCATATGCTCCAAAATATTTATAATAGCACTTTTTTTGTCATAGCTAAGAATTGGAAACAAAAGTAAACACAAATCAGTGGGGAAATGGCTAAATGAACTGTAGGACATAAATGTAATGGATTATTATTGTGCTGTTAAGAAATGATATGTGATGAATATGGAGAAGCATAAAAAATCTGATATAACCTGATGCAGAATGAAGTAAGCAGAACCAAGAAAACATTATACACATTATCAACAGTAATATAAAAAATTATAAATATCAAAAAGATTTGAAATGGAGATATATAAGAAGATTCCCCTAATTTACCCTTTCAGACTTACATCAATAAATTGTTATGACATTTTTCCTCTGTAAAAATTGCAATTTGTTTCTGTGTGCCTCACTGGGAGGGAGAGTGGAAGTGATATACAAGACAGTTATGATGATA
This sequence comes from Monodelphis domestica, assembly GCF_027887165.1. Taxonomy (NCBI): domain Eukaryota; kingdom Metazoa; phylum Chordata; class Mammalia; order Didelphimorphia; family Didelphidae; genus Monodelphis; species Monodelphis domestica. The sequence continues at coordinate 243,857,884 of NC_077228.1, read as the reverse complement.
GAAGTAACAGAAAATATCAATAAAAACTTAAATAAAAATAAATTGTCCTAACTGTAGATTTTTAAAGGTCCTATTTCTGGACAAGATAAGCTAAAATTTGATCCACAGGTGATGAGTTTGGATAAATATTGGGGAGATCTTAAATAGGGGTCACTTCTTATAAAACATAAGCTCTAATGGAAACAGAACCTGACTAGAGAGGACCACAGAAGCCTATACTCTATTTAGAAGAATTCCAGTCTTTTATATCAGGGATCCAGATTAAGAAAGTAGATTCCAGTATTTACACTTTATCTGGGTTTCTGAACAAAGAGAGAAGATATGAAAGGTTATTAGAAATCCCACATTCCCTTTAATGTTATATTCCGTATTAGAGGAGACAACCTTAGGAATAATTTAGTGCAACCACTCATCTAAAGAAAGATTTTACCTTCAGCTAGTCATCAAAATCTGCTCACATTTCCATAAAAACTTATAACTTAACACGTTATTCCTCCCAGGACCATTAGCTGACACAGAACTAGGGTAGAACAATTGGAACTTCGCCACAAAGCAAAAAATAATTATTCAGGATAGGAAATTTAAAGGATTTCCAATAGTAAAAGGCAATCATTAAAAATCATTTTGCCCAATTATATGGCAACAAATATGGCAATCTAGATGATATGGAGGAATATTTACAAAATAATAAATTGCCAAGGACAGAAGAAGAAATAGAATACTTAAATAATTCCATATCAGAAAAAGAAATTGAACATCAAAGAGCTCCCTAAGAAAAAATTCCCAGAGCCTGATGGATTCACAAATTAATTCTATCAAACATTTATTGAAGAACAGCTAATCCCAATACAAAATAAATGATTTGACAAAATAAACAAAGAAGGAGTTCAACCAAATTCCTGTTACAACACAAATATGGTACTGAATCCAAAGTCAGCCAAATCAAAAAACAGAGAAAGAAATCTATAGACCAATCTCCTTAATGAACATAGATGCAAAAATCTTAAACAGAATACTAGCAAAAAGACTCCAGCAAGTGATAACAAATGTTATTCATTATGATCAGGTGGGAATTATACCAGGAATAAAAAAATGGTTCTATATTAGGAAAACCATCCATATAATTGACCATATTAACAAACAAATCAACAAAAATCACATGATTATCTCGATGGATGCAGAAAAAGCTTTTGACAAAATACAACACCCATTCCTACTGAAAACACTAGAAAGTATAGGAATAGAAGGGCCTTTCCTAAAAATAGTAAAAAGTACATATTTAAAACCACCAGCAAGTATCATCTGCAATGGGGACAAATTAGAAACCTTCCCAATAAGATCAGGAGTGAAACAAGGATGCCCATTATCACCTCTGTTATTTAACATTATATTAGAAACACTAGCAGTAGCAATTGGAGAAGAAAAATAAATTGAAGGTATTAAAACAGGCAATGAGGAGACCAAGCTATCACTCTTTGCAGAGGATATGATGGTCTACTTAAAGAATAGCAGAAAATCAACTAAGATAGTGGAAATAATCAACAACTTTATCAAGGTTTCAGGAAACAAAATAAACCCACATAAATTATCAGCATTTCTACCCAGCAGTAAGAGTTAAAAGGAGGAATTCCATTTAAAATCAACCTGGACAAGATAAAATACTTAGGAATCTATCTGCCAAGACAAACACAGGAATTATATGAAAACAACTACAAAATGCTTTCCACAGAATTAAAACTAGATCTAAACAATTGGAAAAACATTAATTGCTCATAGATATGATAAGCTAACATAATAAAAATGACAAACCTCTCCAAATTAATTTACTTATTCAGTGCCATACTACCAAGAAACTTTTTTTACTGAATTAGAAAAAACTATAACAAAGTTCCTTTGGAAGAAAAAAAGATTAAGTATATCCAGGGAAATAATGAAAAAAAATGTGAAGGAAGGTGACCTAGCAGTACCAGATCTTAAACTATACTATAAAGCAGTGGTCATCAAAACAATATGGCGCAGGCTAAGAGACAGAAGGGATGATCAGTGGAATAGACTTGGCCCAAGTGACCTCTGCAAGACAGTATATGATAAACCCAAAGATTCCAGCTTTTGGGACCAAAATCCACTATTTGAAAGGAACTTTGGGGAAAACTGGAAAACAGTATGGGAAAAATTAGGTCTACATCAGCATCTCACACTCTACACCAAAATAAATTCAGAATGGGTGAATGACTTGAATATAAAGAAGGAAACTAAAAGTAAATTAGGAGAACACAAATAGTAAACTCATCAGATCTTTGGGAAAGGAAAGATTTTAAGACCAAACAAGAGCTAAAAAAAATTACAAAATGCAAAATAATAATTTTTTACATTAAATTAAAAAAGGTTTTGCACTAACAGAACCAATGCAACCAAAATTAAATGGGAAACAACAAATTAGGGAAAATCTTTATAACAAAAATCTCTGACAAAGGTCTAATTACTCAAATATATAATGGACTAAATCAATTGCACAAAAAATCAAGCCATTCCCTAATTGATAAATGGACAAGGGACATTGTAAAAATAGAGATTTTGAACCTTAGACTTCATTCCTCAGAAATCCTTGGTATTTCCCAAAATTCCCTATAATCTCTCCTGAATCTCCATGCTAGCAAGATCACAATTTTATTTAACTGGCAGTAACTCTTCCCATGCTCTTCTCTTCATTTTGCAATGATATAGCAAGTATAGTGGTAAGCTAAGTGAGGGGATATTGAGGCGATTTTAAATGGGCTAATCAGCCATGGGTATGTGGTTTTTATTTTGTATCTTCTTTATTCCTTGACTCTTAATGATCCTTAATGAACCTCATAAAATGTAATATTTTTACTATTAGAAATATAATTTAATTTTTACAGTTCATGGCAACCACAAAATCAGATGAGAACTTCTCTTTTTTTTTTCACTTTAAACATTATTTTATTTGGTCATTTCCAAACATTATTCATTGGAAACAAAGATCATTTTCTTTTCCTCCCCTCCCCCTTCCCACCACCTCTCCCATAGCCAACTTATGATTCCACTGGGTATCACATGGTGTTCTTGGTTCGAACCCATTTCCATGTTGTTGGTATTTGCATTAGAGTGTTCATTTAGAGTCTCTCCTCAGTCATGTCCCCTCCACCCCTGTAGTCAAGCAGTTGCTTTTCCTCAGTGTTTTTACTCGCATAGTTTATCCTCTACTTGTGGATAGTGTTTTATATATCCCTGCAGATTGCTCAGGGACATTACATTGACACTAATGGAGAAGTCCATTACCTTTGATTGTACCAGAGTGTATCAGTCTCTCTGTATAATGTTTTCCTGGTTCTGCTCCTTTCACACTGCATCACTTCTTGGAGATTGTTCCAGTCTCCATGGAATTCTTCTACTTTATTATTCCTTTTAGCACAACAGTATTCCATCACCAACATATACCACAATTTGTTCAGCCATTCCCCAATTGAAGGGCATCCCCTCATTTTCCAATTTTTTGCCACCACAAAGAGTGCCTCTATGAATATTTTTGTACAAGTCTTTTTCCTTATTGTCCCATTGGGGTACAAACCCCAGCAGTTCTATAGCTGGATCAAAGGGCAAACAGCCTTTTATTGTCCTTTGGGCATAGTTCCAAATTGCCCTCCAGAATGGTTGGATCAATTCACAACTCCACCAGCAATGAATTAATGTCCCTACTTTGCCACATCCCCTCCAGCATTCATTACTTTCCTTTGTTGTCATGTTAGCCAATAGGCTAGGTGTAAGGTGATACCTCAAAGTTGTTTTGATTTGCATCTCTCTGATTATAAGAGATGTAGAGCACTTTTTCATGTGCTTATTAATAGTTTTGATTTCTTTGGCTGAGAATTGCCTGTTCATGTCCCTTGCCCATTAACAATTGGAGAATGGCTTGATTTTTTGTACAATTGATTTAGTTCTTTGTAAATTTGAGTAATTAAACCTTTGTCAGAGGTTTTTATGAAGATTGTTTACCAATTTCTTGCTTCCCTTCTGATTTTAGTTATATTGGATTTGTTTGTGCAAAAACTTTTTAATTTGATGTAGTCCAGATTATTTATTTTGCATTTTGTGACTCTTTCTAAATCTTGCTTGCTTTTAAAGTCTTTCCCTTCCCAAAAGCCTGACATGTATACTATTCTGTGTTCACCTAATTTTCTTATAGTTTCCTTCTTTATGTGCAAGTCAATCACCCATTTTGAATTTATCTTGGTGTAGGGTGTGAGGTGTTGATCTAAACCTAATCTTTCCCACACTATCCTCCAATTTTCACAGCAGTTTTTACCAAATAGTGGATGTTTATCCCAAAAGCTGGGATCTTTGGGTTTGTCATATACTGTCTTGCTGAGGTCGCTTGCCGCCAGTCTATTCCACTGATCCTCCTTTCTGTCTCTTAGCCAGTACCAAATTGTTTTGATGACTGCAGCTTTGTAATATAGTTTGAGATCTGGGACTACAAGGCCCCCTTCCTTTGTATTTTTTTTTCATTATTTCCCTGGATATCCTTGATCCTTTGTTCTTCCAAATGAACTTTGTTATGTTTTTTTCTAAATCAGTGAAGAAGTATTTTGGTAGTTCAATGGGTATGGCACTAAATAGATAAATAAGTTTGTTCTAGAATCTCTGGGCAATTTTCTTTGATTATATCTTGTATTACAATGTCAAGTTTGCTGTTTATTTCTGGATTTTCTGGTATTCCAATTATTCTTAAATTATCTCTTTTTCCTCTATTTTCGAAGTCTGTCACCTTGTCAGTGAGATATTTTGTGTTCTCTTCTAATTTCTTGATTCTTGCTCTTTTACCTGCTAGTTGTCTTCCAGTTGCCTAATACTGATCTTTAAAGCCCGGTTTTCCTTTTCAGTTTGGTCAAACCGGTTTTGTAGTTGCGTGAAATTATTTTGCATTAACTCCCACTTTTCCTACCAGAAGGCCTCCATCTTTTTGATCCTTTCCTATTCAAATTCTTCATGGGTTTGTGGAGAGTTTCCATTTCCTTTGGAAGGTTTCGGCACATTTGCTTGTGTTTCCTCTTCTATCACCTCTGTATTTTGTATATTTGCTCCATAAAATGTGTCCAAAGTTGCCCCCTTCTTGTTTTTCCTGGTGTTTTGAAGCTTTTTTGCTTCTGTGCTGTTTGCCATCTCTATCTGTGTGAGGGGGGCTGGCTCTTTTGTTATCTGTCTGGTGTTCAGTGGCTTTAGCCCCAGGCAAATTGTCTGTCTTCCCCAGGAAGCCCGGAATTGCTGGTGTTTTGGTGTTTTGGTGTTATTACCCTCCTTAGTTCCCTCCCGATGCTTCTCTGTTGCCTTACTTCTATGCTCTGCGCCTAGCTTGACACTCTCAGATCTATTTCAATGCCTTTCCTGGCCAGAGGAGCCTGCACTCTGAGGGGGAGGTGCTGTGGCTTCCAGGAGCTCTGAGGGCTGGTATTAACCTCAGACTGAGTATGCCCTGAGTCAGGGACCTTCGGTGAGACTCAGATGGAAGGGTCTGGTCAGGGGGCTTCATGCTCCTCCTGACTCTCTCTGTTTCCCTGCTGTCTGGATGCCCCCGCAACTGGCTCAGGTTGTTTTCAGGATGAGGCCTTCAGAATAGCCGGCTCCCGAGGCCCTTTTGCCTGCCCTGAGGTTCCTGCTGCTGCCTCAGATTCAGCTCTCTGGGTTGGGGGGAATGGGTCCTGGGACCTTCCTTTTGCCTACCCCTTAGATCCGAGTGATCTCGGGTTCTGACTTTTGGGGGGCCGTACCTTTTGATCCAGGTCCAGGAGGAGTGTTCCCAGGGTCTATTCTGTTGTTTGTTTTGAATTTCGGTGCCCTAGGAGCATTCAGTTTGAGATCGGTAAGGAAGGGTTTCTGGGGCTCTGAACTTTAGCTTTCTCTAAGCTGCCATCTTGACCGGAAGTCCTCCTTGCCTATTTTAATGCCTTCAATTTCTTTTTCTCCTCTAATTGCTACTGCTAGTGTTTCTAGTACAATGTCAAATAATAGAGGTGATAATGGGCATCCTTGTTTCACTCCTGATCTTATTGAGAATGCATCTAGTTTATCCCCATTGCAGATGATATTAGCTATTGGTTTTAGATATTTACTGTTTATTATTTTTAGGAACTACCCATCTTTTCCTATACTTTCTGGTGTTTTTAATAGGAATGGGTGTCGTATTTTATCAAAGGCTTTTTCTGCGCTTATTGAAATAATCATGTGATTTTTGTTGGTTTCCTTGTTGATGTGGTCAATTATGTGGATGGTTTTCCTAATATTGAACCAACCCTGCATCCCTGGTATAAATCCTACTTGATCATGGTGAATGACTCTTCTGATCACTTGCTGGAGTCTTTTTGCTAGTATCCTATTTAAGATTTTTGCATCTATATTCATTAGGGAGATTGGCCTATAGTTTTCTTTCTCCGTTTTTGACCTTCCTGGCTGTGGGATCAGAACCATGTTTGTGTCATAAAAGGAATTTGGTAGAACTCCCTCTTTCCTTATTTAGCTGTTCTTTGAATGTTTGATAGAATTCACTGATGGATTCATCAGACCTTGGGGATTTTTATTTTTTTAGGCAGTTCTTTGATGGCCTGTTGGATTTCTTTTTCTTTTTTTTTCTTTTTTTTGCTTTCTTTTTTTTATTTTTTATTTTTTTTTTAAATATATTTTATTTGATCATTTCCAAGCATTATTCATTAAAGACATAGATGATTTTCTTTTCCTCCTCCCCCCCACCCCCCATAGCCGACGCGTAAGTCCACTGGGCATTAGATGTTTTCTTGATTTGAACCCATTGCTTTGTTGATAGTATTTGCATTAGAGTGTTCATTTAGAGTCTATCCTCTGTCATGTCCCCTCAACCTCTGTATTCAGGCAGTTGCTTTTTCTCGGTGTTTCCACTCCCATAGTTTATCCTTTGCTTATGAATGGTGTTTTTTTCTCCTGGGTCCCTGCAAGTTGTTCAGGGACATTACACCACCACCAATGGAGAAGTCCATTACGTTCGATGATACCACAGTGTGTTTGTCTCTGTGTACAATGTTCTCCTGGTTCTGCTCCTCTCGCTCTGCATCACTTCCTGGAGGTTGTTCCAGTCTCCATGGAACTTCTCCACTTTATTATTCCTTTTAGCACAATAGTATTCCATCACCAACATATACCACAGTTTGTTCAGCCATTCCCCAATTGATGGGCATCCCCTCGTTTTCCAGTTTTGGGCCACCACAAAGAGCGCAGCTATGAATATTTTTGTACAAGTCTTTGTGTCCATTATCTCTTTGGGGTACAGACCCAGCAGTGCTATGGCTGGGTCAAAGGGTAGATATTCTTTTAGCACCCTTTGGGCATAGTTCCAAATTGCCCTCCAGAATGGTTGGATCAGTTCACAGCTCCACCAGCAATGAATTAATGTCCCTATTTTGCCACATCCCCTCCAGCATTCATTACTTTCCTTTGCTGTTATGTTAGCCAATCTGCTAGGTGTGAGGTGATACCTCAGAGTTGTTTTGATTTGCATCTCTCTGATTATAAGAGATTTAAAACACTTCTTCATGTGCTTGTTAATAGTTTTGATTTCTTTATCTGAGAACTGCCTATCCATTTCCCTTGCCCATTTATCAATTGGAGAATGGCTTGATTTTTTGTACAATTGATTTAGTTCTTTATAAATATGAGTAATTAAACCTTTGTCAGAGTTTTCTATGAAGATTTTTTCCCAATTTGTTGTTTCCCTTCTGATTTTAGTTATATTGGTTTTGTTTGTACAAAAGCTTTTTAGTTTGATGTAGTCAAAATTATTTATTTTACATTTTGTGATTCTTTCTATATCTTGCTTGGTTTTAAAGCCTTTCCCCTCCCAAAGGTCTGACATGTATACTATTCTGTGTTTACCCAATTTACTTATGGTTTCCTTCTTTATGTTTAAGTCACTCACCCATTTTGAATTTATCTTGGTGTAGGGTGTGAGGTGTTGATCTATTCCTAGTCTCTCCCACACTGTCTTCCAATTTTCCCAGCAGTTTTTATCGAATAGTGGATTTTTGTCCCAAAAGCTGGGATCTTTGGGGTTATCGTATACTGTCTTGCTGAGGTCGCTTTCCCCCAGTCTATTCCACTGATCTTCCTTTCTGTTTCTTAGCCAGTACCAAATTGTTTTGATGACTGCTGCTTTGTAATATAGTTTTAGGTCAGGGACTGCAAGGCCCCCATCATATGTGTTTTTTTTCATTATTTCCCTGGATATCCTTGATCTTTTGTTCTTCCAAATGAACTTTGTTATGGTTTTTTCTAAATCAGTGAAGAAGTATTTTGGTAGTTCAATGGGTATGGCACTAAATAGATAAATAAGTTTGGGTAGGATGGTCATTTTTATTATATTGGCTCGTCCTATCCATGAGCAGTTAATGTTTTTCCATTTGTTCAAGTCTAGTTTTAGTTGTGTGGCGAGTGTTTTGTAGTTGTGTTCATATAGTTCCTGTGTTTGTCTTGGGAGGTAGATTCCTAGGTATTTTATTTTGTCTAAGGTGATTTTGAATGGGATTTCTCTTTCTAGTTCTTGCTGCTGAGCTGTGTTGGAGATATATAGAAAAGCTGATGATTTATGTGGGTTTATTTTGTATCCTGCAACTTTGCTAAAGTTGTTGATTATTTCAATTAGCTTTTTGGTTGAATCTCTAGGATTCTTTAAGTAGACCATCATGTCATCCGCAAAGAGTGATAACTTGGTCTCCTCCTTGCCTATTTTGATGCCTTCAATTCCTTTATCTTCTCTAATTGCTACTGCTAGTGTTTCTAGTACAATGTCAAATAGTAGAGGTGATAATGGGCATCCTTGTTTCACTCCTGATCTTATTGGGAATGCATCTAGTTTATCCCCATTGCAGATGATATTAGCTGTTGGTTTTAGATAAATACTGTTTATTATTTTTAGGAATGACCCTTCTATTCCTATGCTTTCTAGTGTTTTTAATAGGAATGGGTGTTGTATTTTATCAAAGGCTTTTTCTGCATCTATTGAAATAATCATGTGATTCTTGCTAGTTTGCTTGTTGATGTGGTCAATTATGTGGATGGTTTTCCTAATGTTGAACCAGCCCTGCATCCCTGGTATGAATCCTACTTGATCATGGTGAATGATCCTTCTGATCACTTGCTGGAGTCTTTTTGCTAGTATCCTATTTAAGATTTTTGCATCTATATTCATTAGGGAGATTGGCCTATAGTTTTCTTTCTCTGTTTTTGACCTGCCTGGTTTGGGAATCAGTACCATGTTTGTGTCGTAAAAGGAGTTTGGTAGAACTCCCTCTTTGCTTATTATGTCAAATAGTTTGTATAGTATTGGGATTAACTGTTCTCTGAATGTTTGATAGAATTCACAGGTGAATCCATCAGGCCCTGGGGACTTTTTCTTAGGAAGTTCTTTGATGGCTTGTTGGATTTCAATTTCTGATATGGGATTATTTAGGAATTCTATTTCCTCTTCTGTTAGTCTAGGCAGTTTGTATTTTTGTATATATTCATCCATTTCTCCTAAATTGGTGTATTTATTGCCATATAATTGGGCAAAGTAATTTCTAATGATTGCCTTAATTTCCTCCTCATTGGAGGTGCTGTCCCCCTTTTCATCTTTAATGCTGTGAATTTGCTTTTCTTCCTTCCTTTTTTTAACTAGATTGACCAGTACCTTGTCTATTTTGTTTGTTTTTTCAAAGTACCAGCTTCTTGTCTCATTTATTAATTCAATAGTTCTATCACTTTCGATTTTATTAATTTCTCCCTTAATTTTTAGGATTTCTAATTTGGTTTTCTGCTGGGGGTTTTTAATTTGATCGCTTTCCAGTTTTTTCATTTGCATTTCCAATTGATTGATCTCTGCTCTCCCTTGTTTGTTAATATAAGCATTCAGGGATATGAATTTACCTCTGATTACCGCTTTGGCTGCATCCCAAAAGGTTTGAAAGGATGTTTCGCCATTGTCATTTTCCTTGATGAAATTATTAATTGTTTCTATGATTTCTTCTTTAACTAAACGGTTTTGGAGTATCATATTGTTTAATTTCCAATTGGTTTTAGATTTGGTTTTCCATGTACCATTACTAATCATTATTTTTATTGCCTTGTGATCTGAGAAGGCTGCATTCATTATTTCTGCTTTTCTGCATTTGTGTGCTATGTTTCTGTGACCTAATGTATGGTCAATTTTTGTGAATGTGCCATGTGGTGCTGAGAAGAAGGTGTATTCCTTTTTATCCCTATTTATTTTTCTCCATATGTCTATTAATTCTAATTTTTCTAAGATTTCATTCACTTCTTTTACCTCTTTCTTATTTATTTTTTGATTTGATTTATCTAAATTTGATAATGGTTGGTTTAAGTCTCCCACTAGTATGGTTTTATTGTCTATTTCTTCCTTCAATTCTCCTAGTTTCTCCATTAGAAATTTGGGTGCTATATTATTTGGTGCATACATATTGATTAATGATATTTCCTCATTGTCTATAGTCCCTTTTAACAAAATATAATTACCTTCCCTATCCCTTTTGATCAGGTCTATTTTTGCATTGGCTTTATCAGATATCATGATTACCACTCCTGCCTTCTTTCTATCAGTTGAAGCCCAGAAGGTCTTACTCCATCCTTTAATTCTGACCTTGTGGGTGTCAACCCGCCTCATGTGTGTTTCTTGAAGACAACATATGGTAGGGTTTTGGATTCTAATCCATTCTGCTATTCGTCTACGTTTTATGGGTGAGTTCATCCCATTCACGTTCAAAGTTATGATTGTCATTTGTGGACTCCCTGGCATTTTGATTGCCTTCCCTAATTCTCACCTTTTCTTCTTCGGCTCTACCTTTTAGTCCAGTGATTTACTTTGAAACAGTCCCCCTTGTCCCCTCCCTTGATGTTTCCCTTTTTAGTCCCTCCCTTTTTTTTCCCTCCCCCTCCCCCCTCTCTTTCCCTCCCTTTTTGTTCTCCCTCTCCCCCTCCCCCCTTGGTTTTCCCTTCTCCTTACCCTTGTTGGGTAAGATAGAATTCAAGATCCCAATGGATCTGGATGTTTTTCCCTCTCAGAGCTGATTTCCCTGAGATTGAGGTTTAAGTAACCCCCCCACCTCTCTTCCTCTCCTTCTTATAGGAGTTTTCTTCCCCTCCCCTTCCCATGTGAATCTTTGTGTGAGAATGATTATTCTATTTGGTCTTTCTTTACCCCCTATTTATACATTACATTTTCCCCACATGTTAGTATACATAGGTTGATATAAATGTAGTCCTTATGGAAGAGAGTTTGAGTTAAAGAAGAAGATAACATTTTCCCCTTTCCTTAATATTTACCTTTTCAGGTATTCCTTGCTCTTTGATTTTCGGTATCAAACTTTCCACAGAGCTCTGGTCTTTTCTTTGCAAAAAGTTGGAAGTCTTCTATTTTGTTGAATGCCCATACTTTCCCTTGGAAGTATATAGTCAGTTTTGCTGGGTAGCTGATTCTTGGTTGGAGACCCAGCTCTCTTGCCTTTCTGAAGATCATGTTCCATGCCTTACGATCATTTAGAGTTGAACTTGCAAGGTCTTGGGTGACCCTGATTGGCATTCCTTTATATCTAAATTGTCTTTTTCTGGCTTCCTGTAGGATTTTTTCTTTTGTTTGATAGCTTTGGAATTTGGCAATTACATTCCTGGGAGTTGTCTTTTGGGGGTTTAGTGTAGAAGGTGTTCTGTGAGCTCTGTCAGTGGCTGTATTGCCCCCTTGTTCTAGAATCTCTGGGCAATTTTCTTTGATTATATCTTGTATCACCATGTCCAGTTTGGTGTTTATTTCTGGCTTTTCTGGGAGTCCAATTATTCTTAAATTATCCCTTCTCCCCCTATTTTCCAGATCTATCACCTTGTCGGTGAGATATTTTATGTTCTCTTCTAATTTCTTGGTATTTTGGCTTTGCTTTATTGATTCTTGCTCTTTTACACGATCGTTGTCTTCCAGCTGCCTGATTCTGGCCTTTAAAGCCTGGTTTTCTTTTACAGTTTGGTCAAACTGGTTTTGTAGATGCGTGAATTTCTTTTGCATTATTTCCAACTTTTCCTCCCAGAAGGCTTCCATCTTTTTGGTCATTTCTGATTCAAATTCTTCATAGGTTTGTGGAGAGTTTCCATTTCCTTTGGAAGGTTTTGGAGCATTTTCTTTTATATTATCTTCTGTCTGCTCTGTATTTTGTATTTTGGCTCCATAGAATGTGTCCAAAGTCGCCCTTTTTCTTCTTATTTTTCTTGGTATTTTGGGGCTGCTGTGGTTCTGTGGAGTTTGCCATTTCTGAATGTGGAGGATTAGTTTTTCTTGTCTCTGTCTGGTGTTCAGAGGCAGTCCTGGGCAGATGGTTCTATGAGCTTTCCCTGGGTTAAACTGAATATGCCTCACTGGAACTGGAATGGAAGGGTCGGACCACGAGGCCACACTCTCCCCCCGGCTCGCTTTCCGGAAGTTGCCTTCAGAATCGCTGGCCGTGAGGCTGTTTCGTCAGCCTGCGGGGGGGATGGGCTGCAGCTTTCCCAAGCTCTAGAGCAAGGACTTTCACTGAGACTTGGATAGCAGGATCCAGCCCGTGAGGCTGTCTTGCCCGCCCTGAGGGTTGCTGTTGTTTCGACCAGCTCTCTGCAGCGGAAGCCCCAGGCAGTAACTTTCACCGGGACTGTTTGGGTAGAAGCCCCTGAGAGTTCTGCTCTCTGAGCCCAGCGGGGCTGCGGCTTCCGGGAGCCTTGGACTCTGCGCTCCTACCCCTGAGGTCCGAGTGATCTCGGGTTCTGGCTTTTGAGGGGAGCCGTACCTTTTGAACCGGGTCCAGGTCCAGGAGGAGGGTTCCCAGGGTCTGTGCTGTTGATCGTTTTGAATTTCGGCGCCTTAGGAGCTTATCGTTTGAGATCGGTCGGGAAGGGTTTTCCGGAGATCTGAGCTTTAGCTTTCTCTAAGCCGCCATCTTAACCGGAAGTCTGGATTTCTTTTTCTGATATGGGATTATTTAAGAATTCTATTTCTTCTTCTGTTAGTCTAGGCAATTTATATTTTTGTAAATATTCATTCATATCACCTAGGTTGGTATATTTATTGCCATATAGTTGGGTAAAGTAGTTTTTAATGATTGCCTTAATTTCCTCTTCATTGGAGGTGAGGTCCCCCTTTATATTCTTGATGGTATTAATTCACCTTTCTTCTTTCCTTTTTTTAATCAGATTGACCAGTACTTTGTCTATTTTGTCTGTTTTTTCAAAGTACCAGCTTCTAGTCTTGTTTATTAGCTCAATAGTTCTATCACTTTTGATTTTATTAATTTCTCCCTTAAATTTTAGTATCTCTAGTTGGTTTTCTTCTGGGGGATTTTAATTTGTTTGCTTTCAAGATTTTTGATTTGCATTTCCAATTCATTGATCTCTGCCCTCCCTAATTTGTTAATATATGCACTCAGGGATATGAATTTTCCTCTAAGTACTGCCTTGGCTGCATCCCATAAGGTTTGAAAGGATGTTTCACCATTGTCATTTTCCTCAATGAAATTATTGTTTCTATGATTTCTTTTCTAAGTAACCGATTTTGGAGTATCATGTTATTTAATTTCCAATTAATTTTTGATTTGGCTCTCCATGTACCTGTACTGATCAATATTTTTTTGCTTTATGATCTGAAAAGGTTGCATTTATTATTTCTTCTTTTCTGCATTTGAGTGCCATGTTTCTGTGACTTAGTGTATGATCTATTTTTGTGAATATGCCATGTGGTGGGGAGAAGGTGTATTCCTTTTTGTCCCTATTTATTTTTCTCCATATGTCTATTAACTCTAATTTTTCTAAGATTTCATTCACCTCTTTTACCTCTTTCTTATTTATTTTTTGATTTGATTTATCTAAATTTGATAGTGGTTGGTTCAAGTCTCCCACTAATATGGTTTTACTGTCTATTTCCTCCTTCAATTCTCCTAGTTTCTCCATTAGAAATTTGGATGCTTTTCCGTTTGGTGCATACATGTTGATTAGTGATATTTCCTCATTGTCTATATTCCCTTGTAACAGAATATAATTACCTTCCCTATCCATTTTGATCAGGTCTATTTTTGCTTTGGCTTTGTCAGATATCATGATTGCAACTCCTGCCTTCTTTCTATTAGTTCTAGAGGCCCAAAAGGTCTTACACTATCCTTTAATTCTAACCTTGTGAGTATCAACCCACCTCATATGTGTTTCTTGAAGACAACATATGGTAGGTTTTGGGTTCTAATCCAATCTGCTATTTGTCTACGTTTTATGGGTGAGTTCATCCCATTCACGTTCAAAGTTATGATTGTCACTTGTGGATTCTCTGGCATTTTGATATCTTCCCCTAGTTCTGACCTTTCTCCTTTAGCTATATCCTTTTGAACCAGTGATTTACTTTAGGTCAGTCCCCTAGTCCTTTCCTTTGATATGCTTCTCTTTCTAGCCCTTCCCTTTTTATGCTCCCTTCCCCTCCCCTCTCTACTTCTCTCCCTTTTTATACTCCCTCTCCCCTTCCCCTCCTTAATTTCCCTTTCTTTCTTACCCTGTTGGATAAGATAGAATTCAGGATCCCACTGGATCTAGATGTTCTTCCCTCTCAGATTTGATTTCACTGAGAGTAAGGTTTAAATAATTCCACTTTATGCTCTCTTCCTCTCCTTCTCATATGAGAGTTCTTCCCCTCCCCTTTCCATGTGTATCTTTGTATGGGAAAGGTTATTCTATTTAGTCCCCCCACCCCATTTCTTGAGGTAAATCTTAGTATTGTCGGTAATTCCCCCCTCCCTTTTTCTTTCTTTGCCCCCCCTTTCACCAAATCTTTTTGATGCCCCAATCTTTCCCTATGAATGATTCTTTTTAATACTCTTATGATGCATATAATTTTTGAGAATTACACAATACATTTTCCCCACATATTAATATATATAATTTGATGTAAATGTAGTCCTTATAGAAGAGAGTTTGACTTAAAGAAAAAGATAAGATTCATCTCCTTTTCCCTTTCATATTTACCTTTTCATGTTTCTCGTCCTTTCTGTGATTGGATATCGAACTTTCCACAGAGCTCTAGTCTTTTCTTAGCAAATGCTTGGAAATCTTCTATTTTGTTGAATACCCATACTTTCCCCTGGAAGTATATAGTCAGTTTTGCTGGGTAATTGATTCTTGGTTGGAGACCCAACTCTCTTGCCTTTCTGAATATCGTGTTCCATGCTTTGTGGTCTCTTAGTGTGTTAGCTGCTAAGTCCTGTGTGATCCTTACAGGAGCCCCCCTATATCTGAAGCTCCTCTTCTTGGTTTCTTGTAGGATTTTCTCCTTTTCTTGGAAGCTCTTGAATTTGGCAACTACAATCCTGGGGGTTGTCTTTTGGGGATTTAGTATAGAGGGTATTCTATGAACCCTTTCTATTTCTATTTTGCCCACTTGCTTCAGAACATGTGGGCAATTTTCTTCTATAATCTCCTGTAGTATTGCATCGATATTTTTGTTTATCTAAGGTTTTTCGGGCATTACAATAATTCTCACGTTGTCTCTTCTTCCTCCGTTTTCCAGGTCTGTGACCTTTTCAGTGAGATATTTTGTGTTTTATTCTAATTCATTAATTTTTTGGCTTTGCTTTGTTGATTCTTGCTGTTTTGCATGCTTGCTGTCTTCCATTTGCTTAATTTCTGGTCATTAGGGACTGGTTTTGCTATTAGATGCTTCCAGCTCTTTCTCCAATTGTGAAGTCTTTTCTATCAGACTGCTGATCTCTTTCTCTCATTTTTCTTTCCAGAAGGTTTCCATCTTTTGGGGAAGCTCCAATTTGAGTTCTTCCAGAGCTTGTGGATAATTTCCATTTTGTGAGGCATGTTTTGATTTTGTTTGGATTTCATCCTCATTCTCTTCTTTTCCTTGGGTACTCCCACCATAAAAGTTTTCAATAGTCACTTTTTTCTCCCTTTTCTTCTTAGAGACTTGATTTTGGGCCATGTGAGCCATCCCTTTTCTGGTTTTATTCCACTATCCTTTTTGGTCTGGTGTCTGGGTGATATGGGCGGGTTTTCTGTGAATTTAGGTTGCCTCAGACGAGTTCTTCCCAGCCTCCAAGGTTTCTTAGAGCACAGGCCCCTGTGTTCAGCCCAACCGCCCAGGTGTTCAGCTCCACCCAGGTGTTCAGTGCAACCTCCCCGGAGTTCAGCTCCTCAGCCCCCAGTGCTCAGCGCAGGATTCTCCCATGAAACCGCCCTGAGATGTCGTTTCCTTGCATTCTTTAGATCCCAAGGACCCTGGTGTGCCTCCCCCCCCCCCCCAGACAGAGATGCTCCTCACTCACTCGCTGTCCCAGTGAGCACTCTGATAACTTACTCTGGTTTGGTGGGGTGGGTGGGAGGGGCTGCTCAGTTCACGTTTTTGTGCAAGCATTTCCTCCTTCTTATAGTGTGGAAATGTTCAAACCCCACGTACCTTCGTTTCTGTGGGGTACTGGTGAGTCCCTCCATTCTTCCAAAGGTGATTTTTATGCTCTTTTGAAGTAGTCTATTTCGTTCGGTGCTGGGGAGAGGAAGCAAGTCACATCTAGATTGCAGCCATGTTTACCCAGAAGTCCTCAATTTTTTTTTAAGATAGCCTAGATAATTTTTTTAAGACATATTTCTCCTGCCAAGGCTTTTCACCCCACCCACCCACCCACCCTCACAAAGTTGTTTCTGATTCAGCTTGCTCCTCCTGACCTTCTTGATCAAGATCGCTTACCTGGTCCCAGTCTGGGCTCCTTATGCCTGCTCCTGCTTCCAGACATCTCGCTCACCTGGTCCAGGCCCAGCCCCAGCCCCAGGCCCAGCCTCAGACCCCAGCATCTCTACTCCTGATCTCCAGCTTCTTGACCCAGATTGCTCTTCCAACCCTAGCTCCAGGACCCAGGCTGCTGGTAGCTGCCTCTGTGTCTTCAGAATCACAAACCAACTGGTAAAAACTGGAGTGTTCTTTCCTTAGGCTACAATTATCCTCCACATGGCTGGGGACCTCAGGGTGGGGAATGAGGAGAAGAAACAGACTTTTCCAGACAGGAGGTTGATTACAAGTATGGCATATTCTATGAGAGAGCAGTGCATTTCCTATTTCAAAGGATGTTTTTTGAGTATGCTGATCCTTTTATTTATCTTACCTGACATTCAGGGAAGAAATTCATCTCCCTGCAATGCTTTGCCATTTGGGCCTGCCCAATTTGAGATTCCTAAAACCCACCCTCACTATGGGAGATACCACAGTGCTGACAAAAGGCATCTAAATGGATAAAAAAATGAACTTTAAAGAGACTGGAAGTTATATTTTTAAGACTTTTCAGACTCCAATGTTTTATAAAATTCTATGTATATTATTGCATTTTGCTGATTATTTTGTTTAAGATTTAATTTTGTTGCTTTTAAGTTAATATATTAATGTATTCGATACTATTCTGTTACACAGAATCATTTTAATGTACTGGGTATTAACTACTGTTATATTCTGTTTCTTTTCCCCTACAACTATACTGAACAAATATTGTATAAGCCCATATATAAAAACAGCCTTTTTTCTATTTTGATTTTGTAAATTGTCACATAGAGGATGGATGGACTTCATCAAAACTGGTTGCAATTATACAACAACCTTTGGAAATTTTAATGAGCTACATATCTCAAATGATTTTAAGGGGTTTTAGACATGATTTTTAGATTTTTTTCAACAACTCTGATCATTTCGCCTGCCTCTACCAAGAGGTAAGGTCCATTTTAGTAGCTGAAGTGAAATACAATTATGATCCCTACCTCCCACATATATGAAAATGTGAATGGATGGGACATCACAGTCTCATACCAAAGGAGTTGGGAAGTTAATCCCAGGGCATGGTACCCCTGGATGGCTCCCAAAAGGGAGAATCTCTCATTTATAACTCTTCAGCTCAATTTACCCTTTCACCAGAATGATCTCTAGATTTCTTGATGATTTTTTAGACCCAAATAAGTTTTACTTTCTTTTTAAATGTATTTGCCAAGATTGAAATATTGTTATACCTGAAAAACTTGTGACAAGTATCCATTTTCTTTAAATGTCATACAGCAACTTATGTGAAATATGATAGTGGATTTGTTTGCTATTGTCATTACATGGGCTATTGTGAATTTGGGGGATTTTGATACTTTGTGGATGTTCATTACCTGTTGAACTACTGTTCTTTATTTAAAAAAAAACTGTTACTTTGTAAAATTCATTTGCTTATGCTCACAGTGGATCATGGCCAGGTATTAGGAGGAAATGGATCTCATTTTTGGTGAGAAACCGTGTATTCTACATTTCCTTACCTGACACAGTGTGTCAATGATTATACATTAATAGGTTTAAATACATTTGTTCTAATATTAATGCATACCCAAAAAAGCTATAGACTATAAAAATGATGCCATTTATTGTTTAAAAAAAATATGGGACTTTGCTTAATGATTCTCTCTGATTCCAGGACAAGAGAATACAAAAAGCACCATTGCACAGTGCCAAAGAAGCACAAAGTTAAACTGCATAGTGCCAATCAAGCACAAGATCAAAGCGACCAAACAATCCTAATGGGGTTGATGAAATTTTGAGTGATGACAAGAGGACTTGAACATGTTTGGGGTTTGAGGTTGCAGCTGTTTAACATGTGTTAAAGGCAGGTCTTCCTTGTTCCACATTCTATGAAGTATCTCATATTTGGCTCCTACCTGGCTCGTATAATCTAGTCCCTTTTCTGTCTTTCATAATGTGACAACTTTCTGTAGTCCTGGCTACTGATTGGGTAAATGTTTGTATCATTTTAATTGGGCTATGATTCAAGGACCTGTTGTATATTTATTTTTCCTTTACTTAGAATTTTTAACACATAAGACTTTGATAGTCTATATTTCATCCAGAAATTATCTTTTTTTACTTGGGTTTTTTGGATGTTTTTTAATTCTCTTGCCAATTGATTCATGTACCTCATAACTCAGCCATGTATCCCTTAGTGATCCCTGTGTTTTTCAATCACCCTCTTCAGGGGGCGGGGTATGTATAAATGTTATTATTATTTTAAATTGCAAAGTCTAAATTCCTTTTGAGACTAATTTTATGTTAAGAAACATGCTACCTCTCAGAATCCAGAAAGTGAACTGTTTGGAGAAGATACCATGAAGATGCCTCTACAGACCACACAACTGCACTAGAAGATCCAGAGTGAACTTTGGGATGTGCTGATATGAACTGTGTGGGGTTGAATGCATTTGTTTTGGATGTATACTCTTATGCTGAAGGGGACTGCCCCCTAACTGGCTTTTTGTCAATGTGCCTAGCAATTATTGGTTTTGTTCTCCTTTCCTCTTATCCTCAAATTATTGTAATTTCATAGCTGGTATGTTTATAAGACCCATTGGAGAGACTATTCTTCCTTGGCCCTCAGGGGGTGGAATGTAAAAATGGAGATTTTGAACCATAGACTTCATTCCCCAGAAGTCCGTGGTATTTCCCAAAATTCCCTATAATCTCTTCTGAGTCTCCACATTGGTGAGATCACAATTGGTATTTAACTGGCAGTAATGCCTCCCACGCTCTTCTCTTTGTTTTGCAATGATGTGCAATGATGTAGCAAGTATAGTGGTAAGCTTAGTGTGGGGATTTTAAATGGGCTAATCAGCAATGGGCATATGGTTTTTATTTTGTATCTCCTTTATTCCTTGACTTTTAATGATCCTTAATAAATCTCAAAAAATATAATACTTTTATTATTAGAAATATAATTTAATTTTTACAACGTGAATAGGCAATTTTCAGATAAAGGAATCAAAACTATCAATAAGCATATGAAAAAGTGTTCTAAATCTCTTTTAATTAGAGAAATGCAAATAAAAACAACACAGAGGTGCCATATCACACCTAGCAGATTGGCTAACATGACAGCAAAGGAAAGTAATAAATGTTGGAGGGGAGGTAGGAAAATTGGGACATTAATGCCCTGCTGGTTGAGTTGTAATTTGATCAAACCTTTCTGGATGACAATTTGGAACAATGCCCAATGGGTGCTGAAAGCCTGTCTGCCCTTTGATCCAGCCATATCAGTGCTGGGTTTATACTCCAGATATAAGGAAAAAGACTTGTACAAAAATATTTATAGCCTCTCTCTTTGTGGCAAAAAATTGTAAAATGAGGGGATGTCTTTCGATTGTGGAATGGCTGAACAAACTGTGGTATATGTTGGTGATGGAATACTATTTTACTCAAAGGAATAATAAACTGGAGGAATTCCATGGGAACTGAAATGACCTCCAGGAATTGATGCAGAGTGAAAGGATCAAAACCAGGAGAACATTATACACTGAAACTGATACAATCCAATGTAATGGACTTCTCTACTTGCAGCAATGCTAGTAGGACAATCCAGGACAATTCTGAGAGACTTATGAGAAAGAACACTATCCACACTCAGAAGAAGAACTATGGGAATAGAAACTCAGAAGAAAAACATATGATGATGCAGTTTGATGGGGATATGATTGGAGATATAGACTCTAAATGATCACCCTAGTGTAAATATCAATAATATGGACATAGATCTTGATCAATCACACATGCAAAACCCAGTGGAATTGCACATCATGTATAGGAGGTGGTTGTTGGGAGAGAAGGGAAAGAATATGAATTATGAAACCATGGGAAAATATTCTAAATTAATTAAATAAATGAAAATTTCCCAAAAAATAAAATAAAATAATTGTGGCATATGATTGTGAAGGAGAACTACTGCACCATAAGAAATAATCAACAGGCTAATTTTGAGAAAAACAAAACAAAACATAAAAAGCCCTATATGAAAATATAAAGTACAAAATGAGTAGAACCAAGAGAACATTATAAACAGAAACAGGAACAGAGAAATATTGTTTGAGGAATAACTTTCAGCATAGTTTTATATATACATGTATCTTGTCAAATGATGCTTTCTCTAATGGGGAGATGAAAGAAGGAAGGAAGGAAGGAAGGAAGGAAGGAAGGAAGGAAGGAAGGAAGGAAGGAAGGAAGGAAGGAAGGAAGGAAGGAAGGAAGGAAGGAAGGAAGGAAGGAAGGAAGGAAGGAAGGAAGGAAGGAAGGAAAGAAGGAAGGAACGAAGGAAGGAAGGAAGGAAGGAAGGAAGGAAGGAAGGAAGGAAGGAAGAAAGGAAGGAAGGAAGGAAGGAAAGGAAGAAGGAAAGGAAAGAAGGAAGTTAACTGGGTATTTAATATAAAACTTTTTTAATAAAA
Source organism: Monodelphis domestica (assembly GCF_027887165.1). NCBI lineage: Eukaryota > Metazoa > Chordata > Mammalia > Didelphimorphia > Didelphidae > Monodelphis > Monodelphis domestica. The sequence goes on along the minus strand of NC_077228.1, from coordinate 243,836,575 downwards.
AGAGAAGGAAATAAAGAGATAGATAGAACAAATGCTTTAACTGGAAGAAATTAGACTTTGCCTAACTTAAGAATGAAGGAGACTTGACTAGTAGGTCACTTAGCTTATTGTCAACAATGAATGACACTTCACAGTACTTAGAAGAGATTTTATACCTCTAAATACTTACATCCATAAAATGGGGAAAGAACAGATCAAAAAATTAAGCATGCAACTAAAAACACTAGAAAAAATAATATTAATTGGATAATTAAACTCTGAGTTGAAAATAATGAAAATCAAAGAAGATATGAAAGAAATTAAAGCAAGAAAACCATTGAACTAATAAATGAGATGAGAAGTTGATTTCATGAAAAAAAAATAAGCCATTGGTTGATTTACCTTAAAATAGTTCCATTTTCTCCAGAGATCTCTCATATTTCACTTTTTATTATTTTATTCACCTTCTTAATTTCTTCCATTCATGTTTTTGTTAGATTTATCTAGTTCTCACAGGGGAAGTTAAGGTCCCAATCTCATATAGTTTTTCTGTCTATTTCCACCAATAAATCATTTAATTTCTCATTTAAGAATTTGCCATTTGGCTCCATCCCACAAACTGTATTATGTTGTTATTTTCTTTAATGAAATTATTGATTGGGGATGGACTTGCCCATGAAAAGCATTCAGATAACAGAGTGAATTAAAAACCAGAACATCAAAATATTATTTTTATAAGATACACATTTGAAGTAGGGAAACATATACAGACTAAAGGAAAGGGACAGAGCAGAATTAAATATGCTTAAACTGAAGTAAAAAAAAATACAGGAGTAGAAATAAAAATATCAGACATATTAGAAGCAAAAATAAATCTAATTTTAAGAGATAAGGAAGGAAATAACATTTTTGATAAAAGGTACCAAAGACAATGAAGTAATATCAATAAAAACATATTTGTATCAAATGCTATACCCCAAAATTTTAAAGGAGAAATTAAATTAGTTACAAGCAGGAATAGACAATACTATACTTGTAGGGGATCTCAATTTCTCCCTCTCAGAACTAGATAAATCTAACCCCAAAATGAACTATCAAAAATGAAAAGGAAGACGTAACCACTAATGAAGAGGTAATTAAAGCAATCCTTAGGAGCTATTTTGTCCAAATATATGACAATGAATCTGACAATCTAAGGGAAATGGACGAATATTTACAAAAATAAAAATTTCCAAGGTTAACAAAAGAGGAAATAGAATACTTGAATAACCCCATCCTAGAAAAAGAAGTTGAACAAACCATAAATGAAATCCTTAAGAAAAACCTCTAGAACAAGATGGATATACAAGTAAATTATATCAAACATTTAAAGAAAAATTAATTTCAATACCATATAAACTACTTAGTATAATAGGCAAATAAGGAATCCTCCCAAATTCTTTTTATGACACAAATATGGTGCTTATATCTGAGCCAAGAAGAGCAAAAACAGAAGGAAACTTATAGACCAATTTCATCAATGAATATATATGCAAAAAAAAATTAAATAAAATACTAGCAAGGAGAATACAGCAATATATCACAAGAATCATTCAGTATGACCAACTGAGATAGGTTCCACAAATTCAGGGCTGCTTTAATATTAGGAGCATTACTAGCATAATGTACCATATCAATAACTGAATTAAGATAAATCACAAGTTTATCTTATGTTCCTATTTGAAAAAATGATATCTGTAACTCTTAAAAATTGTTTTCATTATCATAATAGATAGAAGAAATATTTATAGGCAGAAGTTGTATCATTAAGTGGTTTAAGAGGAAATATAAAAAATTGGGGTGGGGGAACAAAAAAGAGGATGGTACTAAGAGAAACTCAAAGGAATAAGTAAAATAGGATAAATTATACCACATAAAAAGGCACATGGGGTGGGGGATGGGATATAATAAGAATATAATAAGAAGGGTAGGAAAAGAGTAGTAATAGGTAATTCTTAAACCTTGCTCTAGAGTAGAATCAGTTCTAAGAAGGAAGAACAGCCATATCTATTGGGGTATGGAATGCTATCTTACCCTACAGAAAAAATTTAAAAGGAATGTAAGGAAGGGGGTTGTGGCATGAGCAGTATTAAAAGGAAGGGGGTGGTAATTAATAGACTTTAAAGAGAAATAGGACAGGAACAAGAAGATGGGAAGGAAAGTAAAATAAGGATGGGGAAAAAAAGGAGACTGATTGATTAAAAGCAAAAAACTGGAGTAGAAGGAAATAGTGAAAGAGGAAAGGGCAGGTTATACTGATGGGAAATACACAAGTGGTAATCATAACTCTGAATGTGAATTGGATGAACTCACCCATAAAATGGAAGCAGATAGCAGAATGGATTATCCCAATGGGTTTCATTTCTCTAGAGCATACTCTATATAGCAAAAACACAAACTAAAAATGTGCTTGAATTTATCTCATCTTTATCAAGGAATTATTGTTAAAATGCAAATTTTTAAATAGTAAAGAAACCCTTAGTAATTAATCTTGCTGTTAGATGTCCTGGACACTAGAACAAAAGAGAGAAATAAATAGTAAAGAAATTTCCAAAAGTTTCTCTGAGATACAAAGAATATTCACTTTCCCTTGGATTCTCATAATAATTTGAGTTATTAGGAGAAGGAAAAGGCTTCTGCAGATTTAAGATTTAGAGTCAGTATACAACCTATGACCAAATACTTGACCGAAATTATATATTTTTAAATTAATTTTTGCAATAAGCACCCCATAAGAGGAAAAGAAAAAATCAGAACCATAATTTTATTTTTTTTAATTTTATTTAATTAATTTATAATATTTTCCATGGTTACATAATTCATGTTCTTCCCCTCCCTTCCCTCCTCCCCCTCCCATAGCTGACATGCAATTCCACTAGGTTTTACATGTGTGATTGATCAAAATCTATTTCCATATTATTGATATTTTCACTAGGGTGATCATTTAGAGTCTATATCTCCAATCATATCCCCATCAACCAACGTGATCAATAATATGTTTTTCTTCTGCATTTCTACTCCCACAGTTCCTTCTCTGGATGTGGATAGTGTTTTTTCTCATAAATCTCTCAGAATTGTCCTGGACCATTGCTGCTAGTAGAGAAGTCTATTACATTAGATTGTACTGCAGTGTATCAGTCTCTGGGTATAATGTTCTCCTGGTTCTGATCCTTTCACTCTGCATCAATTCCCAGAGGTCTTTCCAGGTCACATGAAATTCCTCCAGCTCATTATACAATAATATTCCATCACCAACATATACCACAGTTTGTTCAGCAATTCCCCAATTGAAGGGCATATCCTCATTTTCCAATTTTTTGCCACCACAAAGAGCACAGCTTATGAATATCCTTGTACAAGTCTTTTTCCTTATTATCTCTTTGGGGTACAAACCCAGCAATGGTATGGCTGGATCAAAGGGCAGACAGGGTTTTAGCATCCATTGGGCATAGTTCCAAATTGCCATCTAGAATGGTTGGATCAAATTACAACTCAACCAGCAGGGCATTAATGTCCCAATTTTCCCAACTTCCCTCCAACATTTATTACTATCCTTTGCTGTCATATTAGTCAATCTGCTAAGTGTGATGTGGTATCTTAGTGTTGTTTTGATTATTATTTCTCTAATTAAAAGAGATTTAGAACACTTTTTCATGTGCTTATTGACAGTCTTTGATTTCTTCATCTGAAAATTGCCTATTCATGTCCCTTGGCCATTTATCTTTTGGGGAAAGGCTTGATTTTTTTGTATAATTGATTTAGCTCCTTATATATTTGAGTAATTAGATCTTTGTCAGAGGTTTTTGTTATAAAGGTTTTTTTTTCCCAATTTGTTCTTTCCCTTCTAATTTTGGTTGTAATGGTTTTGTTTGTATAAAACTTTTTTTTAAATTTAATGTAATCAAAATTATTTATTTTCTGTTTTGTAATTCTTTAACTCTTGCTTGATCTTAAAATTTTTTCCTTTCCCAAATATCTGACAAGTATATTATTCTGTGTTCACCCAATTTATTTATAGTTTCCTTCTCTATATTCAAGTAATTCACTCATTTTGAATTTATCTTGGTGTAGGATGTGAGATGCTGCTATAAACCTAATCTCTCCCATATTATTTCCCAATTTTCCCAGCAGTTTCTGTCAAATAGTGAATTTTTGTCCCAAAAGCTGGGATTTTGGGGTTTATTATAGGTTGTCTTGTTGGGATCACTTACTCCGCTTATCACTTATTCCAATTCTATTCCACTGATCAGAACCATAATTTTAATAGAGTTTATGGTATTTAATTAACACAGGATACAAGATACTCAAAATGCAAAGATTACTACCAGACCACTGGGAGATATCACATGAGAAACTTCAGCCCTTTGAATACAAATTTAATTGGGTGGGGGTATAGCTATCCATTTATGTTATTAAAAAGAAAAAATCATTCTTTAAAGGTAATATTAAACATAACAATACATACATTTTATACATTTACAAATTACTAAACTTTTAAAGATATCTCTACTTTTCCATTCATTGTGGATTTTCCATTCTTTTTGCAAACTAACTTCTTACTTATTTTAACTTTTTTAGAAATTCTTTGTGTAAAAGATAAAACATATAAACATTGAAAGAGTTCATAGAACACCCTCTACACTAAATCCTCAAAAGACAACCCCCAGGAATGTAATTGCCAAATTAAAGAGCTTTCAAGCTAAGGATAAAATTTTAAAAGAAGCCAAAAATAGATAATTCAGATATCAAGGAGCACTAATAAGGATTACACAAGATCTGGCAGCTTCTATACTAAAGGACCACAAGGCTTGGAATATGAAATTCATAAAGGCAAGAGAATTGGGCCTTCCACCAAGGATCACCTATCCATCAAAACTGACTATATACTCCCAGGGGAAAGTATGGACATTCAACAAAATAGGAGATTGTAAAGTATTTTTAAAGAAAAGACCAGAAATGAGTGGAATATTGATATCCAAACAGAAAGATCAAGAGAAACATGAAAAGGTAAATAAGAAAGAGAGGGAAAAGGGGAAAAGGTTGGTTTTTTTTACTTAAACTTTCTTCTTTAAGGGCTTCAATAAGATCAAATTATTTTTATTAATATATGGGGAAAATGTTATTTGTAACTCTCAAAAATTATATTCACTATTATAGTAATTAGAAGAATCATTCACAGGAAGAGATGGGGGTAATAAGTGCTGTAAGAACATATGTAAAAAAAGAAAAAAATGAAGGGGAGAATTGAAGATGGCACCAAGAGATACTTGAAGAAATAAAATAAATAGGATAATCTTTATCACACAAAGATACCCAAGGGAATGGTAGGGGAAGAATACTCTTATGAGAAGGAGAGGAAGAGAGTGTTAATAGGTAATACTTAAACCTTACTCTTAGTGAAATCAATTCTGAGAGGGAAGAGCATCTAGATCCATTGGGGTCTTGAATTCTATCTTACACTACAGGAAAAGTGAGAAGGGAAAACTAAGTGGGGTGGGGGATGAGGAGTACAAAAAGGTAGGGAAAGAGAGGGGGGAAGGTACTTCACAGACTACAAAAATAAGAAGAAGGGAACAAAAAGGGAGGGGGTAGAAAAGGAAGCATATTAAGGGTAGGAATTAGGGAAACTGATTAAAAGCAAACCACTGGTTTAAAAGGATATAGCAAAAGAAGAAAGGACAGAAGTAGGACAGGATATCAAAATGCTAGGGAATACACAAGTGGGAATCATAAATTTCAATGTGAATGGGATGAACTCACCCATAAAACAAAAACAAATAGGAGAGCTGATTAGAAACCAAAAGCCTACTCTAAGGGGTAAATTTAGGGGTTTTTGACTGAATATATTATACTAGTGGTCACCAGAGATTAACTCAAATCCCAATAAAAATACTCACGTCAGTTTGGGAATTTTGTGGTGGTTTAATTAATAAAAATGGAAAGAATTAAGAAGAAGAGAGAAAGAGTATAAGATTTCTCCAGCCTATCCTAAGACAAGGAAAGTTCAGATAACTCAGCCACGAGACCTCCTTAGACGATTAAAACTAGCTCGGCTTCCAGCCACAAAGTCAACTCCAAGATGAGGGACCTCCTAAGAGGATAGTGCTTCTAGGCAATAAAGTAAAAAGGAATTAGCCTAAACTTAGCACGCTCACACCAAGCCTCCAAGACGCCAGGACCCAAGATGCCAAATGCCACCCAGCACTCCCCACATTGCCGACAGAGACCAACAACTCTACAAGCAAGAGACAGAGTGAGAGCCACGTCTTTGTGAGAGAGCGAGAGCCACATCTATGCAAAAGTGCTAGAGCCATGCCTCTCCAAAAGAGGATGTAGAGAGGAAGTGACATGAATATATAGAGTTTTTTTTTTTTACATAATTTCTGGCATCTCACATTTGCCAATGGTAGTTTAAGCTTGACTTAGGACAGCCCAGGAGATCTGTCAGTTGTTTCTTATTTGTCACTTGCTAGCACATGTTGGTCATAGACCATCCTCCTCAACATTTAATCCTTAAGTAGGAGTGTAGACATTCCTGTTTGTTAGGATTTTTAAAACAAGTCAGGATGTAGAAAATCTAAAATTCACACTACCGTATGTTGTCTACAAGAAACACACATGAGGTGGGTAGACACTCACAAGGTTAGAATTAAAGTTTGGAGCCAAATTTATTGGGTCCCAACTGAGAGAAAGAAGGCAGGAGTTACAATCATGATATCTGACAAAGCCAAAGTAAAAATATATTTGATTAAAAGGGATAGGAAAGGTAACTACATCATGATAAAGGGCAGTATAGACAATGAAGAAATATCAATAATCAACATGTATGCACCAAATGGTATAGCATCCAAATTTCAAAAGGAGAGTTGAAGGAGGAAATAGATAGTAAAACTACTAGTGGGAGACCTGAATCTTCCTCTATCTGAACAAGATAAATCAAACCAAAAAATAAAAAAGAAAGAGGTAAAAGATGTGAATGAAATCTTTGAAAAATTAGAGTTAGTAGATATATGTAGAAAAATAAAAAGATACAAAAAGGAATACACCTTGTTTTAAGCAGCACATGGTATATTCACAAAGACTGACGAGGGCAAAAAACGTGGCAAACAAATTATGCAGGAATCTGCAGAAAAGCAGACATAATAAATGCAACCTTTACAAATTATAATGAAATAAAAATAATAATCAGTAAGGGTATGTGGAGAGCCAATTAAAAATTAATTGGAAATTGCATAATATAATTCTTCAAAATCAATGAGTTAAAGAAGAAATCATATAAACAATTAATAATTTCATTGAAGAAAATGACAATGATGTGACAGCCTTTCAAAATCTATGGAATGCTGCCAAAGCAGTTCTCAGGGGAAAATTTATACCCTTGAGTGCATATATTAACAAATTAAGGAGGGCAAAGATCAATGAATTGGACATGCAAGTCAAAAAAACTTGAAAGCGAACAAATTAAAAACTCACAGATGAAAACTAAATTAGAGATCCTAAAAATTAAGGAAGAAATTAATTAAATCAAACATGAAAGAAATAGTAAATTCATAAATAAGACTAGAAGCTGGTATCTTGAGAAAAAAACAAAATAGGCAAAGTATCACACAATAATCTAATGAAAAAAAAAAGAAAAGAAGAAAACCAAAGTAAGAGTACCATAGATGAAAAAGGAGACCTCACCTTTAATGAAGAGGAAATTAAGGCAATCATTAAAAACTATTTTGCCCAAGTAGGGACATTAATTCATTGCTGGTGGAGTTTTAAACTGATCCAGCCATTCTGGAGGGCAATTTGGAACTATGCACAAAGGGCGATAAAAGAATGTCTACCCTTTGATCCAGCCATAGCACTGCTGGGTTTGTACCCCAAAGAGATAATGGACAAAAAGACTTGTACAAAAATATTCATAGCTGCGCTCTTTGTGGTGGCCAAAAATTGGAAAATAAGGGGATGCCCATCAATTGGGGAATGGCTGAACAAATTGTGGTATATGTTTGTGATGGAATACTATTGTGCTCAAAGGAACAATAAAGTGGAGGAATTCCATGTGAACTGGAACAACCTCCAGGAAGTGATGCAGAGCGAGAGGAGCAGAACCAGGAGAACATTGTACACAGAGACAAACACACTGTGGTATAATCGAATATAATGGAGTTCTCCATTAGTGGCGGTGTAATGTCCCTGCACAATCTGCAGGGATCAAGGAGGAAAAAAACACTATCCAAAAGCAGAGGACAAACTGAGGGAGTAGAAACACCAAGGAAAAGCAACTGCCTGACTACAATGGCTGAGGGGACATGACAGAGAAAAGACTCTGAGCGAACACTCTGATGCAAATATTAACAACATGGCAATGGGTTCAAGTCAAGAACACATACGATACCAGTGGAATCACGCGTCAGCCACGGGGGGGTGGGAGGGAGGAAAAGAAAATGATCTTTGTCTTTAATGAAAAATGCATGGAAATGATCAAATAAAATACTATAAAATTAAAAAAAAACTATTTTGCCCAATATGGCAACAAATATGGCAATCTAGGTGATATGGATGAATATTTACAAAAATATAAATTGCCTAGATCAATAGAAGAAGTAAAATTCTTAAATAATCTTATATCAGAAAATAAATTGAACAAAGCATCAAAGAACTCTCTAAGAAAAAACCCCAGGGCCTGATGGGTTCACAAGTGAATTCTATCAAACATTCAAAGAACATCTAATCCCAATATTATACAAACTTTTTGACAGAATAAGCAAAGAAGGAGTTCTACCAAATTCTTTTTGTGACATAAATATGGTACTGATTCCAAAGACAGTGAGGTCAAAAACAGAGAAAGAAACCTATAGACCAATCTCCTTCATGAATATAGATGCAAAAATCTTAAATAGAATGCTAAGAAAAAGACTCCAGGAAGTGATCACAAAAGTTCTTCATTATGATCAGGTGGGATTCATACCAGGAATGCAAGTATGGTTCAATATCAGAAAAACCATCCACATAATTGACCCTATCAACAAGCAAACCAACAAAAATCACATGATTATTTCAATAGATACAGAAAAGTCTTTGAAAACATACAACACCCATTCCTATTGAAAACACTAGAAAGCAAAGGAATAGAAGGGCCTTCCCTAAAAATAATAAACAGTATCTATCTAAAACCATCAGCCAACATCATCTGCAATGGGGATAAACTAGATGCATTCCCAATAAGATCAGGAGTGAAACAGGAATGCCCATTATCACCTCTATTATTTAACATTGTACTAGAAACACTAGCAGTAACAATTAGAGAAGAAAAAGAAATTGAAGGTATTAAAATTGGCAACGAGGAGACCAAGCTGTCACTCTTTGCAGATGATATGATAGTCTACTTAAAGAATCCTAGAGAATCAACTAAAAAGCTAGTGGAAATTATCAACTAACTTTAGCAAAGTTGCAGGATACAAAATAAACCCTCATAAGTCATCAGTATTTCTATATTTCTCCAACACATCTCAGCAGCAAGAATTAGAAAGAGAAATTCCATTTAAAATCTCCCTAGACAATATAAAATACTTAGCAATCTATCTGCTAGGACAAACACAGGAACTATATGAACACAACTACAAAACACTCTACACATAATTAAAACTAGATCTAAACAATTGGAAAACCTTAACTGCTCATGGGTAGAATAAGCTAACATAATAAAAATGATCATCTTGACCAAACTTATTTACTTGTTTAGTGCCATACCGATCAAGCTACCAATTTTTTTTTCTGAATTAGAAAAAAAACCATAACGAAGTTTGTTTCGAAGAATAAAAGATGAAGAATATCCAGGGAAATAATGAAAAACAAAATGTGAAGGAAGGAGGCCTTGCAGTCCCAGATCTCAAACTATACTATAAAGTAGTGGTCATCAAAATAATTTGGTATTGGCTAAGAGACAGAAAGGAGGATCAGTGGAATAAACTTGGGGTAAGTGACCTCAGGAAGACAGTCTATGATAAACCCAAAGATCCCAGCTTTTGGGACAAAATTCACTATTTGACAGAAACTGCTGGGAAAATTGGGAAATAATATGGGAGAGATTAGGTTTATATCAGCATCTCACACCCTACACCAAGATAAACTCAGAATGGGTGAATGACCTGAATATAAACAAGGAAAGTATAAGTAAATTAAGTAAACACAGAATAGTATACATGTCAGATCTTTGAGAAAGGAAAGATTTTAAGACAAATCAAGAGTTTAAAAATTTAGAAAAAAGTCACAAATTTCTGTTTGAAAAGTCTGTTTCTTCTCCTCTCCCTTTTTCTCTCTCCTCTGCTCTGATACCTCCTCCTGCCCCAGTCCACATGGAGCCCAGGCCACCCACGTGGAGCCAATACCCCCGTTTTGTTACCAGCTGGTAGAAATGAGTCCTGAGCCATCTGCGTTGAACAAGGATTGGAGCAAGCAGGGCCAGGAGCAGAAGCGGGCAGCCGGGGTGGGCAGGTGAGCAGGCAGGAAGAAGCAGCCGTCCACTTCACCAGTCTGATGGCAGCAGCAGGCAGACAGGCAAAGTGGAGCAGCCAGGTGGGCGGCAAACGCAACAGGTCTGGATCGGGGACTGCAGGCAGGAACAGAGAAGTGGCCGGCTGGCCGAGCCGGGTGGGGGAGCTATCTAACAGCTGGAACGAGCAGCAGATTATGGAAAGAGCCACATCTGCCCCAAAATGGAAGTCCAAAAGAGACCACAAAATCCTTTGCAATCAGGTTAAATCCCTTCTCAATCTCGGCCCACCTCAGAATTTCCTGAGATTACAAAGCATTTTGGGGAAGTGGATCAAGGGCTTGTGGGGATTGAAGTCCAGAGTTCAAGTCTATTTTTACATAAGCTACTAACTGCATATTGGATATTCCCAAATAACAGTCTCCTAGATAACTGAAATTAAGTCCAAAACAAGCTATTTTACCCCAACTTCGCCTATGACCCTAAATTCCCCATTTTTATTGAAGACACATCATATTTATAGACATCAAAAATTTGCAACTTTGGAACTATCTTTGACTTTATTCTTCCTCAGAACTGCTGCCTCCCATTCTATCACTTGTCATGTTTTGTCCATTCTACCTATTTCTGGCATCTTTCCCCTTCTATCCAAGTAAATACCCATTATCCAAATTAAGGCCCTTATCATTACTCACTAGAATTATCACTACAGCCTATTTGATCTTCTTTATTTTTTGATCTGTCTCTCTTCTCTACATGTCTGATCACATCATTCATCTGTTCAGAAAGCTTCTGTAGATATCAAATACAAACTTCTTCATCTAGTACTTGAAGCCTTTCATAATGTGGCTATAACCCAACTTTCCATACTCATTGCACTAGTCAATTCTTCATGCCCTCTATAATCCAATCAAACTGACATACTTGCTCTTCCCAGTGCATGGCATTTAGTTGTCTGTATTTACTCCTTTGTAGAAGTTGTTTCTTTGTAGAAGTTGCCTTGAAATATACTCCATGCTTCATAAAAGATATTGTTCCTCTTGAAGTTCAGTTTATCTCATATCTCAACTCTTTCCTGATCCCCTCAAAGTACCTTGCACTTATTTTGTATTGCATATGTACCTGTTGTTTTCACCAATAAATTATAAGCTTCCTGAAGGCAAGAACTAGTTCATTTTCACTTTTGTGTCCTGTGAACCTTTTCTATAATATTTTCTTTAAATGTGATTGTTGATTGGTCAACTAGAATGCATCAAGAAGAGAGTCACCAGGAAAATAACAGGTGTAAAAATTTATTATTTAAGTTGGAAACAATGATCATATTAAACTTTGGATGAGTTCATTCCATTCACATTGAGAGTTATGATAACCACCTCTGTATTCCCCAACATTTTGATATCCTCTCCTAGTTCTGTCCTTTCTTCTTTCACTATATCTTTTTAGACCAGTGGCTTGCTTTTAATCAATCTCTTTAATCCCCACCCTTATTATATTTCCCTTTCCACCCCCTCCCTTTTGGTTTCCTTCTTCTTATTTTTTTTTAGTGTCTATGAAGTCCCTTCAACCCCTTTCCCTACTTTTTTGTACTCCCCACTCCACTTCCCCCGCCTTAGTTTTTCCCTTCTCACTTTCCCTGTAGGGTAAGATAAAATTCTATACCCCAGTGGATCTAGATGCTCTTCCCTTTCAGAATTGATTTCACTGAGAGTAAGGTTTTAAGTATTTCCTATTAGCACTCTCTTTCTCTCCGTCTTATAAAAGTATTCTTCCCCTCCCGGTCCCATGAACCTCTTTGTGTGATATCGATTATCCAATTTATCTTTTATATTAAACTTTGGGAGAAAAGACAAGGACACTTGATCACCAGCTTCAAATGTTTGAAAGGATGTTTGTTATGTGGATGGAGTCCTTGTTGTGTATCCTTTTAGAAAACACAAATGAGAACCAATATGACAGAGAGGCAGATTCTTAATAGAAGGAAGCATCTGAAATGAATAAAATAAAAACTCTTTCTTTTATCTGACTAACTTTAATGAAAGAAGAAGAACCAGAGTTTTCTCCTAACTAACTTCTTTAAACTTTGAATCTAGTTAGATTCAAAATTCTCCCTCCTAGGTGCAGGATTGGTCCTTATATAGAACAATCCCATGTCCAGAACTCGGGGGGGGGGGGGGGGGGGGAGGAGGGGGGGTGGCCCCTCCCTAGCATGGGATTGGTCCATTTTAAGACTAATCCCACACCAGAAAGTAGGGCACATGGTCCCTCCCCCAGTATGGGATTGGTCCACTCAAGAGCAATCCCATGCTAAGGGGGAGGGACCCCTTAGGCACAGTGTGGGATGCAATTCTTCCCCAGACCACAACACTTTAAAGCCCACACATCTCAATACTATATCCTGCCCTGTGATGTAATGATTATCCTGTCCTTGGTGGGGTTCAAGCAAGGGTTATGTGAATATCTACCAGGAATTCTGTAAAAGGAATTCTTATACAAAGTTTCACTAAATAAGTCCTAAAGCAGTTTGTTTTTCTTCAGATACATAGGATGCACCTCACCTGGGGGTAATTAAAAAAGAGCTAAAATTGTGGAATATTTTCAAATACAAGTCCTACATAGATACATTCGCTTTTTCTAATCAAAACAAAGTTTGTCAAAGTCAACAAAAGCGGGACTAACATGATCAATTTTTTCCAAATAACAGTGAATGCAGTACAGAGATTGTTTAATATAGTATGCATAAAGAAGGTCAAATTTATGTTGGTGCATGGCAAATTTTGATGTAGGCTTGTTATGCTATTTTCATCTTTATTTAGCCCAAGCTAATTACACAGATTAGTTTTGTCCTCATACTGTTTCCAAGTAATAAGAAGACTCAACTTCAGACAGTATTTGTATTAAAGTAAAAAATGTTGTATTTATCCTTAGTGCATACAATTTGGCTTAAAAATTGAAACTCTTAAAAACTCAAGTAACTATAATAACTGAAGGCAAATGTTTAAAATTTTCCACAATTAAATTCAAATTCATTGCAAATACTTAAATTTTATCAATTTATCATATTTTAAAAAGTGGAATAATATGTCATAAGTAAAAAGACATGATGATTTTGAAGAAAAAATCCATTTGAACAACTGAAACTAAGTATAATAAAAATAATAAATAAAGTAGAAATTGTAGAATTAAAAGGAAAATAAAAATAAATTCAGAAAGTATAGTGTTGATTGCTGGGATTCATAGTTAGTTATTGATGGAAGGAAAGAGAGGCTGTCTTTGCTTTGTTTAAATACCTTATTTTCAAATAGAATTAAAATCAAGAACATTGAAAGGCCATCTTGAAAGCATAGTATATATATATATACAACAAAGGAATAAATGTATCTTTTATTAATATGATAAATGATATCTTTGTAAAAATCAATAGTCAACATTTTATGTAATGGGTATAAGCTAAAGATCTTTCCAATAAGATCAAGAGTAAAGTAAAGATGCCCTCCATCATGATTCTAATTTGATACAATACAACTAACAATAAGACAAACTAAGTAGAGAAATTAAAAACAATCAAAAAGGAGGAAAATTATCACTTTTTCCAGAGGGCATGATGGTGGCATATATAGGGAAATTTAGAGAGTTAATTACAAAACTAATTGAAACAATAACATGTCAATTTGTATGATATAAAATAAATTCAGATACCTTAAACTTTAAAAATAAAAATTTTCAGAAAAAGATAGAAAAGTTCCAGATGAAATAATGACAGACTGTATGAATTATTTCAGAGTCTGTTTACCACAAGACACACATAGGAACCTTCAGATTACTGCTCTAAAGAACTATTTAAAAAATAAAGTCATCCCCAGATTCTTTGTGGGAAAATAATGGAGAGAAATTTCCTCATCCCCCTATTATGTCTTACAATCAAAAATAACTCCAAAAAATCAATGCTAAAAGTGGCAAAAACAGGAGCCCAGATTGAAGCTAAATAGCCAGTGACAATAAGGGAGGGAGGTTTCTGACCACTAGCCTCAGTCCCACAACCTGAGACCCTGCTAGCAAGAACAGAGCAGAGTGAAATCAACAAGGTTACCCCTGGGGTAGGATTAGCAACCTTCTTTGATAAGCTACTGAGCTTGCATCCCTAAGGATACCACTGGAATGCTCAGGCCACTGTTTGACCATGGTTCCAGAGATCCCCACTGGACCATAGATGGGGACAGAAGGAGTGAAGGAAGGAAATAAAACCTTGCTGCTAACAAATAAGGGACTTTGGAGGTCCAAGTAAGTCACCTAAATGCCTGCTGTAATATAGTCTGCAGCAGGAGGAGAGGAGGAGCAAGGAGACTCACATAATGATGAGCATGGCTGCTAAGGTATTGGTATCCCATCAGCTCTGATCAGTACTAGAAGAGTGGAATCCCTGATTGCTGCCACAGAAAGAGGTGGACTATCTGCTTGCAGTTACAGTGACAGAATTTCTGACAAACTCTGTTTGTAGCATCTGAGGTCAATTATGTGCAGAAGCACATCGAAACCTAGGTTATAAAAACTGGAATAACTAAATAGAATCTAGGAAAAAACAAACATACACATGCAAAAATCCTGAAACCTGAGCTAACAGATCCCAGCAAAAAGACAATAATTAAATCTATTGACCTGGCCACTAACATTTAAATGAGTAAAAATGAGCAAGCAAAGGAGAAAGAACTTAATTATTGATAGCTATTATGGTAACAGAGAAGATTTTTATTCAGAGGACAGTGGAGTAAAAATATCTTCTTAAAAATACTAAAGACAGTAAAATAAATGGGCACAAGCTCTTTCAGCAGAGGAAGTCTGAAGGATTCTGGGTATAAATGAATCATGAAAATATAAAAGATGTATTCAAAAGCTGACTGTAATGAGCAAAGTGTTCATAGACCAGACTTATGGATATATTTCTAATATTTCACATGACTGATTTCTGAATCATTGAATTGAATTGGAGCTCAAATTTTATGGAATTCAAACCTCTTCCCTTGTCTGCAGTTTGGAAGGCTGGCAAGCAGTTTCTGTAGCTTCTTTGTAATGACAAAGACACACACTCAGCATTTGAATGAGATGGTGTCTGGGCTATAGAGGAAGTAGGACTTCCAAAAGAGCTTCTCCTCTGGGCACTGGCCATGCCATTGTGTTGGTATCCTGTCTTTTGTCTTTATTGTTCATTGCCAATATGATGCTAATGTTTCTAGGGCACCACTTCTTTGATTGACAATCCCAGATCCCCCATTCCTTGAAACCTCAATAAAATTCAGTTCAACTGTCTGGCTCTCTCTCTCTCTCTCTGAACATTTGAGGAGGAGTTGACAGGCTGGATATGATACTGAAGAATCCTGTGTCCTTGAGTCTGTTCTCTCTACCCATGTCCTTTTGACATGGGCACAGTACCCCCAGAAACCCAGGTGAACTATTATCAGGGAAACTCCCTTGCTCCTTTACATCCTCGTGACTCTGAGCCTAAAAACACCCAATGACCCTTCTAGGTTCCTGAGATGACTATCTTCCTTTGATCATCCTCTAGATTTAAGATGGACAGAAAGATACACCTTCAGTGCTACACCTCAATCCTACCAGACATCTGTTTGTTCCCTAAAACTAAGGAATCTTTATGTCCCCAGGCAGACGATCACCCCACCTCTCCAAATGCCTGGGTGACTAACACTGTTGTAAAAAGTATAAAATCACCAGAACTGATGTCGTCTGGGGGAATAGCCTTTCCATTCATGCTGTCCTCCAAAGGAACTGCTCCCCATATTGCTGTTCCACCTTGCTATCCTCCTGGTCATTCTCAACATTATTTCCTAAATTAATAAATTTATCTTTTTGTTTTTAAGCTAAGTTTTGGAGTCTTGCATTCTTGCAAAAGGTATCCTTTCCAAACCCCAGGGGTATACACCTGCACCCCACAACAATATAAGTTTTGAAATCAGGTGAAGCAACTGTTTATGACTACTGCACAGTTTTTCTCTTTAATCAAGTCAAGTTTGAAATTATCAGGGAAATAACATCTCTTCCCCTTCCTTTCCCTAAATTTATGCACAGGAGTACATGTACACAATGCACACACATACATAACACACACACACACACACACACACATACACACACACACTTTATTAAATCCTGATTCTGATGTATCAGGGACTTAACACAGAGAGAGATTCGAAGAAGAGGAAGCTCTAAAAGAGTCATCAAAGATAATCCATATGCTCCCAAGCACATTATAAATGCCTCCTTATCCTTTACCGCCTCTCTGGGCTTTTGTTTCTTTTTCTTAGATACCTTAAAATTGGGATTCAAAAGGAAGAAATTGCATTCCTTTGTGAATAGTACATATCCAAAGAGGAAGGCCTTGTCTCAGGACTGCATCCTTTAATGGAATTGTTTATTTTGTAATCCAGTATCTCACATGGTCTCAAACTGCTGGAAACTCAGTCATGTTTTCCAAATACAATGTCATTGTATTTCCATTTTCCAAAAAAATCTGAGATATTTTATATGCTGTTGCTTAAGTGGAGAGAAATTTGACTCCTAAATAGCGAAAAAAAATTGTTCAGGACAATATGACTTGGTTCTAGGATTTCTTGGGAAACAGATATGCAATTATAGAGTCTATAGAAAAGATTAGAAAAGATTATTACAGAGAGAAACTCCAGATATAAAAGAGAAGTCAACCCTTTAAAATATCCCTAGTTTCCAATTTGCCTCACTAGACTATAAAATGGACCAAATTGAGTGATATCATTCCAGGTTTCTTGATTTGAGCTGAGAGCTAATCTCTCACATGGCTAAAAAGCTCATTTACTTCTCATACTTTTTGGCATAGTCATATATCTTTTCAATTTCTGATTCACTGTTTATGTGGTTAAAGAGGTTTAATATACTGTTTACTACTTGTGATGATTATTTGTGTGTGGGAGGGAGCTAAGCTGGAAAATGTAAGCTAAGGCTTACCCACTTATATAAGAATGACCAAAGAGACTTCTTTGCTACTAAATTCACTCTTATCCCTAGACTAGCCTGAGATATATAAGGGGTGGTTATAATTCTAGCCTAATACTGTCTTTAGAGTATAATGATCAAAATTCTCTTGCAGAGTATATATTAAATTATAATGATTTATTAGTAAAAGTAGTAAAAGCCTAGATATCATATTACAAGAAATTATCCAAGAGAACTACCCTGATATTCTTGAAAAAGAGGGGAAAATAGACATTTTAAGAATCCACACATCACTTGCTGTATTAAATACCCAAATGATAACTGAGAAATGTTGTAGCCAAGTTCAAGAGCTTCCAGGTATATTTTAATAAAAATCCAAGATTTTGAAATTTTTTGTTTGAGAAAGATCTTCAAGGAAGAAGCTTGCTAACTCCTGAATCTAGAGAAAGAACTGTTGCAGAAAGATGCCAAAAAACATATACTAAGGGAAGATCCAGGATGAACCTTGGGGTATGGTTGATTGAACATTTATTTTGAATGTAGACTTTTATGCCAAAGGGGACTGCCAATTAGGGGGAAGTTCCCTAATTGGCTTTTGTCAATGCACCCAGCAAAACATTGGTTTTGTTGTCTCTCTCTCTCTCTCTGTCTCTCTCTCTCTCTCTCTCTCTCTCTGTCTCTCTCTCTCTCTCTCTCTCTCTCTCTCTGTCTCTCTCTTCTATTTCCCCCTTATCTCTAACTATTGTAATTTCATAGCTGGTATATTTACAAGACCCATGGGAGAGATCAGTCTTCCTCAGGCCTCAAGGGGTATTGTGAATTTTAAAACTATTCCACCCTAATCAGACCATTCTTTAGAAGATCTGATTTAGCTATTATTAGTGAGCAAACCCTAGGGCATTCCTATTCCCAGTCCTCAGGAGATTGAAGGTCAGGAAGGTGCCTTTGGGATCCTGGGAGTCTCTGGTTGGAGGGGCACTTCTGGTTCCAGTATCCCTTTCAGTCACAGGTTGGTCATGGAGTTGTGGGCAGTCTTTCCTTTGAAGGACAGTCCTTCAACCAGTGCCCATCCTGTCCACAGATGAAGCAAAAGGCCCTTGGCCTCTGCCCATAGGAAAGAGAGGTGAGAACTGCCATGAGAAGTTTCTCACATCTCTGTCCTTCTGTCTCAACAAGGTCCCTGCTATGAAAAACCTTAAAAGCAGCATCCATTAATTGGTTAATTGGAGTCTGAGGTCCCAGATCCAGCTTTTGTTGTTTTTGCCTGATGTCTGGGGTTGACTGTCCTAAAAATTGGAGCCTTAAGATAAGTGCCCCCTCATCAGCCTCTGGGTGGACATTTGTATATTTCTTCATGGCTTCTACTAATCAGGACAGGAATAGGGCTGGCTTCTCCTCCTTTCCTTGAGTAATTTCTTTGAACTTGTTGTAATTTACATGCTTTCTAATCCCTTTTTGCATGGCCTCAAGAAGACAATCTATCATATGGTCTCTCCTAAGTCTGTCCCTTTCATTCATATAGTCCCATCTGGGATCTTGCCCTGGGACTGTGTTGGCACCAGGAACTCCTGCCCACATGCGGCCTAGGGTCTTCTCATCACCTAATTCTACAGCCAAATCCCAGATCATTTTTTTCTCATCTGGAGTACAACAGGTGGAGATAATAATATGCAGATCTGTCTAGGAAAGGTCAAACTTCCGGGTAAGGGATTTAAAACCCTCAATGAATTTGGTATGGTTTTCTGAGTAACGACCTAACTTCTCCTTCATCTGGGCTAGATCAGTCATGGAAAAGGGAACATGTACCAGAGCCAGCCCATCTGATGAGGGCACCTCTCTCAGGGAGGAGGTGAGCCCTGTCACTATAGCTCAATCTGCTCTGGGTGTGGAGTGGGTTAGTTGAGGAATGGGTGAGGTAACATTATCCTTAGGCAGTGGCAGGTACAAAAGGATATTACTGTTGGGAGTAGAGAGGAGTGGCCTCAGGCTCTGAACCCCGAGAGTAAGGCAGAGGTTTCAGAGCTGAGGATTGAGGAGAGGAACCAGGAAAATCTGGAGGAAGGGATTTTGAAATAGAAGTTAATTTGGGGGAGGGGAAGGTCTTGGCTGCACCACAGCCAGTGTAGGAGACATTATCTCCCTACCCCTCAGGGAAGCTAAATTGCCTGGGAGAGCTGTCATCCAGAACATCCTGTCACATCCTGTCTCTTCCTCTTTCCCTGGAGAGACGACTCTGGTTGGCAGTGTGTTAGGCATTCTGACATCTTGGCGTGGTGGTGGCTATTGTCTGAGTTCGGTGGTGAGCTTTGCCCTGGAGCTGATTTCAGGTTCGGACATCTTAGCCGAGCCCCTTTGGAGGTCAGGCTGATTCTTTCCTCCTTCATACTCCAAAACCTTATCTCCTACTATCAGTACCAGCCAGGGGGTATGTGTGGAGAAAACCTATTCCTTTCCTACATCCTTCTCCTTAATCTCCTCCACTATCAATTAAAACTACATAAAATTTCCAGCTGACTTGGTTTTTTTTATTAGGATTTCATAAATTAAATCCTTGGTGACAAAAATAATTATTACATTTAGTCTCAGGCATAAATTTACCCTTTACACAGCCAAGGAGAAAATATTCAAGTACCCAGAAAAAATCAATTCAGATATCATGGAACCCCAGTCAGGATTACATAGGATCTGTCAGTTTCCACACTGAAGAACCACAAGAGTTAGAATAAGATATTCTGGAAGGTAAGAGAATTGGGTCTACAACCAATAATGACCTACCCATCAAAACTGACTATATACTTTTAGTGAGAAATATGGATATTTAATAAAATAGAATATTTCCAAGCATTCCTGAAGAGAAGACCAGAATTAAAGTGAAAATTTGATGTCCAAATACAAAATTCAAGAGAACCATAAAAAGACAAATAAAAAAGAGGTAAATTTTAAGGGCTTCAAAAAGGTAAAATCTATTATATTCCTATATGTAAATATCATATCTATAACTCTTAAAATTGTTTTCATTATAATAATAGATAGAAGATACATTCCTAGGCAGAGGGTATTAAACTATATAAGGTTAAATTATATAGGATGATCTATAAAAATTTAAGGGAAAAAGAGGATTATACTAAGAGAAATGCAAAGGGAGAGGTAAAATGGGGTACATTATATGACAGAAAGAGATGCATGGCAGGGTGGGGGGGAAATACCATTACAAGAAAGGGAGGTTGAGGGTGGTGATAGGTGACTTGAATATTACTCTCAATTGAGTAAGTTCAGAGAGGAAAGAACAGCCATGTTTATTGGTGTATAGAATCCTATATTACTCTATTGAGAAGTAGAAAGGAAATAAGGAAGGGGGTTGGAGAGAGGGGAGTAATATAAGGAAGAAGGAAAAGAGGAGTGATTAAAAGACCCTAAAGAGAAGTAGGAGGGAAATAAGAAGGGAAGGGGTGAGAAGAGGACTAAAATAAGGGATGGGGAAAGGGGACTGATTGAAAGCAAAACACTGGTATGGAGGGAAAGAAAGAAAGGAGAAAGATCAAGATTAAAAGAATAAATCAAGATGGAAGGGAATATGCAGATGGCAATCATAACTGTGAATATGAATTGGATTAGCTCACCCATAAAACAGAAGCAGATAAAAGAGTGGATTAAAAAACAAAATCCCACCATATATTGTTTACAAGAAATATGCATGAGGCAGGTAGATATACACAGGGTAAGGGTAAGAGGCTGGAGCACAAATTATTGAGCATCAACTAAGAAAAAGAAGCAGGAATAGCAATCTTGATCTCTGACAAAGCTAAAGAAAAATAAATCTGATTAAAAGAGATAAGGAAGATATTTACATCCTGATAAAAGGAAATATAGAAAATGAAGAAATATAAGAACTCAACATTTATGTATCAAATGTATCACATCCAGATTTTACAAGAGAAACTATTGGGACTTAAGGAGGAAATAGATAGTAAAACTATACTAGTGGGGGACCTCAACCTTCCCCTATCAGATCTAGATAAATCAAATGAAAAAAATAAGAGAAGTGAATGAAATTTAAAAAAAATAGAATTAATAGATATTTGGAGAAAAATGAATAGGGATTAAAGAGTAATATACCTTCTTTTTCAGCAGCCCATGATATATATATATACAAAGACTGACCATGTACTAGGGCATAAAAACATAGCAAACATTCAGAAAAGCAGAAATAATAAATGCAGCCTTTTCAGATCATAATGTGATAAAAATTATAATTAGTAAGGATTGATGGAGTAAACAATTAAAATTAACTGGAAATTAAATAATCTAATATTAGAAACTGGTTGGTTAAAGAACAAATCATAGAAACAATTATTGATTTTGTTGAAGAGAATGACAATCAGGAGACAGTATATCAAAATTTGTAGGATATAGCCAAAGCAGTACTCAGGGAAGAAATTTATAATTCTGAGTGTCTATATCAAAAAAAAGGGAAGAGAGAAAGAAAGAAAGGAAGAGGAAGGAAGGAAGGAAGGAAGGAAGGAAGGAAGGAAGGAAGAAGGAAGGAAGGAAGGAAGGAAGGAAGGAAGGAAGGAAGGAAGGAAGGAAGGAAGGAAGGAAGGAAGGAAGGAAGGAAGGAAGGAAGGAAGAAAGAAAGAAAGAAAGAAAGAAAGAAAGAAAGAAAGAAAGAAAGAAAGAAAGAAAGAAAGAAAGAAAGAAAGAAAGAAAGAAAGAAAGAAAGAAAGAAAGAAAGAAAGAAAGAAAGAAAGAAAGAAAGAAAGAAAGAAAGAAGAAGGAAGGAAGGAAGGAAGGAAGGAAGGAAGGAAGGAAGGAAGGAAGGAAGGAAGGAAGGAAGGAAGGAAGGAAGGAAGGAAGGAAGGAAGGAAGGAAGATAAAGAGGAGATAAAGAAATTGGTGATGTACCAAAACAAATAAATAAATAAATAAATGAATGAATGAATGAATGCATGAATAAATAAATAAATAAACAAAACTAGAAAACTAACAAATTAAAAGTCCTCAGATGAAGACTAAACTGTAAATCCTAGTAATTAAAGACATTAAGAAAATTGAAAGTAAAAGAATTATTGAAATATAAATAAGACTAAGAGTTGGTATTTTGAATAAACAAATTAAATAGATAAAATATTGGTTGATCTAATTTTAAAAAGAAAGAAGAGAAATAAATTTAAAGTATCATGAATGAAAAAGGTAATCTCACTTCTAATGAAGAGGAAATTAATGCATTTACTAAGAGCTATTTTGTCCAATTACATGACAATAAATATGACAACCTAGGTGAAATGGATGAATTTTTACAAAAATGTAAATTGTCTAGATTAACAAAAGAGGAAATAGAATACTTATATAATCCCATATCAGAAAAAGAAATTGAACAAGCTTAAGGAACTCCCCCCAAAAAACCCACAGTGTCAGAAGGATTCACAAGTGAATTCTATCAAACATTTAAACAACTAATCACAATACTTTACAAACTATTTGACAAAATAAGCAAAGAATCTTACCAAATTCTTTTTATGACACAAATATTATTCTGATTCCAAAACCCAGAAGACCAAAAACAGAGAAAGAAAACTATAGACGAATCTCATAATTGAATGTAGATGCAATAATCTTAAATAAAATACTAGCAAAAAGACTACAGCAAGTAATCACAAGGATTATTCACTATGACCAGGTGAGATTCAAAACAGGAATACAAAACTGGTTCAATATTAGGAAAACCATCCACCATAATTGATCATATTGTAACAGTTAAAAATTTAGGGGAGACTGAGGCAGGTAGAAATTTGTTTCTCTCTGCAAGGAGTATTATATTTTTATGAGGTATATTAAAGGTTAAAATATAAAGAAAGCACAAGTAAGAAAAACACATGTCTAGGCCCAGAGAGCCTATTCACGACCACTCACATCTTGCCTGCTAGGTGGAGAGCCATGTGTGCTCCGAAGTTGAAGTAAAAAGAGCCCGAGCCTATTCACAACCAGGTTTAAATACCCCATCTTGCTCTCGGCCCAGGTGAGAATTCAGTGAGATTAGAGGGCATTCTGGGAAAATGGAGCAAGGATTTCTGGGGATTGAAGTCCTGGATTCTAGTTTATTTTTACATACCCCCATTTGATCCTCTGGGGAGGACTTCCCCAAAAGATCATAAAAACATAATCAATTTTAAACATTACAATAATTTGAGGATAAGAGGAAAAAAAAGAATAAAACCAATAACTGCTGGATGTATTGACAAAAAGCCAGTTAGGGGGCAGTCCTTTCTGGCATGAAAGTATACATACAAATAAATGTTCAATCAACCACACCCAAAGTTCATTTTTGTGCAGCTTGTGGTCTAGAGGCTTCTTCATGGTGTCTTCTCCAACAGTTCAGTTTCTGGATTCAGAGAAGTAGCATCTTTCTTTACCTAAAATTCTTCTCAAAAGGAATTTAAACTTTGCAATTTAAAATAATGATATTTTTTACATTCCCCTGTTAAGAGGGTGATTGAAAAATACAGGATCACTTAGGAATGCATGGCTGAGGTATGAGGTATATGAACCAATTGGTAAGAGAAAAATCCAAATAAAAAAGAAAATTTTCTGGATGAAAATATAGACTATCAAAGTCTTATTGTAAAAATTCCAAGTAAAAAGAATCTATATTTTTAATAGATCTATATATAGAATCTATAACATAATATATATATATATATATTCTCTATATATAAAATATATATAATAATATGTAGAATCTATAACAGGTCCTTGAATCAGGGCACAATCAAAATGATCTAAGCAATGATGCATTTACCCAGTCAATAGCCAGGACTACATAAAGGTACCACACTATGAAAGACAGAAAAGGGGACCAGATTATATGAGCCAAGGTTTCGGGGAATGAAATTACCAGAACAGTCAAAAATCCTTTTAAACAGCCCATTGTGTTTTAAGTTTCTGTTTGAAAAAATCTGTTTCTTCTCCTCTAGTCTCTCTTTCCCCTCTCCCCTGATATGATCCCTCCTCCCACCCCAGTCCACATGGAGCCCAGGCCACCCACATGGAGCCAATACACCTCTCCTCCCCCCCGCCCCGTTTGCTCGGAGGCTTAGCTTTCCCTCTTGTCTCTCCCCTCCGCCCATGTGACCAATACTGTTACCAGCTGATAGAAATGAGTCCTGAGTGATCTACTCCAAGGATCTGGGTGATGAGCTGGCTGGGGTCACACTCCTGGGGCTGGGGCTGGGGTGATGAGCCATCTGGGTCGGAGGCCAGATGGGTGAGAGACAGACCACCGGGGTGGGTCAGGTCGGGAGCCAGAGTGCAGCTCGAGCACCAGGTGAGAGGCCAGGAGCAGAAGCAGGAGCCCGAGAGGGCCGCAGGCAGGAGCTGATCAAGATGGTTTTCTAAAGAGCATCTTGGAGAATTGTGGCTTTAAAAAAATCATTATCTAGGCTAAAAAAAATTTGAGAAGTTCTCATCCAATCTAGTGGTCACCATCTGTAAAGATTAAAATTTAGGGGAGACTGGGGAGACTGAGGCATCTGAGGCAGGTAGAAATTAGTTTCTCTCTGCAAGGAGTATTATAATTTTCTAGAGGTTTATTGAAGATTAAGGATTAAAGAAAATACAGGATAAGAGACACGTGTCCAGGCCATAGAGAGGCCTAGACACAACCTCCCCTACATTATGAAAAAAAGCCAGGCCTGCCCCAAAACGGAAGTCCAAGAGCCCCCAAAGTCTTTAAATCAGCTTAAATACCTTCTCGATCTCGGCCCAGGTGAGATTACAAGGCATTCTGGGGAAGTGGAGCAAAGGCTCGTGGGGATTGTAGTCCTGTATTCGAGTCTATTTTTTACAGTCTATAGTCCCCCTCAGTTTATATCTAAGAATACTGGCTTCTCAGGGTTTTCTTCAGAGCTGATTAAATAGACCAAAATTCCAAGCCTGTTTCTCCTGGCCTAAGGGTAGGAGAAGATAACTGTTAGCAACCTTGATTCCACCTCTTTAATGCTGATGCTCTCAGTAAGTGAATTATTACTTTTTCCCTGAATGCTACTGAAATAGAGTGATTGCCTCAAACAAGTGGATTTAAAGATGAAAGCAGTTCCATGTAGACAGGCAATGGAAAGAGGTTGTTACCTCCCACATAGAAGTCCAACATAATATTTCTTCCTGAAGCAAATCCCAGGTGTGTGTTTCAATCTTAGATGGTTATACCAAAGCCCTGTTAATACTGTTAGTTCCAGAGATATTCTTGGAAGAGATGGCTCTTCTGGAAAAAACACATATGGAAAGAAAAGTTGCAGATGTGTAGGGAAAGCCAGCTTCTTAATGTAGTCCCTGATGTGCAGTTTGCCTTCCTAGAAACCATAGAGAGATAGTTCTTTTTTTTTGTCCTAACAATGATCAAGTTTATTTAAAAACTATTACAAAATAAGCCCTGAAAACCCATGGATGAAAACTAAAGACTAAAAAAAATAGTTCGTGATATTGTTTATTATTGCTTTTAGAGGGCTTGGTAGTCCAATGTACAAGCCATATTTTATTAAATCAGAAGAAAATAGTGTTAATATATAAAAATCTATGCCCATTGTTTCAATCTCCGATCCAAGCTCCTAATCTTCATTATTCATTTACTGAATTAATGTCAATTTATACATAGTATTTTAATTTAAAAGGGAAAAAAAGTCTATCTGGGAAATAAGAAATATCAATTAAATAGAAAAAATACCATGTTGCTTTTTTTCCTTGTGTAATATACTCTGCATGGTTAAGTTTTTTAGTCTTATCTTTTTTCTTCAAAACTTTCCAGATATGACTATTGAGAAGGGCAGAATTAGGAAATGATAATATAAAGATCTTAAATACAGTCACATACAGAAATAGTGCATCATGAAAATAAAACCTAAAAAACTAAAAGGATAGTGTATTTATTCACAGTACTGTATGCCATTTAGTTGGGAGGTAAGGAAGAAATATACTAAGAGGTGGATAGAGAAAAAAGTTATAATTCCCCCCCTTTAAACTCAATAATAAATTGTTAAAAAAAAAACACCATAGCTCGTGAATAAGATTAAAATGTAGTGGGTAAGCAACCTTTACTATACCTGCCTCCTTCCATTGAAGTTACCAAGAAAATATAAATAGGTTTAATATCTTCTTCATAAAGAAAATATTTGACCTCACTAACATCTTTCTAATACACAGCATTGACCAATACATAATTGCTTTATCAGTTTGCCTTAATTTCTCCCTCCTTCTATCTTCTGCTTTCTCAGAAAATTCAATCCACTTGGAAATATTCTTTCCCCTGGAAGGTGAGGGTGAATGTTAATAATATCTAAGGTGCAACAGGAAAAGTGACTAGAAAAATAGGAGAAAAAAAGAAGGCGGCGGGACTGATAACATAGTGCTTAGTGAGGGAAGAATGGCTTGGCTGGAAGAGTGATATACACTTATTCTGAGATAATCTGTCCTCTGCTGCCCTTATGGGAATTCATATTTCAGGGCTGGGTGGCAAAATAAACAACTCCAACAAGAAACAGTTTACTTAAAGAGAGATAGTTCTTGAGAGAGATAGGGACCTCTGACCTGGTTTAAGTTAAGATCTCATCTCACAGCTAAAGAGGTGCTCATTTTTTGGTACATTCTAATATGTTAAACTTATTAAATTTCTATTTCATGTTCTCCTTAGATAAATGGGTTTGCTTGAGACTCACTAATTGCCAAGGTCTTTTGTGTAACCAGTATTTTATCTAAGATGTGAAGCTGATAAACAAATGCAACCTGTAGGAAAGAATTTCTAGCAGGGCTTAGCAATGAAGTCTGGCAGCCTGGGATGGTGCAAGATCAAAATTCCACCGATTTTGGCTGGGTCAGGATTCTAAGGCAATTGGAAACTTTTTTCTCTCAAGCTAGTCAGACTGGAAGGTGTGCCTAGTGGTCTCCCTGAAGAACCAATTGAGGAGTTGCCAAGGACTTTGGATTATCAAAAAAAGGTTGAGTGAGTGTTCCCCTTCACATTATGAATGATGAGAACATTCTCCATTTTTGGATCTTGTGAGGACACTACATCTTGACTCTGCTGTCAGACCCAACCATCTGGAGTTTGTGAGAATCTTGTCCTGTGGACATTACTAACCCTTGTAATTTAGTTCTACTTAAGGTTTAATTAAGTTTAATATCTGGGTGGGTTAATAGAAGTAGTACTTCCCTAAATCCCCTTCAATTCCCTTTATGCTTTTAATTTAATATCTCTGTTATTTATTTATTAGTGTTATCTTCTGTTACCCTTCACTGAAACCTTTCCCTATAAAACCTTCCCTATAATAGTTTTTAATATAGCAACCCTAAACCAAAACTTTTTTGCAATCCCAAATTGTAAGCCTTGAGAGGAAGTCAGATTATATAATCAATCAACCGAAGAGAAAATGCCTACTGTTTGACACATTCTGTGGTAAATACCAGAGTATATTACAAATACAAAAGTGAAACAATTCTGACCCCAACAATTTATTTATAGTTTACATTGTTTTATTCTTCCTTTTTGTGTCTAATTCTATAAATTTTACACCCGGATTTGAAGCATGCTTCTGATATTTCACTATCTATGCTAAAGAAGAATGTCACTTGATATCTATCAAGAATCATCCTCTGCAAAATTAGAGTAATCATATATCTACTGATAAATATGTAAAACTTCCCTACTTAGTTACTGTATCTGATGAGATAAAACAGGGAAAATATTTTTAAGCCTTAGAGTACAATGTAAATATCAAGTGATAGTATTATAGTGATAAGTATAGAAACCTCCTGGCTAATTTCTCCAATCTACAATTCATTTTTAGGCTGAGGTCCTCAAAGAGTCATTGCTATTTCTATGCTTAAGTTGAAATGCTTCCCCTATTCTCTTCAGTTAACAAAGAGAAGATGTGGTCATTTTTGCAATCTTATCAGATTGTGCAGTATTCACAAGGTTCCTTCTCTGGACATGTCTATTTCAAAGTTGTTTCTCAGTCTCTAAGGCATCTGCTACTATTCTTGTGACTACTGCCAGCAGCTTCATTGGACTCTAGTCACTGGCAGGATCTCTTTTAGGATCTTTTTTAGCTCTTCTGAATGCATATTGCCTCCTAGACACTTACCTTTCATAATTTTTTTCTACTTTTTTATTTTACTTTCCCCCCCCCCTTTATTTAGGATCAAGAAAGAAATCAGAGACAGGTTTCATATTCTTACAGACAAATAGTATAGACAGATGGTAGAATATGACCCACTGCCCTCCTGAACTTAGCAGCTCAAAGCAACTCTACCTCACTCATCTCCAAGAAGGAAAGAGAGAGAAATGGAGGAAATACAACTTCTGCATTCACATTTAGTTGCAACTCAGCATCTACTGAGTTACTCATTTACAGAATTTTTTAATCATACAAAACCAAACACTGAATCACTCATGGAGGGAAAACAGGTTCCCAAAGGCTCTGTGTAGTTAGATAGGAAAAAGACATGTGTGCTCTAATGACTATGTGCTCATCAATCAATATCCCCTCCCTTTTTGCACCGTATCCTCTTAGAGGCAAGATTAAATCAAGGTTCTTGGACTTTAAATTTACATTGCCTATGATTTCTTTCACTCTGAGCTTCTGTAGAACTTTATATTCTGCCTGGTATCATAATTATTTCTGTGATTATTTTATTTCCCCTACCTAACTGTAAATTTCTTTATAGTAGAGAAAATGACTCATTCCTCACCTGGCACATATTTAGTACTCAACAACTGTTGGCTGAATGAACTTCCACCTCCAGCCTCTAATATCTGTTGGCTCCTTCTTTAATTTGGTATCAAACCTGACATGTTCTGCATTCAAAGTCAACAGGTAAACCCCAAAAAATAAATAAATAAAATTAAAATAAAAGAAAATGAATGCCTGTCATTGTGTTCTCCCTATTGAGCAGGCATGTCCTTTCCTTCAGTACTACTTTTCTCTTCCAACAATTACTCTACTTATAAGAGTGAATCTTTCCATTAAAGAGTGAAATAAATATTTTCCATGGATCTGGGAAATAGCCAGTTCTCGGGGGTTTGCTATGCTGTTGGAGCCATACGGCACAAATTATTAAAAACCATTTTTTTCTGCAAAGTCTGGAATAGTGAGCATGTGCAGTTCACTGGCAGGATTTGCTTCCCACAAAGTTTTCCCATTGGCAATAGAAAGAAAATGAGAAACATGGAAATTTAATATCTTTCCATTATGCATTTCTGATTTAATCAGAGATGAGACTAAAGTGCAATAAAAACCAAACTTTCATTAAGTTTATTATATTCCAACTCTATGTCAATTATATAGTTACCATGGTAACTGATAGCAAAAACCTACAATTGATTGTTTCCTTACTGAGAGGGACTGTGAAGTTTGACAGGATCATCCATTGTATAGCAAGGGAGAAAGAGATCCCACAGAAATGTGTGACAGAAATGGGAAAATCTAGTCATGGAAGATGCTTCTTCTCTGAGGAGGTCCAAAAAGAAATGACTGAGGAAAATTCATTCTCTGGTTCTGCTAACTTTTGGAGAGGGTAACCAGAGTTTCTTTAATGCAGTTCTTTGGAATGCAGATTTAGGAATCATTTAATCCTTTTCTTTTATGAAGGAAGAAATCAAAGTCTGGAGAGGAGGATTGGAATGCCCAAAGTCATACAGGTAATTTAAAATAGAACTATAATTTTAATTCAGAAGCTCTAACTCCAGATACCTTTTTTACTGTGCCATGTCAGCTGCCAACCATGGTACTGGAAAAAACCTTGGGCTGTAGGGTCTGAATTTGAATGCTAGACCTGCCACTTATTTTCTGTGCGATCATGAACATATGTAAGTCCCCATTTACTTTTTTTTAATGGTTAAATTATAGGGATAATTTATGTGATGTGTAATGTTGCTTTTAGGTCCAATATTATGATCCTATAGTCCATTTCCAAATCATGACTACTATACTCTGGCTATCTTCCTCATCCCTTTTGGACCCTTCCTCATCCCTTTTGTACCCTGGACAGTGAAGCTGGGGCAACCCTGGACCCCGATAAACTATATTCCTCCACATAATTTTCTGGCTATTTTCAAACTATATCAAAACATGTATATAACCTGTTGTACCTTTTAAACTCCTATTTATCTGTTGTTTTATTCCATTACAATGTAAAACTGTTACTGACAGATACTGGCTTAAGTTCTTACATATTTGCATCCATAGTGCTTAGCACTAAGTACATGAAAATGTATTTTCACTTATTTATGTTTTCATTCATTTACTCACTAACTACTATTATTTTTGGAAATGGTATGACATTTGATTGCTCTATGACTCTGTATCATCATCCAAATAGTATCCCACCCCAAAATATCTTTCTTCAGTCACTTCTCTCCTATATGTATCATTATCCTCCTTAGAATTTAAGTTCTTTGAGGGCAAACACTATTTGTCTTTTGTATTTGCAACCCAGTACTTAGCACATCATCTGACACATAGAAGGTATGTTAAAATGCTCTTCATTCATTTATTCACATATTCAATCATAGCACACTTATTCCAGAGAATGTTTCCACTACCTCCCATCCCCTGCTCCTAGCCCTATAGAGATGAACCTTGTACTTTCTGGAGATGAAACCACTTTATTTCCCTGTATAGCTGCAATCAAAGTCATAAGTCATAGTTTTAAAATAGAAGGGCCCTGAGAAGTCATGTAATGGAGATGATTCTAATGCCAGTGCTCTCAGTTCAGATTGGATTTCCAGACTAAATAGGGTATGTCATTTCATTCAGTGCAAGTCATTGAATAGTTAATCAAAAGAGGTTTTAGTTGCCCTAATATAGAAAGAATATGCAACAGTTAACTTTTCTGAAAATGGGTCCCTTCACTTCCACATGAAATGTAGGATATGATATAAGGTAGCCATATAATGTTCTGAAATCCATCAAGTCTGAGGGGTTCTGAATGCATGTGGATGGCATTTTTATTGTATTTAGTGACCACTTCAAGAAAGCAGAGTTCAGGCAGGTCCCAAAATAAGTTTGTCTCCTTCTAGGGAAAATTAGTGTTAAGATTGAAGGAGGAGGTAAGCACTGTTGTGTGTGTGTGAGAGAGAAAGAGAAAGAGAGACAGACAGACAGACAAAGACAGAGAAACAGAGAAAGACAAAGACAGAGACCAAGAGACAGAGAGAAAGAGAGTGACACCAAGAGAGAGAATCAAGAGTAGCTGGCACCAACATAACAGGAATTAGGAAATATAAAAGGTGAAATTTTATCTGTTACTTCAAGGAAGACAGAGAAATCTTGAAATGGAGATGAATAAGGAGAGAATTCCAGGCTTAGAGGAAAGCCAATGAAAACTCAGTCAGGAAATTGAGTATTATGTGTGAGGAGCAGTAAGAAAACCAACTGTCATTGGATCATAGAGTATATTGAAAGTCACTGGCAAAGCCAAAGAAGACTAGAAAGGTCAGAAATTATCAAATGTTATGAGCTTTAAAGCTCAAAAAGATTTTTTTATTAATCATGTAGCAAAATTAGCACATGATCTCTGATTCCAAACTAAGTTTTCTATGTGGCTTTTTTGTACTGCATTGGTGTGAGGTACTCCCAAACTCAACTGCTTTTTTCCCCAGATAAAGGAATTTCTAGTTATACCTTTGGATTTAATCCATAAAATACCCCAGTCATATTTGAAGAACTGCTTCCAGAAATAATTTCCTTTAATCTCAACATGATTATTTTCTTACCTTTCTTCTCACCCAGTTGAACCAGTCAGTAAATAATTAGGAATGTAACCTGAGATATAATGGGAACAATAACAATGCTCTACTTCCTGAAGACTGAATTTTTTTTAATCTGCTTGAAAATTTCTCTTGGGCTGGAGAAGGTTGTTTTTATTTTATAACGTTCATTTTTCTTAAAGATTTTGAGTTCAGCCTTTCTCACAATTCTCCCTATACCCACTGATAGGACAAACAATATAATATCATTATGCATGTGAAATTACCCAAAACATTCCATATCAGCCATGTTGTAAAAAAACAAAAACAATAATGAAATGAAAGAAACATAAAGAATGCAAAAGAAGTGAAATAAAGTGCTCAATAGATGAACTCAGAGTTCATCTATTTTCTATCTGGAGATGAATAGCATTTTTCATTATTAGTCTTTTGGAATTGTTTTGGATCATTGTTTTGTTCAAAGTAGCTGTCTTTCACAGTTGGTCATTCCTACAATATTGATATTACTATGTACAGTGTTGTCCTCATTCTGTGCAGTTAACTTTGTATCCATTCATATAAATTTGAAACCATCTTACTTGTCATTTTTCATAGTATAACAATATTCCATCACAATCATGGTACCATAAGTTATTCAATCATAACCCAATTGATAAGTATCCCTTCAATTTATAATTCTTTGCTACCAGAACAAGCTGATATAAATATTTTCATTTAAATCACTCCTTTACTCTTTTCTTGGATTTCTTTGGAATATAGACCTAGTGATGGTACTACTCGGTCAAAGGGTATTCACAGTTTTTTAGCCTTTTTTTTAAATCCCAACTTATTCTCTGTATGACTGGACCAGTATTATTCCAGCAATAATGAGTTGTTGTGGCTATTCAGTCACTACTTACTGCAAATACTGTCCATGGAGTTTTCTTGAGGAAGAGTGGTTTGTCATTTCCTTCCCCAGTGGATTAAGACAGAGGTTAAATGACTTGCCCAGGAACATACAACTATTAAGAGTCTGAAGCCAGATTGGAACTCAGGTCCTGACCCCAGGACCAATGTTGTATTGACTGAGCCTTTCAGCTGCCTCACTAATGAATGTTTACCTACTTTTCCATATCTTCTCCAGAATTTACCTTATGTCGTGTGACTATTGATCATTTTAATTACCCTTCTAAAAACGTCCTATTTATATCTTTAACCATTTATCAAGTAATGACCATTATTTTTACAAATTTGGCTCAGTTTTATATATATTTAAAAATTAACCCTTTATTAGAGGCACTTGTTATATTTTTTCTCAGGTTCCATATAATAAAAATTAACCATTTTACTTTTCTCCTTATCTCTTATTTGGTCACAAAAAATTTTTCTTTTATCCATAGATCTGGCAAGTAAATTTTTCCATGCTCCTATAATTTACTTATAATATCACTTTATGATTAAATCATTTATACATTTTGACTTTATTTTAGGTTATGGTGTTAGATGTTTCTCTATGCCTAATTTCTGCCAAACTGCTTTCCAGTTTTCCTGGCAATTTTTCTCAAATGGTGAGTTCTTGCCCCAAAAGCTTAGTCTTTTGGGTTTACCAGACAGTAAATTACTATGGTAATATGCTACTTGTATATTGTATACCTAATCTATTCCACTAATTGCCAATTCTATTTCTTATCAAGTACCAGATTGTTTTCATAATTATCACTTTGAAATATACTTTGAAATATAGTAATGTTAGGCCACCTTCCTTCATATTTTTTCATTAATTCTCTTGACATTTTTGACATTTTGTTTTTTGAGGTAAATTTTGTTATTGTTCTCTAATTTTCATTTTTATTATATTGGCTTTGCCTACACACAAGCAATTAATATTTCTCCAAGTGTTAGATTTGTGTGAAAGTGTTTTGTGGCTGTATTTATGCAGTCTCTAGGCTTGTCTTGGCAGATAAACTCTCAAGTGTTGTAATAGAGGAGTAATCCAATTTGTGCAAGTAGCAATCTATGACAGAAATCAGATGCAGAGAGAGAGAGTGGGGGAGGTGCAAAAAGAAAAAAACTGAAAGTTCCAGGTGGGAACCTGAAGCTGGGGGAACTCCAATTGATCTCTCTCTTCACCTCACTTCCAGTTGGGAGCTGTTAAAGTAATAGATTTTGGGGAATGGTTTTAGGGAAGGGTAACAGATGATAACAACAATATATATATAAAAGGGGTATATTTAATTCAAAATGGTAAAGGGAATTAGGAAGGGATTAAGAGTATCTACTCCTAATAATAACTCACCCAATTAATAAATATAAAACCCTTAACATGACTAAACTAAAATACTAAAGAATAAATTCAACAGGGACCAAAATTCTCACAAGTAGAGTCCTTGGCATGTAGGTAACAGGCATCAAGCTGTTGGGTCTTCAGGTGTCCCAGAGGAGGGAAAGAAGACTCCTTCAAATACTCTGTCCCCCAGAAATGTATGGGAAATCTTTTCTCAGACTTGTTGTTTCTTTCAGAGGCAGTCAACTTTCAATATGATTCTGTCTAGCTAGAGTCCAGGCACACACACCCCCCAGGTTTCACTATCAAGTCCAGACTCTCCCTGGAAACTGCTCTTTCCCAACAGCTTAGAACTCTGTCCCTGCCAGCTCATGAAAGATTCAAAGTCTTGAGACCTATCAATCAATTGTAGCTTCTACCTTCCCTTGCTATAGAGCCAAAGAGAAAAAACAGGTATTTCAGGCTAGGAAGAAGCTTGGGTCTCTCTGGAGATCAATTATTTCCCTGTGAACCCCTGAATACAGCTCTCAACAACAACACAGAGGCATCAGTGAATATTGTGGACAGGGACTTGAAGAAAGACATCCACTGAGATCCCCTTTTCAAAGACCTCTCCCTAACTCTCCCTAACTTGTTCCTGAACTCCAATACTAAAGCTAGTTAACTCGGGAATAAGGATCAAACCAGCAGCTGGTCAGAAGAGGGATCAAGGTCCAGAGCCTTGAACCCTGAGACCTTGAGGGGGGACTGTCTGCCAGAGAGGACAAGTCAATAGGGCTTCCTGCACACCCACTTCCCTTGCCTTACACACTTACCTCTTCTTCCCTGTGTGAACCCAAATAAATTGTGTACTACTTTAGAATTAGCTATAGCTGGATTCTGATACTAGGAAAGGGGAGGACCCTACCTCTCCCCAAAAGGGAGGGTTAGCCCAGGATCTCAGTGATCCAAACAACCAGACCCAAAGAGCAATCATCTCTCCTGGTCTGTAGAGTAATCCAAGGTCGGGGTGGGGGGGGAGGGGAGTGGCAGTTCATGTACCTGAAGGATCCTGAGGCAAAAGAATCTATCCTGCCTCTCAGGAATAGTTGGGATCAAAAGGGGGGGGGGGTGTCAGTGTCACCTTATCAAAGCTTTTCCCTTTAGTTATTGTCTTCAATCTCTCAGAACAATTCTCTGAGGAGACATATTTCCTCTCTGAGGGAAACAAGACTTGGTTACATTCCCCCAAAAGAGAGAGAGGAGGTCAATCTCTTCACCCTCTCCACTCTCTCAACTCTTTCCCTTTCTCCCTCCATCTTCCCTGTGGGTTCCCTTTCCAGATCATATATTACAGTATTTTATAATGTGAGCAGTTGAGGTGGAGTCAAGATGGCGACGTAGAGGCAGCAAAAGTTCAGACCTCTGAAAACCCTTTTTTACCAATTAATTACAAACTAAATGCTCCTAGGTGACTGAAAATCAAACCTAACAATAAGACAGAGCCAAGGAACTCTTCTGCTGTACTCAATTTAAAAAGTACTCCCCCCAAAAGCCATAATTCGAGAACCCTCTGGTTTAAGGGTTAGGGAGAAGGAAGGTCCCAGGACCACCCCCAACACCAACCTAGAGCACTAAGCCTCCATTGGCAGCTGGAACCTCTGGGCAGGCAAAGTCACTGGTCTGGAAGGCAAAGCTTGCCCTCCAAACTTGCCGGCAAAGCTGTGCCAGGCTCAGAGCATTGAACACAGGAGGTGGGGAAGGAGTTAGAGAAGGAGCGCAGAATGGGTAGCCTAGTTATAACAGCAAAGACCCTTCATATTGCTCCCCCCTTCCAGAAGGTTTTGGACTCAGGGCAAATCCAGCCCAACCCAGCTGGACCT
Source organism: Monodelphis domestica (assembly GCF_027887165.1). Taxonomy (NCBI): domain Eukaryota; kingdom Metazoa; phylum Chordata; class Mammalia; order Didelphimorphia; family Didelphidae; genus Monodelphis; species Monodelphis domestica. The sequence goes on along the minus strand of NC_077228.1, from coordinate 243,800,216 downwards.
AATCCCATCAACAGTCTTCAGAGGGCAGGGAAGCTCAAGCTCCAACACCCTTCCCCACAGACTGTTGGACTTTAATCCAATCAAAGACTCTAGAGTGCAGGGAAGCAAAAGCTCCAATTCCCCTCCCCCACAGATTGCACTGAGAAACTTGCTGACAAAACTCCAAGATGGAAGACTTATAGAAAAGCTCAAAACCAAAAAAAAAAAAATGAGAGGAGCAAAAGGACAGACAACTGCAGGAAGTAAAGAAGGGCTAAATATGAGGAAACAACAGAAAAAGAAAATAGAAATTACAATCGACAGCTTCTATTCAGTCAATGAACAAAGAGCAAGCAGAATGGAGGAGGAACATCAAGCAACAAAACAGAAACCCAGTGAATTGGACATAGGCTTTGGAAGAACTCAAAATAAAATTAAAAACACAATTAAGGTCCCCCAGAGACTACACCAAGAGATCTTCTGTTAAAGCTCCAAGAGGGGAGACTGATAGAATCCCCCCCAAAAATAAAAAAAATGAGAGGAACAAGAGCACAGACAAATAAGGAGAGTAAAGAAGGGGTGAATTTGAGCAAAGAACAGAAAAAGAAGAAAGAAACTACAATAGACAGCTTCTACTCAGCAAATAGAACAGAGGGGGAGAGATCAGCAAACGATAAATCAGAAATCCCAGCTAATTGGATACAGGCTGTGGAAGAACTCAAAACACAACTAAGAGAGGTTGAAGATAACTGGGAAAAGAACTTAAAAATTAAGATAAGTCATCTGGAAATGGAGGCACTTGAATTAAAACAAAAAAAATAGTGTCTTGAAAGCCAAAATCAACCAGCTAGAAAATGAGGCAAAGGAGATGAAAGAAGAGGTAAAGAAGATGAAAGACGATCTTCAAAGAAAATCAGACCAGAAGGAAAAGGATGACCAAAAAGGCAGAGATGAAATCCAATCTTTAAGAACCAGAATACAACAACTGTAATTAAGTGTCCTCACAAGGCAGCAGGATCCTATAAAACAAAACAAAAAGAATGAAAAAATTGAGGAAAATATGAAGTATCTCATTCACAAAACAGATGATTTAGAAAATCGTTCAAGAAGAGACAATTTAAATATCATTGGACTACCAGAAGACCACGACAAAAGAAAAATCCTGGACATAATACTAGAGGAAATTATTCAGGAAAACTGTCCCGAGATCCTAGAACAAGAGGGGAAAGTGGAGATTGAAAGAATCCACAGATCACCTCCTGTGTTTAATCCCCAACTGACAATACCCAGGAATGTTATAGCCAAATCCAAAAACTATCAGAACAAAGAAAAGATATTACAAGCTGCCAAGAAGAAGCCATTCAGATACCATGGAAATATAGTGAGGTTAACACAGGATATAGCTGCATCCACACTGAAGGACTGAAAGGCATGGAATATGATATTCTGGAAAGCAAGGGAACTAGGTCTACAACAAAGAATAAAATACCCATCAAAACTGACTATATTCTTTTTTTTTTTTTTAAATATATTTTATTTGATCATTTCCAAGCATTATTCGTTAAAGACATAGATCATTTTCTTTTCCTCCCCCCCACCCCCCATAGCCGACGCGTAAGTCCACTGGGCATTAGATGTTTTCTTGATTTGAACCCATTGCTTTGTTGATAGTATTTGCATTAGAGTGTTCATTTAAAGTCTATCCTCTGTCATGTCCCCTCAACCTCTGTATTCAGGCAGTTGCTTTTCCTCGGTGTTTCCACTCCCATAGTTTATCCTTTGCATTATGAATGGTGTTTTTTTTCTCCTGGATCCCTGAAAGTTGTTCAGGGACATTACACCGCCCCTAATGGAGAAGTCCATTACGTTCGATTATACCACAGTGTATTAGTCTCTGTGTACAATGTTCTCCTGGTTCTGCTCCTCTCGCTCTGCATCACTTCCTGGAGGTTGTTCCAGTCTCCATGGAACTTCTCCACTTTATTATTCCTTTGAGCACAATAGTATTCCATCACCAACATATACCACAGTTTGTCCAGCCATTCCCCAATTGATGGGCATCCCCTCGTTTTCCAGTTTTGGGCCACCACAAAGAGCGTAGCTATGAATATTTTTGTACAAGTCTTTGTGTCCATTATCTCTTTGGGGTACAGACCCAGCAGTGCTATGGCTGGGTCAAAGGGTAGATATTCTTTTGTCGCCCTTTGGGCATAGTTCCAAATTGCCCTCCAGAATGGTTGGATCAGTTCACAACTCCACCAGCAATGAATTAATGTCCCTACTTTGCCACATCCCCTCCAGCATTCATTACTTTCCTTTGCTGTTATGTTAGCCAATCTGCTAGGTGTGAGGTGATACCTCAGAGTTGTTTTGATTTGCATCTCTCTGATTATAAGAGATGTAGAACACTTCTTCATGTGCTTGTTAATAGTTTTGATTTCTTTATCTGAGAACTGCCTATCCATTTCCCTTGCCCATTTATCAATTGGAGAATGGCTTGATTTTTTGTACAATTGATTTAGCTCATTATAAATATGAGTAATTAAACCTTTGTCAGAGGTTTCTATGAAGATTTTTTCCCAATTTGTTGTTTCCCTTCTGATTTTAGTTATATTGGTTTTGTTTGTACAAAAGCTTTTTAGTTTGATGTAGTCAAAATTATTTATTTTACATTTTGTGATTCTTTCTATATCTTGCTTGGTTTTAAAGCCTTTCCCCTCCCAAAGGTCTGACATGTATACTATTCTGTGTTTACCCAATTTACTTATGGTTTCCTTCTTTATGTTTAAGTCACTCACCCATTTTGAATTTATCTTGGTGTAGGGTGTGAGGTGTTGATCTATTCCTAGTCTCTCCCACACTGTCTTCCAATTTTCCCAGCAGTTTTTATCGAATAGTGGATTTTTGTCCCAAAAGCTGGGATCTTTGGGTTTATCGTATACTGTCTTGCTGAGGTCGTTTTCCCCCAGTCTATTCCACTGATCTTCCTTTCTGTTTCTTAGCCAGTACCAAATTGTTTTGATGACTGCTGCTTTGTAATATAGTTTGAGGTCTGGGACTGCAAGGCCCCCATCATATGTGTTTTTTTTCATTATTTCCCTGGATATCCTTGATCTTTTGTTCTTCCAAATGAACTTTGTTATGGTTTTTTCTAAATCAGTGAAGAAGTATTTTGGTAGTTCAATAGGTATGGCACTAAATAGATAAATAAGTTTGGGTAGGATGGTCATTTTTATTATATTGGCTCGTCCTATCCATGAGCAGTTAATGTTTTTCCAATTGTTCAAGTCTAGTTTTAGTTGTGTGGCGAGTGTTTTGTAGTTGTGTTCATATAGTTCCTGTGTTTGTCTTGGGAGATAGATTCCTAGGTATTTTATTTTGTCTAAGGTGATTTTGAATGGGATTTCTCTTTCTAGTTCTTGCTGCTGAGCTGTGTTGGAGATATATAGAAAAGCTGATGATTTATGTGGGTTTATTTTGTATCCTGCAACTTTGCTAAAGTTGTTGATTATTTCAATTAGCTTTTTGGTTGAATCTCTAGGATTCTTTAAGTAGACCATCATGTCATCCGCAAAGAGTGATAACTTGGTCTCCTCCTTGCCTATTCTGATACCTTCAATTTCTTTATCTTCTCTAATTGCTACTGCTAGTGTTTCTAGTACAATGTCAAATAGTAGAGGTGATAATGGGCATCCTTGTTTCACTCCTGATCTTATTGGGAATGCATCTAGTTTATCCCCATTGCAGATGATATTAGCTGTTGGTTTTAGATATATACTGTTTATTATTTTTAGGAATGACCCTTCTATTCCTATGCTTTCTAGTGTTTTTAATAGGAATGGGTGTTGTATTTTATCAAAGGCTTTTTCTGCATCTATTGAGATAATCATGTGGTTCTTGCTAGTTTGCTTGTTGATGTGGTCAATTATGTGGATGGTTTTCCTAATGTTGAACCAGCCCTGCATCCCTGGTATGAATCCTACTTGATCATGGTGAATGATCCTTCTGATCACTTGCTGGAGTCTTTTTGCTAGTATCCTATTTAAAATTTTTGCATCTATATTCATTAGGGAGATTGGTCTATAGTTTTCTTTCTCTGTTTTTGACCTGCCTGGTTTTGGAATCAGTACCATGTTTGTGTCGTAAAAGGAGTTTGGTAGAACTCCCTCTTTGCTTATTATGTCAAATAGTTTGTATAGTATTGGGGTTAACTGTTCTCTGAATGTTTGATAGAATTCACAGGTGAATCCATCAGGCCCTGGGGATTTTTTCTTAGGAAGTTCTTTGATGGCTTGATGGATTTCAATTTCTGATATGGGATTATTTAAGAATTCTATTTCCTCTTCTGTTAGTCTAGGCAGTTTTTTATTTTTGTATATATTCATCCATTTCTCCTAAATTGGTGTATTTATTGCCATATAATTGGGCAAAGTAATTTCTAATGATTGCCTTAATTTCCTCCTCATTGGAGGTGCTGTCCCCCTTTTCATCTTTAATGCTGTGAATTTGCTTTTCTTCCTTCCTTTTTTTAATTAGATTGACCAGTACTTTGTCTATTTTGTTTGTTTTTTCAAAGTACCAGCTTCTTGTCTTATTTATTAAATCAATAGTTCTATCACTTTCGATTTTATTAATTTCTCCCTTAATTTTTAGGATTTCTAATTTGGTTTTCTGCTGGGGGTTTTTAATTTGATCGCTTTCGAGTTTTTTCAATTGCATTTCCAATTGATTGATCTCTGCTCTCCCTTGTTTGTTAATATGAGCTTTCAGGGATATGAATTTGCCTCTGATTACCGCTTTGGCTGCATCCCAAAAGGTTTGAAAGGATGTTTCGCCATTGTCATTTTCCTTGATGAAATTATTAATTGTTTCTATGATTTCTTCTTTAGCTAAACGGTTTTGGAGTATCATATTGTTTAATTTCCAATTGGTTTTAGATTTGGTTTTCCATGTACCATTACTAATCATTATTTTTATTGCCTTGTGATCTGAGAAGGCTGCATTCATTATTTCTGCTTTTTTGCATTTGTGTGCTATGTTTCTGTGACCTAATGTATGGTCAATTTTTGTGAATGTGCCATGTGGTGCTGAGAAGAAGGTGTATTCCTTTTTATCCCTATTTATTTTTCTCCATATGTCTATTAATTCTAATTTTTCTAAGATTTCATTCACTTCTTTTACCTCTTTCTTATTTATTTTTTGATTCGATTTATCTAAATTTGATAATGGTTGGTTTAAGTCTCCCACTAGTATGGTTTTATTGTCTATTTCTTCCTTCAATTCTCCTAGTTTCTCCATTAGAAATTTGGGTGCTATATTATTTGGTGCATACATGTTGATTAATGATATTTCCTCATTGTCTAGAGTCCCTTTTAACAAAATATAATTACCTTCCCTATCCCTTTTGATCAGGTCTATTTTTGCATTGGCTTTATCAGATATCATGATTACCACTCCTGCCTTCTTTCTATCAGTTGAGGCCCAGAAGGTCTTACTCCATCCTTTAATTCTGACCTTGTGGGTGTCAACCCGCCTCATGTGTGTTTCTTGAAGACAACATATGGTAGGGTTTTGGATTCTAATCCATTCTGCTATTCGTCTACGTTTTATGGGTGAGTTCATCCCATTCACGTTCAAAGTTATGATTGTCATTTGTGGACTCCCTGGCATTTTGATTGCCTTCCCTAATTCTAACCTTTTCTTCTTCGGCTCTACCTTTTAGTCCAGTGATTTACTTTGAATCAGTCCCCCTTGTCCCCTCCCTTGATGTTTCCCTTTTTAGTCCCTCCCTTTTTGTTCCCTCCCCCTCCCCCCTCTCTTTCCCTCCCTTTTTGTTCTCCCTCTCCCCCTCCCCCCCTTGGTTTTCCCTTCTCCTTACCCTTGTTGGGTAAGATAGAATTCAAGATCCCAATGGATCTGGATGTTTTTCCCTCTCAGAGTTGATTTCCCTGAGATTGAGGTTTAAGTAAACCCCCCCCCTCTCTTCCTCTCCTTCTTATAGGAGTTTTCTTCCCCTCCCCTTCCCCTGTGAATCTTTGTGTGAGAACCATTATTCTATTTGGTCTTTCTTTACCCCCTATTTATACATTACATTTTCCCCACATATTAGTATACATAGGTTGATATAAATGTAGTCCTTATAGAAGAGAGTTTGAGTAAAAGAAGATAACATTTTTCCCCTTTCCTTAATATTTACCTTTTCAGGTATTCCTTGCTCTTTGATTTTCGGTATCAAACTTTCCACAGAGCTCTGGTCTTTTCTTTGCAAAAAGTTGGAAGTCTTCTATTTTGTTGAATGCCCATACTTTCCCTTGGAAGTATATAGTCAGTTTTGCTGGGTAGCTGATTCTTGGTCGGAGACCCAGCTCTCTTGCCTTTCTGAAGATCATGTTCCATGCCTTACGATCATTCAGCGTAGAACTTGCAAGGTCTTGTGTGACCCTGATTGGCATTCCTTTATATCTAAATTGTCTTTTTCTGGCTTCCTGTAGGATTTTTTCTTTTGTTTGATAGCTTTGGAATTTGGCAATTACATTCCTGGGAGTTGTCTTTTGGGGGTTTAGTGTAGAAGGTGTTCTGTGAGCTCTGTCAGTGGCTGTATTGCCCCCTTGTTCTAGAATCTCTGGGCAATTTTCTTTGATTATATCTTGTATCACCATGTCCAGTTTGGTGTTTATTTCTGGCTTTTCTGGGAGTCCAATTATTCTTAAATTTTCTCTTCTCCCCCTGTTTTCCAGATCTATCACCTTGTCGGTGAGATATTTTATGTTCTCTTCTAATTTCTTGGTGTTTTGGCTTTGCTTTATTAGTTCTTGCTTTAAAGCCTGGTTTTCTTTTACAGTTTGGTCAAACTGGTTTTGTAGATGCGTGAATTTCTTTTGCATCATTTCCCACTTTTCCTCCCAGAGGGCTTCCATCTTTTTGGTCCTTTCTGATTCAAATTCTTCATGGGTTTGTGGAGAGTTTCTATTTCCTTTGGAAGATTTTGGAGAATTTTCTTGTATATCTTCTTCTATCTGCTCTGTATTTTGTATTTTGGCTCCATAGAATGTGTCCAGAGTCGCCCCTTTCTTCTTATTTTTCTTGGTATTTTGGGGCTTCTGTGCTTCTGTGGAGTTTGTCATCTCTGAACGTGGAGGATTGGCTTTTCTTGTCTTTGTCTGGTGATCAGAGGCTTTAGTCCTGGGCAGATGGTTCTATGACTTTCCCTGGGTTAAACTGAATATGCCTCACTGGAACTGGAATGGAAGGGTCGGACCACGAGGCCACACTCTCCCCCTGGCTCGATTTCCGGAAGTTGCCTTCAGAATCGCTGGCCGTGAGGCTGTTTCGTCGGCCTGCGGGGGGAATGGGCTGCCGCTTCCCCAAGCTCCGAGAGCACAGACTTTCACTGAGACTTGGATAGCAGGATCCAGCCTGTGAGGCTGTCTTGCCCGCCCTGAGGGCTGCTGTTGTTTTGACCAGCTCTCTGCAGCGGAGGCCCCAGGCAGTAACTTTCACCCAGACCGACCAGCTCTTTGCAGCGGAGGCCCCAGGCAGTAACTTTCACCCGGACCTACGGGCTCTCTGCAGCGGAAGCCCCAGGCAGTAACTTTCACCCAGACTGGGACTTGGGTAGAAGACCCTGAGGGTTGTTGTTCCTCAGACCCTGCTCTCTGAGCCCGGCGCGGCTGCGGCTTCCGGGAGCCTTGGACTCTGCGCTCCTACCCCTGAGGTCCGAGGGATCTCGGGTTCTGGCTTTTGAGGGGAGCCGTACCTTTTGAACCGGGTCCAGGTCCAGGAGGAGGGTTCCCAGGGTCTGTGCTGTTGATCGTTTTGAATTTCGGCGCCTTAGGAGCTTCTAGTTTGAGATCGTTCGGGAAGGGTTTTCCGGAGATCTGAACTTCAGCTTTCTCTAAGCCGCCATCTTAACCGGAAGTCCAAAACTGACTATATTCTTACAGGGGAAAGTATTGTCATTCAACACAACAGAAGAATTTCAAGAATTTATAAAGACCAGACCTGAACAGAAAATTTGATGTCCAAGCACAGAACTCAAGAGAATCATCAAAAGAATGAAGATTAGAGGTTGGCATTTTACTGCAACCAGTGAATTTTACTGAAAAACAAAAAACAGATGGTGTTCCAATATAGATTTTGAAGTCAACTAATCAATGAGAACTTATTAAGCACCTTCTATGTGCCACACACTGTATTCAGCATTGAGGATATAAATATGAAGAGAAAGATACCCTAAAGACCCTTACATTTTAACAGAGGAGACAAGAAGTACATATATAAATGTATACAGACTATAGAGAATTAATCTAATGTAGTTAAATAAAAGTACTTTGACTTGAAAGTCACCAGCAATTGATAGGGATTCAGAAAGGCTTCTTTTAGAAGATAATGTTTGAGTTCCATTTAGACTAAATGATCAAAGTGTTTATATTTATTTCATTTTTTCTCTTTGTGAATGCACCTCTACTAATGATCACAGGGAATGCTGTTTGGTTGAGAGGAAATAAGAACCCAATGAAATTCTTGAAGCATGTTGGAGAAGGCATGGACTTAGATTAGGGAGGAGGGTATAGCAAAGTTGGGTTTTTTAACTGAAGGACTGCAAGTGTGGAGTGATCCTAGTTTGCATCTGCTGCTCTGTTTGGTTTCACTCACCTCCAAGGAACAAGATGCCCCTCCCAGGATAAGCTCATCACTTCTAACTCATCACCAAGCTGCTAACTGAAGCCTTGATGGATACCACCTGCCTCAGCCTTTTCTCCACTCTGATTGGGCTACTGAAAGTGGAGTACCAAATTCCTCTCAGTGCCTTCCTTTATAGAGGGGAGAAATCAGACTCTCAACTCATTCCACTTTGTCTCTACTGCTCTCACTGTTTTCCATTCCATGGAGCAACAAGAAGCCCCTGGGGCCAGGAACTTTGTGGTCTCCCATACCTGTTCCCTTTCTTCCCTCACCTCCATCTCTGTTCCTGACTCCTTTTGTATGTTGTCTCCCCCTTTAGACTATAAGCCTCTTAAAGACAGAGACTTTCTTTCCATTAATTATATCCCCAGTGCTTAGCACTGTGCCTTGCAGGTAGTAATATGGATTTGTTGGATTGGAGTGAAGGCGAAGGTAGGAGACCGAAGCACTTGACATCCCAAATAATTGTCTTGGCTGTTCTTCAAAATGATACTTGGAATGTTAGTATGAGAAGGAGAGCAAATGAAGTGTATAGCTTGGCTATGAGCAGAAGGATGGAGAATGGGATGTGGTTATTCATACTTGGCTCAAGTCTATCATAATCTCTTTCTCCTTGAGGCTAAGGTCTCAGAAGAATGTCTAGAGAGTTGTCAGTCTTGTTTAAGAAGGTTTTAAATGGAAAATAGAGGGAAATGAGAAAGATGTCAAGAGAAATTTCTCCAGCTGGCTATCTAGCACTTAGTGGAGTATTTGCAAACTAGGCATTTCTTAGATATTTATTGGTTGATTGAGCTACAAAACTGAATATCCCAGAGGACCACAGGTATGAAATAGAACTATGATGGTTGAACAAGTACTTTTGTAATCCACAGAAGAAAAATCACTGGAAAGAGCATCATGAATGGTACCTACTTTCACTTTTATAGAGCGGTACATTTGAGTAAAAAAAATGGTTTCTTTGAGATCTTAACACAAGATTTAATAATAACATGACACTGGTGATCTCATCAGTAATATGTGAACAAGGATCTGTGACTAGGTTAGAGAAAGTAAGAGGTTTGTTGCAGGGTGTTGGAATTTGGGAGCTGCCTTAGACTGCTTTGGGGATAGAACAACTGAATTTAGCATCCTAGAGTCAGATGTGTGTGAACTAGGGTAGAGCAGGAAGAGATGCATTCCAGAATGGCAAAATTTAGAAGTTGCTCACAGCCCTCGAACTTTCTGGTAGCTAGAACAAACAGGTTTTGTACCTAATTACAAAGAATAATTTTCACTATTAGCTGAAACCCAGCTGACTTCCTCCTTGAGTTCTCTTTCTTCTCCCCCAGTTTCTCTGTGGGAAGCTTTAAGAAGTTTTAGAGGTTGTCTCCCCTCTGAGGTCAGTCTCTCCTGACACTGGACTCTCCCCTCTCCCTTCACTTCCCCCCCCAACAACTAAATATATCTTTGTCCAGGGGGCTTTTGTGGTGCTTCCTCAGGTATAATAATTGCCTGTTAAAGCACTGCTGAGCCTTGGCAGGATGGGGATTATGACTAGAATGGAGCAATAAAAGAGTCTATCTTGTTCAAAAAAAAAAAAAAGCACAATTAAGAGAGGTGGAAGACAACTGGGAAAAGAACTTAAAACTAATATAAGTCATCTGGGAACAGAGGCACTTGAACTAAAATGAGAAAATAGTGTCTTGAAAGCCAAAATCAACGAGCTTGAAAATGAGGCAAAGGAGATGAAAGATGAGGCAAAGAAGATGAAAAATGAGGTAAATAGGATGAAAGATGACCTCCAAAGAAAATCTGACCAGAAGGAGAAAGATGACCAAAAAGCCAGGGATAAAATCCAGTCTATTTTTTTTAATTTTTATTTGGTCATTTCCAAACATTATTCATTGGAAACAAAGATCATTTTCTTTTCTTCACTCCCCTCCCTCCCACCACCTCTCCCATAGCCTGCGTGCAATTTCACTGGGTATCACATGTGTTCTTGATTCAAACCCATTTCCATGTTGTTGGTATTTGCATTAGAGTGTTCATTTAGAGTCTCTCCTCAGTCATATCCCCTCCACCCCTGTAGTCAAGCAGTTGCTTTTCATCTGTGTTTTTACTCCCACAGTTTATCTTCTGCTTGTGGATAGTGTTTTTTAGATCCCTGCAGATTGTTCAGGGACACTGCATTGCCACTAATGGAGAAGTCCATTACCTTCGATTGTACCACAATGTATCAGTCTCTGTGTATAATGTTTTCCTGGTTCTGCTCCTTTCGCTCTGCATCACTTCCTGGAGATTGTTCCAGTCTCCATGGAATTCCTCCATTTTATTATTCCTTTTAGCACAATATTATACCATCACCAACATAAACCACAACTTGTTCAGCCATTCCCCATTTGAAGGGCATCCCCTCATTTTCCAATTTTTGGCCACCACAAAGAGTGCAGCTATGAATATTCTTGTACAAGTCTTTTTCCTTATTATCCCTTTGGGGTACAAACCCAGCAGTGCTATGGCTGGATGGAAGGGCAGACAGTCTTTTATTGCCCTTTGGGCACAGTTCCAAATTGCCCTCCAGAATGGTTGGATAAATTCACAACTCCACCAGCAATGAATTAATGCCCCTACTTTGCCACATTCCCTCCAGCATTCATTACTTTCCATAGCTGTTATGTTAGCCAATCTGCTAGGTGTGAGGTGATACCTCAGAGTTGTTTTGATTTGCATCTCTCTGATTATAAGAGATATAGAACACTTTTTCATGTGCTTATTAATAGTTTTGATTTCTTTGGCTGAGAACTGCCTGTTCATGTCTCTTCCAATTTATCAATTGGAGAATGGCTTGATTTTTTGTACAATTGATTTAGCTCTTTGTAAATTTGAGTAATTAAACCTTTGTCAGAGGTTTTTATGAAGATTGTTTCCCAATTTGTTGCTACCCTTATGATTTTAGTTACATTGATTTGGTTTGTACAAAAACTTTTTAATTTGATGTAGTCAAAATTATTTATTTTACATTTTGTGACTCTTTCTAGGTCTTGCTTGGTTTTAAAATCTTTCCCTTCCCAAAGGTCTGACAGGTATACTATTCTGTGTTCACCTAATTTACTTATAGTTTTCTTCTTTATGTTCAAGTCATTCACTCATTCTGAATTTATCTTGGTGTAGGGTGTGAGATGTTGATCCAAACCTAATCTCTCCCACGCTGTATTCCAATTTTCCCAGCAGTTTTTATCAAATAGTGGATTTTTGTCCCAAAAGCTGGGGTCTTTGGGTTTATCATAAACTGTCTTGCTGAGATCATTTACGCCAAGTCTATTCCACTGATCCTCTTTTCTGTCTCTTAGCCAGTACCAAATTGTTTTGATAACCACTGCTTTATAGTATAGTTTGAGATCTGGGACTGCAAGTCCTCCTTCCTTTGCATTTTTTTCATGATTTCCCTGGATACCCTTCATGTTTTGTTCTTCCAAATGAACTTAGTTATGGTTTTTTCTAATTCAGTAAAGAATTTTTTGGTAGTTCAATGGGTATGGCACTAAATCAGTAAATTAATTTGGTTAGGATTTTCATTTTTATTATGTTAGCTCATCCCACCCATGAGCAATCAATGTTTTTCCAATTGTTTAGATCTAGTTTTAGCTGTGTGGAAAGTGTTTTGTAGTTGTGTTCCTGTGTTTGTCTAGGCAGATAGATTCCTAAGTATTTTATATTGTCTAAGGTGATTTTGAATGGAATTTCTCTTTCTAATTCTTACTGCTGAAATGGGTTAGAGATATATAGAAATGCTGATGACTTATGTGGGTTTATTTTGTATCCTGCAACTTTGCTAAAGTTGTTGATTATTTCAAGTAACTTTTTGGTTGATTCTCTAGGATTCCTTAAGTAAACCATCATATCATCTGCAAAGAGTGATAGCTTGGTCTCCTCATTGCCAATTTTAATACCTTCAATTTCTTTTTCTTCTCCAATTGCTACTGCTAGTGTTTCTAGTAAAATGTTAAATAATAGAGGTGATAATGGGCATCCTTGTTTTACTCCTGATCTTATTAGAAAGGCTTCTAGTTTATCCCCATTGCAGATGATGTTTGCTGATGGTTTTAGATATATACTGTTTATTATTTTTAGGAAAGGCCCTTCTGTTCCTATACTTTCTAGTGTTTTCAATAGGAATGTGTGTTGTATTTGATCGAAGGCTTTTTCTGCATCTATTGAGATAATCATGTGATTTTTGTCAGTTTGCTTGTTAATATGGTTAATTATGTGGATGGTTTTCCTAATATTGAACCATCTTTGCATTCCTGGTATGAATCCTGCCTGGTCATAGTGGATGACCCTTGTGATGACTTGCTGGAGTCTTTTTGCTAGTATCCTATTTAGGATTTTTGCGTCTATATTCATTAGGGAGATTGGTCTATAGGTTTCTTTCTCTGTTTTTGACCTGCCTGGCTTTGGGATCAGTACCATGTTTGTGTCGTAGAATGAATTTGGTAGAACTCCTTCTTGGCCTATTCTGTCAAATAGTTTGTTTAATATTAAGATTAGTTGTTCTTTGAATGTTTGATAGAATTCATTTATGAATCCATTTGGACCTGGGGATTTTTTCTTAGGGAGTTCTTTGATGGCTTGTTCAATTTCTTTTTCTGAAATGGGGTTGTTAAGGTAATTTATTTCTTCCTCATTTAGTCTAGGCAATTCATATTTTTGTAAGTATTCATCCATATCACCTAGATTGCCATATTTGTTGCTATATAATTGGGCATAGTAGTTTTTAATGACTACCTTAATTTCCTCTTCATTAGAGGTGAGGTCTCCTTTTTCATCTTGGATACTGTCAATTTGGTTTATTTCTTTCCTTTTTGTAATTAGACTGACTAGTACTTTGTCTATTTTGTTTTGTCAAAGTACCAGCTTCAGTCTTGTTTATTAAATCAATAGTTCTTTGACTTTCAATTTTATTAATTTTTCCTTTGAGTTTTAGGATCTCTAATTTAGTCTTCATCTAAGGATTTTTAATTTATTCACTTTCTAATTTTTTAATTTGCATGCCCAATTCATTGACCTCTGCCCTTCTTAATTTGTTAATATATGAACTCAAGGATATAAATTTCGCCCTGAATACTGCTTTGGCTGCATCCCATAGGTTTTGAAAGGATGTCTCATCATTGTCATTTTCTTCAATGAAGTTATTAATTGTTTCTATGATTTGTTATTTAACTAACTGGTTTTGGAGAATCATATTGTTTAATTTCCAATTAATTTTTGATTTACCTCTCCATGTTCCCTTACTAATTATTATTTTCATTGCATTGTGAACTGAGAAAGTTGCATTCATTATTTCTGCTCTTTTGCACTTGTTTGCAATGTTTTTATGCCCTAATCCATGGTCAATTTTTGTGAATGTACCATGTGCGGCAGAAAAGAAGGTATATTCCTTTTTGTCCCTATTTATTTTTCTCCACATGTCTACTAACTCTAATTTTTCTAAGATTTCATTCACTTCTCTCACCTCTTTCTCATTATTTTTTTGGTTTGATTTATCTAGTTCGGATAGAAGAAGGTTCAGGTTTCCCACTAGTATAGTTTTTCTATCTATTTCATCCTTGAGTTCCTCTAGTGTCTCCTTTAGAAATTTGGATGCTATGCCATTTGGTGCATACATGTTGAGTACAGATATTTCCTCACTGTCTATACTGCCTTTTATCAGGATGTAATTACCTTCCCTATCTCTTTTAACTAGATTTATTTTTACTTTTGCTTTGTTGGATATCATGATTGCGACTCCTGCCTTCTTTTTGTCAATTGATGCCCAATAGATTTGGTTCCACCCTTTTACTTTCACCCTATGTGTATCTATCTTTCTCATATGTATTTCTTGTAGACAGCATATGGTAGGGTTTTGGACTCTAATCCACTCTTATATTCGCTTGCTTTTTATGGGTGAGTTCATTCCATTCACATTTAGAGTTGTGATTACTAGCTGTTTATTTCCCAGCATTTTGATTTCTGCTCCTTTACCTGCCTTTTCTTCTTTCACTATTTCATTCTACACCAATGTTTGTTTTGAACAGTCCCCGTTGTTCCCACCCTCATTTTACTTCCCTTTCTACCCCCTCCCTATTTATTCCCCCCCCTTATTTTCCCCATAGTCTTTCTAAAATTAACCCCCCACTCCCTCCCTTTCTTGTACTACTTCCCTCCCCACCAGACTGTTTGTTACCCTTCTACTCCCCTATAGGATGCAAATCTATTCTCTGCCCCCAATGGATTGGATTGTTTTTCCCTCTTTGAGTCACTTTCAAAGCACGTAAAAGTTGAGTATTTCCTGTTTCCGACCTCTTTACCCTTCCAGTGTATTGATGTTCTCCCGCCTCCCACTATGAGCTTCTTTATGACATATAAATTTACCCCCATTTGTTTCTTTTCCCATTTCTTTTAATATTAACCTATTTTAAGCTCTAGTTATATATATATATGCATACTCATGCATATGTATTTTGGCATACATATATCTATATACCTATTTATGTCTTCTCCTTTCATAGTATACAATTCGCCATTGTTCCCTCTAATTATAATTCTTACATCTGCCCAGGTGATAGCAACACTTTTTAAGAGTTACCAATGACCTCTTTTCTTATTGAGTCTCTTAAATTTTTTTTTGTTTTTCTTTTTCTTTTTCCCCCTCTTTTTTAATTACCTTTTGATGATTCTCTTGAGTTCTGTGCTTGGACATCAAATTTTCTGTTCAGGTCTGGTCTTTTCTTTACTAATTCTTGAAATTCTTCTATTTTGTTAAATGACCATACTTTCCCCTGTAAGAATATAGTCAGTTTTGCTGGGTAGTTGATTCTTGGTTGTAGACCTAGTTCCCTTGCTTTCTGGAATATCATATTCCATTCCTTTCTTTTTTTCAGTGTGGATGCAGCCAGATCCTGTTATCCTCACTGTGGGTCCTTGGTATCTGAATGACTTCTTCTTGGCAGCTTGTAATATCTTTTCTTTGGTCTGAGTGTTCTTGAATTTGGCTATAACATTCCTGGGTGTTGTCATTTGGGGATTAAGAACAGGAGGTGATCTGTGGATTCTATCAATCTCCACTTTTCCCTCTTGTTCAAGGATTTCAGGGCAGTTTTCTTTAATAATTTCCTGTAATATAATGTCCAGGCTTTTTCTTTTGTCATGGTCTTCTGGTAGGCCAATAATTCTTAAATTGTCTCCCTTGAATGATTTTCTAAGTTCTCTGTTTTGTGAATGAGATCCTTCATATTTTCCTCAATTTTTTCATTCTTTTGGTTTTGTTTTATAGTGTCCTGCTGCCTTGTGAAGTCGCTCGATTCTAGTTGTTGTATTCTGGTTCTTAAAGACTGGATTTCATCCTTAGTTTTTTGGTCATCCTTTTCCTTTTGGTCTAATTTTCTTTGGAGCTCATCTTTCATCTTCTTCACCTCATCTTTCATCTGCTTTGCCTCATTTTCCAGCTGTTTGATTTTGGCTTTCAAGACACTATTTTCTGTTTCCAGATGACTTATCTTAGTTTTTAAGTTCTTTTCCCAATTGTCTTCAGCCTCTCTTAATTGTTTTTTGAATTGCATTTTGAGGTCTTCCAAAGCCTATATCCAATTCGCTGGGATTTCTGATTTTTCCTTTGCTGGGTCCTCCCCCTCTGTTTCATTTGCTCTTTGCTCATTACCTGTACAGAAGCTGTCTATTGTAATTTCTTTCTTCTTTTTCTGTTTGCTCAAGTTTACCCCTTCTTTGGTCCCCATATTTGGCTGTGATCTTGCTCCTCTCATTTTGTTTTGGTTTTGGGGCTGTCAGTCTCCCCTCTTGGAGCTTTGTCAGATCTCTTGGTACAGTCTCAAGCGGAGGAATGTTAACTTCCCTGTCCTCTGGAGACTTTTGATTGGATTGAGTTCAATTGGGTTGGGCTGTATGTGGTATGAAGCTCTGAAGCTCTATAGACTCCTGGAAGGCTGGGCCGCCCAGGCTCTTTCCAGTTCTCTCCAGCTGCTTTTCCGCTGTCCGCAAGTGCCTTTGTCAGCCTCCCTAAACTCTGAGGAATTCTGATGAGATTAGGTTTACCTGGATTGGTCTGGATGTGCCCCGAGGCAATGATGAGACTGGAGCCCCAATGGAGGGACCCTGCCACTGCCCATTTCTCCCTGGCTTCCTCCCCGCTGTCCAAGCTGGATGCTCCAAGCCCGGCACCCCGCTGCTCACAAGGTAGACCCTCCAAACAGCAATTTTGCCTCCTCAGAGGTTCCCACTGCTGCTGGGGGCTAAGCCCTCTGGGTTGTGGGGGAGGGGTCCTGGGACCTTCGCTCTGCCTTCCCCTTAGCCCTGATTATTCTCAGATTCCACCTTTTGGGGTGCGTACCTTTTGATTTGAGTCCAGAAGGAGGGTTCCCCACTTCTGTCCTATTGTTCAGCTTGAATTTCGGTGCCCTAGGAGCATTCAGTCTGTATTGGTAAGGAAGGGTCTTCCACGAGGTCTAATGTTTTGCGGCTTGCTAAGCTGCCATCTTGACTCCGCCTAAAATCCAGTCTTTAAGAATGAGAATACAACAACTAGAATCAAGTAACTTCACAAGGCAGCAGGACACTATAAAACAAAATCAAAAGAATGAAAAAATTGAGGAAAATATGAAGCATCTCATTCAAAAAACAGAAGATTTAGAAAATTGTTCCAAGAGAGACAACTTAAGAATCATTGGTCTACCAGAAGACCATGAAAAAAGGAAAAAGCAGGACATCATACTACAGGAAATTATCCAACAAAATTGTCCAGATATTCTAGAACAAGAGGGAAAAGTGGAGATTGAAAGAATCCACAGATCACCTCCTGTACTTAATCCCCAAATGACAACACTCAGGAATGTTATAACCAAATTCAAGAACTATCAGACCAAGGAAAAAATATTACAAACTGCTAAGAAGAAGTCATT
Source organism: Monodelphis domestica (assembly GCF_027887165.1). Taxonomy (NCBI): domain Eukaryota; kingdom Metazoa; phylum Chordata; class Mammalia; order Didelphimorphia; family Didelphidae; genus Monodelphis; species Monodelphis domestica. Next base: position 243,782,622 of record NC_077228.1, on the reverse strand, counting down.
CAGATACCATGGAACCACAGTGAGGATAACGGAGGATATGGCAGCATCTACACTAAAGGACCAAAAGGCATGGGGTATGGTATTCCAGAAAGTAAGGGAACTAGGTCTACAAACAAGAAACAACTATCCAGCAAAACTGACTATATTCTTATAGGGGAAAGTATAGTCAATTAACAAAATAGAAGAATTCCAAGCATTTGTAAAGAAAAGTCCAGACCAGAACCAAAAATTTGATTTCCAAGCACCGAATTCAACAGAATCATCAAAAGGTAATCTAAAAAGAGGGGGAAAAGAAAAATAAAAAACCCTTTTTTAAGAGACCCAATGAGTTAAAATATGTATCCCCATTAGAAAAGAGGTCATTGGTAGCTCTTAAAAATTGTTATCACTTGGGCAGCTAGAAAAGTATACTTAGAGGGAACAGTGACAAACTGTATAGGATGAAATGATAAGTCATAAATATGTATATAGATATATGTATTCATAATATATATATGTGTGTATATACCTATATACAACTAGAGCTAAAAAAAGAGGTTAATACTAAAAGAAATGGGAAAAGAAAAAATGGGGTAATGTATATGCTACAAAGAAGCACATGGTGGGAGGGGGGGAGACCATCAATACACTGGAGGGTAAAGAGATTGAAGATAGGAAATACTCAATTCTTAAGTGCATTGAAATTGACTAAAAGAGGGAAGAACAATCAAATACATTAGGGCAGAAATTGATTTGTGCCCTACAGTGAAGTAGAAAGGTAACAAACTGACTGGTGTCTCCACCAGGGAAGCAAATAGAGGGAGGGAAAAAGTGGGGCAGTGGTTTAAAAAAAAGCTGTAAAGAAAATAAGAGGGGAATAAGAAGGGAGGGAGGTTGAAAGGGAATGGTGGGAATTAGGGGACTGATTAAAAACAAAACATTGGTGTAGAAGGAAAAAGTGAAAGAAAAAAGGCAGGACTAGGAGTGGAAATAAAAATGCTGCGAAATACACAGGTGGTAATCATAACTCTGAATGTGAATGGAATGAAATCACCCCCAAATAGCAAGTGAATATCAGAGTGTATTAGAATCCAAAACCTTACCATATGCTGTCTATAAGACATGAGGAGGGTAGATACACATAGGGTGTGTATCTATGTAAGAGGATGGAGCCAAATCTATTGGGCATCAACTGATAAAAAGAAGGCAGGAGTCAAAATCATGATATCTGAAAAAGTCAAAGTAAAAATGGATCTGATTAAAAGGGATAGGGAAGGTAATTACATCCTGATAAAAGGCAGTATAGACAATGAGGAAATATCAGTACTCAACATGTATGCACCAAATGGCATACCATCCAATTTTCTAAAGGAGAAACTAGTGGAGCTCAAGGATGAAATAGAAAAACTATACTAGTGGGAGACCTGAACCTTCCTCTATCCAAACTAGATAAATCAAGCTAAAAAATAAATAAAAAAGAGGTAAGGGAAGTGAATGAAATCTTAGAAAAAAATAGAGTTACTAGATATGCGGAGAAAAATAAATAGGGACAAAAAGAAATACACCTTCTTTTCAGCAGGACATAGTACATTCACAAAGATTGACCATGCATTATGGCATAAAAACATTGCAAACTAGTGCAAAAGAGCAACCTTCTCAGATCACAATGCAATGAAAACAGTAATTAGTAAGGGTACATGGAGAGACAAATCAAAAATTAATTGGAAATTAAATAATATGATTCTCCAAAATCAATTAAGAACAAATCATAGAAACAATTAATAATTTCATCAATGAAAATGACAATGATGAGACCTCCTTTCAAAACCTATGGGATGCAGACAAAGCAGTACTCAGAGGGAAATTAATATCCTTGAATTCATACATTAACAAACTAGAAAAGGACAGAGGTCAATGAATTGGGCATGCAAATTAAAAAACGAGAAAGTGAACAAATTAAAAATCCTCAGATGAAGACTAAATAAGAGATTCTAAAAGTCAAAGGAGAAATTAATAAAATTGAAAGTCAATGAACTATTGATTTAATAAATAATAGAATAGAAGCTGGTACTCTGAAAAAAAAAACAAATAAATAGACAAAGTACTGAAAGTACTGGTCAATCTAATTTTAAAAAGGAAAGAAGAAAACCAAATTGACAGTATCCAAGATGAAAAGGGAGAACGCACATCTAATGAAGAGGAAATTAAGGTAATCATTAAAAACTATTATGCCCAATTATATGGCAACAAATATGGCAATCTAGGTGATATGAATGAATATTTACAAAAATATAAGTTGCCAAGATGAACAGAGGAAGAAATAGATTACCTAAACAACCCCACATATGAAAAAGAAATTGGAGAAGCCATCAAAGAACACTCTAAGAAAAAATCCCCAGGTCCAGATGGATTCACAAAAGAATTCTATCAAACATTCAAAGAACAAGTAATCCCAATATTATACAAACTATTTGACAGAATAGGCCAAGAAGGAGTTCTACAAAATTCCTTTTGTGGCACAAATATGTTACTGATTCCAAAGCCAGGCAGGTCAAAAACAGAGAAAGAAAACAACAGACCAATCTCTTTAATGAATATAGATGCAAAAATCTTAAATAGGATACTAGCAAAAAAACTCCAGCAAGTCATATTGAGGGTTATTCACTATGACCAGGTAGGATTCATACCAGAAATGCAAAGATGGTAAATTAGGAAAACCATATACATAATTGATCATATTAACAAGCAAACCAACAAAAATCACATGATTTTCTCAATAGATGCAGAAAAAGCCTTTAACAAAATACAACACCCATTCCTATTGAAAACACTAAAAAGCATAGAAATAGAAGGGTCTTTTCTAAAAATAATAAACAGTATAAATCTAAAACCATCAGCCAACATTATCTGCAATGGAGATAAACTAGAAGCCTTTCCAATAAGATCAAGAGTGAAACAAAGATGCCCATTATCACCAGTATTATTTAACATTGTTCTAGAAACACTAGCAGTAGCGATTAGAGAAGAAAAAGAAATAGAAGTAATTAAAATAGGCAGTGAGGAGACCAAGTTATCACTCTTTGTGGATGATATGATGGTCTACTTAAAGTATCCTAGAGAATCAACTAAAAAGCTAGTGGAAATAATCATCAACTTTAGCAAAGTTGCAGGAAACAAAATAAACCCACATAAGTCATCAGTATTTCTATATATATCTCCAACACATCTCAGCAGCAAGAAGTAGAAACATATATTCCATTTAAAATCACCCTATACAATATATACTTTGGAATCTATCTGCTGAGACAAACATAGAAACTCTATGAAAGCAACTACAAAACACTCTTCCCACAATTAAAACTAGATCTAAACAATTGGAAAAAAAAAGCAACATTGATCTATCATGGGTAGGATGAGCTACCATAATAAAAATGACCATCCTACCCAAATAAATTTACTTTTTCATTGCCATACCCATTGAACTACCAAAAAACTTGTTTTACTGAATTCAAAAAACCATAGCAAAGTTTATTTGGAAGAACAAAAGATCAAGGAAATCCAGGGAAATCATGAAAAAAAATGTGAAGGGAGGAGGCCTTGCATTCCCAAATCTTAAACTATACTATGAAGCAGTGTTCATCAAAACAATTTGGTACTGGCTAAGAGACAGAAAGGAGGATCAGTGGAAAAGACTTGGGGTAAATGACCTCAGCAAGACTATCTATGATAATCCCAAAGACCCCAGCTTTTGGGACCAAAATCCACTATTTGATAAAAACTGCTGGGAAAATTGGAATACAGCATGGGAGAGATTAGGTTTGGATCAACATCTCACACCCTACATCAAGATAAACTTAGAATGGGTGAATGACCTGAATATAAAGAAGCAAACTATAAGCAAATTAGGTGAACACAGAATAGTATAGATGTTAAATATCTGGGAAAGGAAAGACTTTAAAACCAAGCAAGAGCTAGAAAAAAATCACAAAATGTTAAATCAATAATTTTGATTACATCAAATTAAAAAGGTTTTGTACAAACAAAACCAATGCAACCAAAATTAGAAGGAAAGCATCAAATTGGGAAGCAATCTTCATAACAAAAACCTCTGACAGAGGTCTAATTACACAAATTTATAAAGAACTAAATCAATTGTACAAAAAATCAAGACACTCTCAAATTGATAAATGGGCAAGGGGCATGAATAGGCAATTTTCAGATAAATAAATCACAACTATCAATAAGCACATGAAAAAGTGTTCTAAATCTCTGATAATCAAAGAAATGCAAATCAAAAAAACACTGAGGTATCACGTCAGACCCAGCAGATTGGCTAACATGACAGCAATGGAAAGTAATGAGTGCTGGAGGGGATGTGACAAAGTTGGGACATTAATTCATTTTTGGTGGAGTTGTGAATTAATCCAACCATTCTGGAGGGCAATTTGGAACTATGCCCAAAGGGCACTAAAAAACTGCCTACCTTTGATATATTCATAGCACTGATGGGTTTGCACCCCAAAGAGATAATAAGGAAAAAGTCTTCTAGAAGAATATTCATAGCTGCGCTCTTTGTGGTGGCAAAAAAAAATTGGAAAATGAGTGGATGACCTTCAATTGGGGAATGGCTGAACAAATTGTGGCATATGTTGGTGATAGAATGCTATTGTGCTCAAATGAATAATAAAGTATAGGAATTCCATGTGAACTGGAAGAACCTCCAGAAATTGATGCAGAGTGAGAGGAGGAAAACCAGGAAAACATTGTACACAGAGACTGATACACTGTGGTACAATAGAATGTAATGGACTTCTCCATTACTGGCAATGCAGTGACTCAAACAACTTGGAGGGATCTACAAGAAAAAACACTATCCACATTCTGAGGAAAACTGGGAGGAAAAAAACAGAAGAAAAAACAACTACTTCAATACATGGGTCAAGGGGATATAGATGTAGACTCTAAATGAACATCCTAATGCAAACACCAACAACATGGAAAAAGGTTTTGATCAAGGACACATGTAATATCCAATGAAATTGTGCATCAGCTGAGGGAAGGGTGGGTGTAGGTGAGGGAGGGAAAGAATATAATTCTAGTAACCAAGGAATAGTGTTCTATGTTGACTAAATAGATTAACTTAAAAAAATGTGAGAAGTTATTTTATGGAATTTCTCCATCTCCTTTTTTTGATTAAATATATTTGTTTGCTACAGTAAAATATTCAGATAACTCTTCTCTCCTCTCCTCCCATTAGAGAAGGCATCATTTGACTAAAAGATATATGTATGTATAAAACTAAGTCTTGCTTATTTCTATTTATCAGTTCTTTCATGGGAAATAGATAATTTGCCATTTTCAAACAATATTTCTGTTACTGTATATAATGTTCTATTGGTTCTGTTCATTTCACTCTTCATAATTTCAAGAAAGTCTTTCCATGTTGTTTTTTTTAAAGTTATATTTTATTTGATCATTTCCAAGCATTATTCATTAAAGACATATCCTCCCCCCTAACCCCCCATCCCCCATAGCCAACGCGCAAATCCACTGGGCATTACATGTTTTCTTGATTTGAACCCATTGCTATGTTGATAATATTTGCATTAGAGTGTTCATTTAGAGTCTCTCCTCTGTCATGTCCCCTCAACCGCTGTATTCAGGCAGTTGCTTTTCCTCGGTGTTTCCACTCCCATAGTTTATCCTTTGCTTATGAATGGTGTTTTTTTCTCCTGGATCCCTGCAAGTTGTTCAGGGACATTACACCGCCACTAATGGAGAAGTCCATTACGTTTGATTATACCACAGTGTATTAGTCTCTGTGTACAATGTTCTCGTGGTTCTGCTCCTCTCGCTCTGCATCACTTCCTGGAGGTTGTTCCAGTCTCCATGGAACTCCTCCACTTTATTATTCCTTTTAGCACAATAGTATTCCATCACCAACATATACCACAGTTTGTTCAGCCATTCCCCAATTGATGGGCATCCCCTCGTTTTCCAGTTTTGGGCCACCACAAAGAGCTCAGCTATGAATATTTTTGTACAAGTCTTTTTGTCCATTATCTCTTTGGGGTACAGACCCAGCAGTGCTATGGCTGGGTCAAAGGGTAGATATTCTTTTGTCGCCCTTTGGGCATACTTCCAAATTGCCCTCCAGAATGGTTGGATCAGTTCACAACTCCACCAGCAATGAATTAATGTCCCTACTTTGCCACATCCCCTCCAGCATTCATTACTTTACTTTGCTGTTATGTTAGCCAATCTGCTAGGTGTGAGGTGATACCTCAGAGTTGTTTTGATTTGCATCTCTCTCATTATAAGAGATGTAGAACACTTCTTCATGTGCTTGTTAATAGTTTTGATTTCTTTATCTGAGAACTGCCTATCCATTTCCCTTGCCCATTTATCAATTGGAGAATGGCTTGATTTTTTGTACAATTGATTTAGCTCATTATAAATATGAGTAATTAAACCTTTGTCAGAGGTTTCTATGAAGATTTTTTCCCAATTTGTTGTTTCCCTTCTGATTTTAGTTACATTGGTTTTGTTTGTACAAAAGCTTTTTAGTTTGATGTAGTCAAAATTATTTATTTTACATTTTGTGATTCTTTCTATATCTTGCTTGGTTTTAAAGCCTTTCCCCTCCCAAAGGTCTGACATGTATACTATTCTGTGTTTACCCAATTTACTTATGGTTTCCTTCTTTATGTTTAAGTCACTCACCCATTTTGAATTTATCTTGGTGTAGGGTGTGAGGTGTTGATCTATTCCTAGTCTCTCCCACACTGTCTTCCAATTTTCCCAGCAGTTTTTATCGAATAGTGGACTTTTGTCCCAAAAGCTGGGATCTTTGGGTTTATCGTATACTGTCTTGCTGAGGTCGCTTTCCCCCAGTCTATTCCACTGATCTTCCTTTCTGTTTCTTAGCCAGTACCAAATTGTTTTGATGACTGCTGCTTTGTAATATAGTTTTAGGTCAGGGACTGCAAGGCCCCCATCATATGTGTTTTTTTTCATTATTTCCCTGGATATCCTTGATCTTTTGTTCTTCCAAATGAACTTTGTAATGATTTTTTCTAAATCAGTGAAGAAGTATTTTGGTAGTTCAATGGGTATGGCACTAAATAGATAAATAAGTTTGGGTAGGATGGTCATTTTTATTATATTGGCTCGTCCTATCCATGAGCAGTTAATGTTTTTCCATTTGCTCAAGTCTAGTTTTAGTTGTGTGGCGAGTGTTTTGTAGTTGTGTTCATATAGTTCCTGTGTTTGTCTTGGGAGGTAGATTCCTAGGTATTTTATTTTGTCTAAGGTGATTTTGAATGGGATTTCTCTTTCTAGTTCTTGCTGCTGAGCTGTGTTGGAGATATATAGAAAAGCTGATGACTTATGTGGGTTTATTTTGTATCTTACTACTTTGCTAAAGTGGTTGATTATTTCAATTAGCTTTTTGGTTGAATCTCTAGGATTCTTTAAGTAGACCATCACGTCATCCGCAAAGAGTGATAACTTGGTCTCCTCTTTGCCTATTCTGATGCCTTCAATTCCTTTATCTTCTCTAATTGCTACTGCTAGTGTTTCTAGTACAATGTGAAATAGTAGAGGTGATAATGGGCATCCTTGTTTCACTCCTGATCTTATTGGGAATGCATCTAGTTTATTCCCATTGCAGATGATATTAGCTGTTGGTTTTAGATATATACTGTTCATTATTTTTAGGAATGACCCTTCTATTCCTATGCTTTCTAGTGTTTTTAATAGGAATGGGTGTTGTATTTTATCAAAGGCTTTTTCTGCATCTATTGAGATAATCATGTAGTTCCTGCTAGTTTGCTTGTTGATGTGGTCAATTATGTGGATGGTTTTCCTAATGTTGAACCAGCCCTGCATCCCTGGTATGAATCCTACTTGATCGTGGTGAATGATCCTTCTGATCACTTGCTGGAGTCTTTTTGCTAGTACCCTATTTAAGATTTTTGCATCTATATTCATTAGGGAGATTGGCCTATAGTTTTCTTTCTCTGTTTTTGACCTGCCTGGTTTTGGAATCAGTACCATGTTTGTGTCGTAAGAGGAGTTTGGTAGACCTCCCTCTTTGCTTATTATGTCAAATAGTTTGTATAGTATTGGGATTAACTGTTCTCTGAATGTTTGATAGAATTCACAGGTGAATCCATCAGGCCCTGGGGATTTTTTCTTAGGAAGTTCTTTGATGGCTTGTTGGATTTCAATTTCTGATATGGGATTATTTAAGAATTCTATTTCCTCTTCTGTTAGTCAAGGCAGTTTGTATTTTTGTATATATTCATCCATTTCTCCTAAATTGGTGTATTTATTGCCATATAATTAGGCAAAGTAATTTCTAATGATTGCCCTAATTTCATCTTCATCGGAGGTGCTGTCCCCCTTTTCATCTTTAATGCTGTGAATTTGCTTTTCTTCCTTCCTTTTTTTAATTAGATTGACCAGTACATTGTCTATTTTGTTTGTTTTTTCAAAGTACCAGCTTCTTGTCTTCTTTATTAAATCAATAGTTCTATCACTTTTGATTTTATTAATTTCTCCCTTAATTTTTAGGATTTCTAGTTTGGTTTTCTGCTGGGGGGTTTTAATTTGATCGCTTTCGAGTTTTTTCATTTGCATTTCCAATTGATTGATCTCTGCTCTCCCTTGTTTGTTAATATAAGCATTCAGGTATATGAATTTACCTCTGATTACCACTTTGGCTGCATCCCAAAAGGTTTGAAAGGATGTTTCGCCATTGTCATTTTCCTCAATGAAATTATTAATTGTTTCTATGATTTCTTCTTTATCTAAACGGTTTTGGAGTATCATATTGTTTAATTTCCAATTGGTTTTAAATTTGGTTTTCCATGTACCATTACTAATCATTATTTTTATTGCCTTGTGATCTGAGAAGGCTGCATTCATTATTTCTGCTTTTCTGCATTTGGGTGCTATGTTTCTGTGACCTAATGTATGGTCAATTTTTGTGAATGTGCCATGTGGTGCTGAGAAGAAGGTGTATTCCTTTTTATCCTATTTACTTTTCTCCATATGTCTACTAATTCTAATTTTTCTAAGATTTCATTCACTTCTTTTACCTCTTTCTTATTTATTTTTTGATTTGATTTATCTAAATTTGATAATGGTTGGTTTAAGTCTCCCATTAATATGGTTTTATTGTCTATTTCATCCTTCAATTCTCCTAGTTTCTCCATTAGAAATTTGGGTGCTATATTATTTGGTGCATACATGTTGATTAATGATATTTCCTCATTGTCTAGAGTCCCTTTTAACAAAATATAATTACCTTCCCTATCCCTTTTGATCAGGTCTATTTTTGCATTGGCTTTATCAGATATCATGATTACCACTCCTGCCTTCTTTCTATCAGTTGAGGCCCAGAAGGTCTTACTCCATCCTTTAATTCTGACCTTGTGGGTGTCAACCCGCCTCATGTGTGTTTCTTGAAGACAACATATGGTAGGGTTTTGGATTCTAATCCATTCTGCTATTTGTCTACGTTTTATGGGTGAGTTCATCCCATTCACATTCAAAGTTATGATTGTCATTTGTCAACTCCCTGGCATTTTGATAGCCTTCCCTAATTCTAACCATTTCTTCTTCGGCTCTACCTTTTAGTCCAGTGATTTACTTTGAATCAGTCCCCCTTTTCCCCTCCCTTGATGTTTCCCCTTTTAGTGCCTCCCTTTTTCTTCCCCTTCCTCCCCCCTCTCTTTCCCTCCTTTTTTGTTCTCCCTCTCCCCCTCCCGCCTTGGTTTTCCCTTCTCCCTACCCTTGTTGGGTAAGATAGAATTCAAGATCCCAATGGATCTGGATGTTTTTCCCTCTCAGAATTGATTTCCCTGAGATTGAGGTTTAAGAACCCCCCCTTCCTCTCCTTCTTATAGGAGTTTTCTTCCCCTCCCCTTCCCATGTGAATCTTTGTGTGAGAACCATTATTCTATTTTGTCTTCCTTTACCCCCTATTTATACATTACATTTTCCCCACATGTTGGTACACATAGATTGATATAAATGTAGTCCTTATAGAAGAGAGTTTGAGTAAAAGAAGAAGATAACATTTTCCCCCTTTCCTTAATATTTACCTTTTCAGGTATTCCTTGCTCTTTGATTTTCGCTATCAAACTTTCCACAGAGCTCTGGTCTTTTCTTTGCAAAAAGTTGGAAGTCTTCTATTTTGTTAAATGCCCATACTTTCCCTTGGAAGTATATAGTCAGTTTTGCTGGGTAGTTGATTCTTGGTTGGAGACCCAGCTCTCTTGCCTTTCTGAAGAACATGTTCCATGCCTTACGATCATTCAGAGTAGAACTTGCAAGGTCTTGTGTGACCCTGATTGGCATTCCTTTATATCTAAATTGTCTTTTTCTGGCTTCCTGTAGGATTTTTTCTTTTGTTTGATAGTTTTGGAATTTGGCAATTACATTCCTGGGAGTTGTCTTTTGGGGGTTATTGTAGAAGGTGTTCTGTGAGCTCTGTCAGTGGCCCTTGTTCTAGAATCTCTGGGCAATTTTCTTTGATTATATCTTGTATCACCATATCGAGTTTGGTGTTTATTTCTGGCTTTTCTGGGAGTCCAATTATTCTTAAATTACCTCTTCTCCCTCTATTTTCCAGATCTATCACCTTGTCGGTGAGATATTTTATGTTCTCTTCTAATTTCTTGGTGTTTTGGCTTTGCTTTATTAGTTCTTGCTTTAAAGCCTGGTTTTCTTTTACAGTTTGGTCAAACTGGTTTTGTAGATGCGTGAATTTCTTTTGCATTATTTCCCACTTTTCCTCCCAGAAGGCTTCCATCTTTTTGGTCATTTCTGATTCAAATTCTTCATGGGTTTGTGGAGAGTTTCCATGTCCTTTGGAAGATTTTGGAGCATTTTCTTGCGTATCGTCTTCTATCTCCTTTGTATTTTGTATTTTGGCTCCATAGAATGTGTCCAAAGTCGCCCCTTTCTTCTTATTTTTCTTGGTATTTTGGGGCTTCTGTGCTTCTGTGGAGTTTGCCATCTCTGAATGGGGAGTATTAGCTTTTCTTATCTCTGTCTGGTGTTCAGAGGCTTTAGTCCTGGGCAGATTGTCGGTTCTATGAGGTTTGCCTGGGTTAAATTGAGTATGCCTCACTGGAACTGGAGTGGAAGGGTTGGAGCAGGAGGCCACACTCTCCCCTGGCTCTCTGGGTCGGGTTGCTTTCCGGAAGTTGCCTTCAGAATAGCTGGCCGTGAGGCTGTTTCGTCGGCCTGCGGGGGGATGGGCTTCGGCTTCCCAGAGCTCCGAGGGCAGTGACTTTCGCTGAGACTTGGATAGCAGGATCCAACCCGTGAGGCTGTCTTGCCCGCCCTGTGGGTTGCTGTTGTTTCAGACAAGCCTGCTCTCTGCAGCGGGAGCTCCGAGGGCAGTGACTTTCACTGAGACTTGGATAGCAGGATCCAGCCCTTGAGGCTGTCTTGCCCGCCCTGAGGGTTGCTGTTGTTTCGACCCTGCTCTCTGCCGGGGGAGCTCCGGGGGCAGTGACTTTCACTGGGACTCGGATAGAAGACCCTGAGGGTTGTTGTTCCGAGGACCCTGCTCTCTGAGCCGGGCCGGGCTGCGGCTTCCGGGAGCCTTGGACTCTGCGCTCCTACCCCTTAGGTCCGAGTGATCTCAGGTTCTGGTTTTTGAGGGGGCCGTACCTTTTGATCCGGGTCCAGGTCCAGGAGGGTTCCCAGGGTCTATGCTGTTGATCATTTTGAATTTTGGTGCCTTAGGAGCTTGTAGTTTGAGATCGGTCGGGAAGGGTTTTCTGGAGATCTGAACTTTAGCTTTCTCTAAGCCGCCATCTTAACCGGAAGTCCAGTCCAATAATTCTTAAAAGGTATCTCCCATATCGATTTTCTAGTTCAGTTGGTTTTTTTTTCTATAAGATATTTTACATTTTTTCTGTATTTTTTTATTCTTTTGGTATTCTTTTATTGTTTCTTGATGTCTCATGAAGTCATTAATCTCTGGTATCCTAATTCTAATTTTTGAGGAATGATTTTCTTTCATCAGAGCCTCCTTTTTCACTTGGTTCATTTCTTCTTACATTGCTTTCATTTCTATTCTCCATTTTTCCCCTGCCTCTCAATTGATTTTTTAAAAATTTAAGTATTTTTCTATGCTTACATATTGTTTCCTTCCCCTTTTCCCACCCCCCCTCCCAGAGCCTACAAGCATTTACACTGGGTTATACATGTGTTATCACTCAATACCCATTTCCAAATTATTCATTTTTATAATAGAGTAATCTTTTAAAAATCAAAACTCCATATCCTATACCAACATAAACAAGAGATAAATAAAATATCTCTTTTTCCTTCTGTGATTGTCCTGCATCATTGCATTGCTATTAGTAGCAAAGCTGATTACATATAATCATCACATAATTTTTCAGTTTCTGTTTACAATGTTCTCCTGGTTCTTCTCATTTCATTCCTCATCAGTTCATGGAGGTCTTACCAGCTCATATGGAAATCAAGCACTTAATAGTTCCTTATTGCACAATAGTATTCAATCAGCATCATATACCACAATTTGTTTAGCCATTCCCCAATCAAATAACAACCCCTCATTTTCCAAATTTATGCCACCACAAAGAGCACAGCTATGAATTTTTTTGTAAGAACATTTTTCATTATTCTATCTTTGGGGTAAAAACCTAGTAGTGGTATTTCTGGATCAAAGGGTATGCATTCTTTAAGCCTGTTGGCCATATTTCCAAATTGCCTTTCAGAATGGTTGGATTCATTCACAACTGCACCAATAAATGTCCCAATTTTGCCACATTCCCTCCAATGTTTATTATTTCCTTTGCTGTCATATTGGCCCATCTGCTAGTTGTGAGGTGATACTTCAGAGTTGTTTTGGTTTTCATTTCTCTAATTATAAGAGATTTAGGACACTTTTTCATGTGATTATTGATAATTTTGATTTCTTCATCTGAAAACTGCCTATTCATATCCCTTGACCATTTGTCAATTGGGGAATGGCTTGATTTCTTTCTTGTACATTTAACTTAGTGCTTTATAAATTTGGGAAATTAGACTTTTGTCACAAAATTTGTTATTTTTTTCCCTGTTTTATTCCTTCCCTTTTAATTCTGTTTACAATGGTTTTGTTTATACAAAACCTTTTTAATTTAATATAATCAAAATTATTCACTTTATATTTTGTAATGCTCTTTATCTCTTGCTTTGTCTTAAAAATTTTATTTTTTTTAATCCTTTTTGCACTCCTCTAAAATCTGAGCACAATTTAAATTTTTCTTTTGGACTTTGTGTGTGTTTGTTTTGTTTTCACTATCCGTTCTATGTCTGTGCCTTGTTCTCTGTTGCCATAAAAATTCTCTATGTTTAGATGCTATTTTTTTTAATGTTTGCTTATTTTCCCAGCCTTTTAAAATGTAAGTTCTGTCCTTTGGAAGCTTAGGGGACCCTTTAAACCTATTCTTAGCCTTATTTCTGGATTTTTCACAAGTTTTGTTTTATGAAGACAGTTCAATGGACTGTGGGCTGGTAGCTCTGAGAGCCACTTCCCACTGCTGATTCAATTACCCCCTGAGACTGCTGATAGCTCAAATTCTACCTTAGTCTTGGGTGTAGGCTTTTGGTCTCACTCTGGGCTTTATCATGTCAGGCACATAGCATAGAGTAGACTGCCCTGCCCTGGGGCTCGGCCTTAAGTTTCAGCAATGGTCAGCCAGGTCAGCCAGGTCTGCCTCAAGACAGCACCCTGGGGACTGCCCCTGACAGATATCAGGAGGCTCAATACTGTCCTACCAACTGTCCTAAACTGGAATCTATATCCTCAACACAAGCCTCAGTTGGGACTCCTGGGCTCCTTCTAGACCCACACAGAGCAGGATTCACAGCACCACAGGTTTGCTTGGATCTTTAAGGGGTATGCATTGGGTTGGACAGCTACTGGTCCAGGCAGGGTCTCAGGGTCTAGATGTTGACTTGGGCCCAAGTTCAGAACCTGTAACAGTAGATGTGGGGTAAGGATGGGCTTGCTACTTACCTTTTTCTGTAGCCTCCTATTGGCTGTGTTCCCTTCTTACCCCAATGTCCCAGATGTTCTCTGCCTAACTTTCAGGTTGTTCTCAACGAAAATTGCTTCACTCTTTTTCCTTATTGGATTCTTTCACTCCTGTATTCATTTTGTGGTGTTATTTTAAGATTGCTTAGAGAGGATTCTCATGATGTTTTCTAGTTTCCTTGTTTCTACTCAACCATTTTGGCTCCAGAGGTGCATTCTTAACCAAACAAGGGATAGAGGCAATAACAAAAGATAAATTAAATAACTTTAATTACAGAAACTGAAAAATGTTTACAGAGAAATAAATGTGCCCAGGGATTGGAAGGAAAGTGCTCAAAGGAGAAAAAAAATCTTATGCCAAAGTTCTATGACAATGGTTTAGTATTCAAGATATAATTAATTTTATATTTAATTAATACATATGACTATTAGTAATTTCCCAGTAGATACATGATCAAAGTATATGAACAAATATTTCTCAGAACTACAAGGCATTCATATCCACCTGAAAGAATGCTTTGAAAAAATTAAGAAGAGATTTATAAATCAAAACAACCTCACATTGTAATTCAGCAAAAATATCAGTAGTCAATGTTGCATGGGTTATGGAATGAAAGGCACAACATATGTTGGTGGCAATATGAAATGGTATAATCATTTTAGAATGCAATTTGGAATTACGTGATTAGTGAGTAAAATGTCCATATTCTTTGAACTGAAGAATCCATTTCTGGGTTTATACCCTAAAGAAGCTATAGATAAGAAAGACTCCATACATTCCAAAATGTTTATACTTGTACTTTTTTATGATAGCACAGAAGTGGAAACAAAATAAATTCCCATTGATTGGGGAATTAAAAAACAAATTGTGGGGGGCATCTGGGTGGCTCAGCAAATTGGGAGTCAGGCCCAGAGAAGGGAGGTCTTGGGTTCAAATCTGGCCTTAGATACTTCCTAGCTATGTGAACCTGGGCAAGTCACTTAACCCCCATTGCCTAGCCCTTACCACTCTTCTGCCTTAGAACCAATAATCAGTATTAATTCTAAGAAAGAAGGTAAGGGTTTTTTTTTTTAATTTGTGGTATACAAATGTAATGGAATATTACTCTGATATATGAAATTATGAGTCTGATGAATCAGAAAAGCCTGGAAAGATCTACATGAACTGATGCAGAGTAAAAAAATGATGAGACAAGAAAACAATATATATGATAACAACAATGGGGGAAATATTTTTAAAGTCAAAAGTTAAAATAGCAAAATTATAAAGATTGAAAAGAATATTAGTAAGGAGATATGAAAGGACCTTCTCTACACAACTCAACTCTTCATAGATGTGGGATGACTATAAGTGTTAATACATTTCAATATATTGTAGTTGTTTTTATTTTTCCTCTAAAAATATTTGTTATATGAGAAGACTCTGGGAATGGAAAGGGGAAGAGCATTTGAGATACTTATGATGGTATAAGCAATAGAAGATATCAATTAAAATATATAAAAGAGAGGTTGGAGATAGGAGAAAAGGAGAGAGGAGGGAGGGAGAAATAAAGAGAGAGGCGGGGTGGATGGGGTTGGAATACTCTGTGCTCAGCAGACAGCTGAATTGATTCCTGCTAGTGACAATACAACAGCCCAGCAGGTTCGCCAGGGTGTTTGGAGGGATTTATAAGAGTCATACAGACATTCTAAGCTCATTCTGCTGACTTGTATAATGTAAAGCAAGCTGCACCCATTATTTTAACTGCTGATGTGGCTTCCTATCTAAACAATCTGGTGCTAATAAGCCCCATGTATAATAGTTAGCAATGGTTTGGCTGAATAATTGTCACTAAATAGCATTCAAGACTTTGTTGTTTCTTATGTATATTGCTAATTATTTTACAACTGAAATAACATCCAGAGAACCACTGAATACTAGCATATAGAGTTCTTAATATTCCAGAAGATTGAGGCAGAGTATGATTAGGAATATCAAAGCTCCAATCCATGAACCAATGCCTCCCTTAAAGGCTTCATTCTTGCAGAATCACAGCCTTTTGAAAAATTTGAAATAAATTTCAAACAAATTCATATTTCACTGCTAGATATTTCACTGCTAGATTTGATTAAGAAAAGGAGTACAGAAAAAAAACTTTCAACAGGATTGTCTGGGAGAGTTTGTGGAGTGCACAAAGAAAATGGGAGCATCAGGGCTGTTCTAGTCCTATTTCTCTCCTTGAATCATAGTTTTTCAGTCTATTCTATGACAAATATGAACTAAAATTTGAGATTATTGAAAATATATGATGGTGTATACACATATGTTATATGTGTATATTCATCTGTGTGTATATGTATATATGTTTATAAATATTTAATTGAGTTCAATTTAGCAAGAGTTGCAGTGAGGTAGAGTAAAAAGGAGTACTGAATTTGGAGACAAAGACAAGGCTTTAGTCTTTACTTTTTTTGTAAGACATTTAACCATTCTGAGCATCAGTTTCCTGATTTATAAAATGAGGACAGTAGTACTGAGTCTCACACTGTCATTGTTAAGTGACATGTTGTGTAAAGCAATTTGTAACTGTGTACTGCAATATAAATGTGAGGTGCTGTACCAAAGTTGTGCTCAAATGTCTCATGAGGTATAGAGATGACTGACCATGGGTTCGTTAAAGGTCTACCCACAAAATATGAGCTCTAGCAACTATTACTAGACTGAGAAAGATCAGTAAGTAACTACAAGTCTATTTTCTGGAGACCATACTTATTTTATCATTGTCTATCAGGATGGCTGCAATTCCTAAAATTGACTACTAATTCATAGAATGGATTGGGCTATGTGATTATGATGAGAGTACCATATTCAATAAAATTAAAGAGTCTTGGAAAATTTAAATAAATGTAATCATGATTGAAAATATACTATGTGCAAAGTAATAAAGAGAGGAAAATAAATTATTTACTCAATTCTTAAAGTGATTATGATCCAGTAGGGATGATAATACATTAGACATAATTTGAAAGTATATAATAGATAGATAACTCTGGAATTCCTGTTCTACAATAACCTAATTTCCCTCCATTTTAGACCTCTTTTATTCTCCTTCAAATTGCTTCCTTCACTGAAACAAGTTTTTGTTTTTTTTTTTTTCCCAGATGATACAACATTGCTGGCCATCCTTTCTAAAGAACCTCTACCTTATCTCACCTGCCTCACACATGAACTGTTCCTGGAGGGAGAACTGGATTTCTCACCTGGTAAAAATACTGCAATTTCTAGACACTTCCTTTTGCCATCAGCAGCTCCTTCTTCTTTCATGTTCAAATTAATTTTTTTTACCCTATACAAATCATGGTACCTACTGTCTACTGATATCAAAGTCCCTCTTATCTCAAGAATTCCAGCATTCCTGGTTCACAGTTTTCCTCCCTTCCCCAACTTCCACTCTTATACTATACTAGAAAACTAAAGTATTCATGTTGAGTCCCTACCAAATACCTTAATTTCCTTATATCTCAGGCTCCTCATATCCCATGAATTGTTAATCCACATTATCCAGGCTACAGACAAGGACAATTACCCCTTGGATCTCACTATTGGCCATAAGTGTTCCACTTCTTTGAACAAGAATTCTTTATGTCAACAATGATTCCATCTCCCTTTGTGCTTTATCTCTTGCAAATCCATTCTTCAGTCTCTTTTTGATTTCATATCCCTACATATCTTAATATTTTCTCAGGCCATTATGCCAGCTCTTTCTTCAGATTCCACCCTATTAGGGATTCCTCCCTTCTAGCCTTTAGATTATCAATGGGTTGATTGATTTACTCAACTCTACCTCCTATAATTGGTAAAATGTCCAATTCCATGAATTTAATATAAATTGTGCCCATTTATTCCATTTAGAAACCCATTCTTGGTTGGTATAAACCTTAACCTTTGTCTGACCACACACATGTACCATGGGAGGAATCAGAAGTCCCAATGTGGCATCCTGGCATACAGAAAGAGCTGGTGGAAATCCCCATGTAACCAGTGGTGGGTCCAGAAGTCTAGTCTCAGATCTGGACTGACATTTAGCTTGTCTTATCCAAAGGTCTCAGGAGGAGTGGTGAAAACTGGTTTTACAAGAGAAATGTCAGAGGAAGTTCTCTCTCTTATGCTGGACGTTGTATACTCTCTCTCCTCTTTTCTGGAGCACTTAGTGTTTAACATAAACTGACTTATCTCATGGCCAATCAGCCATTTAAGGGGATGTAGCTGTGCCACTTGGAGCACCAGTCAGGGAGCATGGTAGTCAGGTGCAGCCAGATGATCATGTTCTCTCTCTCTCTTGCACGCTCTCTCTCTCTCTCTTTTCCCTCCTCTCTCTCTCTCTCCTTTACTAATAAATGATTATAAATTAATATACAGCCTCTAGAGAAATTTATAATAATACAATTAATTTTCATGGTCCTATGGAAAAATCCTTAAAACTATATTCACCATTGCTTAAGAGTAATAGGCATGGGAAATACAGTTCTGCTTATAGATTGAGTCTATTTAAGGACTCATTGAGCTAAGACTAGACTAATTCATTCTGATTAGATCGACTAGTGAGTTATAATTCTTTTAACATGTAAACTCATGAAATGAAGGGGGAAATATAAGCAAAACTTGATTTGGTGTACCATAGGGGTTGTGGTAAAATAGCAGAAAAATGATTGGGGCAGGGGGAAGATTCTGAGATTATACAAACACATTAAGGCAATTAGAGGGTAATGAAGCAGTGAACAGAATTTTTTTACATAAAAGTTTCCCTATCTTTAAAAATGAGGGATTAGACTTGATGACCTCCGTGGTCCATTCCTGCTCTAAATCTATGATCCTATCATTGAATTATTTTGAATGGAAAGGTGAAATATTTGTCCAGTGACCAAAGAATCAACCTACTCTTGGAAAAATTAATCCATATCAATACTAATATTCTTATGATAAACAAAATGAGGATATGAAATAGAAAGATGACTCACAAATTCTCCATGAGGAAATAAATAAAGGAGTTGGAAGAGTTGACCCAAAGCCATCATTTCATGGGACACTTGGAAATCTCATCTTGCATTACACATGGTGAACATAAGCCAAGGAATGACATGAATATAATTACATATATAATAACATTTGCTGCAAAAGATATTAAAGAAAGAATATCTAGGAATAATGTGAAAATATCCTCTAAAACAAGACAATTTGTACATTGATAGGAGTGAGTACAAAAATTAACATTGCTTTTATCTTGAAAGTTAGGAAATCAGTCAGTTGAGAGTCATCACAATCACCTTTCTATATTCAACCCCCTCATAAATTAGACAGAACAAAGTTCAAACTAGAAAGGAGAAAGATTTTTTAAAAGGCACTTTACCAAGATAAAATCAAAGTGAATATGTAACTGTAGGTATAAAAGGAGATAGCATAAACAAATTAAAAGAAAAATATATTGCCTATGAGATTTATGGATAGGAAAAGAATTTATGAAAAAAAAAAAGATCTAGAAAGCACTGTGAAATGTAAGGCAGATTTTAATGCCTTAAATTGAAAGGTTTTTATACAAATAAATACAATGTAGCCAAGATTAGAAGGAAAGCAATAAGTTAGGAAAAAAAGTTTTAATAGACAATTACTCAGTTAATTTAATTCAGCTTCCCTTAGTTTTCTTTTTAAATCTTCTACAATAGAATCTCTTTTATCAGTTTTTTCTTCAGGATCATTAGATAAATATGTGGCCTTTCTTCTTAATTCCTCCAGATCAAGCTCTTCCCAATCTGGATAATTAGATTTAAACAATTGTCTGACCCTTCGTACAGCATTTTTTACAAATATACACTTGATGTGGGCAATGGTGCCTTCATTAAGTGTATCCATTCCCAGGAGAGTTTCAGCTGCCTTGGCATTCCTCTCTAGGAAAACCACAAGTGCTTGGGACACTTTCTGCTTAATGGCCTAAAACTTGGACCAAGAATTGGGCCCCTTCATATATCTCCCCATGACTTCCAGTACTGCATCCCTTGATTCTATAAGTACCTCATATACCTCCTCCCCCCGGCCCCCATCTGCTATATCCAGTTTTAAATTCTCTGGCCATGATTGTAAAAGAGGATCTGATCTAGTTTCCTGTATGAACTTATTTCTCTCTCTCTTTTGTAAGTACCTCTTTCATTAGGAAAGCAAAATCTTTAAAATCTGGGTCATACAATTCAATTGCCCTTCACATCTCCTTGATAACTTTATTGGGTTCATCACTAAAATTTGGGGTTCTCCTTTTAATAGATTCAAGGTCCTCTGGGGAAAATCTTTTATGAGTCCTCACTTTGTGTACCTCATTCTTTGTTACCACTGGCAAGTCTCTAAGGGCACATAGATTCACTTTTCCAGTTGCCTCTTCTGACATTTTTTCTCTGTAAAAATTACAGTTTCTTTCTGAGTGCCTCACTAGGAGGGAGAGGGGAAGTGATATATAAGACAGCTGTGGTGATATAAGTAACAGAAGCATGAGACTTGTACAAGACAAACCCACAGATTAAAGTTAGTGGAACATAGGCAATTACATCAATTATCTTAATATCCATTACAGGTTTCATACATTCCAATTCAAATACAAGGTGACAAAAGTTAGAGAAACTTACAAATATACCATAAGGTATGTATATCATATATTTCAATAACAAAATTAACATTGTGTTTAACATATCTGATGACATGTTTACATCCACTATTACTGAAGAATTAAATATAGTATAAGTGTTATTACATTGTCCAATATACATATAATGAACAGGTTGTTATAATTTTCAAAAATTCAAAAAACAGTTTTTCCAAAATGGCCAGTCTAAGATAGTCACCAGGAGCACATGGTACAGTCAAAATGACTTCCCTAGGCAAACCAAGCCCTCAGAATTCTTTTGGACCTTCCCTCTCAGCTCCTGGCAGTTCAGAGAGGCTTTGGAATGTTGACTCAACTGAACTTCCTATGGTCACTTTACTACAGCTAATATATACTTTAAACATACCATGAACAATATAAACCTAGCTGGCTCTGCCAAACTGTTATTGTGGGATTGTTAAGGGGAAATAACAAGAGGGAAATACATAACTATTTTAAGTTTATTGTTGGGAAGATTGAGAGGAAGGAGGGTAAAAAGGGTAAGGGAAGGTTCTTAAAGCTTAACCCCAAAACTTAATTTTCTTAAAACTATCTTATCTATAACTTATTTATGCTGAATAAATTATTCCCAAAACACAATCTCACAGTGTATGGGCCAAGATCCCAGAAAAAAAAATGTCCAAAGTAGGTCCAATAGAGAAGTGGTTCTTTGGTCTTCTGTCCAGATGCCAGTAGCCAGTCCAAGAAGGTGTTCTCTCACTCAAGCTGTTATCTTCCAAAAGGTCAGAAACCTGATAGACATATGGAAAATCTCCAATCTCTCAAAAGCCTTCTTCAGGAGAGACTGTTTTACAGTTGGGACCTTGGAATCTTCACCCAGATCTTGACTCAGGCTCCCATGTGACTCTCCATCACATGTCCCTGTCAATCAATTGGAAGTTCATATTGCAAAGTCCTTTTGCAATCTTCCTTTTCTTATTACAGTTAGAGGTCTCATATCTAAAATATACAGAGAACTTGTCAAACATGTAAGAATGTGAGTCATTTCTCCCCAATTGCTCAGTTTTCAGAAGAAGAAATCAAAGTTTAATTGAAATATATGAAAAACACTCCAAATTAGTATTGATTAGAGAAATGAAAATCAAAACCATTCTGAGATATCATCTTACATTTATCAGATTGATAAAAGGGCAAAATGATAAGTGGTGGAGGATATATGGAAAAATTGGGACCCTAATACATTTTTGGTAGAACTGTGAACTGATCCAGCCATTTTGGAGAGCAATCTGGAATTATAGTCAGTTTTAAACTGTTTATGTCTTTTGACCCAGCAATAGGTTTGTTTTCTAAGGTAACCAAGGTCAAAGGAAAAGAAACTATAGGTTCTAAAATATTTATAGGAACTCATTTTGTGATGGCAAAGAACTAAAAACTGAAGGGGTGGCCATAAATTGTGGAAGAGTTGAACAGACTATGGTACGTAATTGTAATGGAATTACTATTGTACCATAGGAAATGACAAACTAGATAATCACACACACACACACACACACACACACACACACACACACACACACACATACACACAAAATAAAACCTGGGAAAACTTATCTGAAGTGATGCAAAGTGAAGTGAGCAAAACTAGGAGTTACTGTATACAGTAACAACAATAATAGATGATGATCAACTGTGAATGATTTAACTATTATCAACAAGAAAATGATCCAGAAAAACTTCAAAGAACACATGATGAAAAAGGATATCTCCCATTATAGGAGGAGCAAATGGAGTCCAAATGCAGATTAAAGCATGCCATTCTTCACTTAAACTCCTCCATTTATTTTTCCCTCATATGAACAATATGTGTTTTGTTTCCCAAAATGATAAACAGGGAAATATGTATAATCCATTCAGAAACCTTTCCCCCCTTCTGGCAGAATTCAATTCTATCCATTTCCAACTGCCTGTGTGGTAGATGTGAAGATATAGGGAAGAAAAATTATCTTCATGGAGTAGAAGTTGTTGCAAAGAAGCCATAATTTAGGCAGGAAGATAAAAACCAGAGAGAACTGGGGCAGAGTACAAGTGTATGTGGAGGTCCACAATGCCTGAAGAAAAGGGAACTGGTATTCCCTGGGAATTAATTCTACCTTCTCAGAAGTCAAAAGGACAAGAACTGAGGACAATGAAAAGTGAATTCCCCAGCAGAAGAGGCTGAGAAAGCTTTTAGATCCTCAGCTGAGAACCTTTCTCATATTTTACTGAAAAAAAAATGAGCCCACAGTTTCTTCTTCTTTCCCACTTCCTCAGTTCCTATCATTCATATACCTTCTGCCCCTTACTTCTTCCCTTGCCTCTCTCTTTTGATGATGCCTTACTCCTTACTAAGACTAACTGTTCTACTTAGTCAAGTGATCCCATTTCATCCTGTCTCCTATAACAAATTGCTCTCTCATTCTCAGTCTTATTTTCAATCTTTACCTTTCTACTTTCTCATTTCTGAATGCCTACAAACATGCCTATGTTTATCCTATGATAACATAGTAATATATTAAAACCCTAACTAGTTCACATTCAGCACTTTACAAAAATGTGTTTCCCTATCCCTCAAGTCTATTGCCTTCATTCTGTTATTTCCTGTTTATTCTATACGTAGCTTGTTTGTACATATTGCTTTGCTTGTTATTGCTTCCATTAGATAATGAGTGCCTCAAAGACCAGACTATCTTTTGTCTTTATTTGTATGTCTAGCACTTAGCACAGTGCCTGCCACATAGTAGGAACTTGATAAAAATCTATTGACTGACATTAAATTTTGGTTCACATTAAACACAACTTGGAATCATTTTATAATTTGCACTTATCAATGGTCACATTATTCAAACTCATAAGAATTGTGTCCTAACTATTCCCCAAGGTCTGGGCAGGGACCTAGATAGGAGACAAAGTACCTCAAATGACACAAGATTCACATTCTAATCTCATCTAGGAATCTTTTTTCTGAGGGATCTTTAATGACTAATCATCTAGCTTTTGTCTAAAAACTATAGTGATATTACCCTCAGAAACCACACAAGATTTCTCATTAAGGATTGTTCCAAGTATTAGAAAGTTTGCCCTTAAATCAAAATTAAATCTATCTCCAGGTTTTCTGGATGACCCATGAGATCATTTCATAAGCTCAGAGATACAGAGCTCCAATTCCAATAATCTTTGCTAAGTAATGGTCATACTTAAAATTCAGTAAGGAGAATGGGGGATATTATCTGTCCAATAGTAGGTTCAAAAATAGCCAAAATGGAAAAAAATATTTTTTAAAAATAAACTTACTGGCATAAAAAAAGGGAAAAAAAATCACCACAGAAGAAAGTGCAGAACTGAGCAATGAAGACATGAATATTTCTAGGTCTTTCTGTCCACATTGATTTGAGTCACCTTTTAATATTTTTTATTTTAATAGCAATTTCATACATGATTTTCAGAAGTTAAATAATTCAACTTGTCTCCCCTCTCTTCTTCCCTCCCAACTCCCAAAGCTGGCAAGCAATTCAATCTAAATTATACATATATTATCACACAAAAAATGTTTCCATTTTATTCATTTTTGTAAGTTAATAACCTTACAAAATCAAAACCCTAAAACATATACCCAAATAAACAAGTGATAAATCATTACTCCAACAGTTCTTTCTCTGGAGGTGGATAGCTGCAGTGAACCTTTCATGACTTCATGGAATGGAGTTCCTCTTCCCAGGTGTTTGTAACATACCATTCCTGCTGAGTACGCCAAAACATAGAAATCTCAGTTCAAGGCTGCATAAACAGTTCCAAGAAATCCTGGGAATGGGTTAGCTCCCCTGTTGACATTCTGGGGAGGATTGGGGAGGATAGATTGTGTCTCTCGAGAAGAGCTTTAAATCTGGTGTGCTGCTTACAATAAACGTTCATTATCCTTTCTTTGATAATGTTCCAATCTTGCTTTCTTGCGACTCTGTAGCTATTCTTCAACAGCTCTAAGCTGTCCCCTGACAGTTCTAAACTGTCCCATATTGTGACTCTGTAGATGTCCCTGGCAAGTGACACCCCCGAAGGAGTGAAAAAGAGAAAAATTCAGAACAGAAAAAGGGAGATTTTTACTCCATAATTGGAGGCTACTTTTCACTTAAGATGAATGTTTTGATGTATGCAATTTGGGAAGATTGTTAATGATTTTGATATGATACAAATATAATTTCATGTATTATGGTAACTATTTGGCAGTTAAATGTGAAATGTTAACCAGATTTTATTGAGCACAACAAAACTCATGGTTAGAAGTTTGTTTTGTTAGATCTTGCTATTCATAATGGTTTCAGTGAACTTGAGAATTGTCTAAATGTGACTGATAGCCAGCCGGACACAGAAAGGGAATGTTTTATTCTATAAAGACAGAAATTGCACTGACTACTTTATAGATGTAAAAGTCATCCAGAAAAAGTTATGTTGTTGAGAAGAACTTATTCTAGAATTTAAATTTGGGACTTTTTCAAATCAGATTTATTTTAGTGTATGTGCTGTCTGAACTAGTAACAAGAAATCATATGACACAAGAAGTTTTTAAAGCGGTTAATCTGTTCATGGGATTTAATAGTACTAGAACTAAGAATTTGGTATTTTGCAAGAGAGAATTTCTAAAAGATGTTGTCTTTGACTAAGGTTATATGAATTGCTTTTAAAAATGTGTTCAATGTATATGAAGGAATATAAGGGTATATGATATGCAAACAGCAGCCTTGAAATCAAGAAGGTTTTGTCATAAGGATTAAATACAATTCAGGATAGTATCTTTCCTCTACTTATAATAATGGTAAAGAGGAGAAGCTAGAAGAAATAATAGGTAGACATACTAGTTGATACTATGAATTCTAGTGTGAAATAGATACAAGTTATAAATTGGAATACTGTTGATAGAATTAATCATGTATGTAGCAATATTTTGAGCTAAAAGAAAACTAAACTGGAGGATCTATTCTACTTTAGACAGAAGTTTGAGAGGAGTGCAGGTAAATGCTTTGAACTTCAGTTTGGTTACACACTGAAACATCGCTAAAGGACTTAATCAAAGTTATTTGGAAGTTGTGGAGTTCAAACTAAAATCCACTGAGAGTAATTATTATGAAAGGGATTTGATACATTCAGAATTTTAAATTGTAGAGGGGACAAGGCTGTTAAGTAATAAATCTAAATTGAGCCAAGGAGCCTTAGGATAAATTGCTCACAAGCTATTAACCCCTTCCTCATGCACAGGAAGAAGAAAGAAGTGCTTATAATTGTTCCACACTGATACTTAGGGACTGAAATAGGGACCTCAAAGAGTTAACAACCACTGTGTGATAGAACTTAAGATGAGTATATTTTAATTGTAGATTCAGAGGTTTTAAGATGCTCAAACAAACTTTGCCAGCCCTGTCTGACCAAGTAGCTTGTTTGAAGCTGCGGAATTTTAATGCAAACATTCCTTGTCCAGAATAATAAGATTATTCAGCCAACAATATGTAACTACAGCCCTTCATTCTGTAAGACTACATTTTCCTGCTCTGTACATCATCCATTATATGGATTATATTCTTATTGCAGCTGAAGATGAATCCCAAATAAGAAAGTGCTATAGTCAATTGGAAATTACCTTACAAAAATACCATTTAGTCATTGCTCAAAAACAGATTCAAAAAACAAGTCCTGACTTCCGGTTAAGATGGCGGCTTAGAGAAAGCTAAAGTTCAGATCTCCGGAAAACCCTTCCCGACCGATCTCAAACTATAAGCTCCTATGGTGCCGAAATTCAAAACGATCAACAGCACAGACCCTGGGAACCCTCCTCCTGGACCTGGACCCTGATCAAAAGGTACGGCTCCCCTCAAAAGCCAGAACCCGAGATTACTCGGACCTCAGGGGTAGGAGCGCAGAGTCCAAGGCTCCGGGAAGCCGCAGCCCGGCCCGGCTCAGAGAGCAGGGTCCTCGGAACAACAACCCTCAGGGTCTTCTATCCGAGTCCCAGTGAAAGTCACTGCCCCCGGAGCTCCCCCGGCAGAGAGCAGGTTGAAACAACAGCAACCCTCAGGGCGGGCAAGACAGCCTCACGGGCTGGATCCTGCTATCCAAGTCTCAGTGAAAGTCCCTGCCCTCGGGGCTTGGGGAAGCTGCAGCCCATCCCCCCGTAGGCCGACGAAACAGCCTCACGGCCCGCGATTCTGAAGGCAACTTCTGGAAAGTGAGCCGGGGGGAGAGTGTGGCCTCGTGGTCCGACCCTTCCATTCCAGTTCCAGTGAGGCATATTCAGTTTAACCCAGGGAAAGCTCATAGAACCATCTGCCCAGGACTAAAGCCTCTGATCACCAGACAGAGATAAGAAAAGCTAATCCTCCACATTCAGAGATTACAAACTCCACAGAAGCACAGAAGCCCCAAAATACCAAGAAAAATAAGAAGAAAGGGGCGACTTTGGACACATTCTATGGAGCCAAAATACAAAATGCAGAGCAGATAGAAGAAGATATACAAGTAATTGCTCCAAAATCTTCCAAAGGAAATGGAAACTCTCCACAAACCCAGGAAGAATTTGAATCAGAAATGACCAAAAAGATGGAAGCCCTCTGGGAGGAAAAGTGGGAAATAATGCAAAAGAAATTCACGCATCTACAAAACCAGTTTGACCAAACTGTAAAAGAAAACCAGGCTTTAAAGCAAGAACTAATAAAGCAAAGCCAAAACACCAAGAAATTAGAAGAGAACATAAAATATCTCACCAACAAGGTAATAGATCTGGAAAATAGAGGGAGAAGAGGTAATTTAAGAATAATTGGACTCCCAGAAAAGCCAGAAATAAACACCAAACTGGACATGGTGATACAAGATATAATCAAAGAAAATTGCCCAGAGATTCTAGAACAAGGGGGCAATACAGCCACTGACAGAGCTCACAGAACACCTTCTACACTAAACCCCCAAAAGACAACTCCCAGGAATGTAACTGCCAAATTCCAAAGCTCTCAAACAAAAGAAAAAATCCTACAGGAAGCCAGAAAAAGACAATTTAGATATAAAGGAATGCCAATCAGGGTCACACAAGACCTTGCAAGTTCTACTCTGAATGATCGTAAGGCATGGAACATGATCTTCAGAAAGGCAAGAGAGCTGGGTCTCCAACAAAGAATCAGCTACCCAGCAAAACTGACTATATACTTCCAAGGGAAAGTATGGGCATTCAACAAAATAGAAGACATCCAACTCTTTGCAAAGAAAAGACCAGAGCTCTGTGGAAAGTTTGATACCAAAAATCAAAGAGCAAGGAATACCTGAAAAGGTAAATATTAAGGAAAGGGGGAAAATGTTATCTTCTTCTTTTACTCAAACTCTCTTCTATAAGGACTACATTTATATCAATCTATGTATACTAATATGTGGGGAAAATGTAATGTATAAATAGGGGGTAAAGGAAGACCAAATAGAATAATCTTTCTCACACAAAGATTCACATGGGAAGGGGAGGGGAAGAAAACTCCTATAAGAAGGAGAGGAAGAGAGGGGGGGGGGGTATACTTAAACCTCAATCTCAGGGAAGTCAACTCTGAGAGGGAAAAACATCCAGATCCATTGGGATCTTGAATTCTATCTTACCCAACAAGGGAAAGGAGAAGGGAAAACCAAGGGGGGGAGGTGGAGAGGGAGAACAAAAAGGGAGGGAAAGAGAGGGGGGAGGGGGAGGGAAGAAAAAGGGAGGGACTAAAAAGGGAAACATCAAGGGAGGGGAAAAGGGGGACTGATTCAAAGTAAATCACTGGACTAAAAGGTAGAGCCGAAGAAGAAAAGGTTAGAATTAGGGAAGGCAATCAAAATGCCAGGGAGTCCACAAATGACAATCATAACTTTGAACGTGAATGGGATGAACTCACCAATAAAACATAGACGAATAGAAGAATGGATTAGAATCCAAAACCCTACCATATGTTGTCTTCAAGAAACACACATGAGGCGGGTTGACAACCACAAGGTCAGAATTAAAGGATGGAGTAAGACCTTCTGGGCCTCAACTGATAGAAAGAAGGCAGGAGTGGTAATCATTATATCTGATAAAGCCAATGCAAAAATAGACCTGATCAAAAGGGATAGGGAAGGTAATTATATTTTGTTAAAAGGGACTCTAGACAATGAGGAAATATCATTAATCAACATGTATGCACCAAATAATACAGCACCCAAATTTCTAATGGAGAAACTAGGAGAATTGAAGGATGAAATAGACAATAAAACCATATTAATGGGAGACTTAAACCAACCATTATCAAATTTAGATAAATCAAATAAAAAA
Organism: Monodelphis domestica; assembly: GCF_027887165.1. Taxonomy (NCBI): domain Eukaryota; kingdom Metazoa; phylum Chordata; class Mammalia; order Didelphimorphia; family Didelphidae; genus Monodelphis; species Monodelphis domestica. The sequence continues at coordinate 243,753,596 of NC_077228.1, read as the reverse complement.
ATAAATAAGAAAGAGGTAAAAGAAGTGAATGAAATCTTAGAAAAATTAGAATTAATAGACATGTGGAGAAAAATAAATAGGGATAAAAAGGAATACACCTTCTTCTCAGCACCACAAGGCACATTCACAAAAATTGACCATACATTAGGTCACAGAAACATAGCACCCAAATGCAGAAAAGCAGAAATAATGAATGCAGCCTTCTCAGATCACAAGGCAATAAAAATAATGATTAGTAATGGTACATGGAAAACCAAATCTAAAACCAATTGGAAATTAAACAATATGATACTCCCAAACCGTTTAGTTAAAGAAGAAATCATAGAAACAATTAATAATTTCATCGAGGAAAATGACAATGGTGAAACATCCTTTCAAACCTTTTGGGATGCAGCCAAAGTGGTAATCAGAGGTAAATTCATATCCCTGAATGCTTATATTAACAAACAAGGGAGAGCAGAGTTCAATCAATTGGAAATGCAATTGAAAAAACTCGAAAGCGATCAAATTAAAAACCCCCAGCCGAAAACCAAATTAGAAATCCTAAAAATTAAGGGAGAAATTAATAAAATCGAAAGTGATAGAACTATTGATTTAATAAAGAAGACAAGAAGCTGGTACTTTGAAAAAACAAACAAAATAGACAAAGTACTGGTCAATCTAATTAAAAAAAGGAAGGAAGAAAAGCAAATTCATAGCATTAAAGATGAAAAGGGGGACAGCACCTCCAATGAGGAGGAAATTAAGGCAATCATTAGAAATTACTTTGCCCAATTATATGGCAATAAATACACCAATTTAGGAGAAATGGATGAATATATACAAAAATACAAACTGCCTAGACTAACAGAAGAGGAAATAGAATTCTTAAATAATCCCATATCAGAAATTGAAATCCATCAAGCCATCAAAGAACTTCCTAAGAAAAAATCCCCAGGGCCTTATGGATTCACCTGTGAATTCTATCAAACATTCAGAGAACAGTTAATCCCAATACTATACAAACTATTTGACATAATAAGCAAAGAGGGAGGTCTACCAAACTCCTCTTACGACACAAACATGGTACTGATTCCAAAACCAGGCAGGTCAAAAACAGAGAAAGAAAACTATAGGCCAATCTCCCTAATGAATATAGATGCAAAAATCTTAAATAGGATACTAGCAAAAAGACTCCAGCAAGTGATCAGAAGGATCATTCACCATGATCAAGTAGGATTCATACCAGGGATGCAGGGCTGGTTCAACATTAGGAAAACCATCCATATAATTGACCACATCAACAAGAAAACTAGCAAGAACCACATGATTATCTCAATAGATGCAGAAAAAGCCTTTGATAAAATACAACACCCATTCCTATTAAAAACACTAGAAAGCATAGGAATAGAAGGGTCATTCCTAAAAATAATAAACAGTATATATCTAAAACCAACAGCTAATATCATCTGCAATGGGAATAAACTAGATGCATTCCCAATAAGATCAGGAGTGAAACAAGGATGCCCATTATCACCTCTACTATTTGACATTGTACTAGAAACACTAGCAGTAGCAATGAGAGAAGAAAAAGAAATTGAAGGCATCAAAATAGGCAAGGAGGAGACCAAGTTATCACTCTTTGCGGATGACATGATGGTCTACTTAAAGAATCCTAGAGATTCAACCAAAAAACTAATTGAAATAATCAACAACTTTAGCAAAGTTGCAGGATACAAAATAAACCCACGTAAATCATCAGCTTTTCTATATATCTCCAACACAGCTCAGCAGCAAGAACTAGAAAGAGAAATCTCATTCAAAATCACCTTAGACAAAATAAAATACCTAGGAATCTACCTCCCAAGACAAACACAGGAACTATATGAACACAACTACAAAACACTCGCCACACAACTAAAACTAGACTTGAACAAATGGAAAAACATTAACTGCTCATGGATAGGACGAGCCAATATAATAAAAATGACCATCCTACCCAAACTTATTTATCTATTTAGTGCCATACCCATTGAACTACCAAAATACTTCTTCACTGATTTAGAAAAAAACATAACAATGTTCATTTGGAAGAACAAAAGATCAAGGATATCCAGGGAAATAATGAAAAAAAAAACACATATGATGGGGGCCTTGCAGTCCCTGACCTAAAACTATATTACAAAGCAGCAGTCATCAAAACAATTTGGTACTGGCTAAGAAACAGAAAGGAAGATCAGTGGAATAGACTGGGGGAAAGCGACCTCAGCAAGACAGTATACGATAAACCCAAAGATCCCAGCTTTTGGGACAAAAGTCCACTATTCGATAAAAACTGCTGGGAAAATTGGAAGACAGTGTGGGAGAGACTAGGAATAGATCAACACCTCACACCCTACACCAAGATAAATTCAAAATGCGTGAGTGACTTAAACATAAAGAAGGAAACCATAAGTAAATTGGGTAAACACAGAATAGTATACATGTCAGACCTTTGGGAGGGGAAAGGCTTTAAAACCAAGCAAGATATAGAAAGAATCACAAAATGTAAAATAAATAATTTTGACTACATCAAACTAAAAAGCTTTTGTACAAACAAAACCAATGTAACTAAAATCAGAAGGGAAACAACAAATTGGGAAAAAATCTTCATAGAAACCTCTGACAAAGGTTTAATTACTCATATTTATAATGAGCTAAATCAATTGTACAAAAAATCAAGCCATTCTCCAATTGATAAATGGGCAAGGGAAATGGATAGGCAGTTCTCAGATAAAGAAATCAAAACTATTAACAAGCACATGAAGAAGTGTTCTACATCTCTTATAATCAGAGATGCAAATCAAAACAACTCTGAGGTATCACCTCACACCTAGCAGATTGGCTAACATAACAGCAAAGGAAAGTAATGAATGCTGGAGGGGATGTGGCAAAGTAGGGACATTAATTCATTGCTGGTGGAGTTGTGAATTGATCCAACCATTCTGGAGGGCAATTTGGAACTATGCCCAAAGGGTGACAAAAGAATATCTACCCTTTGACCCAGCCATAGCACTGCTGGGTCTGTACCCCAAAGAGATAATGGACTTGTACATTAATATTCATAGCTGTGCTCTTTGTGGTGGCCCAAAACTGGAAAACGAGGGGATGCCCATCAATTGGGGAATGGCTGAACAAACTGTGGTATATGTTGGTGATGGAATACTATTGTGCTAAAAGGAATAATAAAGTGGAGGAGTTCCATGGAGACTGGAACAACCTCCAGGAAGTGATGCAGAGCGAGAGGAGCAGAACCAGGAGAACATTGTATACAGAGACTAATACACTGTGGTATAATTGAACATAATGGACTTCTCCATTAGTGGCAATGTAATGTCCCTGAACAAATTGCAGGGATCCAGGAGAAAAAAACACCATTCATAAGCAAAGGATAAACTATGGGAGTGGAAACACCGAGAAAAAGCAACTGCCTGAATACAGAGGTTGAGGGGACATGACAGAAGAGAGACTCTAAATGAACACTCTAATGCAAATACTATCAACAAAGCAATGGGTTCAAATCAAGAAAACATCTAATGCCCAGTGGACTTACGCGTCGGCTATGGGGGGTGGGGAGAGGAAAAGAAAATTATCTATGTCTTTAACGAATAATGCTTGGAAATGATCAAATAAAATATATTAAAAAAAAACAAGTCCTGTACTCTATCTATGGGCTCAGTTATATGCAACATCTGTTATGCCTCAAAAATACAATTAAGAAAGGACTGCTTTAATACCTTAAATGATTATCAGAAATTGTTAGGTGATATCAATTGGGTTAGGCAATATTCATTTCTTACTACAACTGAATTACAACCTATTCAAAATACTGGAAGGGAGTTCTGATTTGAATTCCCCTAGAACTTTGACACCTGAGGCCTCTCTTGCTTTAGAGATAGTAGAAGACAAATTGAATCAGGCTCTACTTAACCATTATCAGCCTCAATTAGCCATGGAAGTGACTATTTTTGCAACTTTAATGTTACCAACAGGTGCCTTAACTGAGAAACAGTCATTGAATGGTTACATCTAAAAAGCAAATCAGGAAAGGCTTTAGAAAGTTATAATTGTCTTATGGCTCAATTAATATGGAAAGTCATAGAACATGTGGTTTCAGGTTTAGGACGGTATCCTCATGAAATCCAGGTACCCATTGCTAAAGATATACTACAGAAATATTTAGTCATGATGAATGGTCTTTACTATTAATGTACCCCATTGATATTACCACCTACACTCCACAAGGTTTATTTTCTTTTTTGTCACAACATCCTATTATTTTTCCTCATATTCTAAGAGATCATCCAGTATCAGGACCTAATGTTTATGTTGATGCAAATGCTAGTACAAGGTAGGAGTATACAAGGAAGGTAGGTCACCTGTCATTTTGACCACTCCTTTTTCTTCTACCCAACAAAATGAATTAACAGCTGTTTTACTAGCTTTTTGGTTATTTCAGGAGCCTTTCAACCTTATAATGGACTCTAAATATGTTTTTCAGTCTTTGCAAGGTATAGAACAAGCTGTCATCAGATCTACTCAAAGCAATGTACAAATGTTATTCTGTAAATTACAAACTGTCATACGACAAAAGACACATCCAGTATATGTCGTGCATGTACACAGTCATACCAATCTACCTGGACCTATTTTTAGAGGAAATAATATCATAGATCAAGCTTTGATTGCTCAATGTTATCTAACTGATATGCAATTAGCTGAGGAATCACATCATAGATTTCACCAAAATTGTACTGCTTTACGCAAAATGTTCTAACTCACAAAGGATAGTTTAAAAGTGCCCTAATTGTGTTCCAAACCACCCCCCAATGCATATTGCTGTTAATCCCAGAGGCTTAAATAGTACAGATATTTGGCAAATGGATGTGACCCATGAACTGTCCTTTGGATGACTTAAATATATCCATGTTACTGTGGATAGTCATTCAGGATTTTTATGGGCTTCCTGCTTGATGGGAGAAAGAACTTCTCATGCTATTAATCACTGCTTAATGACTTTTCAGATGGCTGGTCCCCCCAGAACATTTAAAACAGATAATGGACCTGCTTATACTTCCAAACAATTTTTTTTCTTTTTTGCCAAACTTGGGGTATTCAACACCTCACAGTGATCCTGTACAATCCACAAGGACAAACTATTGTGGAGCGCAGTAATGAAATACTAAAAACATTTTTTAAAACAAAAAGGGGGAGACAGCACCCCACATTGACGATTGGAAATAGCTGTATATACTATAAATAATTTGATCTTTACTTCCAATAATATATCCAGAGCTGAAAAAATTTTCTCTGCATTTTCTTATGAACAAAATTCAGGTACCAGGTACCAGGTACCAGGGAGTACCCCCTGGAGTCCAATTTGTCATGTGGAAAGATGATAATCAATCCTGGCAAGGACCTCACCCAGTGGTCCTGCCAGGCCAAGGTTTTGTTTGTGTCTCTACAGGTAAAGACAGAGGATGGCTCCCTTCCTGCCGAGTTTGAGAAATTGACCATAAAGAGGACAAGGAGAGGATGCAGGAAGCCTCGCAAGGAGACTCAACAATGTCTCCGTAAAATACTGACTCTTTTACTTCTATTCCAGAATTTAATTTAAGCTTCTGGAATAAAGAGATGGATTTTTGGGGAACAATCACCTTGGGTAGAGTATGTCGTCATGGGACATGCTTTACCAGAGATCATCTTATATACAAAAACTAACTCTGATATTCCTGGCATTTACCATTTTGAGAGATAAGCTAAGGACAGCAATCAGGCCAACAATTTGTTTGTGCCTTTCAATTGGACTGGACTGGTTGAGGCACCCCCAGTGTGCCTGGCACGAGACCATCCTGAATGCCTGCCCCTCAGATCTCTGCAAGCGCATGATTATGGTCATCCTGACCTGTCAGACTCCTTCTGAATAGGACCTTATCATGTAGACAAGGGGGTAAAATATGAAGGTTATGGCCAATGGCAATATCTAGGTTGGCTAGGGGAATCTTGTGATAGTACTTGGAGACAAGAAAGACCTATTTGTCCATGTGTGATGGAATATGAACAGAGACACTGTTAATATGTTTCTGCCCTTGTTATCATTTAGATCTAAAAGGGCATCATGTATTCATAGGAAAAATATGACTTGGGGCTCTTGGCAAAGCTACACAAGGTGTATTGGAAAGAAACTGGATTCTTATAAATTTCATGATTGTTTTATAGGAGGATACAGCTTGTCTTTGTGGGTGATGGCCCCCAGAGCTAATTGATTATATTCTGCTAATTTGACATAGATTTTGACTGATTATAGAAAGTTAGCCCTGGCATTGGATAAAGTAAATATGTCTCACTATGTTAATGTTCCTAATAATGGGAAAGTCCAAAAACCAGCAAATAGAAGTGTTACATTAAACCTTCAAGCTTGCCTAACAGGGGGATATACTTTTATAACTACAGTAAAAAAATAATCCTGAAGCTTTGAACATTACTGAAATAACACACAAAGGTGTTAGATATTGGAATGTAACTTGTAGCAATTGTGGTTTCAGTTATTGTGTAGGATCATGAGTGAATGGGCCGGTCTTAATCATCAAGCAACCACGCATGGCCCTTTTTGCCACTGAACATAAAAATTCATGGTATGGCAGTTCAGGGGATCAAATTCTTCATGTATTACAAGAAAAAATAAGACCATGACATAAACGATGTATTACTTGTATTGCATTGGGCACAGTAGCATTAGTTTCTGCATTGGCTTCTACTATAATAGATTCTTTATCTTTGGCACAATCAGTTTCTAACTTACATACTCTTGAACATGATGTCAATTATTTGAAAGCATTGGCTACTAATGTAACTTCAGCATTAGAAAGACAAAAAGAAAATGATATGAGTTTTACAAAAGTATTATGATGTTACAGAAAAATATGATTGATTTAAGTAATGAAGTAGAATATTTGTCATTGAAAACACACATGAAAAGTGATTATAGGTACACTACATTTTGCTTACTACCCATAAGAGTAAATAATGATACAAAAACATTGGAAAAAATAAAATTACAATTACAGGGATTATGGGACCATGAAAACATCACCAAAGATATTAATTATTTGGGTATATTAATTCAGAATAGTGATTCATCCTTACAGGAGAACCTTGAACCACAGCATATTGCAGATTCTTTGTTTAATTGGATTGAAACAAAAAAGGAATTGTTTTCCTCCTTATTTCATGATATTACTCTTCTTGTAGTTGGTGCACTTGTGATTTTGTTTATCTGCTTATGCTTGCCTTGTTTACTAAAAACTTTAATGACTAGTTTTGCTGTATTGCAAAAAACTATTAATCAGACCCTGTACCAAAGGGAATTGGATGGCATAAACAAAAAAGGGGGAATTGCAGTGAACCTTTCATGACTTCATGGAATGGAGTTCCTCTTCCCAGGTGTTTGTAACATACCATTCCTGCTGAGTACGCCAAAACATAGAAATCTCAGTTCAAGGCTGCATAAACAGTTCCAAGAAATCCTGGGAATGGGTTAGCTCCCCTGTTGACATTCTGGGGAGGATTGGGGAGGATAGATTGTGTCTCTCGAGAAGAGCTTTAAATCTGGTGTGCTGCTTACAATAAACGTTCATTATCCTTTCTTTGATAATGTTCCAATCTTGCTTTCTTGCGACTCTGTAGCTATTCTCCAACAGCTCTAAGCTGTCCCCTGACAGTTCTAAACTGTCCCATATTAATGATGTAGATATCCCCAGCAGATAGCATTCTTTCTTGAGTCTCTCTGAATTGTTATGGATCATTGTACTGCTGTTAGTAGCAAAGTCTATCATATTTGTTCATTCCACAACATTACTGTTACTGTGTACAATGTTTTCCTAGTTCTGCTTATCTCATTCTGCATCAGTTCATGTTGGTCTTTCTAGCTCTTTCTGAAATCATCCTGTTTATCATTCCTTTTAGCTCAATAGTATTCCATCACTACCATATATCACAATTTGTTCAGCTATTCCCCAATTAAGGGACATTCCTTTCATTTTCAATTCCTTGTCAAGACAAAAGGAGCAGCTATAAATATGTACAAACGGACAAACAGGTCCTTTCCCATTTTTTTTAACTCTTTGGGATACAGAAATAGCAGTGATATTACTGAATCAAAAAATATATTCTTTTATAGCCCTTTGGCATAATTACAAATTGTCCTCCTGAATGATTAGATCAGTTTATCACTCCACCAGCAATGCTTTAGTGTCCCAGTTTTGCTGGGTTTCCTCCAGCATTTATCATTTTCCTTTACTGTCAGATTGTCCAATCTTATAGGTTTGATGTGGTGCTTCACAGTTATTTTAATTTACAGATCTCTAATCAAGAGTGATTTTGAACATTTTTATATGATTATTGATAGCTTTATCTTCTTTATCTCAAAACTGCCTATTCATATCTTTTGACCATTTATCAATTAGGGAATGACTTGGATTCTTATAAATTTGACTTAGTTCTTTATGTATTTGAGAAATGAGACCTTTATCAGAGAAATTTGTTACAAAAAAAGTTTTTTCCCAGTTTGTTGTTTCCCTTCTAAACTTGGTTGCATTGGTTTTCTTAAGGAAAAAAATCATATGATATAATAAAAATTACTCATTTTATATCTTCTAATGTTTTCTTTTTCTTGTTTGTCATAAATTCTTCCCTTCTCCATAAATCTGATAGGTAGACTAATAATATCATTTTTTATATTTAAGTTATACACACATGTTGGCCGTATCTTGGTATAGAGTGTGAGATATTGATCTAAACCTAATTTTTGGCATACCGTTTTCCATTGTCAAATAGTGAGTTCTTGCCCCAAAAGCTGAGTTCTTTGGGTTTATCAAACATTAGATTGCTGATGCCATTTAACCCTAATGTATTCCATTGATCCACCCTTGTATTTCTTAGCCAGTGCAGGATTGTTTTGATCATTACTGCTTTATAGTATAGTTTGAGATCTGGTACTGCAAGGCCAGCATCCTTGACTTTTTTTTATCAGTTCCCTTAATGTCCTTGGTCTTTCTAATTCTATGAAATAGTTTTTGGTAGTTTGATTGGTATGGCACTGAATAAATAAATTAATTAAGGTAGGATTATCATTTGTATTACATTAGTTCAGTCTATACAGGAGCAATTAATGTTTCTCCAATTGTTTAGATCTAACTTTATTTGTGTCAAGTGTTTTGTAATTATGTTCATATTTTCCTCAAACACTTCTTTATGCGATATGAATTGACCCCTTTCAATTTCTCTTTTCCCATTTCTTTTAGTGCAATCCTAATTTTCATCCCTAGATTTTTTTTTGCATATCAACCTACACAGCTTAGTACTATATCCTTTGTCTATGTATACTTCTAAGAATTATGATAATGATAATTTTTAGGAGTTACAGATATCATCTTTCAATATAAGCAATTTGACTTTAAATTTTTTTTCTTTTTCTTATTCACCTTTTAATACTTCTCTTAAATTATATATTTAGATATCACATTTTCTGTTTAACTCTGGCCTTTTCTTAAGATGCTTGGAAATCTATTTTATTAATTGATGTTACTTTCCCCTGAAAAGAATATAGTCAGTTTTGATGGTAGGTTGTAATTCCATTCCTCATTTGTAATTCCTGACTTGTAACTTCCATTACCTTCCAGAATATCATATTACAATACTTCTGATCATTCAATGTAGAATCTGTGTTATCCTGAGCCCCTAACTGGGGCTCCATGATTTCTGAATTGTTTCTTTCTGGTTGTTAACGTATTTTCTCCTTGCCCTGCAAGTTCTTGAATTTGGCTATAACACTACTGAGAGTTGTCATTTGGAGATTTATTGCAGAAGGTGATATGTGGATTCTTGAAATCTCTATTTTACCCTCTTGTTCAAGAGTATCAGGGCAGCTCTCTTAGATGATTTCTTGTAATATGATGTCGAAGGGTTTGTTTTTTTTTTTTTAAGCTTGGCCTTTAGGGAGTCCAATAATTCTTTTTTTTTAATTTTAATTTTATTTCATCAATTTAGAACATTATTCTTTGGTTACAAGGGTTATAAGAATCACATTCTTTCCTTTCCATCCCTCCCCCTATCCTTCCCATAGCCAATGCTTAATTGCACTGGGTATTACATGTGTCCTTGATCAGAACCCATTTCCATATTGTTGATGTTTGCACTAGTATGATCATTTAGAGTCTATATCCCCAATCATATCCCCATCGACCCATGTATTCAAGTAGATATTTTTCTTTGGTGTTTCTACTCCCACAGTTTTTCCTCTGAATGTAGATAGTGTTCTTTCTTGTAGATCCCTCAGAGTTGTTCAGGATCACTGCATTGCCACTAACGAAGAGGTCCAATTCATTCAATTGTACCACAGTGATTCAGTCTCTGTGTACAATGTTTTCCTGGTTCTGCTCTTTTCACTCTGCATCATTTCCTGGAGGTTGTGCCAGTTCACATGGAATTCCTCTACTTTATTATTCCTTTGAGCACAATAGTATTTCATCACCAACATATACCACAATTTGTTCAGCCATCCCTCAATTGGAGGGCATCCCCTCATTTTCCAATTATTTGCCACCACAAAGAGTGAGGCTATGAATATTCTTGTACAAGTCTTTTGCCTTATTATCTTTTGGGGGTACAAACTCAGTAGTACTATGGCTGGATCAAAGGGCAGACAGTCTTTTAGCACCCTTTGGGCATAGTTCCAAATTGCCCTCCAGAATGGTTGGATCAATTCACAACTCCACCAGCAATGTTGGTTCTTTCACTCCTGTATTCATTTTGTGGTGTCATTTTAAGATTGGTTGGAAAGGATTCTTATGGTGGTTTAGAGTTTCCTTGTTTCTCTCTACCATCTTGGATCTGGAACCAAAAATCAATTCTGTTTTTTCAAGAAATTCTTTTCTTTATTGGATGTTTATCTCCCCCCTCCCAATTAACCAGTTTTGCTTTTCAAACATATATTTTTTCATTACTTTCATTTCTTTTCCCCATTTTTCTTCAATCTAGCTTATTTTATTTTTTAATTTCTTTTTTAGTTCTTCCAGCACCTAAGACCAATTCTCATTTTTCTTTGAAGTTTTGCATGTGGTTGTTCTCATTGTCCCCTATTGACTCTGTGCCCTGCTCTTTGCCTCCATAGAAATTTTCCATGGCTAAGGCATTCCTTTGCTGTTTGTTCATTTCCCCAGACTTTATTTATTTATTTATTTATTTGCTTATGGACTAGGGATTCTGAAAGTTACTTGCTTATTCTATCTCCTCTGCTGATGGTTTGCAGAACCAAGCACTCCATGCTATTTGGTTCTAGGGCTAAGGACTTCACCATAACACAGTTTTGAAAAGCAAGAGGTAGGTCTGGGGTGTCAGGTGTTCTGTTGTTGTAGGTTGAGTCCCAGAATCCCAAAATTGGTCTATGCTGAGGCCCAGAAACTGGTGCAGTAGGTGGGGGGCAGAAGGGGGGTTAGCCAGCATTTCTCCATGGGCACTTTTGCTTCTAGTTGCCCTTTTTCCATGAAAACCAATTTTCTCTGCCTACCTTTTAAGTTGTGTTCAGCAGAAGAGTCCCCTCACTGTGTCCTGCTATTGGTTTTTTACTCCTGTCATTTTTAGGTACCTTTTCAAGATTGGTTTATAAGGATTGTCAGGGAGGTTTAAGCTTTCACTGCTACTAAGTCACCATTTTGGCTGCACCCCCATTTATAGGGTTTTTATTTTTAATATTATATTTATGAGGCACAGCACATCCCAGTGATTGTGAACTTGGCTGAAAGTGTTGATTAACACTAACATATTGCCCGAAGGAGTGACATGACACCCACCAGAGAGGAGCAGGGATGTGGAAAGGAGAACAGCTGATAGTAATGATTGGCAGGAAGCCCATCTAGCAGAAAATGACATCATGACAGCAGGAGAAGACATTGGCTGTTTTGTATTATTGAAAGTTTGAGCTTTTCCTCCTTAGATATATATATATTTTTTTGATTAAAATATTTTATTTACAATTTTCTTTATACATACTTTTTACATTTTCTCCAATTTAAAAACAAAATGGATAACATATACATACATGTCTGAACAGATTGTATCCACAGTTTGGGAAAATTACCTGATAAAAATGTAAAGGCTTTTCAAAACAGTTTTAAAAGGCAAACTTTAAATTATTCTAAGAATTTTATAACAACACTGGAGTTGCTGTTAAGACTTCTAGCCCAAAATATACATAAAAGCTCAAAATATTTCTATAAACAGTGTATACCCAAGAGCCATGGTCCATACTAGGTAGAAAATAACTTCTCCAATTACCTTATTGGAAATATTCTTTTAGAAAGAAAATACCTGTTTCTTACTGGCATACTGGTATCATGAGATAAATAGAATTCCTCAGGCTATGATAGTTATTCCCAAAGGTATATAAAATAATTTAAGAGTATCAATAGGAAGAAAAACTAAAAAGTAAAAAATGGAATTTTCTCAATGTTATTATAAGCTTATATTATTAATATTTAAGTTATAATAAAATATTGTTAGGATGATGGAATTCCATGAGTTTATCTATTACTTCACTCTACTCTTATTTAACATTTAATTCTATTGGTTGTTTAACTAAATTTCAGTACTTTCTTGTTTTAGGGGAAGTTCTTTAGTTTTTTGGGATCCCTTCAAAACGAGTTTAATCTAAAGATACAATCAAACTCACAATCTCAAAAAATTGTTATATGTGCAAACAAGATTTAAAATGTACAGTTAGGCTAAATGACCTAAGAAAGCTGCCATTAGCAATAAATTTTTACTGCTGTCTGACAAATATTTCTCAATGATATCTAATTTACATTTTGGCCTATATATATTTTTTTTATTTTTAGTTGAGACTTTCAAATTATAAGTTCTCCAAATAATTTTGATAGCTTATACAAACTAAAATGTTTGTATGTGAAATGAAACCTAACACCACATATACATAATATAAAAATGAAGAGCCCAATGAATATTGACATTTCTAGTATCAAATAATTCATTATAAAACATTCTAAAGCTTCATTTCATTTATGACAAACCTTTCCATCTGTTTCTTATTAATAACTTCACATACTAGATTAGTGTGTCTTTTAACATCAGGATAGCATGCTTTCTAGAATGAGGTTTCAGAAGGTACAAGTTTAAAGAAGGCCCAATCAATATTTCACAACTTATTACCTTAACTCCAGTAAAGTGCAGGGCATGACAAAGGAATAGAAAATTGTTTTAGGAAAAAAAAAATTCTATTAATTAAACTGTTTTCCAAAACCAGTAGTATTTCTCTTAATCATGTCTAAAAACAAAAGCTTCAATGGGAGAACTTTGCATTTTATGAAAAGGCTGTACTACAAGATTTTTTCTTTAAGTAAATTAGCATCAGAGTTTATATTGCATGAAAAGGAAGGCTGAAGAAGTGGAAGGAAACATTATCTAATAAAGAACAGCAAATAAAAATGACCTATTTTGTCAAGTTTTTAAAAGTTTATTTACATTAAGTATGTAGAAAGATCACAACAGTGACACTATAATTTTGAATCTCATTTGAACTTTAAAAAAACACTGTTTTGAGCATAGGTATAATGTAGATTAACAAAAATGCACAAGTTATGGGTGGGGGCAACATATAGTAAAATAAAGTTGAAAAAACCTTATGAAAATCATTCTTATAGTTTAACAAAAATAAACCTCTACAATTAAATCACAATTTTATAAGGGAATATAAGTTAGTTATGGATTTAAAATAACCTCCATTAGAACTATAAATATTCATAGCTAAAAACTCTCTTGGACATTATACATTCAGAACCCAAGCAAACATCAGTGATTCTTAATGCTCAAAACTGTTTACCATTAACATCAGTTTAGAAAGGACTTTAGAGAGGCTGAATTCCATTGTTCAAGTTAGGATTTCACAGCTGTTTGTTTTCTAAACTTTAACCTTGGCCTTATTACCTTTAATATAAAATATTAAGCATATGAACTTGACTGCTTTCTGAGATCTCTATTTAATAGCAAAAGCAGAACAAAAATACACTTGCAGTTAGAAAAATCCCAAATATAGGCACAAGAACAAAATGTTTTTACCTTTCTTTGTTTTCTTTGTCTATAATAAGATGGAGCATTTATAAAGACATAAAAATGAAGAAAAGATATCAAGGATATAAAAAGAAATTTTTTTCTCATTTTGTGCTTAACTAGGGAGAAAATTTTAGTTTTTGAGGGGGGGGGGGAACCACATACCTTTCCAAGACAGCTTGCTCACAAAAACTTATTAAAAAGGAAAGAAAGACAAAATTTTAGTTAAGGATTAATATTAAGATGTCAGTCAGGCCTTTGACTGTTTTTATTTAGTGTACAAGACCTTGGAAAAGCATTGATCATTTTATTTCCTAAAAAATGAAAAGAAAATTATATCCTAAAACTAAAACTTCTTTGCAAGCTTTACTCTGAGATGAATTATTAACAGATTAACCTCTTGCTCAATAATAGACTTTGCTGTTTGAATTAAAAGTTAACTTTAATGAAATATTTTGCCTTTTAAACAGATTAAGAATAATTACTTTTCTCAAATTAAAGGTTAGTTTTCTATTTTTATATAACTATTCATTTACTTTAATGCTTTTTTTTCACAAAAATTAACAAATTTGATATTTTTTAAACCAGATTTTACTTTGCAGTATTATGTACATCGGGCATGCAGAAAAAGTCACTATAAAGTTTCTTCTTTGGAAGCTCTTTCATCTGGCCACATTACTTTTAATGATGGCAGCATTCAAAACTTGTCTAACAGCACTATAGCATTGCACAAATGTTTTACATCTTTCACTTTCAAGTATAAGCACAGCCTATTAAAGGTGAATTAGAAGATAAAGAAAAGTGACGGCAATTTGAATTTGGCATACTACAGGAAGCAAATTCCCTGGTTACTCTGAACTAACAATTTTATTTGAGTTTAAATAATTAAAGGTATATTTAGTCCTAAAGCACTCTTCTTAACAAATGCATTTTTAAAAATTGTTCTTCATTTTTTTTTACCTTTGGGGTTATGATTCTTCATGATCT
Source organism: Monodelphis domestica (assembly GCF_027887165.1). Taxonomy (NCBI): domain Eukaryota; kingdom Metazoa; phylum Chordata; class Mammalia; order Didelphimorphia; family Didelphidae; genus Monodelphis; species Monodelphis domestica. The sequence goes on along the minus strand of NC_077228.1, from coordinate 243,738,470 downwards.
ATGGTACAAAAGACAGAAGACAAGGGCATGATCACTAGTGCCACTGGACATTTGGGAAAAAAATAATAAGCTGATAAATTTCTTAAGTTTGAGGATATAATTATAAATCTGTTAACGGTTTCTTCCTAATGTCTGCAATTAAAATTAAGTTGTAAATCTTTAAGGGCTGTTAACTTGTGCTTAACAATAGAAGCATATGGCCCCATTTTGGCAAAAGTGGGAGTAGAGGGAAGAGAGGAAGAGGAAATGGAAGTTAAGATTTATTTTGTAAGGTTTTAAATATTTATATGTTATCACCAAAAATCTTCTAAAGGAAAAGAAAAGGGCACAAAGGTAAAGATAATAGCTGCTGACATTTTATTATTTCTCTCTTATTAATGAAATGGTAAACATGGCCTGTTTCAGATTTATGTTTCTCATTTTCATAATCCAATACCCTTGGATGATACCTGAAAATTATTATTAGATTCAAACACAAACTACAAATCATACCACTTCTGAATCTCAATTACATACAGTAGAGTATAACCACCTCTGGAGTGTTAAAAAGTGCTTGCACACTGCAGAATTAGGGCTTAGATATATTTCCAGTTCTCACTACAAACAGAATGACATTCAAATGTACTGAAAAGAGAAACATAGTCAAAAGTGAAAGAAAAACATTGATGTGATTTAACTTAATATTTACTTTTAAGATAAATATAAAATTTTAATCTTCATGGGTTTATATATGTATCATTAATATAAAGAGTTGAAATGATACTGAATGTATGTACCAGTATGTACCAAAGATGGGATACTTTGATACCAAATGAGGTCTCCAGTTACTTTAATTTATTTTAAATATTAATACATGAAAAGATGTTAGTTACCACATCTTAAACAATTTAAAAATATAAGATCCTAACCACACAAAAAGATGCACTTTATAAAGATTTTATTATGTATTCATATATGCATATATTTTCTTCACTTGAAAACACAATGCAGATAATAGAAGGCATCATGGAAATAGTGTTTTGAGTATAAAAGGTTGATAATTTAGTAGAAAATTTATATTTTTGCATTTTCAGCAGACTACTATACAAAAGCCATGCAAAATGTTAGTTTTAAGCTGTTTTTATGACAATCAAAAGTGAAACATTGAAATAATGAGCAATCTAGAAGACTTCAGGTAGAAGAAAAGTCTGAAATCACTTTGAATGACACTTGAAGATAAGTCGTCTAGAAGACTACCCAATCCTACCCTGACACTTAAAAATGCTTTTAAAGGTATAAAATCAATTTTCCAAACAAGGGGATCATTCTATTCAACTGCTTCCAGAGGCATATAATTGCAACTGCTATTGTCTAGAAGACTTTACTGCATAAGCTCATGAGGCCATTGACAGAGGTAAAAAATGCAAGGAGAAAAGAAAATTTTGCAATTCCAGAACCAGAATGGCATTGCTAATAAATCTAGTGAGATGTATTCTGTTTCTCTTTATGCATTTAGTAACTACCACAACACAAACAAGTACTTAAGAGCCTTAAATTCTATTCTGTGCTTTCTTTCTTGTAAGGAGAGAGATGTACATTTTTAGCTGTAACTTCTAACATACTCTAATACATGTTCAGGAAAATGCAGGCTGCATATTGTAAACCATCTAGTTTACAGGGTATATGTAGGTACTCATCTTCTTTTTATTTAATTTCTTCAGGATCAAATGTGAGAATAGAATCACTGTAATGACCTTGGAGGCAAAGGCCTCCAAGAACCATTATTTGTTTGTCCAATACAACTACACCATGACCATTTCTACCAATTGGCATTGATGCCAAGATAGTCCACTGATTAGTGTCTGGGTCATAAACTTCTCTGGAAGGGCATCCTTGTGATTCAAAAGGTGCCCGTAAGATCACACAAACACCAGCAAACACATAAAGGTTACCATTGTAAGAAATCATTTTGTGAAATGATCTCACATAATTCATTTTGCACTTATTCTCCCAACAATTAGTAACTACTTGAGTTCTTCTAGTCTGGTGTTCTACTATTCTTCTTTACTAGGATCAAATACACACTTGTTGGAAAGTGGAAGATGAGGTAATTCCACAAGTGATAAACAACTTATGACTAATCACTGTCCCCTGGATAAGGATCCACAAATTCCCATTGTCTTCAGTGATGTCATAACATTCTGTTGAATACAATGTCTCATCCCTTGTTCTTCCAGCCACAGCATAGATGTCTCTACCAATAACACCAACTGAAAATTCTGAACGTGAACAGACATATCTGTCATTCGCAACCAAGTATTTTGTCTTGGATCATACCTGAACACTTTGAAGGAAGCATGGAATTCACCATCTAGCTCCAGTTCTTCTCCACCATGCTATGTCCTATCATTCCTCTGAATACTACAGTCTAGGGTTTGACAGGACAGATGCGGCTGGATTTCATTTCCATCAAAGGCTGGTGGTGAACACTATGAAAGTAATTCAGGACTTGGTCAACTTAATGTCGTGGCTGCCAAGAGTATCTATAAAATTCTGATGTCTTAACCTTCTCAAAAACACTGGATGGGGTCATCAAACAAAAACTGATGTTCTGAATGATGGTATCGGTATGTCTCCAGCATCTTCTATCATGCTGCAGCCAAGACTGAATAGCCTCGTATAGTTCTATTTCTGGGAACCTGCTTAGACAGTCATTATCCAAATAAGACTTTTTAAAGCTCAGATAGCACAGGAAGTCATCTCTTGACATTAGTGGCACAGAGTTCTCTAGCAGAAAGGAGTTCAACTTCTCCCTGATTCCCTTGATGTTTACAACAAAATCATCTAAGAGTCTCATAATTTCTGCACAATTTCCTAAGCCGATTTTGGCTAAGAGAAAAGAGCAGCAGAACTTCAGCACTTCTATAAATTGAACATATATTGTAGCCTGTAGGATTTCATGAACACTATTCATACTCAGTTCTATAGTTCCGTAGTACATGAATTGTAGGACATGGCTGAAGCCTATAGCAGTCAGACCTTTCAAATGAATTTTGTCCTGATCTTTCTCCCTCATATCAGCTGTGAACATCATCCTGAAGTAGTCACTCTGGGTGGCAAGGAGTGCTTTATGTGTCTGGAATTGGTAATCTTCAATGACAAGTGTGACATCAAGAAGCAATCCCTCCTCATATAGTACTCTGAACCCAGAAGAGATACTGGTGTCATGGATGGAGGAACTAAACCCTTCCATGTCCCCTGCCATGAATCCTCTTGATGGTCTTGGTCCAGTTAAGAGTGGACTGGTGTCTGCATCAGGAAAAGCACCTCTGCCATTGGTATTAATTGGTGTCCCTGGATTCAATCAAGAGGGAAATCCAAGGGCTGCACAGGCCATGAAGAATAAACCCTCCTCATCCTCCTGTTCCTGCTCCTCCTCTGGCTCCTCTCACCTCTAGAGGGGCTCCTCCCTCCAGTCCGGGAGCAGGTGTGATTTTTAAGATCTCTATCTTGCTTGGTCTTGCACCAAAAATTGTGCACACCCACACTACACGGGCATGTGATAGTCAATGACAAATCAGAAATAACTAACTGCCCACCTGGGCTGTCCTAAGCCAAGCTTGAGCCACCATTGTCACTTGTGAGGCAGAGGAAGTGACATAGAGAGCAACCTCTGGAGTTCGCTCACTTCCTGGGGACAAAGCTAGGCACCAGTTCGTGCTAGGAATTTGAGCAGAGAGGAGGCCCGCAGACAGCTTTCCTTCAGATTGGTCATGTGAGTCAAGGACTGATTCTCCTTTCTACCTTGGCCTTCTGGCCTAAACTACCTCTGGCTCTGCCAGAAGGTTGAGTTAAACTTTTTCCTTTCCCCACTCTCTCTTTCTCTCTTACTCCCATTTTAATTAATCCACCACAACTCCATTCTGACTTAAGTGTTTCATTTAGGAATTTCATAAGTGAATTCCTTGGCGACCATAAATTAATATTATATCAATCTTCAAAGTGATTTCACTATAACACAGGGGACCTTGAAAAGGTCAGCATGGGGGAGGGCCTGTGCACCATCTGCTGGGGTGACTGCAGCCCCCGCCATCCCTTCCCCCTAGCACAGCGCCAGCACCAGCATCTTTCTTTCTTTTAGATATATCTTAATGGACATCTCTTCACAGTTGTTTTGGCCATATTTCTTCTGCATGTGGTTCTGCCCCATGTGTGTGTTCTTTAAATTCCTACTTTTCCTCTATAAAGCTTCCTCAGAAGGGAGAGAGAAGCTTTAAGGTAGGAAGATAGAGAAAGGATAGAAGTTTTAGATACCACGAGGGGGATGACGGAGTCAAATTAGAGATATGAGGTGGCAGGAATGAGTCTTTATTAATTATCCATAAGCCACAGCCAAGCTTTGATCAAAGGACCACTCCGAAGGCTTTTACCAGTCCAGAGATCCAGATTCAATACCACACAGGTCAGAGAGATGATAGAGAAAGATTAAAGATGGAGCCTGGCCCAAGGCTCCAGCAAGGACAGCCATCAGTGCGAGCTGGAAGGGAGCAAGAGCAGAAGAGAGAAAGGCGGAGCTGGCTGAGGCCTATTTAATCTCTTTGATATGCAAATATACACAGTACATAGGGATGATCATCATTGGTTAATGACAAGGTATAGGTGTGGTTTCTCTTAACCAGGTGAGCACAAAGAAACCTGTGTTCCCTCCTAACCTGGGGGAAGCTGGGGTCAAGGGTCAGAGGCTTTCCCAGCCATGTGCAATACTGAGCATGCTTTTAAGACAATCTATACATACCAACTGTTCCCCTTGCCCATAGCTAGGGGTGGACTGCTACATCTCCCCCTTTTTGTTTGACATAACAATAGTGCAATATCAAAATGTAACAACATTACAGTATTAACAAATACAAATACAAACACTCTGGTGCATAATCATATTCTGATACAGAGATGAAAAACCCAAACCAGATTGTATAACTTAGATATACCAATCAAGAGTGAACATCAGCATAAATTGATTTAGTGATCAATCTTAAAGATCCCAAACTGATCTTTCTATCTGCCTGTCTGCATTTCACAATCAGTGCAACAGTCTTAGTAGATATAAAAATGTTAAGAAAATAATTTCCACACTACTGATCCTGGTTTAATGAGGTAGAATTCTATGGCTCACAAAACAGGTGCAATAATCAAACATGCCACCATTCACAGTCTGGACTATCAGAAGTTGTCAGCCTTTTCAACAGTTAGCAAAATGCTATCTCTGGAGATGAAGGATAAGTCCTTCCTTTCTCTCATATTGATACTGCATCTTAGGGATCTATTCATGCTCACTGCCAGATGCCTGCCACATAGGAAACTTGTTGGTAGCCCGATGCCAGGACATCAAGCGACTGAGGGTGTCAGTACGCCATGTCTCTGCATTTCCCAATCTCAAACATCCATTTCATATGGAAAGTGTATAATCGTGGCCATGGCTATCTGGTCCATAATGAAAATGAAAGATTCATTATGATTCCCCTTACATGCAATCAGACATCACTCTCCAGGATGGTCATCTAAAAATTAACAAATGCTGTCATAATTCTCACAGTCTCAGATTCCCCTGTGGCCGAAAGAGTTAGATACATGCACCTCTGTGGTTTTGGATCAGAGCATCAACAGTACTTTCCTAGTACTTAAAATTCTGGCAATAATTGTGCAACAAAAAAATCAAAGTTGAATACTTGAAAATGAATCAAAAGTGTTCTCTAAAATGAACATACTGATATCTATAAGATTCCTCTCCCTTTTCTTTTTGTTTGTGTGTTGTGAGAGATCCCTTCAAAGAAAAACATCCTCTCTGAACAATTCTGGAGGATCATGTCATCACCTATCAAATGATCTTAGAAAATAATCCTGGGGACTTCCAGTCAAGATGGCGGCTTAGAGAAAGCTAAAGTTCAGATCTCCGGAAAACCCTCCCGACCAAACTCAAACTATAAGCTCCTAAGGCACCGACATTCAAAACGATCAACAGCATAGACCCTGGGAATCCTCCTCCTGGACCTGGACCTGGATCAAAAGGTACGGCCCCCCTCAAAAGCCAGAACCCGAGATCACTCAGGCATAAGGTGTAGGAGCACAGAGTCCAAGGCTCCGGGAAGCCGCAACCCCACCCCCCTCAGAGAGCAGGGTAGTCTGAAACAACAGCAACCCTCAGGGCCTTCTATCCGACTCCCAGGGAAAGTCACTGCCCTCAGAGCTCCAGGAAGCCGTGGCCCATCCCCCCGCAGAGAGCAGGGTCCTCTGAAACAACAGGAACCCTCAGGGCCGACAAAACAGCCTCACGGCCAGCTATTCTGAAGGCAACTTCCAGAAAGCAACCCGACCCAGTCGAGGGGGCACCTTAGCAGCAGGGAAACAGAGAGAACCGGGGGAGAGTGTGGCCCCCTGGTCCGACCCTTCCATTCCAGTTCCAGTTAAAGTCATTGCCTAAAGGCATACTCAGTTTAACCCAGGTAAAGCTCATAGAACCGACAATCTGCCCAGGACTAAAGCCTCTGAACACCAGAGATAAGAAAAGCTAATCCACCCCATTCAGAGATGGCAAACTCCACAGAAGCACAGAAGCCCCAAAATCCCAAGAAAAATAAAAAGAAAGGGGGGACTTTGTACACATTCTATGGAGCCAAAATACAAAATACAGAGGAGATAGAAGACGATACAAAAGAAAATGTTCCGAAACCTTCCAAAGGAAATGGAAACTCTCCACAAACCCAGGAAGAATTTGAATCAGAGATGACCCAAAAAGATGGAAGCCTTCTGGGAGGAAAAGTGGGAAATAATACAAAAGAAATTCACGCATCTACAAAACCAGTTTGACCAAAGTGAAAAGGAAAACCAGGCTTTAAAGGCCAGAATCAGGCAGCTGGAAGAAAACGATCATGTAAAAGAGCTAGAATTAATAAAGCAAAGCCAAAAGACCAAGAAATTAGAAGAGAACATAAAATATCTCACCAACAAGGTGATAGATCTGGAAAATAGAGGGAGAAGAGAGAATTTAAGAATAATTGGACTCCCAGAAAAGCCAGAAATAAACACCAAACTCGATATGGTGATACAAGATATAATCAAAGAAAATTGCCCAGAGATTCTAGAACAAGGGGGCAATACAGCCACTGACAGAGCTCACAGAACACCTTCTACACTAAACCCCCAAAAGACAACTCCCAGGAATGTAACTGCCAAATTCCAAAGCTCTCAAACAAAAGAAAAAATCCTACAGGAAGCCAGAAAAAGACAATTTAGATATAAAGGAATGTCAATCAGGGTCACACAAAACCTTGCAAGTTCTACTCTGAATGATCGTAAGGCATGGAACATGATCTTCAGAAAGGCAAGAGAGCTGGGTCTTCAACCAAGAATCAGCTACCCAGCAAAACTGACTATATACTTCCAAGGTAAAGTATGGGCATTCAACAAAATAGAAGACTTCCAACTTTTTGCAAAGAAAAGACCAGAGCTCTGTGGAAAGTTTGATACTGAAAAACAAAGAGCAAGGAATACCTGAAAAGGTAAATATTAAGGAAAAGGGAAAAATGTTATCTTCTTCTTTTACTCAAACTCTCTTCTATAAGGACTACATTTATATCAATCTATGTATACTAACATGTGGGGAAAATGTAATGTATAAATAGGGGGTAAAGGAAGACCAAATAGAATAATCATTCTCACACAAATATTCACATGGGAAGGGGAGGGGAAGAAAACTCCTATAAGAAGGAGAGGAAGAGAGGATTTTTTACTTAAACCTTAATCTCAGGGAAATCAACTCTGAGAGGGAAAAATATCCAGATCCATTGGGATCTTGAATTCTGTCTTACCCAACAAGGGTAGGGAGAAGGGAAAACCACGGGGAAGGGGGAGAGGGAAAACAAAAAGGGAGGGAAAGAGAGGGGGGAGGGGGAGGGAAGAAAAAGGGAGGGACTAAAAAGGGAAGCATCAAGGGAGGGGACAAGGGGGACTGAATCAAAGTAAATCACTGGACTAAAAGGTAGAGCCAAAAAAGAAAAGGTTAGAATTAGGGAAGGATATCAAAATGCCAGGGAGTCCACAAATGACAATCATAACTTTGAACGTGAATGGGATGAACTCACCCATAAAACGTAGATGAATAGCAGAATGGATTAGAATCCAAAACCCTACCATATGTTGTCTTCAAGAAACACACATGAGGCGGGTTGACACCCACAAGTCAGAATTAAAGGATGGAGTAAGACCTTCTGGGCCTCAACTGACAGAAAGAAGGAATGAGTGGTAATCATGATATCTGATAAAGCCAAAGCAAAAATAGACCTGATCAAAAGGGATAGGGAAGGTAATTATATTTTGTTAAAAGGTATTTTAGACACCGGAGAAATATCATTAATCAACATGTATGCACCAAATAATATAGCACCCAAATTTCTAATGGAGAAACTAGGAGAATTGAAGGAAGAAATAGACAGTAAAACCATATTAATGGGAGACTTAAACCAACCATTATCAAATTTAGATAAATCAAATAAAAAAATAAATAAGAAAGAGGTAAAAGAAGTGAATGAAATCTTAGAAAAATTAGAATTAATAGACATATGGAGAAAAATAAATAGGGATAAAAAGGAATAAACCTTCTTCTCAGCACCACATGGCACATTCACAAAAATTGACCATAAATTAGGTCACAGAAACATAGCACACAAATGCAGAAAAGCAGAAATAATGAATGCAGCCTTCTCAGATCACAAGGCAATAAAAATAATGATCAGTAATAGTACATGGAAAACCAAATCTAAAACCAATTGGAAATTAAACAATATGATACTCCAAAACCGTTTAGTTAAAGAAGAAATCATAGAAACAATTAATAATTTCATCGAGGAAAATGACAATGGCGAGACATCCTTTCAAACCTTTTGGGATGCAGCCAAAGCGGTAATCAGAGGTAAATTCATATCCCTGAATGCTTATATTAACAAACTAGGGAGAGCAGAGATCAATCAATTGGAAATGCAAATGAAAAAACTCGAAAGCTATCAAATTAATACCCCCTAGCAGAAAACCATACTAGAAATCATAAAAATTAAGGGAGAAATTAATAAAATCGAAAGTGATAGAACTACTGATTTAATAAATAAGACAAGAAGCTGGTACTTTGAAAAAACAAACAAAATAGACAAAGTACTGGTCAATCTAATTAAAAAAAGGAAGGAAGAAAAGCAAATTAACAGCATTAAAGATGAAAAGGGAGACAACACCTCCGATGAAGAGGAAATTAAGGCAATCATTAGACATTACTTTGCCCAATTAAATGGCAATAAATACACCAATTTAGGAGATATGGATGCATATATACAAAAATACAAACTGCCTAGACTAACAGAAGAGGAAATGGAATTCTTAAATAATCCCATATCAGAAAATGAAATCCAACAAGCCATCAAAGAACTTTCTAAGAAAAAATCCCCAGGGCCTGATGGATTCACCAGTGAATTCTATCAAATATTCAGAGAACAGTTAATCCCAATACTATATAAACTATTTGACATAATAAGCAAAGAGGGAGTTCTACCAAACTCCTTTTACGACACAAACATGGTACTGATTCCAAAACCAGGGAGGTCAAAAACAGAGAAAGAAAACTATAGGCCAATCTCCCTAATGAATATAGATGCAAAAATCTTAAATAGGATACTAGCAAAAAGACTCCAGCAAGTGATCAGAAGGATCATCCACCAAGATCAAGTAGGATTTATACCAGGGATGCAGGGCTGGTTCAACATTAGGAAAACCATCCACATAATTGACCACATCAACAAGCAAACCAGCAAGAACCACATGATTATCTCAATAGATGCAGAAAAAGCCTTTGATAAAATACAACACCCATTCCTATTAAAAACACTAGAAAGCATAGGAATAGAAGGGTCATTCCTAAAAATAATGAACAGTATATCTCTAAAACCATCAGCTAATATCATCTGCAATGGGGATAAACTAGATGCATTCCCAATAAGATCAGGAGTGAAACAAGGATGCCCATTGTCACCTCTACTATTTGACATTGTACTAGAAACACTAGCAGTAGCAATTAGAGAAGAAAAAGAAATTGAAGGCATCAAAATAGGCAAAGAGGAGACCAAGTTATCACTCTTTGTGGATGACATGATGGTCTACTTAAAGAATCCTAGAGATTCAACCAAAAAGCTAATTGAAATAATCAACAACTTTAGCAAAGTTGCAGGATACAAAATAAACCCACATAAATCATCAGCTTTTCTATATACCTCCAACACAGCTCAGCAGCAAAAACTAGACAGAGAAATCCCATTCAAAATCACCTTAGACAAAATAAAATACCTAGGAATCTACCCCCCGAGACAAACACAGGAACTATATGAACACAACTACAAAACACTCTCCACACAACTAAAACTAGACTTGAGCAATTGGAAAAACATTAACTGCTCATGGATAGGATAAGCCAATATAATAAAAATGACCATCCTACCCAAACTGATCTATCTGTTTAGTGCCATACCCATTGAACTTCCAAAATTTTTTTTTACTGTATTAGAAAAAAACATAACAAAGTTCATTTGGAAGGACAAAGGATCAAGGATATCCAGGGAAATAATGAAAAAAAAAACACATATGATGGGGGCCTTGCAGTCCCTGACCTTAAACTATATTACAAAGCAGCAGTCATCAAAACAATTTGGTACTGGCTAAGAAACAGAAAGGAAGATCAGTGGAATAGACTGGGGGAAAGCGACCTCAGCAAGACAGTATACGATAAACCCAAAGATCCCAGCTTTTGGGACAAAAATCCACTATTCGATAAAAACTGCTGGGAAAATTGGAAGACAGTGTGGGAGAGACTAGGAATAGTTCAACACCTCACACCCTACACCAAGATAAATTCAAAATGCGTGAGTGACTTAAACATAAAGAAGGAAACCATAAGTAAATTGGGTAAACACAGAATAGTATACATGTCAGACCTTTGGGAGGGGAAAGGCTTTAAAACCAAGCAAGACATAGAAAGAATCACAAAATGTAAAATAATTTTGACTACATCAAACTAAAAAGCTTTTGTACAAACAAAACCAATGTAACTAAAATCAGAAGGGAAACAACAAATTGGGAAAAAATCTTCATAGAAACCTCTGACAAAGGTTTAATTACTCATATTTATAATGAGCTAAATCAATTGTACAAAAAATCAAGCCATTCTCCAATTGATAAATGGGCAAGGGACATGGATAGGCAGTTCTCAGATAAAGAAGTCAAAACTATTAATAAGCACATGAAAAATTGTTCTAAATCTCTTATAATCAGAGAGATGCAAATAAAAACAACTCTGAGGTATCACCTCACACCTAGCAGATTGGCTAACATAACAGCAAAGGAAAGTAATGAATGCTGGAGGGGATGTGGCAAAGTAGGGACATTAATTCATTGCTGGTGGAGTTGTGAACTGATCCAACCATTCTGGAGGGCAATTTGGAAGTATGCCCAAAGGGCGACAAAAGAATATCTACCCTTTGACCCAGCCATAGCACTGCTGGGTCTGTACCCCAAAGAGATAATGGACAAAAAGACTTGTACAAAAATATTCATAGCTGAGCTCTTTGTGGTGGCCCAAAACTGGAAAATGAGGGGATGCCCATCAATTGGGGAATGGCTGAGCAAATTGTGGTATATGTTGGTGATGGAATACTATTGTGCTAAAAGGAATAATAAAGTGGAGGAATTCCATGGAGACTGGAAGAACCTCCAGGAAGTGATGCAGAGCGAGAGGAGCAGAACCAGGAGAACATTGTACACAGAGACTAATACACTGTGGTATAATCGAACGTAATGGACTGCTCCATTAGTGGCAATGTAATGTCCCTGAACAATTTGCAGGGATCTAGGAGAAAAAAAACACTATTGATAAGCAAAGGATAAACTATGGGAGTGGAAACACCTAGGAAAAGCAACTGCCTGAATACAGCCGTTGAGGGGACATGACAGAGGAGAGACTCTAAATGAACACTCTAATGCAAATATTATCAACATAGCAATGGTTTCAAATCAAGAAAACATGTCATGCCCAGTGGATTTACGCGTCGGCTATGGGGGGTGGGGGTGGGAAGAAAATGTTCTATGTCTTTAATGAATAATGCTTGGAAATGATCAAATAAAATATATTAAAAAAAAAAAAGAAAATGATCCTGGGAACCTGATCCCAAAATTAATACAAAATTCTCTTGGCTCACTGTCTATGTGGTATCTTTGAAACTGAGCCAATGTGCAGTATCAGAACTTATATTCCAAATGATTTCTAATTCCTTATATAAATAGATCAAAATTTGCCTTGTATATGAACATAATTTTGCACCATTACAGGCCTTGCAAAAACATCAATACAACAATCACAGTGCAATTTTTAACAAATACTAATATTCCCATATACTTTACATTCCCAATTGTAGCTTAAATAACCATGATGGTGATAATGAAGTAATATTTCAAGTTCTGACTGCATATTCCTTATGTCATTCTTATTTAAATCTCTGCTTGTATAAATAAACCCATCAATATGATCACCAAGCATATAACATTACTAATATTAGCAAAATTCATTCTACCAAACCAATGTTAGGGTAAATAGAAGTTTAAGTTGTTTTTCACGTAGAAACAATTTCTACCGTTTCTTGTACCTATAGAATTTGACACAGCTTTTTCATTCCTAGTTGTCAGTGTATAATATTCAATGTGCTTTTTCTACAAGCTTATCTGTGCCTGTTGTCATGTTTTCAATCCATACTCCAAAAAGTAAAACTTAAATCATACTTTGCCCTTGCTCCATGCATTTTTGTAATATTTTTTTCCACGTAGGAGAGACAATGACTGTGAGTCCACAGAAATTGTCAAACCTAGAGTCCTCAGTTTGCTCCTGAGGTCTTACTTCCATATACCAGAACGTCTTCCAGTATATGAAAGGGAAGCCAATAGACCCCGAATTCAGCGGCCGTCTGAATTCTGCGACTGTTGGGAGAGAGCAAGAAATTTTTCTTATTAAGATTTTACCCACAAAGACAGAGTATCAGGAGTAATGGTTAACAATGGTATTAACACTTAACTACACCTATGTTAGTCAGCCCGTAATGTCCATCCAGGTATTGTCAGGAACATAATCTTTGTCTGGATGTCAATGATCTCTTACAATAACTCAGATTCCTGATTAAAGATTTCATAGTGTATTTTGCCTGATCTCTCATCCTTTCTTGAGAGTAACATCAGTTTCATCTGTCCATTAGACATGTGTGTGCAGCATTTTCTGCTTAGCACCTCCTTTTTGTTGTCAGAGGTATCAGATCTATGCTATGAATGAAAGTTGTCTATCTCCTACTCTTTGGAGAGTCATACCAATGTCTATACCCTCGGTGATAGTAGCATTTCTTACAATACAAGTGGAAGATTCACAATGCATACAATATACATTCCTTTTGACAGTATCATATACAAAATACAAGGTATACATCAGTAGCTAAACAATTGTAGCTAATTCATCTCAATCCCATAGCAAAGTCTTTGGAGTGTGGGATATATCTGGTGTCTGGTACAGACACAAGTGTGATTTAGTCCTTCTGAGTTAGCATACTTGATGTTGCTCTGGGTACCACATCTCAATGGATGTCATCATGATGTCAACATGATGGATGTCCATCAGTGGTCTAATAGCAAATGTCTCTAATAAGTGTAATGTCATTGTTCTGGAGTGATATTAGTCACCAAAAGAAGTGTCCTTCCAGTGTGCCTGGATTGTGGCTGGCATGGAGATAGCTGATGACAACAGTGTTCGTCTGCTTCTCTTCCTGGTCTGTGTCAGCTGGCATGAAGCATGACATGAGTGACCAGATGTTTTCGTTATCTGTGAACATACAAACAAGACCTCGACCCAACATTATCATCCCCTTGGGTCCCTTACAGTCTTAATATCTTGATGATATTTAACCCAATTCAGGTATATCATACCATGTAATCTTTATCATTACATTCAATACTGATTATTGCAAAACTTTAACTTATATTCCTTTTGGGGTGTAGAAGAGATAGATGATTAGTGATACCATATCCACCCCTTTTTTCTTATGAAAGTGGAATTGTCACAGCTTAACAACCTTGACTTCTAGATAAGTCTGATTCTCATAAAGACATATTGATGTTTGCAAATATAATGTACCCTTTAAGACAATAATCATAATTACATTTTGGATAGTAATAACCTTTTGTGTTACAAGTGGACAGCATTCATTATACTGTCATAACATTCACAACTGTTCCCTTTGGTCTTTGATCAAATCTGGCTAACATGGAACAATTCCAATAAAATGATTGTAAGTTACATATTGTACCAATACCATTCAAAATTTTCAGGCATGTAATAAAGTTAGATCTTATACCAAATACCCATATATTCATAGAACAGAATATCTGTCTATGACTTAATGATACTCTTCTGCATGTAAATTGTGTTTCATTCAAGTACATTTGTGTGGATAGTGTGTTAAATCTGCCTATAAGGCCGTGTTACTGCCTTTATAGTGCATGTGCTGTGTTCTGGTGTCCTGTGCCAGACACCTCTGCCATCTGTCCTTCTTCTGGGCAGATTTTCTTGCCATTAGATGCTCTTCGTCATCTTCCATGGACTTCACATATCTGAGAAAATAAACAGAAAATCTCGACCCCAAATGAAAGCCTCATTGGGTCTTAGAAAGTTAGAAAGTGACAGAATATATATACCTTCAGTTTTTTAACCTTGGGGCTCATAAATTCCTTTGATCTCCATTTACCATAGCTTGCATGTAAGCCATGAGCATAAATTTAGCCCTTGCATTGCTGTTAAAAGCCCTATTATTCCAAGCTGTTTGGAATAGACAGTAGTGTACAGTTATTTATAGAATCTGTAATCACTTTGCTCACTTCTTCATATGAGCTTGAACCCATAAACCAGGAGAGTAAGTATCTCCCATCACTTTTCATAGTTCAACCTTTGTGCCAGGAGCATGCTGAAATGCATCCTTTGCTCCAGAATATGTAGTAGATATCTCTCAGGGGTGAAATTAATCCACAACAGTTTGCATTGATAAGCAATATCACATGCTTTTTTAGGATATAGATGTAGAATAGATTTGGCCCTCTGCTAGAGCAGAGAATGCTAGGAGCTGTTTGTTCAAAACAGCAGTTTTACCTTTGACTTTGCAAAACAGTATGTATAGATGCTTAAGTATTTGCTTTTTCAAACCCATAATCATAAAGATATCATACCATAAATCACTTATGATTTGACCCATGTGTGCTGGGATCTTAAACCTTTGTCTGTCTGCACACAATTTTTGCTTTTTGAAAAAATTCAAATTGTGCAGTTATTAATTGTCTTATGCTGTAAAAGTATGCACAGAATTACCAAACAGTTGCACAGAAGTTATTATTTCTGAACTACTGCAAGTAACTTCATAACTGAAAAGATCTTGATACTGTGACTAGAATTATTGCTTTCATCTGCTAATTCTGCAAATCTTCACTGCAGAAATAAATCAGATTGTGCCAGTAACCTTTGAATTTGCATTATTATCATAGGTCTCTTTTCAATATCATGATCAGCTTCAATATCTGTAATTTGAATAAATTATAGTATTGCCTCTTTCAAATCATTAATAAATCACTGTACTGAATTAACAAATTACTTGATAACTTTAATAATTAACCACTGGTAAACAGATTGAATCCTTCTAACCATGCTTTCACTCTGCTGAGCATGTGTCTTATTTTTCCATAGTAAAAGCTATTCTAGTTATAAATCATTTGCTTTCTGGATATAGGTATATTAATATGCCCACTAAAAAGTTTCTGAACTGCATACAGGCTGTTTGCATAATCTCTGCTCAATATTATTGCTTTCATATCCTGCTTAGAAAATTGTTAATAATTCCTCCATAGTTAAAATTAGAAAGCCTTAGAAATTCCTTTAAATCATATTCCAATTTATGCTTATTATATCTTAGTATTAAATTTTTCTTCCTACTAGCCAATTACAGCGTTAGTGATAAACTTGGAACCTCAGTTGCTATGATGCTATCTTCCACATGGCTCAAGCCATGTGGCCGGGAGAGAGAAAAAATTCATGCAGCTTCAGATTTAAGCCTAAACCTTGAAAATTTTCTGTTTGCACTTTAATTACCTCGTGATTTATACCAAAATTTCTTTACAGATAAAACATTTCTAGTCCTGATATTCTGCGGCATATAACAAAAGTCAGAGAAAGATTTTTAATTTTCTTTTTTAACTTCCTCTATCAAGAAATATAAGCAGACATTCCTTTATAATTTCACCTATATCCAACCCAAATTAAAACGATTCAAATTCCCAGATCTCACCTCACTGTGCTTCTGATCATTTGCAATCACCCAGGTAAAGCCTGCATTTACCTGGCCAGACCTCAAACAAAAGAGTTCCTAGGACCTTTTTCAAATGCTAAATGAGTGTAGAGGCTTGCTTTTTTTTTTTAAAAAAAATCTTCTGCCTTTGGTTACAGAATGGCAATATATCTTTACAACCTAGGCTGTTTTGAATTTAACCTAATTCAGGATTATTACCTTGATTCATTAATTTTGCTGAGACCTGCGGTTTTATTAGAAAAAGTTTTTAGAAATTATCTCTGTTCCCAAGTGATTCTGATACACAAAGTGCCCTGCTTTGAGTCAAAGCAACCACTTCCTGCTAAGCCTTTCAAATGCATCCAAGTCAGACCACTTCCTAAAAGGCTCAGGAATCTTCCTGTGAAGATTAGCTTGCTCCCTGCAGAACTTTTGAAATAAACAGTGTTTAAGAAAGAACTCCTTAGCATTCTGCAGCAGCTTCTACCTTGCTTCTTTTTCGCTAGCCTTTCCCACTTTTGCTAAACTGCCTGCTCTTCCATATGAATAGCAGCCTGGCTTTCTGAGCTTTTGTCTTAGGAGCCAGTAAATTTGACTTTGCACTTTCCTATTGAAATCTTAACTCCTCCTTTTTCTTTTCCCAATTGCTCCTTTCTAAATTCACTATGCTCTAGCAACTGTCTGTTTTAGACCAAGATTTCCCAAGTTACCAATCGCCCCTGGTGAGAGATTTTTGATCTCCCCCTCCCCCTCAGACCGCTCCTCAGGTTTTCTCTTAACCTCCAGAGATCCAGGTAGGGGAGAGGCGGCCACGGCATAGTATTGTACTAGTGGGCCCCGGTGGGGGAGGGGAACAGCACTCCCCCGCCGAGATAGTTTGAGAATCATGCTCTGACCGACCATGTGTTTTCCTCATCCTGATATCTGTCCAATCTTAGTCTCAGGCAGTTAAGCTCTTGAGAGTTCCCTTCCTCCCCCGTCAAGCAACAACATTAAGAGTCGAGCAGGGTTCAGAGGAATGACCCACCTCGAGCAGAGGAAGACTTACCGTTCTTGGCCAAGAGAACCGGCAAACTCCCTCAGACCCACGTCATGACCAAGCCTTCTCACCTTCGTGTCAAGGGACACGTCCTGGCTACCAGCTGTGCGAAACAAAGGTTGAATGCCACGAGAAAGTGCCAGGTGTGAGTCCTGGTCACGTTTTTGGGCGCCAGATAAAGCTTCCTCAGAGGGGAGAGAGAAGCTTTAAGGTAGGAAGATAGAGAAAGGATAGAATTTTTACATACCATGAGGGGGATGACGGAGTCAAATTAGAGATATGAGGTGGCAGGAATGAGTCTTTATTAATTATCCATAAGCCACAGCCAAGCTTTGATCAAAGGACCACTCCGAAGGCTTTTACCAGTCCAGAGATCTAGATTCAATACCACACAGGTCAGAGAGATGATAGAGAAAGATTAAAGATGGAGCCTGGCCCAAGACTCCAGCAAGGACAGCCATCAGTGCGAGCTGGAAGGGAGCAAGAGCAGAAGAGAGAAAGGCGGAGCTGGCTGAGGCCTATTTAATCTCTTTGATATGCAAATATACACAGTACAGAGGGATGATCATCATTGGTTAATGACAAGGTATAGGTGTGGTTTCTCTTAACCAGGTGAGCACAAAGAAATCTGTGTTCCCACCTAACCTGGGGGAAGCTGGGGTCAAGGGTCAGAGGCTTTCCCAGCCATGTGCAATACTGAGCATGCTCAAGACTGAGCATGCTCTCTTCTAAGACAATCTGTACATACCAACTGTTCCCCTTGCCCATAGCTAGGGGTGGACTGCTACACTCTAGAGCTTCAATATATTTGTGGAAGTTTAAGATAAATGTTTATGTAGTTAATTTTCTTTTGTTACTTTCTGTTACCATTTGATTAAATACAATTGATATGAATTAATCTTTTAGAGCTAGCTGGTAAAAGTAAAATACCTCAGTAGAGATTCATTAGCTATGGTTAATAAGTGATTATGACCCATAAAATAACTAGAACCTGGGCTAGCTAACTTGGTACCCATAGTAGTGCAGTTCTATATACTCCATTTGTATGTAACTATTTATAGAAAGAAAAGACTTTTTCATTTTGACAATTAATTTGTTACTCTTACTGTCTCTATCTACAGATTCCTTGCCTTTCTAAGTATCTCTTAGTATTGGTGATCAAAAATCTCTAAAGTTTATTCATTTCAATAAATTAGACTGTGGGTTCTTGAGAGATAGTAAAGGTATATCACCAAGATGATATTTACAAGGTTCTGAGCAAATATTCAGTTTCATAAACAGCTAATAGCCTGTGAGTGAGGGGAAATTAAGTTAAATTGTGGTGTTGATATACTAATTACTACTATAAATATCTCTTCTTCTTGCTCTCCAATAATGCTACTTCCTTTTTATATTCTTTTTTCCCCCATATCCTCCTCATGCTATAAACTATAGAATTTTCTAATTAGAAGCATTTTCTAAGCACTGTTTATATCACTTTCACTTTAAGATGCTCTGATTCTGATCTTTTACTCAGAGTATTCTAAGGAACCAATTACTCTTCTTTATAAACCAAAATAGTCCCTTTTCCAGGTTATGGGTCTCCATTGACTTTCATTATTCCTTTTAGGCATCTGCTCATCTTTCATGGGGGCAAAAATTGAAAGACAGAGGCAGAAACAGAAAGACAGAAACACAGAGAGAGAGCTACTGATGTCTCTATTAAGAGGTGTCATATTTGGCAGGCAAAAACAAAACAAAGGCTACAGACAGAGTGTCAAGAAATCTACTAATGGCTGAAGAGACTCTAGGTTAGAGAACAAAGAAAGAAAACAGAAAAGAGTCTAAGTACACTAAGAAGTGCAATTTGATTATCTTAGACTCAATATCTCTTTAGGCAGGTTGAAAATACAAGTGAGAAATTATATTTGAAGCAAATAGAACAAATTGTCTGGGAAAGAGCTTTAAAAGAAGAATAATTTAACACAGAATCACAAAATACCAGGAAAGGATGTGGCTTTTAATGATCATACAGTCTAATCCCTCACTTTTGGGCAGGTAGCAATAAAATAATTAGAATAAAAGTAGAATGGTATTAGAGATCATATAATACAATGGAAGTTTATCTAAAGAGGCAAAATGACCTGATGGCTACAGTTTCACTGATTCAGGCCTAGTCAACTAGTATTTCAAAGACTGATTAGTCTTTGAAATACTAGTTGAAAGGGTTATCCTTTCTGGTCTGTCCCCTTCTAGTCTTTTCCCCTTTTTCCTATCCACCTAGATTGAGCTTCCTAAAACATACAGAATATATGGAAAACATCTTCTGCATATGGAATCATAAGATCACAGACTCCAAGTTATAAACTGAATTTCATATCCAATCTCCTATTTTTTACAACTAAGGAAGTCCAAAAAAGTCAAGTGATTTGATCAAAGTCACAGGAGATGGTTGTGAGGTAAAGCTCAAATTCATCTTAAAATTTAAAGCCATTTTTAAATTTAGCTGATAGTGAGCTGATCTTTCTCCTATCCCAGAGCTACAAGTTGTATGAGATTGAGCAGAATCAGATAAAAAAATTTAAAAAAAAAGAAAAAAGAAAATGGCTACACCTATAGCTTGTAAGTACAAACCACATATTACCACCCTCCAGGCTTTCAAACCGCTGGATATTCTGTAAAATAACTTAACCATTCCCCTCCTGTGCACCCTTCTCTATTGCCACCTCTTCCAAGTCTCCCAAGCATTCCCAAATGGACTTTCCATTATTAAGGAAAATTATTTAACAGATTCTCAAGGCAACACATTCTCTCCCTCTTGAAATGCATTTAAACTATGTTGCCCTAGTCCTTCCTAGACACCCAGGAAGTGACCTCACATTGAAATACCTTCTGACTTTATTTGTATCATTTTCACAAAATGTTTTTTATAATTTATAATTCTTTTCACCCTATTTATGAATCTCTTTTGGATGATGTACTCCTAAGTGTTTTATTCTATGTATGGTTAATTTAAATGAGTTAGCTCCATCTCTTTTTACAAGACTTTATTAGTAATAAATAAAAATGCTGATGATTTATGAGGTTTTTTATATCTTGTTACCTTGCTGACATTATTAATAATTTCAATCAATTTTTTTAGCTGCATCTATTATTTTCAGTACATATCATTTGCAAAAAAGTTTTATTTCTGCAGTCTACATTCTGATTTCTTCTACTTCTTTTTCTTCTCTTATTGCAAATGTTAGCATTTCTAGTACAACATTGAATAATATTGGTGATACTAGACATCCTTGTTTCACTCCTGATCTTATAGGGAACACTTGTATCTTATCCCTATTACAGATAATTTTTTCTGACTATTAATTGTATACTTATTGTGTGAAGAGGAATCAATGTAAAATTATTAGAGTAACAGTTTGACTTGTAACCCTAATATTTTGAGTCAGTGTATCTCCATTGCAGGATAGGATTGCCCCACCATCATCCTTAATAGGAAGGCCTAATCCCTTTTTGATCTGAGGGAAACAATAATAATCAGAGTAAGTGTTTAAGTTTGTACTTTAAGATATTAATAAGTTTGCTCCAGTGCCATGGGAACTTGTCTTAGGTGAAGTCCCAGACTGACCTTGTCCTGGGAGTTTCTCCCATTTTGTCAGAGGCCTCTCCCAGGTAGTCAAGCTCATAGCTGGAATCATCTTCTTGTATCCATTGTAAAATATCAGTTTCTCCCAGGTAATCCAGTCCTGAACTCCTCCTTCCTTTGTATCCATTGTAAAGCTAATCAATTCCTATCTTTTATTTCTGGATTAAAATTTCTGTCTCCAACCCTTGATCATTTCTTTAAAATGTCAATTAGAAGGATAATCCCTTCAGGAAGGGCTGAATGTTTAAAATAAGTCCTAAAATTTAAGAGTTTCTCTGTAAATCTTGAAACATTGTCTCAGGTCCATAACATGAGACATTGCTCCACATTATTTTTTTTTCTCTCTCTCAATAAAATATATTCTATTTTAAAGATGGTTTTCCTTGATCTCTAATTTTGAATAATGACTAAAAAGAGTACAATTTTTTTATTTCAAACTAGCCTTAGAATTTCACTTTACACATTATTAATCTAAGGAAAATCTATTGATATTTTTGCTTTCAGGTTTTTTTAATAGGAGGGTCCTATTTTGTTAAAAGTTTTTCTACATCTATTGATATAATCATATCACATGATAGTTTTCTTTCTATTAAACCACCCCTGCAAACTTGATATAAATCTGTTTAATCATAATGTATAATCTTCATGATATGTTTGATATGGGGGTATAGCCCCCCCCCCAGACACCTCAACACCCCAGATTGTGTCCCAGTCAGAAGAATATTTAAAAGACTCATTTTTTTACCTGAAAGCTAGAAAGATAACTTTAAGGTCCTCTGGCCTCTCCCTTAATTCTTGATGAGCACAGATAGGTACATTCCAGCTTGCTTCTGATAAACATCTACTTTATGTCTCAGATATCTTATTATCCTCTAAACTGGACAATTCATCCTCTTTTGACTTTGAGGCTTAGGACATAACCACATAACTGAGGAAGTCATGAAGAAAACGAATTCTCTACCCAGGATTCATGAGAATGCTGCTTCTCAGAAAGGACTGAGCCCTTCTTGGATTGATGAAAAATTCCTTGGGTAAAATCTGTGTTGGACTCTCTCCCTCTCTCCTATCTGGGACCCCTAGAGGTCAGTAGGGCCCCTGAGCCTTGGGTTGGACTCTTCATCTGGATTTGTTTCCCTTGCTGGTTTAGAGAAATACCTCAGAATCAGAAATCAGTCTGATCTGAGTGCATGAGTAGTGACCCTTGGTAAGGAATTGGTCATTCCTCATCTACATGTACTTTGTGCAAGAATGTAAACATGTGTTTAAATGTGAACAAGTGTTTAAGTGAAATTTGATTCTGTTTACTTGCAAAGGATTTATCATTCATATCATGAACTAAAGTAATGTTTGAAGTAAAAAGGATATTCACTTCAAATAGGATTTAATTAATATCTTTTGCAGATTTTCATATCAGATTCCTGAAGATGGAGTTTGTTGGCTGTGGGGATACCCAAATGCCAATGTTTAATATCAATTTCTATTGTACTAATTTTTTCTGTTTGTATCTGCTGCTCTAGTTCAGGGGAGTCCTGGTTTCTATACTTCTGCTATAGGGACTAAACTTCCCTTTTATGCACTGTCTGCCATTCAGGAGAAACAGTCACCTGGACACATCCTTCAGATCCCCAAGCCTTCAGGTTGCTAGCTACTAGGACCCAGGCATTCACTGAAGACATTCCCTAAGGACCCTGTGAAAGTTTTATTGTTACTAACCTCAGATAGAGGATTAGATAATATTTTATTAGATAATATTTATTAAATATCTCAGGCCCAAATAAGCATTTCTTAGAAGGCCAGAAATAAAAACTAGATACCCTCACATAGCATGTGAACTCCACCCCCTAGTACCTTTCCCCAGGCAGGGGAGGGAGAAATCACTCCCATTGGGTTGCTGGACAGAGGGATGGGTGAAGTAAGGAATGTCCACAGTTACATGGAGAGGGGGAGGGGTTCTGAGTTCCTTTGGCTTTCTAGTAATGAACTTTGGTGGGTGAATGCAGGTGTGCCCACAGAGAAGGCTCTGTGTTCTCTTTTTTGCATGTGTACCATAAGTTTTCCATCACAGCCCCAATACATAGTCAATTTTTGGTAGAATCCATATATTGCTGAAAAGAAGGCATATTCCTATCTATTCCCATTCAGTTTTCTCCAGAGCTCTATTAATTCTAACATTTTTTTAAAAGTTCATTCATTTCCTTTACTTCTTTCTTGTTCATTTTTTGGTTTGACTTGTTTAGATCTGAAAGGGGGAGGTTGAAGTCCCCAACTAGTATAGTTTTATTGTCTATTTCTTCCTAAAGCTCACTTAATTTCTTAAAAATTTGGAGGCTATATATTTAGTACATATGTTTAGTATTGATATCACTTCATTGTCTATTTACCTTTTAGCAATATGTAATTTCCTTCTTTATTTCATTTAATTAGATCTATTTAAATTTTTTTTTTATTTAAGATATTTTTCCATGGTTACATGATTCATGATTTTTCCCATCCCTCTTTCCTACTCCCTCCTGGAGCACTTCTACTGGTTACACATGTATCATTATTCAAAACCTATTTCCATATTTGCAATAGAGTGATCTTTTAACATCAAAACCCTAATCATATCCCCATCGACCCATGTGATCAAACAGTTGTTTTCTTCAGCATTTCTGCTTTCACAGTTCTTTCTCTGGATGTGGATAGCATTCTTTCTCATAATTTCCTCTAGATTGTCCAGGGTCATCATATTGCTGCTAGTAGAAAAGTAGAAAAGAAGAAAAGAAAAAAATATTTGATTGTGCCACAATGTCTCTGTGTACAATGTTCTCCTGGTTCTACTCCTTTTGTTCCTCATTATTCCTGGAGGTCCTTCCAGTTCACATAGAAATCCTCCAGTTCATTATTCCTTTCAGCACAATAGTATTCCATCACCATCAGATACCACAATTTGTTCAGCTATTTCCCAATTAATGGACACCCTCTCATTTTCCAATTTTTTGCCACAACAATTAGCACAGCAATAAATATTTTGTACAAATATTTTTCCTTATTATCTCTTTGGGGTATAAACCCAGCAGTGGTATGGCTAAATAATTACTTCTATTTTTGCATTAGTTTTGTCTGAGATTATAATTGCTACTCTTACTTTTTATACTTTGGATGACACACGATAAATTCTGCTCCATCCCTTTACATTCACTCTGTATCTGTCTCCCTGCCTCAAATGTATTTATTCTAAATAACATATTGAAAGATTCTGTTGGGTTTTTTTAAATCCATTCTGCTATCCACTTCAATTTTATGGGTGAAAT
The DNA here is from genome assembly GCF_027887165.1 of Monodelphis domestica. Lineage (NCBI taxonomy): Eukaryota > Metazoa > Chordata > Mammalia > Didelphimorphia > Didelphidae > Monodelphis > Monodelphis domestica. Next base: position 243,714,086 of record NC_077228.1, on the reverse strand, counting down.
CATTCTATTCACATTCACAGTTGATTAACAACTGTGTATTTCCCTCCATCTTATTTTCCTTCTTTGATCCTGCTCTTTCTCCTTTCATTCTGTCCCTCCTCACAGGCATTTTACTACCCCATATTTCTCCTTCCTCTTACTTCTTCTCATTCTCATCTTATTCCCTCCTACTTCTCTGAAGTGTAAGAAATGATTCTATACACAAATGAGTATGGTTGTTTTTCTCTTGCTGAGAAAACTACAATGAGAATAAGGTTTAGATATTTCCCAGCATTTTACAACGTGAGTCATCTTAGAGATCCATCTTATTTGCAAGCATTCCAGTCCTGCCAGGACAACAAGCTGTCTGCCAAGGGACCACTCACTGGAAGTTCAACCGAGAAATGGAACCAGTTCAGAGACGCAGTCAAGGAAATATCAAAGGCAGTCCTAGGCCCAAAACAACACAACCACCAGGACTGGTTCGACGAGAACAACACGGCTATTGAAGACCTATTGAGCAAGAAGAACAAAGCCTTTATGGAGTGGCAAAATAACCCAAACTCTGCTCCTAAAAAGGACAGATTCAAGTCTCTCCAAGCCACGGCACAGCGTGAGATCAGGAAGTTGCAAGACCAATGGTGGGAAAAAAAGGCAGAAGAAATCCAGCGGTTTGCTGATATGAAAAACTACAAACAATTTTTCAGTGCCCTCAAGACTGTCTATGGACCATCAAAACCTACCACCACTCCCTTGCTATCCTGTGATTGTGACACTCTCATAAAAGATACAAAAGGCATCAGCAATAGGTGGAAAGAACACTTCAGTCAGCTTCTCAACTGACCCTCTTCAGTCGACCAAAGTGCCCTTGACCAGATGCCCCAAAACCACTCAATTGAACAACTTGATGTCCCTCCTTCAATAGAAGAATTCCAAAAATCCATTAAACAAATGAGTGCAGGCAAGGCACCCGGTAAAGACGGGATCCCAACCGAGGTGTACAAGGCCTTAAATGGAAAGGTGCTCTAGGCATTCCACATAGTGCTGACCAGCGTATGGGAAGAGGAAGACATGCCCCCAGAACTCAGAGATGCCTCCATTGTAGCCCTATACAAGAACAAAGGCTCACAAGCAGCCTGTGACAACTACAGAGGCATCTCACTACTCTCCACTGCCGGAAAGATCCTTGCCCGTGTTATACTCAATAGACTCTTGTCATCTGTTCCAGAGCAGAACCTGCCTGAATCACAATGTGGCTTCAGACCAGATCGCAGCACCATCGACATGGTCTTCACGGTGAGGCAAATGCAGGAAAAATGCCTTGAGCAGAACCTGAATCTCTACATTGTCTTCATAGACCTGACAAAGGCTTTCGACACAGTGAACAGGGACGCATTGTGGGTGATCCTTAGCAAGCTCGCTTGCCCAGCAAAATTTGTCAAACTGATCCAGCTCTTTCATGTCGACATGACAGGGGAAGTCCTATCTGGTGGAGAGACTTCCGATCACTTCAACATCTCCAATGGCGTGAAACAAGGCTGTGTCCTCGCTCCAGTACTATTCAACCTATTTTTCACCCAAGTATTACGACATGCTGTGATGGATCTAGACCTGGGCGTCTACATCAAATACTGACTGGATGGCTCACTATTTGACCTTCGCCGCCTGACTGCAAAAACAAAGACAACAGAGAGATTCATCCTGGAAGCTCTCTTTGCAGATGACTGTGCTCTCATGGCCCACCAAGAAAATCATCTCCAAACCATTGTGGACAGGTTCTCTACTGCAACAAAACTGTTTGGCCTGACCATTAGCCTTAGCAAAACAGAGGTGCTGTTCCAACCTGCACCACGGAGGTCAACTAACCAGCCGTGCATTACAATCGACAGCATGCAGCTTTCTAACGTCAACACCTTCAAGTACCTGGGCAGCACCATCGCCAACGACGGGTCCCTAGACCACAAGATTAATGCCAGAATCCAAAATGCCAGCCAGGCACTCGGGTGGCTGCGCTCCAAAGTCCTCCAACACAGAGGTGTAAGCACTGCGACGAAGCTCAAAGTGTATAACGCAGTGGTCCTCAGCTCGCTCCTGTATGGTTGTGAAACATGGACACTGTACCGGAAGCACATGAAACAGCTGGAGCAATTCCACCAACACTCCCTCCAGTCAATCATGAGGATCCGATGGCAGGACCGAATCACTAACCAGGAAGTCCTCGACAGAGCCAACTCCACCAGCATCGAAGTCATGGTCCTCAAAACCCAGCTACGATGGTCTGGACATGTCATCTGCATGGACCCACAGCGAATACCAAGACAGGTGTTCTATGGTGAACTGTCAGCTGGACTCAGGAAACAAGGCCGACCAAAGAAAAGATTCAAGGATCAGCTAAAGTCAAACTTGAAGTGGGCTGGCATTACACCAAAGCAACTAGAACTCGCTGCCTCTGACAGAAGCAGCTGGCAAACCCACATTCACCATGCCGCCATCACCTTTGAAGATGAGCGACATCGACATCTTGCTTCTGTGCATGAACGCCAACACCAGGCCACAACCGCACCTCCCGTAACAGCTGGTGTCCCATGCCCCATGTGCCACAAACTCTGTGCCTCAGCCTTTGGACTCCAAAGCCACATGAGGGTACACCGTAGATGAAACTGCACAAAGAAAATTGTCATTCTCGATCACCGAGAGATTACTATACATCACCACTCTTATCTTCCCCTTCACTGTAATAGCTTAATTTAGGTGTCTTCCAATCTCACTTCTCTGATTGTGTATTAAACATCTCCATCTGTTTGTACTAAAAACATCTTAAACATATATCCAAATAAAAACTAATCTTTCAACCAAAACCCTACCTTCCTCCTCTCACCTCTTTAGGTGAAATAATTTACCCCATTCCATCTCTCCCTTCCATTGTTTCTCTGTGAAATCCTCTTTTTCACATCTTGACTTTTTTTGTATATCATGTCATCTTAATCAACTTATTTGCACACCCTCTGTCTGTATATACTCCTTTGAACTGCTGTAATACTGATTTTAAAAAATTTAAGAATTACAAATACCAACTTCCATGTAAGCATGGTGGGCAACTAAACATGGCTTACTCACTCTCCCCAACATACACCAACAAGGATCACCCCCAAAGTCCTTAAGAATCTTTATCAGAGGAGTGGAGGCGCTGTAAAGCAGGGCACAGCAGTGAAGGTGCATGGGATTGGGGCTTTACTAGCCTCTAAGAGGGTGAAAGGGATTCCACCCAAATGCAAGTGGATCCACACACCCCATCCCCACTTACAGGGCCAGAGCCAGGGCCAGCACATGCCAAGATGAACGAGCAAGGGGCACCTCTGAAGTGAGGAGAGGGCACATCTGCGACCTTGGGAGCTGACTAGCACAGCAGGGAACCCCCAGAGGCAGCTAGGCAAAAAACCCCAACATGTGAGAGAGCGCAGACCTCAGGTGCTCAGAGCCAGCGTGCCCACTGGAGCCAGGGAGTGAGCCAGGAGTGCCTCTGGAATGAACAGGGAGCATTTGGGGTCCTCGGGAATTGACTAGGACTGCAGGGGACCACCCTTGAAAGCAGCTAAACCAGAACACAAGGCAGGCAAAAGAGCACAGACACTGAGCGCCCCCTGGAGGGAGGCACAAAAGCCTCAAAGGATTGCAGAGAATTGAGAGCCTGTTCATTAACTCCATACACAAAAAACCCTGCCCAGCAGACTCTGATTTCTGACTAAAGAGAGAACTGAAAACATCCAGAAAAAAAATGGCTAACTGCTCAGGAGCCTCAAAATCCCTCCAGGAAATCAAGAAAGAAATCTGTCAACCTTGAAAATTTTTATGGAGGAAAAACCCAGGATTCAGAGGAAATACTGAACAAAACTCAAACAAAGGCAAAACCAAAAATTAAAATTAAAAAAAAAATTGTCCATAAGCCCTGGACAAATGGAGCTTATCAGCAGAAAAATGGAAGCCCTCTGGAAAGAGAAGTGGGAAATGGTTCAAAAAAAATCAACAAATTATACTTGAGAACCAAAAAATTACAGCTGAATGCCAAAAGATTAAAGCAGAAAACTAGGCCTTAAGGCCCAGAATTGAGCAACTGGAAACCAATGATCTTGAAAAACAGCAAGAATTAATAAAGCAAAGCCAAAAGACTGATACAATAGAAGAAAGCATAAAATATCTCACTGACAAGATGACAAATCAGGAAAACAGAGGAAGGAGAGACAATTTAAGAATCACTGGTCTACCTGAAAAGCCAGAAATAAACAGGAACCTTGACACCATACTACAAGAGATCATCCAATAAAAACTGGCCTGAAATTCTTGAACAAGAGGGCAAAATCAACATTGAAAGAGTTAATAGAACACCTGCAACAATAACCCCCCCAAAAAAAACCCCAACTCCCAGAAAGGTAATTGCCAAATTCCAGAGCTTTCAAGCTAAGTAGAGAATCCTGCAAAAAGCCAAAAAGAAAAAATTCAGATACAAAGGAGCACCAATCAGGATCACACAAAACCTAGCAGCTTCCACACTGAAGGACTGCAAGGCCTGGAACATGATATTCAGAAAGGCAAGAGAACTGGGTCTTCAACCAATAATCACCTATCCATCAAAACTGACTATATACTTCCAGGGAAAAGTATGGGCATTCGACAAAAATAGAAGATTTCCAAGTACTTGTAAGGAAAAGACCAGAACTAAGTGGAAAGTTTGGCATCCAAACACAAAGATCAAGAGAACGTGAGAAAGGGAAAAGGAGAAAAATGCTTCTTTTTTTCTCTTTTTTGTTTTTTTATTCAAATTCTCTTCCTTAAGGGCTACAATTAGATCTATATATATATATATATATATATATATGTATATATATATATATATATATATGTGTGTGTGTGTGTGTGTGTGTGTGTGTGTGTGTGTGTGTGTGTGTGTATTAATATATGGGGAAAATGTTATTTGTAACTCTCAAAAATTTTTCATTATTATAGTAAATAGAAGAATCATTCATAAGAAAAGATTGGGGCATTAAAGGATACAAAATGATAAGGGAGAAAAAAAGGTAAGGGGGGATCGACGGTACTAAGAGATACTTTAAGAAATAAAATAAATAGAATAATCTTGTCACACAAAGACACACATCAGAAGGGGAAGGGAAGAATACTCTTATAAGAGGGAGAGGAAGAGAGTGCTAATAGGTGATACTTGAATATTACTCTCAGTGAAATCAATTCTGAGAGGGAAGAACATCTAGACACATTGGGATCTTAAAATCTATCTTATCCTATAGGGTAAGGAAGAAGGGAAAACTAAGGGGGTAGGGAGGAGAGAACTCAAAAAATAAAAATGGGAGAGAAGGAGAGGGAGGAGGGTACATAATAGACCCTAAACAACAAGAAAGGGAAAAAAGGGAGGGGGAAGAAAGGGAAGCATATCAAGGGAAGGGAATAGGGGGCCTGACTAAAAGTAAACTACTGGACTAAAAGAACATAGCACAAGAAGAAAGGTCAGAACTAGGAGAGGATATCAAAATGCTAGAGAATTCACAAGTGACAATCATAACATTGAACATGAATGGGATGAACTGACCCATAAAATGTAGACAAATAGGAGAGTGGATTAGAATCCAGAATCCTACCATATGTTGTCTACAAAAGACACACATGAGGTGAGTAGATACTCACAAAGACAGAATTAAAGGGTGGAGCAAGACCTATTTAGTCTCAACTGACAGAAAGAAGGCAGAAGTTGCAATCATGATATCTGACAAAGCCAAAGTAAAAATAGACCTGATTAAAAGGGATAGGGAAGGTAAATATATCCTGATAAAAGGGAGTATAGATAATGAGGAAATATCACTAATCAACATGTGTGCACCAAATGGTATAGTACCCAAATGTCTAATGGAGAACCTAGTAGAATTGAAGGAGAAAATAGATAGTAAAACCATAATAGTGGGAGACCTGAACGTACCACTATGAAATTTAGATAAATCAAAGCAAAAAATAAGAAAGAGGTAAAAGACATGAATGAAATCTTGGAAAAATTAGAATTAGTAGATATATGGAGAAAAATAAATAGAGACAAAAAGGAATATACCTTCTTTTCAGCAGCACTAAGACTGACCATATCCTAAGTCATAAAGACATGGCATACAACTACAGAAAAGCAGAAATAATAAATGCAACCTTTTCAGATCATAAGGTAATAAAAATAATGATCAGTAAGAGTACAAGGAGAGCTAAATCAAAAACTAATTGGAAATTAAATAATATGATTCTTCAAAATTGATTAGTCAGAGAACAAATCATAGAAGCAATAATTTCATTGAATAAAATGACAATGATGGCATATTCTTTCAAACTCTATGGGATATAGCCAAAACAGTACTCAGGGTAAAATTTATATTCTTGAGTTCATATATTAACAAATTACGGAGGACAGAAAACAATGAATTGGACATGCAAATAAAAAAACTTGAAAGCCAACAAATTAAAAATTCCCAGAAGAAAACCAAATTAGAGATCCTAAAAATTAAGGGAGAAATTAATAAAATTGTAAAAACTATTGACCTAATACATTAGACTGGAAGCTGGTATTTTGAAAAAACAAACAAAATAGATGAAATACTGGTCAATCTAATAAAAAAGAGGAAAGAAAAATCAAATCAACAGTATTAGGGATGGAAAGGGAGAACTAACCTCCAATGAAGAGGAAATTAAGGCAATCATTAAAAACTGTTTTGCCCAATTATATGGCAATAAATATGCCAATGTAAGTGATATGGATGAATATTAACAAAAATATAAATTGCCAGGATTAACAGAAGAAGAAATAGAATTCTTAAACAATCCCATATCACAAAAAGAAATTGAACGGGCCATCAAAGAACTCCCAAAGAAAAAATCCCCAGGGCCTCATGGATTCACAAGTGAATTCTATCAAACATTCAAAGAACAGATAATCCCAATACTATATGAACTATTTAACATAATAAGCAAAGAGGCAGTTCTACATTCATTCTACAACAATTCATTCTACAACACAAATATGGCACTGATCCCAAAGCCAGGCAGGCCAAAAACAGAATGAAAACTACAGACCAATATCCTTAATAAACAATTAGATGCAAAATTCTTAAACAGGATACTAGCGAAAAAAACTTCAGCAAGTCATCACAAGGGTTATTCACTTTGATCAGGTAGGATTTATACCAAGAATGCAGGGATGGTTCAGTATCAGGAAAACCATCCACATAATTGACCATATTAACAAGCAAACCAACAAAAATCACATGATTACACATGATAGATGCAGAAAAAGCCTTTAACAAAATACAACACCCATTCCTATTGAAAACACTAGAAAGAAAAGGAAAAAAAGGGCCTTTCCTAAAAATGATAAAGAGTATCTAAAACCATCAGCCAACATCATCTGCAATAGAGATAAACCAGATGCATTCTCAATATGATCAGGATTGAAACAAGGAATCCCCTTATCACCTTTATTATTCAACATTGTACTAGAAACACTACCAGTAGCAATTAGAGAAGAAAAAGAAATAGAGGGTATTAAAATTGCCAATGAGGCAACCAAGCTATCACTCTTTGTAGATGACATGATGATCTACTTAACAAATCGAGAGAATCAACTAAAAACCTAGTCAAAATAATCCACAATTTTAGCAAAGTTGCAGGATACAAAATAAACCCACACAAGTCTTCAGCATTTCTATATATCTCTAACACATCTCAGCAGCAGGAATTAGAGAAATTCCATTCAAAATCACCTTAGACAATATAAAATACTTAGGAATCTATTTGCTGAGACAAACACAGGAACTATATGAACATAACTACAAAACACTTTCCACACAACTAAAATTAGATTTGAGTAATTGGAAAATGATTAACTTCTCATGGGTAGGATGAGCCAATATAATAAAAAAGATGCTCCTACCCAAACTTATCTACCTATTTAGTGCCATACCCATTGAACTTCAAATACCTTTTTTACTGAACTAGAAAAAAGCATAACAAAGCTCATTTGGAAGAACAAAAGATCCAGGATATCCAGAGAAATAATAAAAAAAAAATGCAAAGGAACGTGGCCTTGTAGTCTCAGCTCTCAAACTATATTATAAAGCAGTGGTCATCGAAACAATTTGGTACTGGCTAAGAGATAGAAAGGAGTATCAGTGGAATAGACTTGGGGTAAATGACCTCAGCAAAAGTCTATTAAAATCCCTAAGACCCCAGTTTTGGGGACAAAAACCCACTATTTAATAAAAACTGCTGAGAAGACTAGAAGATGGTGTGGGAGAGGTTAGGTTTGGATCAATACCTCACACCCTACACCAAGAAAAACTCAGAATGGGTGAATTACTTGAACATAAAGAAAGAAACTATAAGTAAATTAGGTGAACACAGAATAGTATACATGTCAGACCTTTGGAAAGGGAAGGATTTTAAAACCAAGCAAGACTTAGAAAGTCACAAAATGTAAAATAAATAATTTTGACTACATCAAATTAAAAAGGTTTTGTACAAACAAAACCAATGTAACTATAATCAGAAGGGAAACAACCAATCGGGAAATAATCTTCATAACAAAAACCTCTGACAAAGGTCTAATTATTCAAATTTATAAAGAGCTAAACCAGTTGTACAAAAAAAATGAAGCCATTCTCCAATAGATAAATGGGCAAGGGACATGAATAGACAGTTCTCAGCCAAAGAAATCAAAGCTATTAATAAGCACATGAAAAAGTATTCTATATCTCTTATAATCAGAGAGATGCAAATCAAAACAACTCTGAGGTATCACCTCCCACCTAGCAGATTGGCTAACATGACAGCTATGGAAAGTAATGATTGCTGGAGGGGATGTGGCAAAGTAGGGACACTAATTGATTGCTGGTGGGGTTGTGAATTGACCCAACCATTCTGGAGGGCAATTTGGAACTATGCCCAAAGGGCGCTAAAAGACTGTCTGCCCTTCCATCCAGCCATAGCACTGCTGAGTTTGTACCCCCAAAGAGATAATAAGGAAAAAGACTTGCACAAGAATATTCATAGCTACACTCTTTGTGGTGGAAAAAAAAAACTGGAAAATGAGGGTTTGCCCTTCAATTGGGGAATGGCTCAAGAAATTGTGGCATATGTTGGTGATGGAATACTATTGTGCTAAAAGGAATAATAAAGTGGAGCAATTCCATGGAGACTGGAATGACCTTCAGGAAGTGATACAGAGTGAAAGGAGCAGAACCAGGAGAACATTGCACACCAAGACTGAGACACAGTGGTACAATTATACGTAATGGACTTCTCCATTAGTGGCAATGCAATGTCCCTGAACAATCTGCAAGGATCTATGAGAAAAAACACTATCCTCAAGCAAAGGACAAACTGTGGGAGTAACAACACTGAGGAAAGGCAACTGCTTGACTACAGGGGTTGAGGGAATATGATTGAGGAGAGACTCTAAAAGAACACTTTAATGCAAATACCAACAATATGGAAATGGGTTCAGATTAAGGAGACATGTGATACCCAGTGGAATTGTGTGTCAGCTATTGGAGGTTTGGTGGGAGTGGGATAAGGAAAAGAAAATGATCTTTGTTTCCAATGAATAATGTTTGAAAATGACCAAATGAAATAATGTTTAAATCTGGGGGAAAAAAAAGTATTACAAATAGTATCTTTCCATTTTGGAATGTATACAGCTTGACCTTACTGAATCCCTTAAATTTTCCCTCTTTTTTCTTATTTATTTTTTTTTCAGCTTCTCTTGGGTCTTGTGTTTAGACATAACAATTTCTTTTTACATCTGGTCTTTTCATCATGAATGTTTGTAAATCTCCTATTTTATTAAATAACCATTTTCCCCCTGAAAAAAATATACTCAGATTTGCTGAGTAAGAGATTCTGGGTTGTTAACCTTTAACTTTTGCCTTCTGCAATATCATATTCCAAGTTTTCCAATTCTTTAAAGTGGAGGCTGTTAAGTCCTCTGTAATCCTATCACAACATGGTGTTTGAACTGTTTCTTTCTGAATGTTTGCAATATTGTCTCCATACCTTGGGGGCTCTTGAATTAGATATATAATATTTCTGATTATTGTCATTTAAGGATATTTTTCTGGAGCTAATCTGTAGATTCTTTCAATTTCTATTTTTCTGTATTCTTCAAAAATGTCAATGAAGACTTCCCAGTAAGCATGGAGGCATTCCTGACGTGGGACGCTTCCTCTCCCCAGCACCCAATGAAATTGACTACCTCAAAAGAACATAAAAATCATTTTTAGAAGAATGGAGGAACTCAACAGTATGGTTCAGCATTGAAGGTACGTGGCATTTAAACATTTCCACACTATGAGAGGGTGAAAAAGCTCCCTCCCAAACATGAGCTGATCTACCCTCCCCCACCGTACCTATGGAGTCAGAGTCAGAGCCAGCACACACCAGAATCAGGAAGTGAGTGAAGGACACCTCTAGAGTGAGCAAGGAGTACCTCTAGGTCCTTGGGAGATGACTAGGACTGCTGGGGACATACCCCTGAGAGAAGTTACACTGGAAACCCCTGCGCACTGGAGAATGCAGACCATGGGTGCTCTCAGGAACAGTGGAGGCTGCAGAGATTCAAGAGTTTTCCTCAGGCAAAAACCTTGCTCCTTAACTCCATGAACAGAGAATCTGCCCATCTCACTCAGATTTCTGACCAAAAAAGGAAGGAAAAATCACAATAGGGATGGCTAATTGTGCCAAGGGCCAACAACACCCTCCAAGAAAAACAGGAAGAAGGCATTGACCCTGGAAATTTTTTATGGAGGGGAAACCCAGGCTACAGAGGAAAAAGAGGAAGATATTCAAACAAAATCAAAACTTTTCAAAAAAATGGAAATTGTCCATAAGCTCTAGAAGAATTCAAATTGGATCTTATCAAAAAGATGGAAGCCTTCTGGCAAGAAAAGTGGGAAATAATTCAAAGAGAAAACAACAGTCTAAGGGACAAGAACTCACAATTGTAGAAACACCTGGAAGCCAGGAAAAGCAGGATAGACCAAACTGAAAAGGAAAACCAGGCTTTAAAGACCAGAATTAAGCAACTGGAAGAAAATGACCTTGCAAAACAGCAAGAATTAATAAAGCAAAGTCAAAAGACTGACAAATTAGAAGAAAACATAAAATATCTCACTGACAAGGTGACAGATCAGGAAAATAGAGGAAGAAGAGGCAATTTGAGAAACATTGGTCTACCTGAAAAGCCAGAAATAAAAAGAAATCTTGACATCATAATACAAGGAATCATCCAAGACAACTTCCCTGATGTTCTTGAACAAGGGGGCAAAATAGACATTGAAAGAGTGCATAGAACACTCTCTACACTAAATCCCCAAAAGATGACTCCCAGGAATGTAATTGCCAAATTCCAAAGCTTTCAAACTAAGGAGAAACGTCTTCAAGAAGCCAAAAAGAGACAATTCAGATACCAAAGAGCACCAATCAAGATCACACAAGATCTGGCAGCTTCCACACTAAACGACAGCAAGACCTAGAATACAATATTCATAAAGGCAAGAGAATTGGGTCTTCAACCAAGGATCACCTATCCATCAAAACTGACGATATACTTCCAGGGTAAAGTATGGGCATTCAACAAAATAGAAGGTTTCCAAGTATTTGTAAGGAAAAGATCAGAACTAAGTGGAAAGCTTGATATAAAAAAAACACAAAGATGAAAAGGTAAATATGAAGGAGAGGGAAAAGGAGAAAAGAATTTTTTTTAATTCAAACTCTCTTCTTTAAGGGATACAATTAGATCAAATTATATATAAGAATATATGGGGAAAATTTTATTTTTAACTCTTAAAGATTGTTTTCATTATTATAGTAGTTAGGATAATCACTCATAGGAAAAGATTGGGGCATTAAGGGCTAAAAGATGATATGCAAAAAAAAAAGGAAAAGGGTGGGTGGAATCGATGATAGTACCAAGAGATACTTGAAGAAATAAAATAAATAGAATAATATTTTTCACACAAAGATACACATGGGAAGGTGAGGGGAAGAATACTCTTATAAGAAGGAGAGAGAGTGCTAATAGGTAATACTTAAACCTCACTCTCAGTGAAATCAGCTCTGAGAGGGAAGAGCATCTAGATCCATTGGGATCTTGAAGTCTATCTTATCCTACAGGGTAAGGGAGAAGGGGAAACTAAGGGTGGTCAGGGGGAGGTAGTACAAAAAGGGAGGGAAGGAGAAGGGGGAGGGAATTAATAGACCCTTAAAATAAGCAAGAAAGGAACAATAAGGGAGGAAACAGAAAGGGAAGTGTATCAAAGGAGGGGATTAGGGGAATTGATTAAAAGTAAACCACTGGTTTAAAAGGCTATATCAAAAGAAGAAAGGACAGAACTAGGAGAGGATATCAAAATGCTATGGAATTCACAAGTGACAATCATAACTTTGAACGTGAATGGGATAAACTCACCCATAAAATGTAGATGAATAGAAGAGATTAGAATCCAAAATTCTACAATATGTTGTTTACAAGAAATACATCTGAGGTGGGTTGATACTCCAAACGTTAGAATTAAAAGTTGGAGCAAGATCTATTGGACCTCAACTGATGGAAAGAAGGCAGGAGTTGCAATCATGATATCTGACAAAGCCAAAAAAAAAGACCTGATTAAAAGGGATAGGGAAGGTAAATATATCCTGATAAAAGGCAGTATAGACAATGAGGAAATATCACTAATCAACATGTATGCACCAAATGGTACAGCACCCAAATTTCAAATGGAGAACCTAGTAGAATTGAAGGAGGAAATAGATAGTAAAACTATACTAGTGGGAGACTTGAACCTACCACTATCAAATTTAGATAAGTCAAATTAAAAAATAAATAAGATAGAGGTAAAAGAGGTGAATAAAATCTTAGAAAAATTAGAGTTAATATATATATGGAGAAAAATAGAGACAAAAAGGAATACACCTTATTTTCAGCAGCACATGGTACATTCACAGAGATTGACCATATACTAGGTCATAAAAACATGGCAAACAAATGCAGAAAAGGAGAAATAATAAATGCATCCTTCTCAGATCATAAGGCAATAAAAATAATGATCAGTAAAGGTACATGGAGAGCCAAATCAAAAATTAATTGGAAATTAAATAATATGATTCTCCAAAATTGGTTAGAGAACAAATCATAGAAACAATTAATAATTTCATTGAAGAAAATGACAATGATGAGACATCCTTTAAAACTTTATGGGATGTAGCCAAAGCACTACTCAGGGGGAAATTTATATCCTTGAGTTCATGTATTAACAAATTAAGGAGGCAGAGATCAATAAATTGGATATGAAAATCAAAAACCTTGAAAGTGAACAAATTGAAAACCCCCAGAAGAAAACCAAATTAGAGATCCTAAAAATTAAGGGAGAAATTAATAAAATCAAAAGTGATAGAACTATGTAACTAATAAATAAGACTAGAAACTGGTGTTTTGAAAAAACAAACAAAATAGACAAAGTACTGGTCAATGTAATTAAAAAAAAGGAAAGAAGAAAACCAAATTAACAGTATCATAGACTGAAACGGGTACCTCACCTCCAATGAAGAGGAAATTAAGGCAATCATTAAAAACTGTTTTGCCCAATTATATGGCAATAAATATTCCAATCTAGGTGATATGGATAATATTAACAAAAATATAAATTGCCTAGATTAACAGAAGAAGAAATAGAATTCTTAAATAATCCCATAATAGAAAAAGAAATTGAACAGGCCATCAAAGAACTCCCAAAGAAAAAATCCCCAGGACCTCATGGATTCACAAGTGAATTCTATCAAACATTCAAAGAACAGCTAAGCCCAATACTATACAAACAATTTGACATAATAAGCAAAGAGGGGGTTCTACCAAAATCCTTTTATGGCACAAATATTGTGCTGATTCCAAAGTCAGGCAGGTCAAAAACAGAGAAAGAAAACTATAGACCAATCTCCTTAATGAACATAGATGCAAAAATCTTAAATAGGATACTTGCAAAAAGACTCCAGCATGTGATCATGAGGGGTATTCACTATGATCAGGTTGGATTTATACCAGTTATGGCAGGCTGGTTCAATATCAGGAAAACCATCGACATAATTGACCATATCAACGAACAAACTGACAAAAGTCACATGATTATCTCAATAGACGCAGAAAAAGCGTTTGACAAAATGCAACACCCATTCCTATTGAAAACACTGGAAAGAATAGGAATAGAAGGGTCTTTCCTAAAAACAATAAACAGTATCTATCTAAAACCATCAGCCAACATCATCTGTAATGGAGATAAACTAGATGCATTCCCAATAAGATCAGGAGTGAAACAAGGATGCCCATTATCACCTTTATTATTCAACATCGTACTAGAAACACTACCAGTAGCAATTATAGAAGAAAAAGAAATAGAAGGAAATAAATAGGCAATGAGGAGAACAAGCTGTCACTCTTTGAGGATATTATGGTCAATTTAAAGAATCCTAGAGAATCAACTATAAAGCTAGTCAAAATAATGAGCAACTTTAGCAAAGTTGCAGGATTCAAAATAAACCCACATATGCTGTCAGCATTTCTACATATCTCTAACACATCTCAGCAGCAGGAATTAGAAAGAGAAATTCCCAAAATCACCTTAGACAATATAAAATACTTAGGAATCTATCTGCCGAGAGAAACACAGGAACTATATGAACACAACTACAAAACACTTTCCACACAACTAAAACTAGACTTGAGCAACTGGAAAAACCTTAACTGCTCATAGGTAGGACTAGCTAACATAATAAACATGACCATCCTACCCAAACTTATCTATTTATTTAGTACCATACCCATCGAATTTCCAAAAATCTTTTTTTCTGAATTATAAAAAAAAATTAACAAAGTTCATTTGGAAGAACAAAAGATCAAGGATATCCAGGGATATAATGAAAAAAAATATACAAAGGAAGGTAGCCTTGAAGTACCAGATCTCAAAGTAGACTATAAAGCAGTGGTCATCAAAACAATTTGGTACTTCCCAAGAGACAAAAAGGGGATCAGTGGAATAGACTTGGAGTACGTGACCTCAGCAAAAGTCTATGACAAGCCCAAAGATCCCGGCTTTTGGTACAAAAATCCATTATTCAACAAAAACTTCTCGGAAAAAAATTGGAAGACAGTGTGGGAGAGATTAGTTCTTGGATCATCACCTCACACCCTACACCAAGATAAACTCAGAATTGGTGAATGACTTGGACATAAAGAAGGAAACTATAAGTAAATTAGGTGAACACAGAATAGTATGCATGTCAGACCTTTGGGAAGGGAAAGATTTTAAAATCAAGGAAGACTTAGAAAGTCACAAAATATAAAATAAAGAATCTTGACTACATCAAATTAAAAAGGTTTTGTACAAACAAAACAAATTTGCCAGAATCAGAAGGGAAGCAACCAAGTGGGAAATAATCTTCACAACAAAAACCTCTAACAAAGGTCTAATTATTCAAATTTATAAAGAGCTAAACCAGTTGTACAAAAAAATGAAGCCATTCTCCAATAGATAAATGGGCAAGGGACATGAATAGACAGTTTTCAGTTAAAGAAATCAAAACTATTAATAATCACATGAAAAAGTGTTCTAAATCTCTGATAATCACATTGATACAAATGAAACCAACTCTGAAGTATCACCTCAGACCTAGCAGATTGGTTAACCTGACAGCTATAGAAAGTAATGAATGCTGGAGGGGATGTGACAAAGTTGGGACATTAATTCATTGCTGGTGGAGTTGTGAATTGTTCCAATCATTCTGGAAGGCAATTTGAAACTATGCCCAAGGGGCGATAAAAGACTGTCTGCCCTTTGATCCAGCCATAGCACTGCTGGGTTTGTAGCCCAAAGAGATAATAAGGGAAAAGACATGTACAAGAATATTCATAGCTGCGCTCTTTGTGGTGGCAAAAAATTGGAAAATGAGGGGATGCCCTTCAATTGGGGAATGGCTAAACAAATTGTGGCATATGTTGGTGATGGGATACTATTGTGCTCAAAGGAATAATAAACTGGAGAAATTCCATGGGAACCTGAACAACCTCCAGGATGTGATGCAGATCGAGAGGAGCAGAACCAGGAGAACAATGTACACAGAGACTGATACACTGTGGTACAATCGAATGTAATGGACCCCTCCATTAGTGATAATGCAGTGAGCCTGAACAACCTGGAGGGATATAGGGGAAAAAATCACTATCCACATTCAGAGGAAAAACTGTGGGTGTAAAAACACCAAAGAAAAACAACTGCTTAATGGCATGGGTTGAAGAGGATACGATTGGGGAAACAAACTCTAAATGAACATCCTAGTGCAAAAACCAACAACATGGAAATGGGTTCTGATCAAGGACACATGCAATACCCAGTGGAATTATGTGTTGGCTATGGGAGGGATGGGGGGAAGGAAAGGGGGAATAGAAAATGATTTTTGTAACCAAGGAATAATGTTTGAAATTGGTCAAATAAAAAAATGTCAAAATTTAAAAAAATGTCAATGAAGTTTTCTTTGATAATTTCTTTTAATATGATGTTGAGACATTTTTTTGTTTTTGTTTTTAACATGGATTCAAGTGGACCAATAATTCTTAAATTGTTTCTCCTGGATCTGTTTTCCAGGTGAGTTGTTTTTTCAATGAGATATTTCATGTTTTCCTCTTTTTTTGTTTTGCTTTATTGCTTCTTGATGTCTTATGAAGTCATTAGCTTCTAGTTGCCCAATTATAATTTTTAAAGAATGATTTCCTTCTGTAAAATTTTGAATATCCTTTTTCTTTTGGCATAAAAATAGCATAATTATGCTATTATTTTCTTCCTTTACTGCTTTCATTTCCCTTCCCCATTTTTCCTCTGCCTCTCAATTGATTTTTTAAAATTCTTTTGAGTTATTCCAGAGCTTTAAACCAGTTCATATTTTTCTTTGAAATTTTACTTTTGTTGTCCCCTTCTGTGTCTGAGCCTTGCTCTTCTTTGTCTCCATAAAATTTTTCTAAGGTTAGGTGTTGGATTGTTGGGTTTGTGTGTGTGTGTGTTTGTTCATTTTCCCAGGCTTTTTCTTCACCTTTACTTTTACTTTAAAGGTGGGCTCTGTTCTCAAGATAGAGAAGCACTCTCAAACTTCAGTTTTAACTTAGTTAAAGCTACCTTAGCTTTATTTCTGGGTTTCTGCAAGTTTTCAGTTCTTCCAAAGTGTTATGATAGCTTATGAGCTTGGAGCTCTGAAAGCCAGTTACCATTGCTGATTGAATTGCCCTGAGACTGCCAATGGCTTGCAGAGCTCAGAACTGTTTGAGCTACACTGTGCTGGGGCTTAGAGTTCACCCTCAGGACCAGGCAGGGGTTTTTGGTTACTTTGAACTTGATCAAGTCAGGCACACTGTGGACTGCCTTGTCCTGGCTTCACTTTGATCTTAGGTGGGGTCTCTGGGTCTCTTGGCTTTACACAGGCCGGGTGTGCTGTGGACTTCCTTGTGCTGGGGTTCAGGTCTTTACTGAAGGTTTGAACAAGGGCTCTGGGCCTCCTCTTGGACTTGTGTTAGACAGATGCCTTGCTGACTGCCTTGTGCTAGGTCTTAGGGCCTCATTTTAGACTCAGGAATGAGGTAAGAGCCTCTCCCTTGGTCCCTACCAGCCAAGCACATTGTGGACTGCCCTGTGCTCATACATGGGGCCTCAGTGCAGACTTGGGATGAAACTTGAAACTTTAAGGGTTTTTACTGCTGTTGGCTTAGACAGAATCTCAGGGCCCAGGTTCAGAACCTGGAATAATAAATGTAAGGTGGCACGATTTTCTGTTCCCTTGATCTGGTAACCCTTGGTGTAGCTTTCTGCAAGTTGGGCTTCCCTATTATCTCATTGAACCAAATCCTCTTCTGCTTACCTTTCAAGTTCTCTGAAAAAAAAATGTGTTTCAATGAATCTCCTTATTGGTTCTTTCACTCCAGAGTTCATTTTGAGGCATTATTTTTTTTTATATTTTATTTGATCATTTCCAAGCATTATTCATTAAAGACATAGATCATTTTCTTTTCCTCCCCCGCACCCCCCAAAGCCAATGAGTAAATCCACTGGGCATTACATGTTGGACTCTCAGCCTTGGACTCTGAGCTCCTACCCCTTATGTCTGAGTGATCTCGGGTTCTGGCTTTTGAGGGGGGCCGTACCTTTTGATCCAGGTCCAGGTCCAGGAGGAGGATTCCCAGGGTCTGTTCTGTTGATCGTTTTGAATTTCGGCGCCTTAGAAGATTATAGTTTGAGATCAGTCGGGAAGGGTTTCCAGAGATCTGAACTTTAGCTTTCTCTAAGCTGCCATCTTGACCGGAAGTCCTTGAGGCATTATTTTAAGATTGCTTGGAAAAGATTCTCATAGTAGTTCAAGTTTTTTGGCTTTTATTCCACTATGTTGGCCCTGAAAGTTCATCATAATGAAAAATTCTATCCAGTTCCAGAGAGAGTTCTACTGAACTCCTTGTATTGTTATAAGGAAAAGATGAGTTATGTTTTGCAAAGAGCAGAGGCATGAGACAGCAGAGTAATGAATCTGGAATTCTGCAGGAAGGGTTAAATTGTTACTAAGATATAGTTGGGTCTTGTGGTCTCTCTCTCTCTGGAGATATCTGGGAATGTGGCTGCTTATTCTTAGTGTCTGATCCTATCCTGATCATATCTTGATTCCCATCTTGATTTCCCATCCTACATGCTGCCTTGCTGTTATTTGCTGTCTCTTGTTGATCCTGAACATCTGCCTATCTGACTATAAGATCAGGTCTGGGGCTTTTTTGGATCCAGGACCTTTCCTTGGGACGTGCCTAACTGCCATTTGACCACTACCTCTAATACCACCTAAGGGGGTTAGTGTAGATTTAGGTAGAGCAGGGACTGGGGTTTCTCTTTATGTCAGAATGGTGAGGATTAGTGTAGAGAAACTACTCTGAGGAGTCAACTTAAGGAGACTTTAGATCTTTTGGGGTAATAGTTAGAAATTTAGCTTTAGGGTTATCCTTTACCCTTTTACCCTATTCTCTTTAAATAAGCCTACTTTGCCATTTCACTGAGTGGTCTGTGTATATAGTCTCAGACCAGGGTCTGCCTGACTGGGTTTTGTTGGTCTTCCCAAATCAAAGATAATCTTCTGACACTGGCCCAACACAATTCATCCCTTCACATCCGCAAACTCCCCTCGCTTTCACAAGGTAGAAATATTTTTCTCCATTTTCTCTGTTTTTCTTTTTCTTTTTGCATCATGGTTAATATAGAAATTTATTTTGCATAACTACACATTAGTATCATATTTCTTGTCTTCTCAGTGGATTGGAGAGTCTTGCAGGAGGGAGAGAATTTGGAACTCAAAATATTTTTAAAGATGAATATTTAAAAGCATCACCAGGAAATATTTAATGAAATTGATAACAATAAAAATATTTAAAACACTGAAAGAAAAGAAATCTTTCTAAATGCACACAAGGAGAGAGTGCTGAAGGCAAGTAATCTGGATGAGGCACCAGTGAAGAAATGGATGGGGACATACTGTCTACAACAGGTTAATGCTTCTTTGGTGGGATTATGTTACAATATGGGAAAATATGAAAGGAAGGGGGACAGTAGGGGATAAAAAGTTATGAGTGATGCACTACGGTCAGATCAAGGACTAGTAATAAGAGAAGGTAGTCTTTGATCTCTGAGTAATTAAAGTCTATAAGGAAGTGGGTGATATAGAGGAGGAATTAAAGACTGAAAAGGGAAGAAAGGAAGGAGAGTTTCTTTGAAGGTGAAGGGATATTGTACTGATAAATGCTCCTATGAATGAAGCTTAGGGTACTGTTAACTGAAAAGTCTTCTGTTAGGAAGAAGTTAGAGCCCCTTGGAGCAACTGGTACCTGGCAGAATATGAAAGCACAGACTAAGGCAGGAGACTTCCAAGAACATGGAGAGAAAATAAAAGGTCAATAAGAAAGTGTATAGAACAGTGGGGATTGGGATAGTGCCTTAGCATGGGCTTCTGTCCTCTCTTGACACTTAACAAAAATTCTCTTTGTTCTGAGAATAAGGCACAATGGGAAGTGGATATTTCATAAAGTAAGCAAAAAGTTCCTGGAGGACAGAACCTAAAATAATGAATAGTTTAGATACTTTGATTATATACAGAATACAGAGAAAACAGAAATGTCAGATGATTATAGATGTGGTGAATTAGAGAATGTAAGTCTAGAATAACAGAAAGAAAATGGATAATAAAGAGTGAAAGAAATTCTTATATGAAAGGTGTGCAAAAAATGAATATATGTAATATATGACGGGAAGGAGGTCACACACTCATACTGAGGAACTGGAGAGAGAGGGTAAGAGAACTGAAGAAATGGATAGAGGGAAAAGATTGATCCTCCCATCTCTTCCCCTTGGGCAAGATAGTACTATTTGTCTTTCAGAGGGACAGTATATGTCTTCTCAGAGATTGGGTTTGGGAGATAGAGATTAAGAACTGGAGGAGAAATTCTTAGAGAAATGACCTCCTGCCTCCCTTCTTGATCTTAGCCGCTGTTGAGAGGCAGGTAAATTTCCTGCCTCTGGATCTTCCCAATATCCCTACTGTCACTTTTCCCTTTGAGACTTAGTTTACTCCTCAGTCCTGGTCTTGAACTAATTCTCCCTTTTGGGGAAAAGTATGATTTGCCCCAACTCTTCAGACTCCTTCTTTGATATCAGCAAGCAGGCAGACCTGATCTAAATGATAACATTTTATTCTTGAGAACACACGGGACAGGGAGAGTGAGAGTGTTGGGTGAGGACAGTGGGAGATAGAAATCTCTACAGATTAACAACTAACCTCCCCCCAAAAAATCCTGATGGGTTCAGGTTGTCTGCCTGACCCTCCTTTTGGTCAATGGTTTTGTTGGGTTTGTCTTTCCTTCCAAACTAATCTGGCTGTGAGTTGAAGTTCAGGATAATTTGGGAAAAGAGAGATCTCTGTAGATGGCTTTCTGTGAAGTTCCAGTCTCCTTTTGTCTTCAGCTAGAACCAGAGCAATTTAGGGGTTCACTGGAAGGTAGTCAGTGTCCAGAGGGATCTTCCATCTCAGAGGTCCTCCTCTCAGACAGTCCACTCCAGGAGAGAGCTGACCAGAAGTAAGTTGGCAGTTTTTTTTTTTTTAATTCTCCCAGCTCATCTGTTCCTTCCTGGAATCTTGAGTCTTCCTTGCCCTTCCCCCACTTGAGCTGTTCCTTTGCATTGCTGGATCTGATTTTTTTTCTTTCCTTTTGTAACTTCTCTCTTACAAACTTTAAAAAATAGATGGGACTAGCTGAAGGGGAAGAAAAGAAGATGAAATTTACCTGACTAACTGAGAGGACAAACGAGGGCATAGAAATATATAACTATATACAATCAGGAAAAGGAACTAATACAGAAAATCCTAAATGGAAAGAGTAAAAGAGAAGAGGATAATGGGGATAAAGGGAATTGAACTAGTGGGAGAAAAACCTCAATTTTAGAAATAAATGGGTGAAAATATAAACCTAGTTCATCATTTTTAATGTGAATGGATTAAATAATCCAATAAAATGGGGAAAAATGACAGGTGAGAAAAGAAAACAAAACCCTCTGATATATTACTTAACAGAAATACATTTGGAAAACAGACATGCAAAAAATAAAATTGAGGAAATGGAAAAAAATTTTACTAAATGAATCAAAAAAGCAAGAGATGCCATCATGTTTCAAAGCAAAAAGAAACATTTTTTAAAAGATTCAATCAAAAAAACTATATTATGCTGAAAGGAGCCATAAACCACAAACTAATATCAATAATAAGTGAACATGTTGTCTATATATCTTACGTTCAGATTCATAAAGAAAACATTATCTGAGCTTCAGGAAAATGTAAACAACAATACAGTAGTGACTAGAGAGTTTGATATCCCTTTATGTTTTGGCAAACTAATAAAAAGGTAAGCAAAAAGAAAAATATGAAACAACAAATTTCTAGAGAAATTAGAGCTAAATATTTATGGCATCTTCTAAATGGAACAGTAAAAGAAAATATGTATTTCTTTTTATGACATATTTTATAAAAAGTTAATGATGTACTAGGGCCCAAATATATTACAAGCAAATATGAAAAGTAAGAAATAATCAATACATTCTTTACAAACCATAATGCAATAAGAATAGAAATTTGTCCTAGGACCACAACAAAAGATAAAGACTCATATGGAAGGAGAGAAGCAAAAAAGAATACTACAAAAAGAATGCATATTGGTGGAGCCAAGATGGTGGAGAATAGCAAAGAATGCAAAATCACTGTGAGAACTCTCTCCAACCAATCTTAAAATGAACACAGGAGTGAAAGAACCAACAGGGAGTCAAAACAAAATAATGTGAGTTACCCATATGAGCAAAGCATATTCATTCTTTTTAAAACTTTTATAAGCTTTTACATTTTTTCTCTAGATTGCATGTCTGTACAATTTTCAATATTTTTTTCTGACATTTTGATATCTATGTTCTCTTTCTTGCTCCTACCCCTACCCCTTAACATTTCTATGTTCATCATATTGTAAAACAAGACACATATTTATTACAATAGAGAAACATTAATGGAGGAAATAAAGCTAAAAATGGTATCTTTCAATCTGCATCTTAACTATGTCAGTTCCTTCTATAGCATCATGAGTCCTTTGGAGTTGTCCTGGATTGCTGACTATAGTTAAGTTACTGACAATAGTTATATCATTCATGACTGATCATTGTATGTCATTGCTTTTACTTTGTCAGTGTTTTCCTGGTTCTGCTCACTTCACTTTGCATCATTTCATATAAGTCATCCCAAATTCTTTTGTGATATATTGTTCATTATTTCTTATGGTATAATAGTATTCCATTACATTCATTTATGTCACAAGTTATTTTGCCCTTCCCAATAAATGGACATTCCTTCAGTTTCCACTTCTTTGCTACTACAAAAAGGGCTACTAATATTTTTGCACAAATAGGGACTTTTCCCCTATCTTTGATTTCTTTGTGATACAGAGCTAGTTGTGGTTTTATTGGGTCAAAGGATATGCACATTTTATGGCCCTTCGGTAATGATTCCAAATTGTTCTTCAGAATAGTTCACCAACAATGTATTCTCAGCTTTTCCACATCTCCTCCAACATTTATAATTTTTCTTTTTTGTCATATTAGCCAGTCTGATAGGTAGAATTCCCATTTATTTCACTTCTTGATTATTTAATTTTGTTTGTGCAAAACCTTTTAAATTTAATGTATTCAAAGTTATGTATTTTACATTTTGTAATATTCTCTAATGTCTTTGAACATAAATTTTTTCCTTACCTATAGATCTGACAGGTAAACTATTCTATACCCTTCTAATTTGTTTATTGTTTTACCCTTTATTTCTTTTTCTTTTGTTGTCTTATTTTTTAAAGTTTATTTATTTAGAATATTTTTCCATGGTTACATGATTCATGTTCTTTCCCACCCCTCTGCCCTTCCCCCTCCTGGAGCTGACAAGTAACTCCACTGGGTTAACCCTTTATTTCTAAATCATGTATCCATTTTGGCTTTGTATTGGTATATAACGTGAGATGTTTGTCTATGCAGTTTTCTAGCAATTATTGTCAGATAGGAATTTTTCTTGTAAAAGCTTGGGTCCTTGGTTTGTCATTTATTACTACATATTGAGTGCCTAAATTATTCCATTGATCTACTACTCTGTTTCTTAGCCAGTTTAAATTGTTTTTATGGATTGCTACTTTAAAAATAAGTATATTAGTTTAAAATATAGGATGTGTGTATATATATATATATATATATATATATATTAAAGATCATAGGTATCCCAGAAGAGCAGGAAAGTAAAAAAAAAAAAACCCTGAGCACTATAATATGAGAAATAATACAAGAAAATGTCCTTGAACTTCTCAAGAAATGACAAAGTACAAACCAAAAAATATCCACATTTCCCTTCAGAAACCATATGCAACAAATCTCAAAATACATAGTTTTTACATTTAACTATTCAAATCACACAAAAAATTTTCAAAAAGCAAAAGACCTTCAAGCATAAAAAGAAAAGAAATTTGATGAACACAAGGCTATCCTGTACCAATCTAAGTAGAGAAGAGAATGAAATAACATATTCTGAAAAGCAAAGGAACTCAAGATTCAACCTTTGATGATATGTCCTGCAAACCTAAGGCTAATCATCAATGGAGAAAGATAGACATTTCAATAAAAGAATCATTCATAATATTTCCATTTATAAAAAGCAGGCATGAGAAAGATAATTTACTTAGAAAACACTTGAGATAATAGAAACACAAGAAAGATTAAAAATATAGATGTCAAGAAAAGCAATTTTTTAAAAAGCTAGAAAGTAAATCTGTGGTTATAAAAGTAAAATAAAAATAATTTAATTAATTAATCTAATTTAATGATTGCAATTAATTAAATATTTAATTATTTAGCATATTATATTATTGTTTTAATTAAATAATTAGTAACTTGCTATTGCATATAGTTATTATTAATTATTTAATTTGAGTGATTTAATTAATTAATAAAATAAAAACAAAGATCATTAATAAATTTACTTCCAATAGTATACAAATTATCCCATTCCATCTCACCTCCTCCAGTGTATTTTCCCCTTGATTATCCCTACGTGCTCACTGATCTTCAGTGTCTCTCTGTCTATTTTGCTGTCCTCCAATCTCACATCTCCAATTACTTATTAGACATCTCTATCTGTTTGTCCTATAGACATCTTAAACATAATGTAGAAATCTGAATTAATCTTTCAACTAAAACCCTACCATCTTCCTTATTCCCCTATTATTGTCATGGGTATCATCATGCATAGGCTTAAAACCTTGATGTTATTCTTAAATCCTCATTCTGTCAAACAATATCCAATTTTCTGTCAAGGCCTGTTGATTTTACATTTCACATATATGCCCCCTTCTCTTCTCTGATTCTGCTACCTCTCCGGTACAGGCCATTCATTCCTGGTCTAATCTAATAGTCTGCTGCCCGCTAGCTATATGTCTCTCCCCATTCCAATCAGCTGGCAAGTGCATATCTGATTATATCACCCTCCCCACCCCTGCACCTAATAAATGACAGTAGCTTACTATCACCTCTAGGACCAAATGTAAAATCCTCTGCTTAATGTTTGAAGCCATTATATAACCTAGCCGGTCTCTAATCTTTTTATACCATACACTCCCAACAAATAACATTGACCTACTTACTGTTTCTCTCATAAGACAGTTCCATCTTCTGATTCATATTCATGAGTTGCCCTCCTTGCCGAAAATGCTCTCTCTCATCTTCTTTTCTTCCTAGCTTCCCTGGTTTTCCAGTCCAGCCAAAATATCATTTTCTGCAAGAAGTCTAGTGTTTTTTTTTCCCTAAATTATCATGAATACACTTTTTTTGGATTATAGTTTGTTTACATGTTGTCTCCTATATTAGATCTCCCATTGAAAGTAGAGACTGTCATACCTTTCTTTGTATTCTCAGCAATTAGCACAATTTTATAACATAATCAATGGTTAATATATGGTTAATGAATGTCTTGACTTAGCAAAATGAAAACGATGGCAAGGAAACAGGACTGAAACCCCATGGAGTAAATAAATCTCACAATACCCCACAAATAGGCAATTCTTGTTTGTGTGAGTTATATTAAATTACAGAATGTAAGAGTGTTATATTAAATTACAGAATGAAAGAGTATACAAAATGAGAAGAGGAGAGGTAAAAGGTAAAGGGCAATGTATGATAAATCCTAATCAAATATTAATTTGAATGAGTAAACAATAAATGAAAAATAACTCTGATAATCTTTCAGGAAGAATAGGGCCTAATAGAGAATGGGTAAAAAAGAGAGGAAATGAAACAGGAAGGGGAAAAAATATTTTCAACTTATTATTGGAATAATATTCCATTGATATTGTCTCCCATGGGGGTAGAAATATGTATTATAAAGAGATATGAGGAAATTATAATGGATGTAATCAGCAAGTATTTCATGTTTATAGGTCACCACCTCTGAGAGAGTAATGAGTCTGCATGAACAGCATCATGCCACAGGAAAAGATGAAATATAATTCCTGGTAGCAAATGATATCTAGAAAGATAAAATGAGCACACTTAGGATATTTCTTCAGAAAAGGGAAAGAAAATTATCATGGAGTATGTTATTGACAGAATGGGAAAGTGGAAATGGACCATACAATTAGGGATACAGGAAAATTTCCACTAAAATGGTAATATTTCCATCCCCTCTCTTTATTTCAGAGACTAATACCCAATAAAGCATGATAGAAAAAAGAAGGCAATGGCAATCTACAAGACAATAAAAGAAATTATTTAGAAGGAACTAGAAATACACAATTCATAAGCTTTGAGGAATACAGAGGCTCAAGAAAGAATAAATAAAATTTAAGGTCTATGAATCAGAGAGAAAAAGTCTAGAAAAGAGAGATAGAAAAGAGAATTAATGAAGATTAAGAGAAGAAAATTATTTATTTTTTAGAAAAAAAAGGTATAGAAAAAATTTTAAAGCTGATAAACAAACATGAAGAGGAATAGAGGAAGGAGGCTTTTAATAAACTATTATCTGAGATTTAAAAAGTAAAACTCCAGAACTAGGAAAATTGGCAATAAATGGGAGGGAGTGAAGGTGAAGAAAAAGAATGCATAGAAAAAGGGTTGCTTTTGAGCAGATTAAGCAAAAATAACTGAAGATGCAAAACATTGTCTTCAAAGAAAAAGAAAATCAATGAAATTCTGATTCAGAAAAAAAGCAAAACATGAGAGACAGATGGAGAAAAATATAAACCTTACACTCAAAATGAAATATGAGTAGAATAAATAATTTGAATAAAATGAAAAAAATTGACATATTGGGTAAAAAAACAAAACCCAAAATTGTGATGCATAGAAGAAATATACCTAAAAAACAAAGTCATTATAACATGTTAGGACAAAATTTTCTGTGCATCAAATAAATTCTTTAAAGCAAGATATGTGATAAATAACTATGAAAGACTATTCTCAGAAAATATGATCCAACACATTCCCAAAGGTAACATGATAAAAAATGCCATCCTCCCTAGAGAAACAACTGAGTCTGAATGCAGACAAAAACATACACTATTTCACTTTTTTCCTTCATTTTTAGATTTGAATTTTCATCCACAAAATGACTAATATGGAAAAATATTTCACGTGATTGCACATGTAAAATCTGTATGAGATTGCGATATATGAAATTAATGTCTCAGAGACAGAGGAAGGGAAGAAATGAGGGAGAGAATTTGGAAATCAAAATTTATATTTGAAATGTTAAAAATTTGCTTTTACATATAATGTAACCCCTGGGGCAAATGAACGCATGTATACTGAGAGCCCTTCCAAGTGAAAGCAAAGATATGCATGGAATCCTCATGTCTGTGTTTGGAAAAGAAGGCTGAATACAAGTCCACTACTGTAAAGTATGTCACTGTGCTAGGAATAGAAGAAATAATTGTATTTATGTTGGAAACTATGTAGTGTCTCTTTATAATGTGACTGTTCACAGCTCTCAAATCCTGTACGAATCTATAGAGGTGCTTGCCATTGGGCCCCAATTTTGGTTTGTTAATGGGCAGGATAGGTGTAAAGTATTCAGATTTACGGGGATTTATGATGCCCTGATCCAGTAATGAGTTTATTGCCAGGGTAATGTCCTCAATTGCCTCCTTTAAGAGAGGGTACTGAGGAATGAAAGGAGGAGGGTTAGATTTAGTTTTAATCTGTACAGAAACAACTAATTTAAGTAAGCCTACATCAGAAGATGTGGCCCAAAGAGACTCTGGTATATGTGCAGGTATTGCAAAGGTGGGAGGCTCTTTCACTTCCTGGCTTTCTGAAAGAAGTACAGGGAGTAATTTAAAGATTCCTCAGGTTCTTCCAATGATAAGGAACCATCTGGAGACCAAGTTATTATGGCTCTAAGTTTGCATAAAAGGTCTCTCCCCTGCAAATTTAAAGGGGAGTCAGGCATCAAGAGGAAAGAATGTTGTACTTCTAGGGGTCCTATAGACACGATCCTAGGGGAAAGCTTTTTATCTCTTTGGAGTATCCCCAACACCCCCATTACATTTTCTGAGCCAATGGAATTGCAATAAAAATCAGGTGTACTCTTTAATACAGACCTGGAAGTCCCAGTGTCCAAAAGACAATCATAATAGGTGTTACCAACTGCAAAGGGTGAATATTATGGTTGAGACTGACAAAATCTAAATTTAAATGGTCACCAAGGGAAATCCTAAATAATAAAATACCCCAAGCAGCTGCCAAATTTTTATGGTGATTTAATTACAACAGTAGGAAGAAAATATTAGAGGGAGAGAGAGAGGGAGAGAAGGAAAGAGGGAGAGGAGGAAAGGAGTTTATCTCAGAACCACTCTGGCTCAGGCTGAGCCAAAGTGGGCATTAAGGCCTTGGAAAGCCAAGGCAGAGAAAGGGGTCAGTTCTTATCACTCACCTGACTGGTCTGAAGGAAAGCTATCTGCAGGACTCCTCCAAGCTCAAGCTCCAGGATCGAACTAAACTCTAGCCCTCTTCACAGGAAGTCATGAGAACTCCAGAGGCGGCTCTTTACCTTGAATGGTGGCTCAAGCTTGACTTAGGACAGCACAGAGGTCTGTGGTTTTGTTTTTTTTTTTGCACATGTCTGTTGAAGGCCATTTTCTCAGATAATTAAATCTTGAGTTTAATGCAGACCTTCCCAATCTTGTTAAACTCAGAAGGGAGGAGAAATGTAGTTTCCAAGACCTGATTCTGTTATTCCAAGTATCACTATTGTTATTGAGGAGGAAATAGCTAAATCAGATCTTCTAAAGAATGGTCTGATTAGGGTGGAATAGTTTTGAAATTCACACTACCTTTAAGCTAACATGGGGCTCATCAGTTCGGGGGGACAGTGGATAGGGACAATGGGTAATAAGAGATCAGGGACTGGAAAATCAAAGGTTGTATCCTCTGATTCCTCTGCCCCAGCCCCACCCACCCCCAGACACCTTCATAATATTTGGGAAGTTCCTTGGGCTCCCCCCAAGGGGCATTAGCACCTTGAGTATTTTTTTGGAGGAACTCCACTTAAGATATACTGTTGTGGAGTCAGTTGGTTTGAGTTATCATTTTCCCAATTTCTATTTCTAGAATTTTCATGCCTAAAGTTCTGATTTCTATGATCATTGTTTTAGTCATTTCTATAGTTATTACTTCTGTAGTTGTTATTAAACTGCATGTTATTTCTGATTGCCTTGAATAAATCTCTACACTCCATCATTTTGTTGCCCTTCTTCTCACAGAATTGGCAGGTTATTGGCAGATTGATAGTTAGATTCTTGGAGAGAGGCAAGTGCCATTAGTTGAGTATCATGCCCTTTTTCCTGTTTATCAATCTTATCTCTTAAATATTTCAATTCTTTCCTAATTGTCTCCATGAAATCATTAGTTTCTTCCTCTTTTTCTTTGTTTCCTTTTTAAACATAAACAGCAAATTCCGTCCATTTATCAGTGCTTTCAGAGCACTCTCTCATAGCAGTTAAAATGGCCTCCCTACAACAATATAGCTGTAGATGATCTTCAGAGTTGTTATAGTCCCATTCGGGATTTTGCAATGGCCAATGTGCTGCATTGTGCCCCCAGACTTTATTCACATGAGAAATTATTTTATTTTTCTCATGTTCCATTAAAAAAGCCTGGAGTAGATTTTCAATGTCTTTGTAAGGAGGATTATACTGAAAAAAAATGTCTGCTGTTTTTTCCATTACCATAAAGGGATCTTGTTCATATGTGGGAACATTTCGTGTGAATTCATTTAAATCTTGGGGAGTAAACAGTATATGGTGCCTTAGAGTCACAACATCCCCACTGCATCCTATTTCAGGTACTTCTCTTAGGGGAAAAAGGCCTCTAGTTGAATTGGGTAAGGGTGAGACAGTTTGGCTAGAGATGGTTTTGTTAGAAGGACAAGATTTTCTTGGAACTGAAACTGGTTTGGGGTTGGAAGAAGGAACAAGAGAAGCTGGAATTTCAGGAGAAGGATCTTGGGAAGTAAGGTCATCCAAGAGTTGCAGACAAGGAGAGAAGCAGTTCTGCAGCTGAGCTATAGGAGAGGAGTCTTCCATCTCTATTTTGTGGGAAGGATTTTCTTCATTTAGAGATTCAGGAACAGGCTTGTAAAAGTCAGGCATGTTTTGGGTGGGGTCAGTATTTGCCATTTGACCAAGTATTTAAAATTATCCAATTGGCTTTGCAAGTCTGCCTGCATTTCAGCTTTAAATTTTCACATGGTAGCATTTAGGAATTTTTATTTAGGAATATTTAGGAATAGAAAAATAAAATTACCTAAGAACATAAGGAATGGGAGACATTCTGAAATCTTTGGGGTTCCTAATTGTTCAAAATCCAGAAAAAAATCATATAATGAAGCATTCATTTTTATTTACTTATCTATTATATGTGTATATGTGTATATATGTACATATATAATTATTTATAATTCTGGTTTTAGTAAGTAGATGGTGCTACTGGCTATGGGTTAAAATCAGGGTGTGAAAATAAAAGGTAAGGATATAGTCCCTTTTAAAAGCCTTTAATCCAATTAACCCTTCTAGGTGGAAGGGCAGGCAGAAAACAAAGCCTTTTGCCTGAGGCTAAAATTATTTTAAGTTTGGGAGGGGCCTCTCCTTCCCCTTCAGGCTAAAACCACGGAACCATGTGTTTCCTTCTTTGAGCAAAGCCCACTTAAATTAAAAAAAAAACTCACTACCTTTACTCTGGTGGAGCTAGTATTGTCAGTGAGGGTCAGCTAATTGAGTTGTTTGTTCCCTATAGCAAGGGAGATTTGGAAACAGCTTCCCCAGCTAACACCTCAGGGTCCTGCCACTTAAGGTTAAAAATGGCTGTGTTCAATTCAATTTAAGGAGAAAAGAAAAAAATGTTTTATACTCACCTGATCTAGCAGCTGTTTTAAATTGTAGGCTTAAGAGGAAGTAGTAAAGAGAGAAAGAGAAAAGAAATTTTCAGGGACATTGAGGGTAGTCGTCACAACCTTCATGGATTAGACAGATTGTTAGGGGTAAAACTTATGGTTGGACTGAATATATTTTAGTTGGTTGCCAGGGATTTAAAATTCTAAATCCCAATGAAATACCCAAGTCAGAATGGAATTTTATGGTGGTTTATTTACAATAGAATGAAGATATTAAGGAAGATAGAAAGATGGGAAAAAGGGAAGGATAGCCGCCCAGCCTGGTCTGAACCCAGCAGGAGTTCAGAGGCCTCAGCCAAGAGGTCTCTCCAGAGGCTAGTAACTCCAGAAGCCAAGGAAAGGGGAGTAAGCCTTGCACTTCACAATGTGACAGTCTAAGGGAAGCAGTCTGTGGTCTCACCCTGAAGCTCCTCTATAGTCAAATTCCATCACCAAGTCCCTCTCACAGGAAGTGACATGAAATATAAAGGCAGTTCTTTATGTCACTTCCTGTGTCTTACATGTACCAATGGTGGCTTAAACTTGGCTTTTGGACAGCCCAGGGGGGTCAGTCAGTTGTTTCTGATTCATCACTTGCTAGCACAAATAGGTTATAGACCTTGCTCCCCCACACTTACTCTATAAGTGGGGGTGTATACATTCCTGGTTGCTAAGCAGAGTGGAGTAAATCTAAAATTCACACAGAGAAGGATAACCAGGATGATAAAGGTCCTTTACTCTATGTTATTTGAGCATCAATTAAAGAAAGTGATCAGAGGACAATGAAGAGTCATGATAGATGTCTAGTATTTTAAGAGCTATTATGTGAAAGACACTAGACTTTTTCTGTGTGGCTTCAGAGGATGGAATGAGGGTAGAAGTTGTAAGAAAGGAACTAGGCTCAATGCAGGGGGAACTTTCTAACAATTAGAGCTTTGCAAAAATGTAATGTCTTGTTTTAAGTGATGGTAAGTTACTTCTCCTTAGAAGGCTTCAAGCAAAAACTGAATGACCCTTTGTTAGGTATGGTACTGTGAGTAATTCCTTTTGTAAACATAGATGAAGCTGATGAGGTCCTTTCCAACTTCATTCTATGATTATAGTTTTTCAGTCATGTTTTATTTATCTTTGTATCCCCCATTACACCTTGTTCATCACCCTGTTAATAGAGAGATACTCAGGAAATGTTTGCTGACTAAATGATTAAATTCATAGTCCATATACCATCTGAGATGTGAAAGACTCATATCCAGAAATTGTCAAAAATTGCATCTCTGGCATATGGCAAAAAATCACAAATGCTCTAGAACTGAATTTCCCTAACCTCACACCTAATCTCATTCAATCCCAATTGATCAGTCTTTGCAAAGTAGTTTACCAGACAAAGCCATCTGGAAACACAAGTACAACTTCCTGCCACTCCCTTTGGAAACAGTTTTAGAAACATCCTTCTAGACACAGCTGTCTAGTGGAATGTGAAGGCATTGATAAACATGCATACATTAGTGTCAGAAATGGCTCCAGGGAGAGTGGTTTTATTTTCTATTCAATGTGCTTCAGTTAGTGAAATACATGGCTTGTCATTTCCAGTTCAGAAAACAATAGGAATGATTAATCCAGATGTACAAAGTAAGAACTTACAGTTGAAATGAACCTCCAAGGTCATCTAGTCTAATCTATATTTGAAAAAGGACTTCCCTCTGTAAGATATCCAACTCGTCTTCTAACTTTTCCTGAAAAATCTACAGGAAGAAAAAAAACACAACCTCCCAAAGCAAACTTTTCTGGCTCTAAATGTTAGCAAATTTTTCCTAGTATCATCCAAAGAACATCCAAAAGTCCTTCAAGTTGAAAACAAGGTGCATTTTGTAAACAAGAGGAGGTGGAGTAGGTTGAAGTAGGGAGCATCCAGGTTTTGCCATTGTTCACTAGAAACAAGCATGGCTTCTTAGTACCTGCTTTAAAAAAATGGCCTATTCCAGACTGGATTATATAATGTGCTGTGACCAAGCTTTGTATGTATGTGACTTTGCTAATTCTATTTTGCCTCTTGGTAACTTCCATTGTTAGTCCAAGATATGTCTTCCAAAGAGAAGTTCTCTCTTCTTCTGGTTAATCATCACTAGTTCCTTCAAGTTATCCTTTTTTTGTCATAAATTCCAGTCTCTTCACTATTCTGATCTCCTTCATCTGGATATGCTTTGTGCCAAACCACCATTCAAGCATCACTTTGCTTATGTTATCTCTTCAAAGCTTATCAATATCCTTTTAAAAACATAGCCCTCAAAACTAAGCTCAATACTCTGGATATGGTCTGACTTGAGAAAAAGAGCAGTTAAACAATCTCTTCCTTTCATCTGGAAGCAGTATCTCTAATTTCAAGATTTAATTATCATTCAACCTGCTGCATCACATTGAGGATTCATATGGATCTTGCTGTCCAGTAAAACATGGCATAATTTTCAGACAAACTGCCATATGTCTTGTATCTTGTACCTATAATTCTCATTTTTCTAAAAAACAAAATTAAAATTTACATTTGTATTACATTTACTCTCATTAAATTTGACCCAATGTTCTACCCTGTCAAAATATTTTTGAATCTTGATTGTTATATGTATTGTTAGCTACCCAACTCAGCTTTGTTTCAACTAAAAATTTGATAATTTTTTGTTAAATAATAATTTTAAAATTAATTATTATAAGGTTGAAGCCTTTAGGGCATTCTCCAATTGATCTTATACTGAAATGACATCATTACATTAATAATTATTATTTTCAGGATCATTCAATCAGTTATGAATTCTCTAAATTGTATAGTCAACTCATCTATATCTCTCCATCTATAAGAATACTATGAAAGACTTTTCCAAGTGCTTTGCTAAAAGCTAAGTAAAATCTAGATAAACCATATCACTGACATTCCTAAAGTCACATGTAGGAATTGGATTAGCTTGCAGATTATTATAATGGAAGAAGACCTTAAAAAGTATCTAGTTTTAGCAGCTAGAGGATAGAGAATCATGTCTAGAGTCTGGAGGACCTAGGTTCAAATTTGGTGTCAGATACTCCCTAGCTGTATGACTCTGGGCAAATCACTGAATTCTAATTACCTAGTTGTTACAATTCTTATGTCTTCATATTTGAACTAATATTTAGTGCTGGGAGCCATCAGGCCACAATGCCTTGACAGAGTCATGTGTGGTAGCTAAAGGAGGCCACAGAGTGGTCCTTGGCAAGATGTGATTGCCCACTCAGTCCCTCTTGCATGATCTCTCTCATCAATGTCCCTTACCTATGGAATTGACATGATTATCATTCCCCCTAGTCTCAGAAGGAATAATGCAAGAGCAAAATACCTGTACTCTAATCCCCCAAAACATCAGCAAAAGATCAGACCCTCAAACTACCATGGCTTAACTTTTACTTAGGTACATAATTCCCATAAAAACCATAGCTACAAGCCAAGCCCAGAACTTTCCAACTCACAGAAAATTATTCTCATGAAGCCAGCACACAAATCAATTATAAAGGTCCATATAAGACGTAAAAGTACACTAAAGGTACACTAAGCTTCAATATGCCTCAGTGACTCGATTTTACAAACCAGTAACTCAGAAAATCCCTAGTAAACCCTGAAAAATGACCAGTCTAATATAAATCTGAGCTGTGTTCCTAGTACCCCTCAACCTCAATGATATGATTATTGAATTGTCTTTTAAGAAATTCTGATTATTCTATTTTATTAAAAATAATAAGTAAATTTCCTTGATTGTTTGTAAGCTCAAAACTCCTCACAGGTTAGTGAGAAAATTAAGCCACCTATGATGAAATAATTTATCTTGTGTGAAGCCTTTGTTCTGTCAAGAATTAGTCATCATAATACAAGAATGTAGACTGTTAATCGAGTGATTTGTTAAAAGTTAATGTATCACTTTTCCAATTATTTCCATTTAGACATGTGTGTTAGGTAATGTATCTGTGTGCCAAGAAAATGGGTATAAAAATAAATATCAAGCCTAGGGATGGCGGAGTAGCTATCAGATGCAAAGCATTCCCATGGCCGTAGATATATAGCTGTCTTTCATTTGTTATTTTTTTGAATGTCAGGAACCCCTGGAGTTGTGAGTGAGGCTGGGCCTTGCCTGTGGCAATTTAGTGTCAGTTTGAAAATAGAAGGTAAGGGTTTTGGTTTATTATTATTATCTTGTTCACTTCCATCTCTTATATGAAGAAAATCAAATGTCCAAGAATTTATGTCTTACCAATATCACACTGCCAGGGTATATCATAGGTGGGACTTGAACCAAGATCTTTCTGGTTCCAAGGCTGAAATCTCTATCCATTATTCCAAGCATCTATCCCTGATACTCCATCAATAATTCATGATTAAATAAGTATTTTCCCCTTCTCCTCATCAGATGGTGGCATTGCACCAAAATTAGAAAGTGGATTATGTAGTCTTATAATATTTATTCATAAAGCTTAGCATAGAGGAGTAATCAATAAATTTTTATTATTATTATTACTTTGTTCAAAAAGTCAGAATCCTAAAATACATAATTTTAGAGCTGGTAGCAAATAAGAAATCACATAATCCACCTTTCTCCTCCATTTTCTAATTAAAGAAATTAAGATCCAGAGAAGTGATATGATTTTTTCATTGTCATAAAATTAGTCAGTGGCAGAGCCAGGATGCAAATCCAAACCTTCTGCCTCTGAGTTTAGTAATATTTCTAATATAGTGCACTGTCATTAAAGGTAAATGAGACCTAGAGAGTTATCCATAGTCACACAGCTAGTAAGTACTAGTTAATTAGTTTCATAGTTCAATTATACCTAGAATATTGGTGAGAAATGCTCAATGGAGACTCCAATAAATCATCATCTTTGCCCCAGGCATAGTAATACATATTAGATATACAAAAAAAGGCAAAAGAGCAGTTATTGCCCTCATTACAATCCTATTGGAAGACAACATGCAAACAAATATGTTCAAAGCAAGCTCTATGTAGGATAAATAGGAAATAATTAATGGAATAAATGCACTAGAATTAAGAGGGGGTGGGAAGAGTCTCCACTAAAATATAGGATTTTATTTGGAGCTTCAGTAGGCAGAATTGGGGGAGGCAACACTCCAGGCATGGGAATAACCAGAGAAAATAATCATGAACTGAGAATTAGAGAGAACCATTCATGGAACATTCAGGCCAGTGCCCTTGAACTGAAGAGCTCATGGCAGGGAGTAAAGTGTAAAAAATACTGGAAAATACTCCTGATTAGAGAAAGGCAAATCAAAACAATTCTGTGGTATCACTTTACACCTAGTAGATTGGCCAACTTGACAGCAAACCAAAATAATAAATGTTGGAGGGGTGTGGCAAAATTGGGATACTAATGCATTGCCGGTGGAGTTCTGAAGTTATCTAATCACTCTGTAAGACATTTTGGAATTATGACCACAGGGCTTTAAAAGAATGTTTGTTGACTGGGGAACCTTATGGACAGTGGAGAAGCAGCTGGAGAGAACTGGAGAGAGCCTGGGCGGCCCAGCCTTCCAGGAGTCTTCGACCTCAGAGCATATACAGCCCAACCCAATTGAACTTAATCCAATCAAAAGCCTCCAGAGGACAGGGAAGCTAACATTCCTCCCCTAGAGACTGTACCAAGAGATTGAACAAAGCTCCAAGAGGGGAGACTGACAGCCCCAAAACCAAAAAAAAAAATGAGAGGAGCAAGAGCACAGACAAATTCGGGGAGCAAAGAAGGGGTAAATGCAAGCAAACAACAGAAAAAGAAGAAAGAAATTACAATAGACAGCTTCTGCACAGGTAATGAGCAAAGAGCGAATGAAACAGAGGGGGAGGGATTAGCAAAGGAAAAATCAGAAATCCCAGCAAATTAGATACAGGCTTTGGAAGAACTCAAAATGCAATTCAAAATACAATTAAGAGAGGCTGAAGACAATTGGGAAAAGAACTTAAAAACTAAGATAAATCATCTGGAAACAGAGACATTTGAACTAAAACAAGAAAATAGTGTCTTTAAAGCCAAAATCAACCAGCTGGAAAATGAGGCAAAGGAGATGAAAGATGAGGCAAAGCAAATGAAAGATGAGGTGAAGAAGATGAAAGATGACCTCCAAAGAAAATTAGACCAAAAGGAAAAGGACAACCAAAAAACTAAGGATGAAATCCAGTCTTTAAGAACCAGAATACAACAACTAGAATCAAGTGACCTCACAATGCAGCAGGACACTATAAAACAAAACCAAAAGAATGAAAAAATTGAGGAAAATATGAAGCATCTCATTCACAAAACAGAGGATTTAGAAAATCATTCAAGGAGAGACAATTTAAGAATCATTGGTCTACCAGAAGTCCATGACAAAAGAAAAAGCCTGGACATTATATCACAGGAAATTATTAAAGAAAACTGCCCTGATATTCTAGAACAAGAGGGAAAAGTGGAGATTGATAGAATCCACAGATCACCTCCTGAACTTAATCCCCAACTGACAACACTCAGGAATGTTATAGCCAAATTCGAGAACTATCAGACCAAAGAAAAGCTATTACAAGCTGCCAGGAAGAAGTCATTCAGATACCATGGAACCACAGTGAGGATAACTCGGGATCTGGCTGCATCTACACTGAAAAAAAGAAAAGCATGGAATATAATATTCCGGAAAGCAAGGGAACTAGGTCTACAACCAAGAATCAACTACGCAGCAAAACTGACTATATTCTTACAGGGGAAAGTATGGTCATTCAACAAAATAGAAGAATTTCAAGAATTCGTAAAGAAAAGACCAGACCTGAACAGAAAATTTGATGTCCAAGCACAGAACTCAAGAGAATCATCAAAAGGTAATTAAAAAAGAGGGAAAAAAGAAAAAAAAATTTAAGAGACTCAATAAGTTAAAATGATATGTATCCCTATAATTAAAGAGGTCATTGGTAACTCTTAAAAACTGTTGTTATTACCTGGGCAGCAAAAAGAAGTACACTTAGAGGGAACAGTGACAAACTGTATAGGATGAAAGGACAAGACATAAATAGGTATATAGATACATGCATGCAAAAATACATACATAACTAGAGCTTAAAATAGGTTAATATTAAAAGAAATGGGAAAAGAAACAAATGGGGGTAAATTTATATGTCATAAAGAAGCTCATGGCGGAAAGGGGGAGAACATCAATACACTGGAAGGGTAAAGAGGTCAGAGACAGGAAATACTCAACTTTTATGTGCTTTGAAATTGACTCAAAGGGGGAAAAACAATCCAGTCCATTGGGGGAAGAAAATAGATTTGTGCCCTATAGGTGAGTAGAAGGGTAACAAACAGTATGGTGGGGAGGGAAGCAGTACAAGAGACGGAGGGGGCGGGGGGCTAATTTTAGAAAGACTTCAGGGAAAATAAGGGGGGGAATAAGAAGGGAGGGAGGTAGAAAGGGAAGTATTTGAACATAAAGAAGGAAACTATAAGTAAATTAGGTGAACACAGAATAGTATACATGTCAGACCTTTGGGAAGGGAAAGATTTTAAACCAAGCAAGACTTAGAAAGAGTCACAAAATGTAAAATAAATAATTTTGAGTACATCAAATTAAAAAGGTTTTGTAACTAAAATCAGAAGGGAAGCAACAAATTGGGAAACAATCTTCATAAAAACCTCTGACAAAGGTTTAATTCCTCAAATTTACAAAGAGCTAAATCAATTGTACAAAAAATTAAGCCATTCTCCAATTGTTAAATGGGCAAGGGACATGAACAGGCAGTTCTCAGCCAAAGAAATCAAAACTATTAATAAGCACATGAAAAAGTATTCTACATCTCTTATAATCAGAGAGATGCAAATCAAAACAACTCTGAGGTATCACCTCACACCTAGCAGATTGGCTAACATGACAGCTATGGAAAGTAATGATTGCTGGAGGGGATGTGGCAAAGTAGGGACACTAATTGATTGCTGGTGGAATTGTGAATTGACCCAACCATTCTGGAGGGCAATTTGGAACTAAGTCCAAAGGGCACTAAAAGACTGTCTGCCCTTCCATCCAGCCATAGCACTGCTGAATTTGTATCCCCAAAGAGATAATAAGGAAAAAGACTTGCATAAGAATATTCATAGCAGCATTCTTTGTGGTGGCCAAAAATTGGAAAATGAGGGGATGCCCTTCAATTGGGGAATGGCTGAATAAATTGTGGTATATATTGGTGATGGAATACTATTGTGCTAAAAGGAATAACAAAGTGGAGGAATTCCATGGAGACTGGAACAGCCTCCAGGAAGTGATGCAGAGTGAGAGGAGCAGAACCAGGAAAACATTGTTCACAGAGACTGATACACTGTGGTACAATCGAATCCACTTACTTCTCCATTAGTGTCAATGCAATGTCCCTGAACAGTCTGCAGGGATCTAAAAAACACTATCCACAAGCAGAGGATAAACTGTGGGAGTAAAAACACCGATGAAAAGCAACTGCTTGACTATTGGGGTGGAGGGGATATGACTGAGGAGACTCTAAATGAAACTCTAATGCAAATACCAACAACATGGAAATGGGTTCGAATCAAGAACATGTGTGATACCCAGTGGAATCGCATGTCGGCTATGGGAGAGGTGGGGGGGGGGGGGAAGAAAATAAATAAATAAAAGAATACTTGTTCTTTGATCCAGAAATACCACAAGGTTTTTATGCCAAAAAGATTTTTTTTTTTAAATAGGAAAGGATCTGTTTGGTCACAAATATTCATAGCTATGTTTTTTGTGGTGTTAAAAAAAAATTGGAAAATGAGGGAATGTCCCTTGATTGGGGAATGGCTGAACAAATTGTGGTATGTGATGATGATGAAATATTATTGCGCTATAAGGAATGGTGAATTGCTTGATTTCTATGAGAACTGGAAGAACCTACATGAACTGACATGGAGTAAAATGAGCAGAACCTGGAGAACATTATACACAGGAAATGAAACAGTGTGGGATGATGTAATATATAGACTTTGCTATTACCAGCAATGCAATGATCCATGACAATCCCAAGGGACTTATGAAAAAGAATGAGGTCCACATTTAGAGAAAGAACTGTGGGAGTAGAAATGCAGAAGAAAAGCTTATGATTCATCACTTGTTTATGAGGGTATATGATTTGTTTTTTTATTTTAAAAGATTACTCTTTTACAAAAATGAATAATATAGAAATAGATAATAGACATATAACTCAGTGGAGTTATATGCTTATCAGACCTGGTGGGGCCGGGGGTAGGGCGGAGGAAGGGAAGAGGAGGGGGAGAAAATTATGTAACCATAGAAAAAAAATGTTAAATAAACTTACTGACATAAAAAAAGACTAGAAAGGTAGGGAGGAATACATGATTTTTTGAATTCCAAAAATTTCAATTTTTAAAATTTATTCTTGAGGCAATAGAAAGTCATCAGACCAGTATTCTAGGAAAATCACTTTGTTGGCTAAGAAGAGAGAATGGATAAGATTGGGCAAAAACCTGAGGCAGGCAGACGCATCAGTGGGCACACACAGGCAACCGTACTAGGCAT
This sequence comes from Monodelphis domestica, assembly GCF_027887165.1. NCBI lineage: Eukaryota > Metazoa > Chordata > Mammalia > Didelphimorphia > Didelphidae > Monodelphis > Monodelphis domestica. Next base: position 243,673,405 of record NC_077228.1, on the reverse strand, counting down.
CAAGTGTCAGAAGAGAGAAGAAGGAGAAAGATGTAAAGAAGTAAAGTCAACAGGCCTTGACAATAGCTTGGATATGCGGATAAAATTTAGTGAAAAGTAAAGAACTACTCCTAGATTATGAGCCCAAGGAAGTAGTAGGATGATATTTCCCTCCAAAGTAAAGGGAAAGTTAGGAAGGGGGAGACCTTAAAGAGAAAGATAATAAGTTCTATTTTCAACATGTTTAGTCTAAGATGTCTACTACAATCTATTTTGAGACGTTTAAAAGGAAGTTGGATATGCCAGGTTGGAGGTAAGCAGAGAATCTGAGGAAAAAGAGGTAGATTTGAGAATCATCAACACAGAGGTGGTAATTAAATCCACAGGAGCTGATGAGATGATGAAGTAATGCCCTAGACAAAACTCTGAGGTACACCTGTGGTTTGAGTCCTTGCTCCAACAATAACTGTAAATCCATGGGCAAGCCACTTAGTCGCTCTCTAAGGCTTAGTGTTCTCATATGTAAAATTAAGAAAATTATTCTTGTGACATCAACTTCATTGGGTTATAATAAAGGAAAACAATTTCTAAATCTTAAGGAGCTATATAAATATGTTATGATTGAAGCTTTGTCTTCCTATTTTCCATAGCCAATGCTCTTATGAAGCTACACTGATAAGCACACGATCCTAGAGAAATGCAATGAATATTGCCATAGTGCTCTCAAAAGAGCAACCAATGCTGAAACATATGATACAGTTTGAAGTCAATTCCTCTCTAGTAGAACTTAAAAATGAAGAAAATATTTTGAATGCTATGAGACTTCTCTCATTTGGAAATGCTCCTGTTGCTCCATTCCAGAAGATATTTCCAAGGAAAGGAGTCCCCTGCTCATACAAAAGCTAATTGAAATCTTCTGTGTTATATGGCAAGAGGAGGTTATCCTCCAGGAGATCAAGGATCCCTTCATTGTCCATCCCTATAAAGGAAATGTGACAATTATAGGGGAGGAGTGATATCTTAGTAATTTCCAGAAGATTCTCGCCAGTGTAAATGTTAAATTTAATGGTTGGATTCAGTTTACCAAAATAGAGGGGAAACAATAAAGTAGAGAAATATGAAAGAGGATACAAAAAATACCTATACTAGTCCTCAGCCAGGAGGGCTGGTAGTGAGTAATCAAGTGGCCTCCTCCAAAATGGAAGCTAGTCTCTTAGGAAACTAGGAAGCGAGTCAGCCTTTTCACTTACCCAATCAAATAGTCCAGGAGTCAGAGTCTTAAGTTGAAGTCAAGATCCATGTTGCAATCCAGGTTTCCTCAAAGACTAACTCCAGGAGACATTCTCCAAAAGACTCAACTTCACCAGACTTCCAGCCCAAGGATTTTGTGGCTTTTATGGTGGTTTCCTATCCCTGCCCCTCTTCAAAGGGGCCAATCACAGTTTCCAAAATTGTAATACCTCTCATCCTCTGAAGGTAGCAACTCTCCTCCTAGGATTCACATCTTTGGAACCACATGCTTCTGAGTGTGTGAACTCTTTTTTTTTTTTTTAATATATTTTATTTGATCATTTCCAAGCATTATTCGTTAAAGACATAGATCATTTTCTTTTCCTCCCCCCCACCCCCCATAGCCGACGCGTAAGTCCACTGGGCATTAGATGTTTTCTTGATTTGAACCCATTGCTTTGTTGATAGTATTTGCATTAGAGTGTTCATTTAAAGTCTATCCTCTGTCATGTCCCCTCAACCTCTGTATTCAGGCAGTTGCTTTTTCTCGGTGTTTCCACTCCCATAGTTTATCCTTTGCTTATGAATGGTGTTTTTTTTTTTTCTCCTGGATCCCTGAAAGTTGTTCAGGGACATTACACTGCCCCTAATGGAGAAGTCCATTACGTTTGATTATACCACAGTGTATTAGTCTCTGTGTACAATGTTCTCCTGGTTCTGCTCCTCTCGCTCTGCATCACTTCCTGGAGGTTGTTCCAGTCTCCATGGAACTTCTCCACTTTATTATTCCTTTGAGCACAATAGTATTCCATCACCAACATATACCACAGTTTGTTCAGCCATTCCCCAATTGATGGGCATCCCCTCGTTTTCCAGTTTTGGGCCACCACAAAGAGCGCAGCTATGAATATTTTTGTACAAGTCTTTGTGTCCATTATCTCTTTGGGGTACAGACCCAGCAGTGCTATGGCTGGGTCAAAGGGTAGATATTCTTTTGTCGCCCTTTGGGCATAGTTCCAAATTGCCCTCCAGAATGGTTGGATCAGTTCACAACTCCACCAGCAATGAATTAATGTCCCTACTTTGCCACATCCCCTCCAGCATTCATTACTTTCCTTTGCTGTTATGTTAGCCAATCTGCTAGGTGTGAGGTGATACCTCAGAGTTGTTTTGATTTGCATCTCTCTGATTATAAGAGATGTAGAACACTTCTTCATGTGCTTGTTAATAGTTTTGATTTCTTTATCTGAGAACTGCCTATCCATTTCCCTTGCCCATTTATCAATTGGAGAATGGCTTGATTTTTTGTACAATTGATTTAGCTCATTATAAATATGAGTAATTAAACCTTTGTCAGAGGTTTCTATGAAGATTTTTTCCCAATTTGTTGTTTCCCTTCTGATTTTAGTTATATTGGTTTTGTTTGTACAAAAGCTTTTTAGTTTGATGTAGTCAAAATTATTTATTTTACATTTTGTGATTCTTTCTATATCTTGCTTGGTTTTAAAGCCTTTCCCCTCCCAAAGGTCTGACATGTATACTATTCTGTGTTTACCCAATTTACTTATGGTTTCCTTCTTTATGTTTAAGTCACTCACCCATTTTGAATTTATCTTGGTGTAGGGTGTGAGGTGTTGATCTATTCCTAGTCTCTCCCACACTGTCTTCCAATTTTCCCAGCAGTTTTTATCGAATAGTGGATTTTTGTCCCAAAAGCTGGGATCTTTGGGTTTATCGTATACTGTCTTGCTGAGGTCGTTTTCCCCCAGTCTATTCCACTGATCTTCCTTTCTGTTTCTTAGCCAGTACCAAATTGTTTTGATGACTGCTGCTTTGTAATATAGTTTGAGGTCTGGGACTGCAAGGCCCCCATCATATGTGTTTTTTTTCATTATTTCCCTGGATATCCTTGATCTTTTGTTCTTCCAAATGAACTTTGTTATGGTTTTTTCTAAATCAGTGAAGAAGTATTTTGGTAGTTCAATGGGTATGGCACTAAATAGATAAATAAGTTTGGGTAGGATGGTCATTTTTACTATATTGGCTCGTCCTATCCATGAGCAGTTAATGTTTTTCCAATTGTTCAAGTCTAGTTTTAGTTGTGTGGCGAGTGTTTTGTAGTTGTGTTCATATAGTTCCTGTGTTTGTCTTGGGAGATAGATTCCTAGGTATTTTATTTTGTCTAAGGTGATTTTGAATGGGATTTCTCTTTCTAGTTCTTGCTGCTGAGCTGTGTTGGAGATATATAGAAAAGCTGATGATTTATGTGGGTTTATTTTGTATCCTGCAACTTTGCTAAAGTTGTTGATTATTTCAATTAGCTTTTTGGTTGAATCTCTAGGATTCTTTAAGTAGACCATCATGTCATCCGCAAAGAGTGATAACTTGGTCTCCTCCTTGCCTATTCTGATGCCTTCAATTTCTTTATCTTCTCTAATTGCTACTGCTAGTGTTTCTAGTACAATGTCAAATAGTAGAGGTGATAATGAGCATCCTTGTTTCACTCCTGATCTTATTGGGAATGCATCTAGTTTATCCCCATTGCAGATGATATTAGCTGTTGGTTTTAGATATATACTGTTTATTATTTTTAGGAATGACCCTTCTATTCCTATGCTTTCTAGTGTTTTTAATAGGAATGGGTGTTGTATTTTATCAAAGGCTTTTTCTGCATCTATTGAAATAATCATGTGGTTCTTGCTAGTTTGCTTGTTGATGTGGTCAATTATGTGGATGGTTTTCCTAATGTTGAACCAGCCCTGCATCCCTGGTATGAATCCTACTTGATCATGGTGAATGATCCTTCTGATCACTTGCTGGAGTCTTTTTGCTAGTATCCTATTTAAAATTTTTGCATCTATATTCATTAGGGAGATTGGTCTATAGTTTTCTTTCTCTGTTTTTGACCTGCCTGGTTTTGGAATCAGTACCATGTTTGTGTCGTAAAAGGAGTTTGGTAGAACTCCCTCTTTGCTTATTATGTCAAATAGTTTGTATAGTATTGGGGTTAACTGTTCTCTGAATGTTTGATAGAATTCACAGGTGAATCCATCAGGCCCTGGGGATTTTTTCTTAGGAAGTTCTTTGATGGCTTGATGGATTTCAATTTCTGATATGGGATTATTTAAGAATTCTATTTCCTCTTCTGTTAGTCTAGGCAGTTTGTATTTTTGTATATATTCATCCATTTCTCCTAAATTGGTGTATTTATTGCCATATAATTGGGCAAAGTAATTTCTAATGATTGCCTTAATTTCCTCCTCATTGGAGGTGCTGTCCCCCTTTTCATCTTTAATGCTGTGAATTTGCTTTTCTTCCTTCCTTTTTTTAATTAGATTGACCAGTACTTTGTCTATTTTGTTTGTTTTTTCAAAGTACCAGCTTCTTGTCTTATTTATTAAATCAATAGTTCTATCACTTTCGATTTTATTAATTTCTCCCTTAATTTTTAGGATTTCTAATTTGGTTTTCTGCTGGGGGTTTTTAATTTGATCGCTTTCGAGTTTTTTCAATTGCATTTCCAATTGATTGATCTCTGCTCTCCCTTGTTTGTTAATATGAGCTTTCAGGGATATGAATTTGCCTCTGATTACCGCTTTGGCTGCATCCCAAAAGGTTTGAAAGGATGTTTCACCATTGTCATTTTCCTTGATGAAATTATTAATTGTTTCTATGATTTCTTCTTTAGCTAAACGGTTTTGGAGTATCATATTGTTTAATTTCCAATTGGTTTTAGATTTGGTTTTCCATGTACCATTACTAATCATTATTTTTATTGCCTTGTGATCTGAGAAGGCTGCATTCATTATTTCTGCTTTTTTGCATTTGTGTGCTATGTTTCTGTGACCTAATGTATGGTCAATTTTTGTGAATGTGCCATGTGGTGCTGAGAAGAAGGTGTATTCCTTTTTATCCCTATTTATTTTTCTCCATATGTCTATTAATTCTAATTTTTCTAAGATTTCATTCACTTCTTTTACCTCTTTCTTATTTATTTTTTGATTTGATTTATCTAAATTTGATAATGGTTGGTTTAAGTCTCCCACTAGTATGGTTTTATTGTCTATTTCTTCCTTCAATTCTCCTAGTTTCTCCATTAGAAATTTGGGTGCTATATTATTTGGTGCATACATGTTGATTAATGATATTTCCTCATTGTCTAGAGTCCCTTTTAACAAAATATAATTACCTTCCCTATCCCTTTTGATCAGGTCTATTTTTGCATTGGCTTTATCAGATATCATGATTACCACTCCTGCCTTCTTTCTATCAGTTGAGGCCCAGAAGGTCTTACTCCATCCTTTAATTCTGACCTTGTGGGTGTCAACCCGCCTCATGTGTGTTTCTTGAAGACAACATATGGTAGGGTTTTGGATTCTAATCCATTCAGCTATTCGTCTACGTTTTATGGGTGAGTTCATCCCATTCACGTTCAAAGTTATGATTGTCATTTGTGGACTCCCTGGCATTTTGATTGCCTTCCCTAATTCTAACCTTTTCTTCTTCGGCTCTACCTTTTAGTCCAGTGATTTACTTTGAATCAGTCCCCCTTGTCCCCTCCCTTGATGTTTCCCTTTTTAGTCCCTCCCTTTTTGTTCCCTCCCCCTCCCCCCTCTCTTTCCCTCCCTTTTTGTTCTCCCTCTCCCCCTCCCCCCCTTGGTTTTCCCTTCTCCTTACCCTTGTTGGGTAAGATAGAATTCAAGATCCCAATGGATCTGGATGTTTTTCCCTCTCAGAGTTGATTTCCCTGAGATTGAGGTTTAAGTAAACCCCCCCCCCTCTCTTCCTCTCCTTCTTATAGGAGTTTTCTTCCCCTCCCCTTCCCCTGTGAATCTTTGTGTGAGAACCATTATTCTATTTGGTCTTTCTTTACCCCCTATTTATACATTACATCTTCCCCACATATTAGTATACATAGGTTGATATAAATGTAGTCCTTATAGAAGAGAGTTTGAGTAAAAGAAGATAACATTTTTCCCCTTTCCTTAATATTTACCTTTTCAGGTATTCCTTGCTCTTTGATTTTCGGTATCAAACTTTCCACAGAGCTCTGGTCTTTTCTTTGCAAAAAGTTGGAAGTCTTCTATTTTGTTGAATGCCCATACTTTCCCTTGGAAGTATATAGTCAGTTTTGCTGGGTAGCTGATTCTTGGTTGGAGACCCAGCTCTCTTGCCTTTCTGAAGATCATGTTCCATGCCTTACGATCATTCAGAGTAGAACTTGCAAGGTCTTGTGTGACCCTGATTGGCATTCCTTTATATCTAAATTGTCTTTTTCTGGCTTCCTGTAGGATTTTTTCTTTTGTTTGATAGCTTTGGAATTTGGCAATTACATTCCTGGGAGTTGTCTTTTGGGGGTTTAGTGTAGAAGGTGTTCTGTGAGCTCTGTCAGTGGCTGTATTGCCCCCTTGTTCTAGAATCTCTGGGCAATTTTCTTTGATTATATCTTGTATCACCATGTCCAGTTTGGTGTTTATTTCTGGCTTTTCTGGGAGTCCAATTATTCTTAAATTTTCTCTTCTCCCCCTGTTTTCCAGATCTATCACCTTGTCGGTGAGATATTTTATGTTCTCTTCTAATTTCTTGGTGTTTTGGCTTTGCTTTATTAGTTCTTGCTTTAAAGCCTGGTTTTCTTTTACAGTTTGGTCAAACTGGTTTTGTAGATGCGTGAATTTCTTTTGCATCATTTCCCACTTTTCCTCCCAGAGGGCTTCCATCTTTTTGGTCCTTTCTGATTCAAATTCTTCATGGGTTTGCGGAGAGTTTCTATTTCCTTTGGAAGATTTTGGAGAATTTTCTTGTATATCTTCTTCTATCTGCTCTGTATTTTCTATTTTGGCTCCATAGAATGTGTCCAGAGTCGCCCCTTTCTTCTTATTTTTCTTGGTATTTTGGGGCTTCTGTGCTTCTGTGGAGTTTGTCATCTCTGAACGTGGAGGATTGGCTTTTCTTGCCTCTGTCTGGTGTTCAGAGGCAGTCCTGGGCAGATGTTGGTTCTATGAGCGTTCCCTGGGTTAAACTGAATATGCCTCACTGGAACTGGAATGGAAGGGTCGGACCACGAGGCCACACTCTCCCCCTGGCTCGATTTCCGGAAGTTGCCTTCAGAATCCCTGGCCGTGAGGCTGTTTCGTTGGCCTGCGGGGGGATGGGCTGCCGCTTCCCCAAGCTCCGAGAGCACAGACTTTCACTGAGACTTGGATAGCAGGATCCAGCCCATGAGGCTGTCTTGCCCGCCCTGAGGGTTGCTGTTGTTTTGACCAGCTCTCTGCAGCGGAGGCCCCAGGCAGTAACTTTCACCCGGACCGACCGGCTCTTTGCAGCGGAGGCCCCAGGCAGTAACTTTCACCCGGACCGACAGGCTCTTTGACCGACCGGCTCTTTGCAGCGGAAGCCCCAGGCAGTAACTTTCACCCGGACTGGGACTTGGGTAGAAGACCCTGAGGGTTGTTGTTCCTCAGACCCTGCTCTCTGAGCCCGGCGCGGCTGCCGCTTCCGGGAGCCTTGGACTCTGCGCTCCTACCCCTGAGGTCCGAGGGATCTCGGGTTCTGGCTTTTAAGGGGAGCCGTACCTTTTGAACCGGGTCCAGGTCCAGGAGGAGGGTTCCCAGGGTCTGTGCTGTTGATCGTTTTGAATTTCGGCGCCTTAGGAGCTTCTAGTTTGAGATCGGTCGGGAAGGGTTTTCCGGAGATCTGAACTTCAGCTTTCTCTAAGCCGCCATCTTAACCGGAAGTCCGAGTGTGTGAACTCTTAAAAGAATTCACTTCTGACTATTTGAGTTAGGGAAAAAAAAAACAGAGTGGAGCTCTTCCAAGTATCTTGCTGGCTTCTCACCTCTAAAGGTGTTAACTCTCCTCCTAGGAGTAAGAGTGTTTGAACTTCCCTTACTTTAGGATTAAGTATGGGTATATTCTCTTTTGTTGAGTAATTAAAAAGTAGACAAAAGAGAGTTAATCATGTCTTCAGTCTAGTGAAGTACTAAGTAAGGGTACTTAAGTTATTGTTATTCCAAAGTGTTAACTACAACTAGGCAAAGAGAAAAAAGGATTCCTTTTTTTACAAGTGCAGATTCAGAATAGACAAAGAGAACTAAGAATTTCCTTTCACACTAGAGTCCTACTTACTGAATTGATCCTTCATCTAAAAAATGGCCATCTACCTGAGAATCAATATTGCTTCAATTGTCTCTCCTGGAACAACTTTCTAAATCTTCTGTTTTTGAATGAGGTGCTTCATATTTTCCTCAATTTTTTTCATTCTTTTGATTTTGTTTTATAGTGTCCTGCTGCCTTGTGAAATCACTTGCTTCTAATTGTTATATTTTGGTTCTTAAAGATTAGATTCCATCCCTGGCTTTTCAGTCATCCTTCTTGTGGTCTGATTTTCTTTGGAGGTCATCTTTCATCTTCTTTGCTTCATTTTCAAGTTGATTAATTTTGGCTTTCAAGACACTGTTTTCTGTTTCCAGATGACTTATCTTGCTTTTTAAGTTGTCTTCAGCCTCTCTTAATTGTTTTTTTTTAATTGTTTATTGAGTTCCTCCAAAGCCTGTATCCAATTTGCTGGAGTTTCTGTTTTTTTTTTTCCTTCGTGTTCCCTCATCCTTCTCTGTTCTGTTTGCTCTTTGTTCATTGCCTATATAGAAGCTGTCAATTGTAATTTCTTTTTTCTTTTTCTGTTGTTTGCTCATATTTACCCCTTTTTTACTCCCTGCAATTGCCTGCACTCTTGCTCCTCTCATTTTTTTGTTGGATCTGTGGGTTTTTCTTTCAGCCTTCACCCTTGGAGTTTAGTCAGCAAAACTCTAAGTGCAGTCTGTGGGGGAGGGGTGTTGGAGATTGAACTTCCCTGTCGTTTTAAGGCTTTGATGGGATTAAGTTCAGATGGGTTGAGCTAGATTCGCCCTGAGGCCAAAACCTCTGAGGGGAGGGCAATATGGAGTGTCTCTGCTGCTGTAACTTGGCTGCCTGCTCTGCACTTCTTCTCCAACTGCTTCCCTACCACCTGTGTTTGATGCTCTGAGCTTGGCACAGCCATGCCCACAAGGTACTCCCTCCAGACCAGTACCCTTGCCTGCCCAGAGGTTCCAGCTGCCACTGGAGGCTTAGCATTCTAGGTGGGGAAGGGGCCTCGGACCTTCATTTTCCTTCTCCTTAAACCCAAGTGTTTTCAAATTCTGGCTTTTGGGGGACTTACCTTTTAAGTTGAGTCCAGCAGGAAGGTTCCTTGGCTCTGTCTTTTTGTTAGGTTTGATTTTAAGTCCCTTAGGAGTATTTAGTTTGTAATTGGTAAGGAAGGGTTTTCAGAGGTCTGAACTTTCACTGCCTCTACGCTGCCATCTTGACTCTGCCTCTACCTATATGGCTTCAAAAAGGGTCAAAGAACAGTTGATATAGCTTTTGCTGCCTGGCAATTCCACTAAAAATGGCAGGCACAGAGCAGACATCTGTATACAACATGCATTGATCTGACATAGGCCTTTTGTACTGTCATCGATGAGGTCTTGTGGAAGATCATGAAAAATTTGGTTGACCAAAGAGGTTCATTATTATTGTAGGGCAGCAGGGACGTTTGGCAGCATCCTGGGAGACTGAGCAGCAGTCTCTAGGACAGCACTGCTCACCCTAATCAAGGGAGGGGACTAGAAAAGGTGTCCCAAACATTGTCTGCCCTACAAACACCCAGTCAGCACACCACGGCTGGCAGGTCATCCCTTTAGGTGGTCGAAACCAAAGAAAACATAATACAAAGAAACTCCTACTAGGAACATGGAACATCAGAACATTACTTGATAGAGAGAATACCCCAAGACCTGAGAGAAGAACAGCTCTAATCAGTAAAGAACTGGCGCGATATAACATCAACATGGCAGCCTTAAGCAAAACACGCATACCAGAAGAGGGATCACTCAGCGAACCCACCACTAGATACACCTTCTTCTGGAAAGGTAGAGCCTCAAATGAAGACAGAACCCACGGTGTTGGCCTGGCTATCAAGACCAGTTTGCTCAAAGAGCTGCCAGACTTGCCTGTGGGCATCAGGGAGAGGCTCATGAATATCCATCTACCTCTCAGCAAAGACCAGTATGCCACAATCATCAGTGCATATGCCCCAACACTGACCAGCACAGAGGAGACCATCGAGCAGTTCTTCTCTGATCTGAGTGTTGTCCTGCACTCAGTGCCCACAAATGACAAGCTGATACTACTGGGAGACTTCAACATCCACGTTGGCCAGGACCATGAAAGATGGAAAGGAGTGCTTGGTAAACACGGAGTGGGCAAAATGAACAACAACGGCCTACTGCTACTCAGCAAATGCTCAGAGTTTGAACTCACCATCATGAACACTGTGTTCAGAATGGCGAACAAATATAAAACAACGTGGATGCACCCATGATCAAAACAGTGGAATCTCATTGACTACATCATTGTACGCCGGTGAGACATCCAGGATGTACAGATCACCAGAGCCATGAGAGGAGCTGAATGCTGGACAGACCACCAATTGGTTAGAGCGACTCTTCAAATGCACATTGCGCCTCGCCATCCAAAACGCACCGAGACAGTTCACGCATTTTACAAAGTGAGTCATCTTAGAGATCCATCTTATTTGCAAACATTCCAGTCAACAAGCTGTCTGCCAAGGGACCACTCATTGGAAACTCAACCGAGAAATGGAACCAGTTCAGAGATGCAGTGAAGGAAACATCAAAGGCAGTCCTAGGCCCCAAACAACGCAACCACCAGGACTGGTTCGACGAGAACAACACTGCTTTTGAAGACCTATTGAGCAAAAAGAACAAAGCCTTTATGGAGTGGCAAAATAGCTCAAACTCTGCTCCTAAAAAGGACAGATTCAAGTCTCTCCAAGCCATGGTGCAGTGTGACATCAGGAAGATGCAAGACCGATGGTGGGAAAAAAAAGGCAGAAGAAATCTAGCACTTTGCTGATACAAAAAACTACAAACAATTTTTCAGTGCCCTCAAGACTGTCTATGGGCCATTAAAACTCACCACCACTCCCTTGCTATCCTCTGACGGTGACACTCTCATAAAAGATAAAAAAAGGCATCAGCAATAGGTGGAAAGAACACTTCAGTCAGCTTCTCAACTGACCCTCTTCAGTCGACCAAAGCGCTCTTGACCAGATCCCCCAAAACTGCACCATTGAACAACTTGACATCCCTCCTTCAATAGAGGAAGTCCAAAAAAGTCATTAATCAAAAGAGTACAGGCAAGGCACCAGGTAAAGACAGGATCCCAACTGAGGTGTACAGGGCCTTAAATGGAAAGGTGCTCCAGGCATTCCACATAGTACTGACCAGCATATGGGAGGAGGAAGACATGCTCCCAGAACTCAGAGATGCCTCCATCGTAGCCCTATACAAGAACAAAGGCGCACGAACAGCCTGTGACAACTACAGAGGCATCTCACTACTCTCCACTGCTGGAAAGATCCTTGCCCGTTTTATACTCAACAGACTCCTGTCATCTGTTTCAGAGCAGAACCTGCCTGAATCACAATGTGGCTTCTGACCAGATCGCAGCACCATCAACATGGTCTTCACGGTGAGGCAAATGCAGGAAAAATGCCTTGAGCAGAACCTGAATCTCTACATTGTCTTCATAGACCTGATGAAGACGTTTGACATAGTGAACAGGGACGCAAAATTTGTCAAACTGATCCAGCTCTTTCATGTCGACATGACAGGGGAAGTCCTATCTAGTGGAGAGACTTCTGATCGCTTCAACATCTCCAATGGCGTGAAACAAGGCTGTGTCCTCGCTCCGGTACTATTCAACCTATACTTCACCCAAGTATTATGACATGCTGCAATGGATCGAGACCTGGGCCTCTACATCAAATACCAACTGGATGGCTCACTATTTGACCTTCGCCGCCTGACTGCAAAAACAAAGACAACAGAGAGACTCATCCTGGAAGCTCTCTTCGCAGATTACTGTCCTCTCATGGCCCACCAAGAAAATCATCTCCAAACCATTGTGGACAGGTTCTCTACTGCAACAAAACTATTTGGCTTGACTATCAGCCTCAGCAAAACAGAGGTGCTGTTCCAACCTGCACCAGGGAGGCCAACTAACCAGCCGTGCATTACAATCGATGGCACACAGCTTTCTAACGTCAACCCTTTCAAGTACCTGGCCAGCACCATCGCTAATGACGGGTCCCTAGACCACGAGATTAATGCCAGGATCCAAAAGGCCATCCAGGCACTCGGGTGGCTGTGCTCCAAAGTCCTCCAACACAGAGGTGTAAGCACTGCGACGAAGCTCAAAGTGTATAACGCAGTGGTCCTCAGCTCACTCCTGTACAGTTGTGAGACATGGACACTGTATCAGAAGCACATGAAACAGCTGGAGCAATTCCACCAACGCTCTCTCCGGACAATCATGAGGATGCAATGGCAGGACTGAATCACCAACCAGGAAGTCCTTGACAGAGCCAACTCCACCAGCATTGAAGTAATGGTCCTCAAAACCCAGCTACAATGATCTGGACACGTCATCCACATGAACCCACAGCGAATACCAAGACAGGTATTCAATGGTGAACTGTCAGCTGGACTCAGGAAACAAGGCCGACCAAAGAAAAGATACAAGGATCAGCGAAATCAAACTTGAAGTGGGCTGGCAATACACCAAAGCAACTAGAACTCGCTGCCTCTGTCAGAAGCAGCTGGCGTACCCACATTAACCATGCCGCCACCACGTTTGAAGATGAATGACATCGACGTGTTGCCACTGCACATGAATGCCGACATCAGGCCACAACCACACCTCCCATAACAACTGGTGTCCCATGCCCCATGTGCCACAAACTTTGAGCCTCAGTCTTTGGACTTCAAAGCCACATGAGGGTACATCAATAGATGATAATGCACAAAGACAATTGTCATTCTCGGTCACCGAGAGACTACCACTATATACTATAGTTCCATGACAACATGCCTATACAACTTCTGGATAATGAACAATGCTCTCAAGATTTCCCAGTCAGCAATGGAATAGAATGGAGCAAGTTTGGGTGCTTACTCTAATTCTTTTTATTTTTAGCATGTTTTCAATGATGTTAATTGAATACCTCCAATGAGGATGAAAATGGCAACAAGATCACTTACCACACTGATGATAAATTATTTGACTTGAGAAGATTACAAACTAAGACTAAAATGGAAGAAGAATTGGTACTTGACTTTTTGTTTGCAGATGAATGTTCACTCTATGCTGCCTTTGAGACTGCGATGCAATAAAGTCTGCATCAATTCTCTGTTTGTACTAAATTTGGCCTAACAATTAACACCAATGAAACAGAGATTCTATGCCAGCCAGTCCTGCAACATCCATTCCTAGAAGTATTGGTTATAATAAATGGAGAAATTTTGAATGTTGTGAATAAGTTCACTTACCTTGGCAGTATACTTTACACAGGAGTGTACATATAGATGATGAGATTGATGCATATGTTGCTAGAGTTCACTTAGCATTTTGGAGGCTCAGAAGGAAAGCCTGGAAGAGAATAGCTATTACACTGTCTACCAAACTAATGGCCTACAGAGCCATTATGTTGACCTCATTATTGTATGCCCATGAAACTTAGACAATATGCCAGTCAATATTTATTGAGTACCAGCTATCATCAAGGAAGGAAATTCTCCTTATTGACTCTCCTCGTGGTGATTAACAAAAATTCAGAAGTCTTGAGTCAGTATACATAGAAGTATGACCTAGATTATCAAAATTTGTCAAAAGAATTAGAGTTGGCAACATTTAAAATATTTAAAGTCTTTGCATTCACAAAAAAGCAGGGTTTGGGAATCTTAAGAGAGTCAATAAAGGGAGGAACCAGAATGACAATGACTATGTTTTGAATTTTACACTAGGAGTTCATCAGCTGCCTCCAACAAACTTGCCCATTACAAAGATGGTTGTGTAATGCATTATGAGTTGGGTGGCCAGACTCTGGGTCTTCTATCACTTTATTTCCACATCTGGAAAACCCATACTTTCCTTCAAATTTGACCCATTTTTCAATGCCTAGTTCAAATAACTTTTTTTTGGTGTTTGCTACAGATGTCTAAGCAGAAGTATTGTTTTTCTCCTCTCAATACCCCAAAATAGCAATTCATTTATACTTTTTCTATGCATGTACCATATTCTGTTATAGTTATTTAAATGTATGTCCTGTTTCCCCAGACAAATTTTAAATTCCCTGAGGAGGTAGATCATGTCTTATGCTTCTTCACAAACCCCAAATCAATGACTAACACTTAGAAAGAACTCATTGTTTGTTGTTTTATTTATGAGTTAATGGATAAATAATCCTGCCATCCATGACCATACTGTCTCTAAGAGGAGATTCAAATCATGTACATATAAAACAGTGAGAGAGAAATTTTATCTCAATTCTTACATCTAGTCAAAGGAGATAAGACTTTCTACTTTTTCTTTTTTCTTTTTTTTTTTAAACTTCCAAACCTAACAGACAAGGTGGCAGTCATATCATCAGCCTCTCTTGCCATATTACCAAGTCACCCTCTCAAAAATTTGAAGAAAAGAAAAATATTGTAACAAATGTGCATATTAAGGAAAACAAATGCTAACACTGAAAATGTCAGTACCTTGAACCCATCACCTCTTTCTCAGGAGGTGGTTAACACACTGGCTTTGATCAGAGTTTTTGAGACTTTAAAAAATATTTTTCTGAGACTTCTGGGTTAAAATGGCTACAGTGTAGAAATAAGACTCTTTCTCTCCTCACTACCAACTGATATAAAGTGCCTCAAAAGGACAAAAAATCAAAATCAGAGGAGCAAAGGGGCACTACTGTAGGACTCATCCTTGAAGGAGGCGAGATTTGGCCATTCCAACACTATAAGGGGGTTAAATAACTCCCACCAAAACATGAACTGATCAACCCTCCCCCAGTCCACCTATAGTTCCAGAGTCAGAGCCAGCACACCAGGATCAGAGCAAGCACAGGCAATCTCTAGGTTCTTGGGAGCTATCTGAGAACACCACAGACTTACCCCTGAGAGCAGCAAGACTTGGGACCCCAGGAAGCTAAGGAATATGGACCATAGGCACAGAGATAGAGCAGAAAGGGGTGGCACACACCAGAAGCCACAGAGATTCTAAAAATAGCCTCAAGGCAAAAACCACTCTGTAGCTCTATAAACAGAAAGCCTGCCCTCCTCACTTAGACTTCTGGCTGGGGAGGGAAGGAAAAGCCAACAAAGCAATGGCCAGCAATGCCCAAGAAATACAATCTTCAACCACAAAAAAAGAACAAGAAAAAGGCATTGATGCTGGAAAAATCCAGACTACAGAGAAGATAGCAGAGGATGACAAACAAGTAAACACATACAAATCTTCAAAAAAATGGAAATTGGTCACAAGCTCTTCAGGAGCTTAAATTTGAGGTGATGAACCAAATGAGAAATAGTAGAAGAAACTTGGTGAGAAAAGTAAGAAATAGTTAAAAAAAATAACAGTTTAAAAGACAGAAAATCCCACTTGGAAAAAGAAGCCCAGAAATCAAATGAAATGATAGGTAAATTAGAGACCAGAATGAAATTGCTGGAAACCATGAAAAGCAGGATAGACCAAACCAAAAAGGAAAAGTTAATGATCATAACTGAACCAGTCTTTAAAGGCCAAAATTGGGCAAATAGAGGCTAATGGTCTCACAAGACAGGAAGAATTAATAAATCAAAGTCAAAAGAATGACCAAATAGAAGGAAACATGAAATATCTCACTGAAAATATGGTTGACATGTAAAACAGGTCCAGGAGAGACAGTTTTGGAATCATAGCCCTACCTGAAAACCTGGAAATAAATAGAAACCTTGACATCATGCTTTAAGAAATTATTCAAGAAAATTGTCCTGATGTTCTTCAACAAAAGGACAAAATAGGCATTGAAAGAATCCATAGATCACCCTCTACCTTAAATTCTCAGAAGATAATGCCCAAGAATCTAATTGCCAAATTCAAGAGCTTCCAAGCCGAGGAGAAAATATCATAAGAAGTCAGAAAGAGACAATTCAGATATCAAGGGACCCCAGTCAGGATTACACAGGATATCCACACTAAAGGACAGCAAGGCTTAGAATGTGATACTCAGAAAGGCAAGAGAATTGGGTCTACAGTCAAGGATCACCTACCCATCAAAAGTGACTACTTCCAGGGGAAAGTATGAGCATTCAACAAAATAGAAGATTTTCAAGTATTTGTAAAGAAAAGACCAGAACTAAACTGCAAGTTTGATATCCAAACACAAAAATCAAGAGAAACGTGAAAAGGTAATTCAAAAAGAGGGGAGAAGGAAAAAAAAGGTGTTTTTAACTATTTTCTTTCTTTAAAGGCTTCAGTAAGCTTAACTTCTTTATATTCCTACATGAAAAAATGTTATTTGTAACTCTCAAAATTTTTATTCACTATTATAATAGTTAGAAGCATTATTCATAGGTAGAAGTTGGGGTAATAAGTGGTTTAAGATGATATGCAAGAAAAGAAAAGGTGGGGATAGAAGATGGCACCAAGAGAAACTTGAAGGAATGAGAAAAATAGTAGTAGTCTCTCAGTAACCAAGGATGACGATTGTCTTTGTGTGTTTTTGTGCACAAAGGCACTTGTGCGTGAAGATTTAAGTGGAAAAGTCGATGCACAGACAGTCCCACTCTCTCAGCGTTGGAAGCCTGGGTCCAGTGGCTCGAAAGGTCATTACACCTGGAGACTTTCTCAGCTGCATTGGATGGCCATGTTGTCTTTTGTGCTCCAACACACCCTAAGCACTCCACAGTGCCTTGCTGCATCTCCATCTCAGCCGTTGAACCTTCTTGTTGGTTTCTTCTGTCTGTTCCACTGAAACAGTCTTCACATGCTGCGTGAGCAAAGCCCTAGTTTGCCAGGGGTCCACGATGACCCGATGGCTACCCTCACAAGGTTTATCCAGCCTGTCGAAGCCATTGCCCAGGGTGTGGCTGCTGCCACATGTTAGCAGCTACTAGGAGCCACAAGTGAGAGCTGGGTGTCAGGTGAGGGTCTGAGGCTGGAGAGCTGCCCTAGGAAGGCACGACAAGCCCTCCATACCAAAGATATTACTCCTCCCTGAGCACCCCATACACCCCATGAAAAATATGATAATCTATACCACACAAAGAGGCTCATGGGAGAGGGAGGGGAAGAATATGAAGGAGGGGAGGAGAGTGCTAATAGGTAATACTCAAACCTTACTCTTAGTGGAATCAATTCTGAGAGGGAAGAGCACCTAGATCCATTGGGGTATCGAATTCCATCTTATCCTACAGGGAAGTTGAGAGGGAAAAACCAAGGGGGTGACTGAGACAGGGAGTACCAAAAGGGAGGGAGAGAGGAGCAAGGGAATTTAATAGACCAAAAATGAAAATAAGGGGGTAATAAGAAGGGAGAGTGTGGAAAGGGAAGTAAAATAAGAGTGGGAATTAGGAGGACTGAGTAAAAGCAAAACACTGGTGAAGAAGGAAATAGTTATCAGCTTTCTTGGCATATCTGGGCAAAATTTCCAATGTAGTATTTGAGGGGTTCTTTTTCCTTTTGCTTTTCTAGGTTTTTTTAGTTGAATTCATAATTCAAAAGATCTGTATATTTTATAGTTCTCTAAATATCTCCATTTAGTATCATCTTGAATTGTTTTGAATTATCTTTTTTCACTTTTTATAAGTTGTTTTCTCTCTCCTTTGTTTTTAATCAGATTATTTATTTTCCTCAAAAAAGAGCAGCTCCTAGTTGTATTCATCATTTTTCTTTCAATTCTATTAATCTCTTTTTTTATTAAAAATGTCCAATTTGGTATTTGAGGAGTTCTTTTTCTTTTTGCCTTTCTAGGTTTTTTTAGTTGAATGTATTATTCATAGATTAGTTATTTTTTCTCTTTTTTCATGAAATATTAGAAAACATAAAATGTTTCCCAAATGATTGTTTTAGCTGTGACTAAATGTCCCTTATAAGCTCCTTCACAGGTGTCATTTTTCTTTTTTAAAATTTTATCTATTCTGTTTTTAAAAAATTCTCTCATTTTTCAGGATTAAATTATTTAATCACCAATCAATTTTATGCCTTTTCTAAAAAAACTTTTATTGGATATTGTGAGATTTAAAATAGTGAAGCCCATAAACTGTAGTGAGTTAAAATGGTGGAAGATATAAATTGTTATAGATATAAGAGAGGGTGAGTAAATTTGACTGCAGAAAATATGTTTCACTACAGTGTCTTGGTTTTTAAATCAAATATAAGGTGGTCGCCAGGGAAATATTCCCAATTATTCAAATACCCAAGTCAACTGGGTTTTATAGAGATTTTTAATTAATAATATAATGAGGAATTAGAAAAAGAGAGAACGAGTAGGAAAGGAATAATTATGAAGGGCCTCAAGCCAATATGGCCTAGCCCTGAGTCTTAAGAGAGAGAATCAGTCAGTCAGTCTTTTAACACTCACCACAAGGTCTGCCTAAACAAGGATTCTAGTGACACCAGGCCAGCTCCATCTCAGCTGACTTCACCAGAGAGCCTTCCAGACAGAGACTGTTCCAAAAGGCCTCTCTCCAGAGCTTCCAAAGGGACAGAGTCCCCTTAGAGGAGCTCCAGGGAGACCTCCTTAGAGATTGTCCTCCAAGAGCTTCCCTTCTCCAGAGCCTCTCTCAAGAGATTCTTCCAAGCAATCCTCATCAGATATCCTCCAAAAGGAATTCCTCCAAAAGGACTATATCCAAAAGGATTCTGCTTTTTCTTATATAGGGGTTTTTCTCCCATGTCACCTCCCCTAAGTCCCTACATCTACCAATCACTGTAGATGCTTTTCCAAAGGAAAACTGCCCATCTAAATTCCTGCTAAGTCAACCAATCTCCTCAGTAAGTCTGAATGAGAGAAAACACAGCTGAGTCAACTAATCTCATCAAGGGAAAACTTGCCCGACCCTTTTAGGTACGTAGCATCCCATTGTATCAATTCTAAAAACAGGCCTGGCTCAAAGAACTCCTTGCCTTATTGCATGGGTCCAAGTACTTTCATTGTTTAGCAAGGAGTTTTCTCTCCTAAAGCAGTCTTAAGTACGGGTAGAGTAGGGGTCCTCCCATAGCAAGGAGTTTTCTCCCCTAAAGCAGTCTGAAGTATGGTTGGAGTAGAGGTCCTCCCATTTCTGATCCTGGCGAGTTCTCACATCAAAATGGGGAATGTTTCTCAGTAGGGAATTTGTTCCAATTAAGAATTCCCCAATGGGGAAATTTTTAACATTCACAAGTCTGAGAGATTTCAAGATTTACAATATAATTTTTTTACATGTCTAGTCACTAAAGAACATATTTAAATAGGTCTTTTCTACATTTGTCTGTCAGGATTTTAATGAGTTAGTGCATAAGTTTAAAAAAATTTTAAATACAACTTTTGTAAAACCATCTCTGAGAAATATAATTCTTTCATTTTCTACTCCATAGAGATCTATCATTTCTAGCTTTTCTAAAATTATATTTGTTGATGAATTACTTTCTTGTTTGTAATTTAGTTAATACCAATATACTCTGAGGTCCCTTGGTATTACAGTTTTACTGTCTACTTTTTCTTGTGGTTTGATAAATGTTTCCTCCAAGTATTTAGATGATGTACCCTTCAGTATATCTATTAAGTATTGATGTTGTTTTATTAATTTATGTATCTTTAAGCATAATGCAATTTCCTTGTTCATCTTTTTTTAATTGTGGCTATTCTATTTTTATCTTTTCTGATATAATGATTATAATGAATTTAGCTCCAACACTCTCCTTTTGTCTACCTTGTTCCCAGAACCAAACACCGCCTGAAGGCAGAGGTTGCCTCCCCAACCTCTGGGTTGGGGATTTAAAACAATTTATGTAATCCCTTCTTGAGGCTGTCCCTCCCTCTGTATTTAAATCCTGTTCTCCCTGTCTCTAATGGGCACTTCTGTTTTGTTTTGTTTTGTTTTTTCTTATTGACACATTCTGGAGACCCCACTGAGATTCAAAGACTCTTGCCCACTTGCCAGTTTTCATGTTGGTGTGTGTGGTAGAAATTGAGGGGACCTTGGAAATTTCAAAGTTCACCTTCTTTTACCACTTATTAAAAAATATAGGACTTCCGGGTAATCATGGCTGCAATCTAGACGCCACACGCTTCCTCTCCCTGGCACCGAACAAAACAGACTACATCAAAGGAGCATAAAAATCACCTTTGGCGTAACAGGACTCCCCAGTATCCCACAGAGGTGAAGGTATGTGGGGCTTGAACATTTCCACACTATAATAAGAAGGAGGGAAAGCTTGCACAGAAACGTGAACTGAGCCTCCCTTCACCCACTCCACCTCCCCCATCAAACCAGAGTGAGCTACCTGAGCACTCAACGGGACAGAGAGTGAGCGGGGAACATCTCTGTCTGGGGGGGGGGGCACTCCAGGGTCCTTGGGATCTGGGGACTGCCAGGAAAAAATGTCTCAGGGCGGTTTCACTGGAGAACCCGGCCCTGAGCACGGGGGTCAGCAGAGCTGTACTTGGGGTGGCTGCGCTAAACATCTCTGCAGAGCTAAACACCAGGGGTGGACCACACACTGATTATCTGGGCGGAGCTGAACACCTGGGCAGTATGGCTGTGATCAGGGACCCAGCGCTCTAAGAAACCTTGGAGGCTGGGAAGAACTAGTCTGAAGCAACCTAAATTCACAGAAAAACCGCCCATATAACCCAGACCCCAGACCAAAAAGGAAAGGGGAATAAAACCACCAAAGGAATGGCTCACATGGCCCAAAATCAAGCCTCCAGGAAGAAAGGGAAAAAAGTGACTATTGAAAACATTTATGGTGGAAGTACTCAAGGAAAAGAGGAGAATGAGGAGGAAACCCAAAAAAAATCAGAACATGCCTCCCAAAATGGAAACTATCAACAAGCTCTGGAAGATCTCAAACTGGAACTTATCCAAAAGATGGAAACCTGGAAAGAAAAATGGGAGAAAGAGATCAGCAGTCTGACAGATAAGACTGCTCAATTGGAAAAAGAACTCGAAGCATCCAATAGAAGGGCAGACAGGGCTGAAAAGCAAAACCAGTCCCTAACGACCAGAATCAAGCAACTCGAAGAAAGTGAGATGATAAAACAGCAAGAATCAATAAAGCAAACCCAAAAAAATTAATGAATAAGAAGAAAACATAAAAATATCTCACTGAGAAGGTCACCGATCTGGAAAACAGAGGGAGAAGAGAAAACCTCCGAATTATCGGTCTCCCAGAAAAAACAGAGATAAACAATAAACTCGATATTATTCTACAGGAGATTGTAAAAGAAAATTGCCCCCACGTTCTGGAGCAAGGGGGCAAAATAGAAATAGAAAGGATTCATAGTTCACCCTCTATACTAAATTCCCCAAAAGGCAACCCCTAGGAATGTAATTGCCAAATTCAAGAGCTTCCAAGAAAAGGGGAAAATTCTACAAGAAGCCAAGAAGAGGAGCTTCAGATATAAGGGGGCTCCCATAAGGATCACACACGACTTAGCGGCTAACACACTAAGAGACCGCAAAGCATGGAACACGATATTTAGAAAGGCAAGAGAGCTGGGTCTCCAACCAAGAATCAACTACCCAGCAAAACGGACTATATACTTCCAGGGGAAAGTATGGGCATTCAACAAAATAGAAAATTTCCAAGCATTTGCTAAGAAAAGACCAGAACTTAGTGGAAAATTTGATATCCAAGCACAGAAAGCAAGAGAAACATGAAGAAGTAAATATGAAAGAAAGGGAAAAGGAGATAAATCTTATCTTTTTCTTTAAGTCAAACTCTCTTCTATAAGGACTACATTTACATCAAATTATATATATTAATATGTGGGGAAAATGTTTTATGTAACTCTCATAAATTGTAGCATCATAAGAGTAGTTATAAGAAATGTGCATAGGAAAGGAAAGTAATGAATGCTGGAGGGGATGTGGCAAAATAGGGACATTAATTCATTGCTGGTGGAGCTGTGAACTGATCCAACCATTCTGGAGGGCAATTTGGAACTATGCCCAAAGGGTGCTAAAAGAATATCTACCCTTTGACCCAGCCATAGCACTGCTGGGTCTGTACCCCAAAGAGATAATCGACACAAAGACTTGTACAAAAATATTCATAGCTGCGCTCTTTGTGGTGGCCCAAAACTGGAAAACGAGGGGATGCCCATCAATTGGGGAATGGCTGAACAAACTGTGGTATATGTTGGTGATGGAATACTATTGTGCTAAAAGGAATAATAAAGTGGAGAAGTTCCATGGAGACTGGAACAACCTCCAGGAAGTGATGCAGAGCGAGAGGAGCAGAACCAGGAGAACATTGTACACAGAGACTAATACACTGTGGTATAATTGAACGTAATGGACTTCTCCATTAGTGGCGGTGTAATGTCTCTGAACAACTTACAGGGATCCAGGAGAAAAAAACACCATTCAGAAGCAAAGGATAAACTATGGGAGTGGAAACACCGAGAAAAAGCAACTGCCTGAATACAGAGGTTGAGGGGACATGACAGAGGATAGACTCTAAATGAACACTCTAATGCAAATACTATCAACAAAGCAATGGGTTCAAATCAAGAAAACATCTAATGCCCAGTGGACTTACGCGTCGGCTATGGGGGGTGAGGGGGGGAGGAAAAGAAAATGATCTATGTCTTTAACGAATAATGCTTGGAAATGATCAAATAAAATATATTATTTAAAAAAAAAAAGAAATGTGCATAGGGAACGATTGGGGCATTAAGATTTGGTGAAAGGGGGGGCAAAGAAAGGAAAAGGGAGAGGGGAACCATCGATAATACTAAGATTTACTTCAAGAAATAGGGGAGGACTTAATAGAATAATCTTTCCCATATAAAGATACACATGGGAAGGGGAGGGGAAGAACTCTCATATGAGAAGGAGAGAAAGAGAGTGTGAATTGGAATTACTTAAACCTTACTCTCAGTGAAATCAAATCTGAGAGGGAAGAACATCTAGATCCAGTGGGATCCTGAATGCTATCTTATCCATTAGGGCAAGAAAGAAAGGAAAATTAAGGAGGGGGAGGGGGTATAAAAAGGAAGGGAAGGAGAGGGGGAGGGGAAGGGAGCATAAAAAGGGAAGGTCTAGAAAGGGAAGCATCTCAAGGGAGGGGACCAGGGGGACTTACCTAAAGTAAATCACTGGTTCAAAAGGAAATAGCTAAAGGAGAAAGGTCAGAACTAGGGGAAGATAAAAAATCCCCAGGGCCTGATGGATTCACCAGTGAATTCTATCAAACATTCAGAGAACAGTTAATCCCAATACTATACAAACTATTTGACATAATAAGCAAAGAGGGAGTTCTACCAAACTCCTTTTATGACACAAACATGGTACTAATTCCAAAACCAGGCAGGTCAAAAACAGAGAAAGAAAACTATAGACCAATCTCCTTAATGAATATAGATCCAAAAATCTTAAATAGGATACTAGCAAAAAGACTCCAGCAAGTGATCAGAGGGGTCATCCACCATGATCAAGTAGGATTTATACCAGGGATGCAGGGCTGGTTCAACATTAGGAAAACTAGCTACATAATTGACCACATCAACAAGCATACCAACAAGAACCACATGATTATCTCAATAGATGCAGAAAAAGCCTTTGATAAAATACAACACCCATGCCTACTAAAAACACTAGAAAGCATAGGAATAGAAGGGTCATTCCTAAAAATAATAAACAGTATATATCTAAAACCATCAACTAATGTCATCTGCAATGGGGATAAACTAAATCCATTTCCATTATGATCAGGAGTGAAACAAGGATGCCCATTATCACCTCTATTATTTGACATTGTATTAGAAACACTAGCAGTAGCAATTAGAGAAGAAAAAGAAATTGAAGGCATTAAAATAGGCAAGGAGGAGACCAAATTATCGCTCTTTGCAGATGACATGATGGTCTACTTAAAGAATCCTAGAGATTCAACCAAAAAGCTAATCGAAATAATCAACAACTTTAGCAAAGTTGCAGGATACAAAATAAACCCACATAAGTCATCAGCATTTCTATAGAATTCCAACACAGCTCAGCAGCAAGAACTAGAAAGAGAAATCCCATTCAAAATTACCTTAGACAAAATAAAATACTTAGGAATCTATCTCCCGAGACAAACACAGGATCTATATGAACACAACTATAAAACACTTTCCACACAACTAAAACTAGGCTTGAACAATTGGAAGAACATTAACTGCTCATGGATAGGATGAGCCAATATAATAAAAATGACCATCCTACCCAAACTCATCTATGTATTTAGTGCCATACCCATGGAACTCCCCCAAATTTTTTTTACCGATTTAGAAAAAAACCATAACAAAGTTCATTTGGAAGAACAAAAGATCAAGGATATCCAGGGAAATAATGAAAAAAAAATACAAAGGAAGGGGGTCTTGCAGTCCCAGATCTCAGACTATATTATAAAGCAGCGGTCATCAAAACAATTTGGTACTGGCTAAGAGACAGAAAGGAGGATCAGTGGAATAGACTGGGGGCAAGCAACCTCAGCAAGACAGTATATGACAAACCCAAAGATCCCAGCTTTTGGGACAAAAATCCACTATTTCATAAAAACTGCTGGGAAAATTGGAGGACAGTATGGGAAAGATTAGGTTTAGAACAACACCTCACACCTTACACCAAGATAAATTCAAAATGGGTGAATGACCTGAACATAAAGAAGGAAACTATAAGAAAATTAGGCAAACACAGAATAGTATACATGTCAGACCTTTGGGAAGGGAAAGACTTCAAAACCAAGCAAGAATTAGAAAGAGTTACAAAATGCGAAATAAATAATCTGTATTACATCAAATTAAAAAGTTTTTCTACAGACAAAACCAATGTAATCAAAATCAGAAGGGTAGCAACAAATTGGAAAACAATCTTCATAAAAACCTCTGACAAGGTTTAATTACTCAAATTTATAAAGAACTAAATCAATTGTACAAAAAATCAAACCATTCTCCAATTGACAAATGGGCAAGGGACATGAATAGGCAGTTCGCAGCGAAAGAAATCAAAACTATTAATAAGCACATGAAAAAGTGCTCTACATCTCTTATAATCATAGAGATGCAAATCAAAACAACTCTGAGGTATCACCTCACACCTAGCAGATTGGCTAACATGACAGCTATGGAAAGTAATGAATGCTGGAGGGGATGTGGCAAAGTGGGGACATTAATTCATTGCTGGTGGAGTTGTGAATTGATCCAACCATTCTGGAGGGCAATTTGGAACTATGCCCAAAGGGTGATAAAAGACTGTCTGCCCTTTGATCCTGCTATAGCACTGCTGGTTAAGGAAAAAGACTTGTACAAGAATATTCATAGCTGCACTCTTTGTGGTGGCCAAAAATTGGAAAACGAGGGGATGCCTGTCAGTTGGGGAATGGCTGAACAAATTGTGGTGTATGTTGGTGATGGAATACTATTGTGCTAAAAGGAATAATAAAGTAGAGGAATTCCATGGAGACTGGAACAACCTCCAGGAAGTGATTCAGATCGAAAGGAGCAGAACCAAAAAAACATTGTACACAGAGACTGATACATTGTGGTACAATCAAAGGTGATGGACTTCTCCATTAGTGTCAATGCAATGTCCCTGAACAATCTGCAGGGATCTAAAAAATACTATCCACAAGCAAAGGATAAACTGTGGGAGTAAAAACACCAATGAAAAGCAACTGCTTGACTACAGGGTTGGAGGGGATATGACTGAGGAGAGACTCTAAATGAACACTATAATGCAAATTCCAACAACAGGGAAATGGGTTCGAGTCAAGAACACATGTGATAACCAGTGGAATCATGCGTCGGCTATGGGAGAGGGAAAGGTGGTGTGAGGGGGGGAGGGGAGGAAAAGAAAATGATCTTTGTTTCCAGTGAATAATGTATGGAAATGACCAAATAAAATAATGTTTAAAATTAAAATATATATATATATATACATATATATATATATGTGATCATGGAAATCAATCTTTTAAAATATAAGGCTTTATTGAGAAAGAGAGAGATGGGAAGGGGGACTTTATCTCAGATTGAAGACCTAAGACAAATACCCCAAAGGATTACAGAGAAAATGTGGGGCACTGCCTCAAGTTGTGATCCAAGACAAATGCCCACATAAAATCCCCATTTTACAGGAGCCTGATGTAATCAAGTCTCCTAGAAGAAATTGTAACATTTTACAATAGTTGGATACAGCATTGAATAGTTTTACAATGAACACATTCAAGCTTATTAACATCTTCATGAAGTTGGAGAATAGCTTCACAATGAATACATCAGCAGATCAGTATTTTATAGGAATGACCAGGGAGTTGGAGACATACAAAGAGGGGAGTGGTTCAGGACTGGGTTATCTAGGAGGGGGTAAGGAGAGGATCATTCAAGCCATTGGGCTTGACTCTTTCAATAATCCAAATTTAAAGATACAATAGTAGAATCTTCTTAAGACCAAAGGGTACTCAAGATTGGTACTCAAAATTTAGTCAAGTCCTTCAGGATCTAAGGCCATCAGCCCGAATCTCCTGCCTGGGGCAATTCCCAGGGAATGAAAATAACACACTAATTTCTCACTTCACATAGTGGGTGAATCATAGCTATTATAAATCATCTTTTTTCTCCAAGTCCTTTTTCTTCCCTTTAAGGAACTTTTATTGCTTACCCTTAGATATGCAGTCATTTTCTACAATGCTCCTTTTAGAGTCCTAAATTTCCTTTCTTGAATATTTCTAATTTTTCCTTCATTCACAGTATACTTGGGACTTTACAAGACTGATGATGACAAAACCTATTCATCTGATCTTTTGAATTTCACAGGGTCCTACTCTGATAGAAGTGGGAGAAAGAAAACAGAGGAACTTTTCCCTTTATTTTATCCCCTAGAAAATGGTTCCAACTCAAGGACTTTGATGGAACTGGACCCTCCTCAAAGCTTCTAGATATTCAAATATTTTATTGTGAATGAGTTTGCCATATTTTTATACAAGACCCACAGTGTTTGACCAAATCTCTATTTTAATGATTATGTTGCTCCAATTTAATATTTATATGTAATCATTTTAAATTCTATATACTTTGATGCTATCTATAATTATTATTTGAAGTTATAGTTATAATGATAGAATTCCAATATGAAGTCACTTAGGTTAAGTGGTCTTAGCATGGGATCCCAGGTTTCCTTTATTGCATACCTGTAACTACAATATTGTGATACCATCAAATGTGATAGACTTTGTAATACAATGATCCAGGACAATTCTGAGGTCTTATGAAAAAGTATGCTATCTACCTCCAGAGAAAGAACTGTGGGAGTAGAAATGCTGGTGACACCATATGATTTACCTCTTGTTTATTTGGTATATGTTTTAGGATTTTAGTTCTATAATATTATTTGCTGACAAAAATGAATATTATGAAAATATATTATAGTCATAATACATATATAACCTAGAATGAATTGCTTGTCAGCTCCAGGAGAGGGTAAAGAAAAAGTGAGGGAGACAATATGACTCATATGACTTTGGAAAACTTTTATGGAAAGTTGTTATTAAAATGAAAATAAATAAATATAAACCCAAAAGTATCAGAAAAGTTTGACTGTGGTATTCTCAAGTCTGCAGAAGAGGTAGACAGATGTTTTCTCTTAACTCTTCGTAAGGATTAAAGTTATCCTTTGTAATTTTGGTAATGTTCATTTTCAATTGTTTTGCATTTTGTGTTCTTATTTACATTGTTGCAGTCACTGTATATATTGTTTTCTTTGTTCTTCTTACTTTACTCTATATCAGGCTATATTTATTTCCTTACAGCACAGTAATATTGCATTATATTCATGTTCCATTATTTCTCTAGTCATTCTCCAATTGATTGGCATCTTATTTTGTTACCAGTTTTTTAATATTGCCAAAAATGTTACTATAAATATTTTGGCATACAGGAGAACTTTCATTTTTATCAATGCCCTCTTTGGAATATATGTCTAGTAGTATATATGAATCAAGAGTGTAGATGCTTTAGTTGATTTATTTGCAATATTTCAAATTACTTTCCAAAATAATTACTGATAAAGAGTTACATCAATAATGCATTAAGATGCCCATCTTCTCACAGCCCCTCCAACAGGGACTATTTCCATCTTTTGTCATTTTTGCCAATTTGCTGGTTATGAGGGTAAAATCTCGGGGTTTCCTTGACTAAAATGTCTTTTATTATTAATGTTTTGGAGCATTCTTGCATATGGTTATTAATAATTTGCAAATATTTATTCATATAAAAGATTTTCAGTTTTGTTTAATCAATATTATCCATTTTATATTTTATAATTGCCTCTATCTTTGCCTAAGAATATTTCCCTTACTCATATTTATGAAAGGTATATGATTTACTTTTCTTATAATTTTTATAATCTTTAATAGTAATGGCACATATACTTTCTGAATTTATTATGGGATATGACATAAAAATATTTATCTACAGCTAATTTTTCCAGAATATTTTCTAGTTTTTCCAGCAGTTTGTTTTTGTTTTCCCTTACTCAGCTACAGAGAACTTTTTCTAACTAATTTATGTTTTCTAGTTTATTGAAAACTATGTTGTTAAGTTATATTTTTCTGTTTTTCCCTTGTCAAATCTGCCCCATTGATCTACTTCTTAATTTTAAAACTAATACCAAATTGTTTTGGTATCTATTAATTTTTAACATAGCTTAAGGTCAAGAAGTACTATTCTCCCTTCATCCTATATCCCCCCCCCCCCTTTGTTACTTTTTATTTTCTAGATCTTTTATGCCTCCAAGTTAGTTTCATTATTATTTTACCAAACTAAGTAAAGTATCCTTTAACAGTGTAATGACATGTCATAGAAATTTTAACAAATTTGGCAGCTTCATCTTTGTTATATTGATACATTCAGACTATGAAAAATGAATATCCCTCCAACTATTTAAGGTTTACTTTATTAAGGAGAACTTGGGAGAAAAAAATTCAAATGAGGATTTTTGTGTAAATTAGTAGATTGATCTCAAGATTTTTTAATACATTTTATAATTATTTAGAAAGGAATTTTTCTTTCTAGTATCACCTCTCAGATTCTATCATTTTTATTTGAATGCTATTGGTTTTAGTGGGTTTATTTTGTAAACTGAAATTTTATTGAAGCTATTAGTTTTCACAGTATCTTTGCTAATTTCCTAGAATTTTCTAAATAAACTATCATTTCATCAACAAATACAAATACTTTCATCTTTTAATCATTATGCCTTTAATGTCTTTCTCTTGTCTCATTTCTACTACTAGTGTTTCTAGAATGATATCAATTAACAGTGAGGAGAGTGGATATCCTTGCTTTTTTTTAATATTTATTGGGAAAGCATCTTGTACATCCCCATTGCATATGGTATTTGCTTTTTGAATTTAGACGGATACTTCTAATGATGCCCCAAAAGATTCATTCATAAGTTTATTTATCAGCATAGTAATATTTACCTTAAACAATTTTATGAATTTATTGAAATAATCATATGGTTTTTGTTTTTAACATGATTAATTATATTTGTTATTTTCCTAATACTGAACTATACATTTTTTATATAAATCCAACTTGATCATTATTTAAAACTTTTGAATTAATAATAATTAATTATATTAATGTATAATTTTTCTTCCTTTGCTTTATCCTTCACTGATTTGAATATATTAGGAATATATTTGTCACATAAAAGAGTCTGGCATTATGCTTTCTCAATTTTAAGGAATAATTTTCATAATATTGGTGCTTTAAATTTTTGATGGAATTTTTTAGCACAAGGGGATTTTTCTTTGTAGTAACTTAAGAGCTAGTTATATTTCCCTTTCTGGGACTGAATTATTTAAGATTTCTATTTGGTCTTTTGTTCGGGTAATTTATATTTTCAATGTATTCCTCTGTGTCCTTTGGATTCTTAGTTTTCTTAGCTGAATTTGTACAAGTTTTCTTATGATTTTACATTTTGATTTTATTTTTTGCTTTCTTTTTAATCAGATTGTGAGATAGAGAAGATATTTGTATAGGATCATTCAGCATGGGATAGTCACATCAAAGAAGGCACTATGATCTCTGAGCAAAGCAGAAATGCAATAGTTCAAAAGAAAAGAGAGACATGAAAATTTAGAGACATCTCCATCTCAAATTTTCATGTTTGTGTTGACCTGTGGCAGAGCCTTCTGAAATCATGTCTGATCATCCATAGTTGGATACACTCTACATTGACCCCAAAATAGTGATGTCGTTTTGTTCCTCTTTGAATATGAAGGACAACTAGTCAAAAGGTAAGCGATTTGTAGCATAAATTTAACAGTAATATTGGTTTGTTGCTATCATGACAATTAGAGTGATCCCAAAGTAGAATCAGTTACATAGGATTTTTCTTCACTGAATGACTACTTGTTGGGTACATTATAGGAACGATTTATATTCACAGATGGGTTCAACTACTTGGTTTTGAGAATCTGAGAGCTGGAGTAGCAACTCTGAAAATGAAGAGTTCTTTCTTCTTCCCCCCCCTCTTCCCCCCCCCCCAAGACTGAGAGACCTGGGGGTATGAGAATTACAAATAAACTGTCACTATAGGTGTGGAAACAGAACATAGAAGCTGATTTATTAGTGGAAAGTCAGAAGCACTGGAGAGCTTCTTGGATAAAAGACTTTTTTTTAAGTGTGAAAACCAGAGGCAGAAAGATGCTTTTTACTAAGTGAGAGATTCTTATTTTCTTATCAGGAATGCAATAGTGAATCAGATAAGCAAAAGGCAAGTCACACTCACCATTCCCAGTCCTATTCAGTGTTAGAACAGCTAGAGACTGAAGTATCTAAGAGAAAGCATATCTTTGGAAAAAAGAGCGATTTTCCCTGGATTTTTTAGAACAGGTAGTCTGATAGTTTCCATGAATCCCATGTGCACTAGGACCATAGAATTGGCGTTTGAACTGCAGGGAATGTCACAAATTATCTAGTGCAGCTTTCTCATTTTACAGGAAACTGAAGGCCAGAGAGAAAAGGGGGATCAGCCCAAACTTCAAGTTAGTGTTAGAACAAGGACCCAGGTCTCAGGAATCCTAGTCTAGCATTTTTTCTTTATATTTTGTCATTACTCTTTGCATTTTGGGAAATTGTCCTTATTTCTGTGCCTTCTCCTGAGGTAGAGAGAAGAAGCAAAAAGTGTAGACCTTTGTTGCTGAGTAACTTACATACTCAATATAGAAATATGGATGAGGAATTTTGTCTTTGTCACTTATTTTTTTTGTTTTTGCTCAGTTTCAATGGCATTCTGATTAAAGAAGATTTGGGGAACGGCTGGAGCATATGTAAGCAGAAGGGGAAAAACACTGCATCATTCCTAAAATGTCTAGATACGGTGCTAAGCACTTTTAAAAAATATTATCTCATTTGACCTCCTGAAAATGAGTGATGAATTTAAAATTAAGAGACAGTTTTAGATAGCATTAATGTGGAAATTATTTTGCCATAATAGATATGTATAAAAGGAATTTTTTTACTTGACTCAATGAGAGAAGAGTACTGGGAAGATAGATTCGTTTTAAAATAAATTCAGGAAAGAAATATGAAAAAACAAGGTCAGATTTTTTTGCCTTCCACCATTATCTTATATTGAACTTATACTTCCTAATATAATTCTTTTTCAGACTTCAGACAAGTTGTCTAACCATGTCTCACATACCTTGTACTTGACAGCAGATTTTTTTTAACCAAAAGACTATATTTATTCCTACTGAATTTCATATTAGATTAAGTCCAATGTAGTAGCCTAAAAATTTTTGTGACTCTATTCTGTCATTCCATATTAGTTATCCTTCCCAGTTTTGTGTCATCTGAAAATTTGATTAAGCATATCATCTATGCCTCTATCCCAGACATTGATAAATATGTTAACCAGGTTCACTTTACTGTTGACCACCTGCATTAACGTTGATGTATTAATGCATCTTTCAAACTCTCACTCTGGACATTCAACAAGTTTTAGAACCATATAATTGTATTCCTGTTTAGTTCACATCATTCCATTTTTCAGATTTTTGACACTGGTAAACTGGTAAACTCTATCAAAAGTACTCCCTACATCTGTTATTCTAGTAACTCTGTCAAAGAAAGAAATGAGGGGGCAACTAGGTGGCTCAGTGGATTGAGAGCAAGGCCTAGAGATGGGAGGTCTTGGGTTCAAATCTGGCCTCAGACACTTCCTAACTCTGTGACTTTGGGCAAGTCACTTAACCCCCATTGCCTAGGCCTTACAACTCTTCTGCCTTGTATTAAACTGAAAGAAAAAAAACAAAACTACAGAACTATTAAATAGTCAGAAAAATCATATCTTTAATCAGGAGAGGAGTTTGGTACAATCCTTAGGCCTCCATACAGAGTATCATGCACAAAAGTCACACAGAGCCCCAAGACTCTGGTCACTCTGTCTACCAACCCCTGGGAGTGCCAATCATGCTAGATTGACAGCTCTGAGGAACCATGAAAATTGGATGGGAAGAGTATAGTTGATTGGCTTTACAATGGCTACAAATAAAATGAGGAGTTCTAGACAGGATTATCAGGGAGAGGTTAATGCTTTACAGTGGACACAAAAGGGAAAGATACAACCAAGGACTGGCTATCTTAGAAAGGAGTTTTACAAAAAGGGGGAAAGTACTAGGACAAAAAGGGTACTTAACACCTTGTGAAATCTGCTAGCTCCACCTAAAATACTTTTAGGTTTATTGTTAGTCTGTTTTGAAGTTGGGACTGATTCTAAGACAGATGGTAAGAGAAAGAGAGAGAGAGAGAGAGAGAGAGAGAGAGAGAGAGAGAGAGAGAGAGAGAGAGAGAGAGAGAGAGAGAGAGAGATTAAATTATTAAATTTAATTAAATTAATCTGGCATGGCCAATTATTGGTAAAACAAGCTAATTTTATGTAATCATTTCTTTCCTTTCTATTTTTAATGCCAGATGTTCATTGACTATCTCTTTTGCATGAATGAAATAAATGAAACTTTGATAAGAAGAGAGTCAACTGAGGGAAAAGATGATTCAGATATTTGATACATTCTGGAATTCTTCAAGTAATCAAAATCAAGTTCACTGGCTTATAGTTTTCATATTATATACTCTTTCTTTTGAATATCAAGACCCTTTTTTAGGATTGTGGCTCCATTCCTCTTCCCCACAAATCTTTCTTTAAAAAAAAGTCGATGTCTTTTTCTATATCATCAAAATTTTCACCAGTATTCCTCTCTATCTCTTCCTTTAATATTCGCCCCTACCCCATTCTTTCAGTAAGCCATCCCATTTAACAAGTAACATTTTAATGATTAAAAAAGAAAAAGGAAAAAAATCAGCAAAATTTATCAATACATGAAAAAATTAGAACATATGTGCAATGTACCCCAACCATTGACCTCTCGCTTTTGTAAAGTGGTAGAGTAGGATGTCTTTTCATATTCTTCTTTATAGCCATGCTTGTTCTTTGTAATTTTGCAACTTAAGAATTTTTAATTTTTCTGAGTTTTCTATGTACATAATTACATACATTAAATATTACATATGTTATCTTCTTCAATCTCCCTACTTTATTCTACATCTTTCCCTGTTTCTCTGTATTCATTACATTTGGCATTTCCTACATCAGAGTGTTATTCCATCATATTTATTTGCCACAGTTTATTAGCAATTCTCCAATTGAAGAGCATCTATTTTGTTTGTGATTCTTTGCTTTCACAAAAAGTACTGCTATAAATATTTTGGCACATGCAAAGACTTTCTTTTATCAGTGATCCCTATAGGGCATAAGCCTAGTAGAAGAGTCTCTGGCTTAATGGTATGGACATTTAAGTAATTTTATTTGTATAATTCCAAATTACTTCCCACATATATTAAATCAAAAGTAAAAACTCAGAGTTGTTTTCATGTGCATTTCTCTTATTGTTAGTAATTTGTAATTCTTTCATATTGGTTTTTAATAATTTGCAATTCTTTGGCATCTGTTTATTTATATACTTTGACAATTGGAGAATGAGTTTTGGTGATATAAGTATAGGTGTAGATGTAGATATGTACATTAATTGCTTTTATGTCTTGTATACCAACAGCTTCTCAGAGATATTTGAACCAAATGTTCTGAGTTTTCTTTGTTTTCCCCATTATGCCACTTCTCTTGCCTCCCTCTGGTTTCTTTGGGAATCCAGGCTTAGAAATACCAATAGTTTCTTATTAGCTAAATCTAAAGACATCTTCTCAGTCTTTCTTCCTCTTGATCTGTCTCTAACTTCTGATAGTTGTGCCCCCCTGATTCACCTTCTAGATATTCTCTCTTCTCTCAGTTTTCATGACATTGCTTTCTCTTGGTTCTCCTACTGCTTGTCTCACCACTCATTCTCCCTTATTTTATGAAGATTTATCATAATGACACCTTCCTAACTCTCCTGAACTCAAGGACAAGATTCATTTCCCATCAACTTTCCAAATACACTAACCCTAATAACAAAAATACCTTAACATTATAATTAAAGTCAAGGATATGAGTTGCTTGGAAATTATTTTCGACAGTACTTGCATTATAATCATTTAAATTACAAGTCTTTGCTTACCTAATTGTTTATGAAACCCTCAACAATATGATTAACATTTTTTAAAAAACATAATAATTAAGTCTGATTGCTTCAGTGTGGGTTAATGATGAGCACTGGAAACTTGCCAGCACTAATTGCCCTGAGAGATGCTTCCACATCATTAATTGCAAATGGTCACAGAAAGTCCTTGAAATTCACTCCAGGCGCTATTCACCAAGAGTATAGAAAAGGTATTTTTTATTGTGAAAGAGACTGGAGCTCTGGGAAAAAAAGACCCCTACCCCGTTATACTTGATTGTATTTTAGTGATAATGATAGGTTTAAGATAATCAGTATTGTGATTCTAAAGTAATTAGTATAAATTCTATTATAATCTTAATACAATCAGTAAAATTCATAATTTTTACAAGGATTCCTAACTAAAGCATAAAACTGCTTCTAACCAGATATCTAACCCCACCCTAAGTTTGTACTTTCCTTTATCATAAGGTGATGATTATCAGAATCTCATAGCCCAATATGGCACGAGCATCACGCACCCCTTAATGTTTGGAAATTAGTCATCTCTTCTCCCAGATCAGATGAGAGAGAGAGATAATGGTCATTTGACTTGACTAAGTCATTAGTCAAAAGACTAATATGGGTTTTCCGAAATGAACTAACCAATCAGCTTTGTAATTGGGTAACTGTTTCTAAAATAAGGTCTATATGATGTTATGTCTTGTGATCTTGTACGGAAGTATTCATTTTGTTATAAAAACCAGGTCTCAGCCTCTGAGCATTGTCTCTTGCCAGGGTCCAACAAAGTAATACATGCAAGAGAACGTTTTTATTGGAGGACTTGGCCTTCTTCCAATAAATTTTAACTTTCTACCTGGACTTGGGGAAATTTGGCTTTTTGACTTTATTTACCTAAATTGTCTTTATGGAGTATATGGGTTTCTATTTCACAACAGTTGATGACCAAGATGGGACAGAGTCACAGGCTTGTCACCTCTGATGAGCTTCTCTTTCATACAGAAAGATATTGATCTCAAAAGGGTACTCACAGGATTTATTCTTCCTGTTTCTTTTTCTGTATAAGAGAGAGGCTGAGTTTTGGTGGGCAGACAATGGCTCCTCTAGTCCAAGAATCCTGTTGTAAAGTAAGAGGATTTGGAATTCTTCAAGGCTGCAGACTTGGAGATATTTCTGGACCTATCTCTCATTTTTCTTCAATTGTCTTTTAAATTCAGTATAAGCCAGAATTTTGTGAAAAAGAGGAACTAAAATTTTTCTTCTTGTAGTTTGTGGGAATGAAAAAAATGTTTTAAAATTAATAAGGCATTTTTTTCTGTGTGTCCTAGGCTAAGTAATATGTAAATTGACAGAGAGAAAATTAAGTATTTCTATCTAGGTTATTTGTTTAAGGTTTTATGCTCTCTTAGCTCACTATGAGGGAAAGCAGACTCCTTGAATAGATAACGTAAGGTTTTCGTTTATGATTCAGCTTAAAATGTTTATATGACCTATACTTGATCAAGAAGTTTTGGGGAAGGTGAGTTAGAGGGCTAGATTCTGGGGCCCGCAGGGTCACAGGGTTAGGTTTAGCCTGGGGGATGTTCAACAGAGTGTTGAAACTCTTCCCACTCACATTTATTTTATTTTGTTTTATTTTATTTTCCTTTCTTGAGTGTGTATTGCAGTGCACTACGGGAGAAATCTAGATCTCCCAAGGGGACCAGAATGCTAGTCTCAGAGCGCAAGTAAACTTTTGGGTGCCTCTCAGTCTTAACTCCTTGATTTGGATGTTGACCTGAGAGACCCCCACAAAGAGGGGCATTTTGGAGTGCTCAAACCCCCAAGAAAACTGGTAATAGCGTATTTACATAGGGTCTAGAGTGCACAACAGTTAGTTTCTTTTTGACAAGTTTTGTAACCCTTGAAGGGATTCCAATCATGGGCTCTAGATTTTTGAGAGGACCTATTCCAGAAGGCTCCCCCTTAGACAGATTTTTAAAGGCTTGGGATAATGGAGATCTGCCTGTTGAAAAGGAAAAGATATGGACAAATCTATTAAGTTTTGTTTTCTTTGATCTAAAGCCCTTAAGAACTTCTGGCCAAAATTTGGGACCTCAAATTTTATGATTAAGTTAGAAACCCTCTTAGAGGAACAAGAAAATAGGAAACAACTTGAATATTTAGGAGACTGGAAATATCTGGTTGAGCAAGAAAGTAAGACAAATTAATTAAGAAGGAGGAAGACGTGAAGAAAAAACTGGGACCATTTTTGCAAACTCCCCTTAGCCCCTCCTTTCTATTCTGAAACTGAAAGGGGGAAGAGAAGTGTCCAAATTCAGGAACCCAGCAAACACCTGGCTGAGAGTTCAGTTTCTGGGAATGTTGCCAAGATATGATGGAGAACAAAAGTTTTGCCCAGAATCAGACAAGAGTGCAGACTAGGCATTAATTGATGAGACCCCATATACATATATTGGGGTGATAGAAACCACTAACAGAGTAGTGGCAGGCCCAGCAGGGGTCCAGATCTGGCCAGTACAAGATCTGAGATGGGATTATAAAACTGTTGGGACAGAATAGTTTAGCTGATAACCAGAATTAACCAAAAAAAAAAAAAGGAGGGGGGAATGAATTTATTTTCAGAATGATCAGAAAATTATAGCAAGTTTCAAGAGACTGCAGGAGAAGGAAGTCTATGAAGTCTATGACAGGCTGTATAAAAGTGCCAAGAGATTCGCTAGGCTAGATCCTATTAACTCTAGGGATGGCAGAGTAATCAATGAGGCATTTGTAAACAATCTCTCCCACACGTTAAGGAGTATTTCCTGAAATACTGTCCAGGTTGGTATGAGAAGTCTGTGGATGAATTGAAGGCTATTGATTTGTATGTGTTTGAAGGAAAAGACGAAGTGAAAGACAGAGAAGCTGCTTAGCTCCACTTCAAGAAAGACAGTGGTCATATGCAGAAAGAGTGTTGTCAGAGAAGGAAGGATTTAGTAGATGAGAACTTTAGGAACAGGTGTATTGCTGCTTAGGTGGAAAACAAGAACAGAAATCGGCCACAGAATAGAGGTTGGAATCCATGAAATCAGAGTTGGAAACGCATGACGGGCAAGGGAGGGGGAGATTCAGAAGCAGGCTTTGAGATTCATAGGACAGACTTTCCAGCTGCCAAGAATGATTCTGCAAACTGCTGTTTCAGTTTTACTTATCCTGCCCATTCTAGGCTCTCCCCTTCCCCAAGTGGATTTGTATATTGAAGGTGTTAAAGTTACTTATTTAATTGATACATGAGCTTCACTATATGTTTTTAAATACCTTTTTAAGGATAAAGGAAGTATAGTTAAGAAGATGAATGTGGTTGGAGTAGATGATACAAATCAACAAGTATCCTTATGGTAACCTCTAAACGTGAATATAGGTTCAATTACAATAATGCATTCTTTTCTATATATACCCCAATCATCTGCCAACTTTTGGGGTCAAGATTTACTGTGTAAACTAAATATTGTCATTCATTGTTTGTCTGTTTGTTTAATAACAATCTTTTATTGAATGTATCTGATGAAAAATGGTTAACTCTTGTTTCTGTAAATGTTCTAAGTGAATACTGTCCTGTTTTTGCAAATGTTTTAAGTGAATACTGTACTGAGGATTCACCTGATACCTCCTCTGAGAAGGATGATGATTTGTGTCATCTCCCTATTCCTGATTCCTTGCCTCAAGAGGTTTGGACAACTCCCTCTACTGATGTTGAGTTGTTAAAATCAGTTATACCAGTTTCTATTGCTACAAGAGGATGGAAGCCACCATCTGTGCCTCAGTACCCTCTATCTAAAGAAGCAATTGTCAGAATTCCTCCCATAATTGATTCATTGGTTAAACAAGGAACTGTTGTTCCATGTAGATCTGAAGTCAATGCTCCTATACTTCCAGAGGAAAAAAAAATCTGAATTTGACACTGAAGGTAAGTCAATATATATTGATATGTCCAGAATTTGAAAGCAATTAATAACTATGTGATTCCTCTACACCCTGTTGTGTCTAACCCCACAACTATTGTGTCCTTTATTCCTTGTGGTGCAACTTGCTTTTCTGTTTCTGATACATGTGCAGCCTTCCATTCTATTCCTATTAGCCCAGAATCTCAATACCTGTTTGCATTTACCTGGCTTGGTCATCAATATACCTTTACAAGGCTTCCAGGGATTTGACAATTTTTCCAACATTGTTCTCCCATATTCTACAGCAAGATTTGTCTACCATCACTTTGGAAGACTCTACTATGATTCAATATATAGGTGATTTGCTTCTAGCTTCACCAGATTGGGAAACCTGTTGATGTCATCTGGTTTGAGAGCTTGCTCAAAAGGGGCATAAGATTTCAAAGAACAAGGTACAGTTGTGTAAGTCACAAGTAGAATATTTGGGTTTTATCTTGTCACCAGGAAAAAGAACTATTACAACAAAGAGAGTTCAGGCTTTGCAGAACCTATCCATTCCTAAAACTAAGAAGCAAGAATGAGCAATATTAGGGGAAGCAGGTTATTGTCATGCTTGAATACTAGCCTATTGGGAAATTATTAAGCCTCTCACTGAACTGACAAAGAATTTGGTCACTGAGCCTTTGGAGTTGACACCAGAACAGCTTGTGGCTCTGAGGGAGCTAGCAAAGGCACTATTAACTGCACCCACCTTTGGGCTTCCTAATTATGTCCACAAGAGGAGGGAAGTAGCATCTGGAGTTCTAACTCAAGCTTTTGCTTTTTCCCAACAACCTGTACCTTACTACTCAGCTCAGCTAGACCCTGAAGCAGCAGGAGCTCCTCCATATCTGCATACAGTGGCTGAAGCTGCTCTGCTTCATTAGACCTAATGTTGGAATGTCCTTTGATGGTCCAGTTCTCCCATCAAGTTGAGGCTCTATTGATAAGACACAGAATGCAAGAATTTTCATATTAGAGAATTGCTAGATATGAAGTGACTCTATTAGTATATGAGAATATCACCCTAAAGAGATGCAAAGAACCTTTCCATAACTGTGAATCTGTTCCTGAACTATCAGAAAGACCACTTCAGGATTTGTTGGACATTCCTCTGGAAAATCCTTAGCTTGATGGTTCTTTCTTTGTTGAACAAGGCTGTCAATTTACTCAGGCAGCCGTAGTTACAGACTATGAAATCTTATGGGCAGCCTCTTTGCCTTCCAATCTGATGGATCAAGCTATTGAACCTATCACTCTAACAAAAGATTGTTTCTTATCCAAGGGAAAGATTGTTAACATCTACTCATATTCTCATTATGATGTTGGGATATGTCATGCCACTGGAATGTTGTAGTTCCAAAGGGACTTCCTCACCTCCACCAGAAAACAGGTAGCCCCCTCTGACCAGATAAAGGACTTTTTAGAAGCTATATAGTTGCCCAGAGCTTTGGCCATCATACATTGTTCAGCACACAAAAAGGAAAATGATCCTGTGTCCAGAGGAAACAAAAGAGCTGATTTAGCTGCTAAGTCAGCAGCCAAAAATCACCATGATGCTGGCTACTCCAGAAGAGAAACCTGATACAGGTAAAGGCTCTGTTCTCCCTAAAGGAAATTGGATAGGAATCATCTATGATTGGACTTGGATTAAGCAGTATGATGCTATAAAGGTTAAAATTTTAGAGGAGACTTAGGCAAGATAGAAATTTGTTTCTCTCTGCAAGGAGTATTATATTTTTATGAGGTTTATTAAAGGTTAAGGATTAAAGAAAATACAGAATAAGAATGCACATGTCTAGGCCAGAGAGGCCTAGACGAGGATAACCTCACATCATGAAAGAGATGCGTCCGCTCCAAAACGGAAGTCCAAAAGAGGCCGAGCCTATTCACAACCAGGTTTAAATACCCCATCTCGCTCTCGGCCCAGGTGAGAATTCAGTGAGATTAGAGGGCATTCTGGGGAAGTAGAGCAAGGATTTCTGGGATTGAAGTCCTGGATTCGAGTCTATTTTTACATTCCTCCATTTGATCCTCTGGGAAGAAGGACTTTCCCAAAGGATCATAAAAACATAATCAATTTAAAGATTACAATAATTTGAGGATAAATGAAAAAAAGAACAAAACCAATAATTGCTGGACTCATTGACAAAAAGTCAGTTAGGGGGAAGTCCCCTTTGGCATGAAAGTATACATACAAATAAATGTTCAATCAATCACACCCACAGTTCATTTTTGTGCAGCTTATGATCTGGAGGCTTCTTCATGGTGTCTTTTCCAACAGTTCCGTTTCTGGATTCAGAGAGGTAGTATCTTTCTTTACCTAAAATTCTTCTCAAAAGGAATTTAAACTTTGCAATTTAAATAATAATATTTTTTACATTCCCCCGTTAAGAGGGTGATTGAAAAATACAGGATCACTTAGGGATGCATGGCTGAGGTATGAGGTATATGAATCAATT
Organism: Monodelphis domestica; assembly: GCF_027887165.1. Taxonomy (NCBI): domain Eukaryota; kingdom Metazoa; phylum Chordata; class Mammalia; order Didelphimorphia; family Didelphidae; genus Monodelphis; species Monodelphis domestica. Next base: position 243,632,043 of record NC_077228.1, on the reverse strand, counting down.
GGCAAGAGAAACTTAAAAAGATATCAGAAAAATCCAAAAGAAAAAAAAATACTGGATGAAAATATAGACTATCAAAGTCTTATGTGTAAAAAATTCTAAATAAAAGAAAAAAAATCTATAACAGGTCCTTGAATCAGGGCCCAATTAAAATGATCTAAGCAATGATGCATTTACCCAGTCAATAACCAGGACTACAGAAAGGTACCACACTATGAAAGGCAGAAAAGGGACCAGATTATATGAGCCAAGGTTTCGGGGATACTCATCTGTGAGTATTTTCAGAGTGAGTATGGACACAAGGAAAGCCTATATCGTAACAACGTGTTAAACACAGTAACCTCGAGTCTTCACACTAGGTTCAAGACCTTTGTATTGGCCTAGAAGTGCATCAATCCATCCTGGATTGGATTTTCTTTGGCCCTGTGCAATGGCTCTTGTGTGTATATTTTGTCCTGGAATTGGACAGAATCATTAAGCAAAGTCCCATAATGTTTTAAATAAGTAGTGGCATCATTTTTATAGTCACAAGCTTTTTGGGCATGCATTGAAAAATGTATTTTAAACTTGTAGTACTGAAAAAATCAAAAAGTTAAAGAAAACGTTAATGCTTGTGACATGTGCTTTAAATATAAAAAGGAGAGAAAAATAATTTTTAAAAAAAGTTAAATAGAATATTGCACATGCAAGAAAAATATAATAATAGAGTTCTAAAAATTCAAAAATGTAGCTTATAATCATTGACATGCTGTGTCAGCTAAGAAAATATCGAATACAAGGCTTTCTCACCAAAAATGAGATCCATTTCCTCTTCATGTCTGGCCATGATCACTGTGACTTAGAAGGCAAATGAATTGAGCAAGGTAACATTTTTCATTTTTAAAGAACATTATTACAAATATGTAGTTATTACTATCCCCAAAATTCTCAATAGCCCAATTAATTACAATAGCAAACAAACACACTTTCATATTTCACATAAGTTCCTGTATGGCATTTTTAAACCTATGAATTGATGAATATTTGTCACAATTTTTTACAAACATAGCAATCTTTCAACTTTGGTGAATAAACATATTTTTAAACAAAGTAAAACTCATCTTGGGTTAAGAACATAATCAAGAAATCTATATATCATTCTGGTGCAAGTAAAGTAGTGAGCTGACGAGTATAAATGAGAGGTGCTCCTTTTTTGGAGGCTTTTTTAGGGGTACAAATGCCCTGAGATTAACTGCCCCAACTTCCATTCACATATTTAGAAATGTGGGAAGGTTGGGAGTTATAAAATGTATTTCACTTCAGCTACAGGCCTTACCTCATGGTAGGGGCAGGCAAAAATGACCAGAGATTGTTAAAAAAAATTCAAAAATCATATCTATAAAATCCTTAAAATCATTTGAGATATTTAGCAATCTTAAATTTTCCAAAGGTTGTTACACAATTGTAACCAGTTCTGAAGTCCTCTATGTGACAATTTACAAAGGCAAAATAGAAGACAGCTGTTTTTATATATGGCTTTTTCAATAATATTTGTTCAATATATGGTTATAGGGGAAAAGCAACAGAATATAACAGTAGTCAAAACTCAGTACATTAAATGAACAGTATAACAGAATAATATTGAATCTAGTAATATATGAACGTAAAATCACAAAGTTATATCTTAAACAAAATAATCAGGAAAATGCAATAGAGATATAGAGATTTATATAAACCATTGGAGTCTGAAATGCCTCAAAATTATAACCTCTAGTGTCTTTAAAGTTCCTTGGGTTTTTATCCATTTAGATGCCTATTGTTGGAAGGCAGAGTGGTAAGGGCTAAGCAATGGGGGTTAAGGGACCCATCCAGGGCCCCACAGCTGGGGAGTATCTGAGGACAGATTTTAACCCAGGACCACATGTCTTTAGGCCTGGCACTCAGCCACCCATTTGCAAGTTCACAGTTAGCTGAATCTTCTCCCTGACACGCAGGTGAAGTAAAAAAAATTACCAGAACAGTCAAAAGGTATCCTTTTAAATAGCCCATTGCTTTTAAGTTCCTGTTTGGAAAAGTCTGTTTCCTCTCCTCTCCCTTTTCTCTCTCCCCTCCTACCATCCATCCACATGGTCAATACCCCAGTTTGTTACCAGCTGGTAGAAATGAGTCCTGAGCAATCTACTCCAAGGATCTGGGTGATGAGCCGGCTAGGATCACGGGCGTGGGTCTGGGGCGCAGAAACAGGCAGGCAGTGGCCAATGGATGGCTGCAGACAGGAACACAGGCAGGCAGGGCCGGGAGATCGGGCACCAAGTGAGAGGCCAAGAGCAGGAGCCAGAGCTGGAGCAGGCCACCGGGGTGGTCAGGGCCGGGACCAGGTGAGGATGGAGAGAGGTCAGGAGCAGCAGCAGCAGAAACAGGCAGACAGAACTTAGCAGCCAGGGGCCAGGTGGGCAGCAAATGCAACAGGTTCGGCGCAAGCCTGTGAGCGATCTAATGGCTGGAATGAGCAGCAGCTTTGCAGGGTAAAAAAACCTCAGCCAGAGAAATGTGGATCAAAAAAATTTCTAGGCACTAGCTATTAAAAGCTGAACTTAAGATCAGTAAAGAAAAGAATCAGAAGATTGCGATATTTTGTTTTCCCGAAGTGGTAAGCCAACTGTAAAAGTTAAAATTTTAGGGGAGACTTAGGCAAGATAGAAATTTGTTTCTCTCTGCAAGGAGTATTATATTTTTATGAGGTTTATTAAAGGTTAAGGATTAAAGAAAATACAGAATAAGAACGCACATGTCTAGGCCAGAGAGGCCTAGACGAGGATAACCTCACATCATGAAAGAGACGCGTCTGCTCCAAAACAGAAGTCCAAAAGAGGCCGAGCCTATTCACAACCAGGTTTAAATACCCCATCTCGCTCTCGGCCCATGTGAGAATTCAGTGAGATTAGAGGGCATTCTGGGGAAGTGGAGTAAGGATTTCTGGGGATTGAAGTCCTGGATTCGAGTCTATTTTTACAATGCTAAGCAGGTATCAGGTATCTGGGTAAGTAGTGAGGAAGGCAAGCCATTTCTTTAAAAAAAAATGTTAGCAGCAGGCCTGCATTTGGTAGTACATGCAGGTGGTCACTATTGTGCATGAGGAGTTGTGGATACAATAAGAAGGGGCTGAATAGCATCTGGAATCACATTGGTAGCTTCTCAGAATCACTGTAGGTTGTCCTGAATGTTTTACTTTTAATCAACATGTTTTTAGAGAGGTTGCATATGGTGGTCACCCTCTAGACTATCTCCCATTTGAAGCTTTACAAATTGATTTTATAAATATTCCCAAAGTTACTCGATGGAAATATTGCTTGGTTATTATTGATCATTTGACTCATTGGGTAGAAATTCTTCCTGCCAGGTCCTGCTTTTGTTACCGATTTTCATGTTTCTCCTTATGAAATGTTACTTGGTTATCTGCCTCTATAAAGGCCAAGCCCTTTGTTAATGTATTTATGCTTTGGGGTGACATGACAATTGCCAAGTATCATGGGGAATTGCAATACAGGTTAAAGGAATTGCAACAAATGGAAACTATTGTTCAATCAGGCCCTATTGCTTTTGAACTACATCATTTTTAACCTAGTGATTTTGTCTATATAAAAAAATTTTTTTCAGTGGAATGTACAACATACAGTCATATGGGAATTACCTGTCTCTTTAAGGTTCAACCCTATTCTACTTCCCAACCAAATGGTATAGATCTGTTTGTCACAGTACATCTTATATGAGTTTGAGGCAGACTTTGCCTCCTTAGAGTTTTTGGAACCTGACTTTTTCAACATTCTAGTTACTCCGCTAAGACATAGTTCCCTAGTCTTACGAAGAGGGATAACAACAACAACAACAACAACAACAACAACAACAACAACAAGAAATTGGAAATAGATGCAGAATTGGACATGCAAATTTCAGCAACAACAGCAATAACAAACATCTCATTCAAACTGAATTCTACTCTCAATATGCACATGGGGATTTGGTTAAAACCTGCTAGAGTCCTTTCTGCCCTTAATACTCCAATGTTTAAGGAGTACAATACATCATGCAGAGTACTCTACTTTCAAGAAGTACAGACTATTGTAGATAAAGAACCAACCACTACCCACCCTGCCTTGAGGAGAGCCTATAGTACTTGGGATTTAACTATTATGTTGAGCTTACTACTGTTGCCTTTAGTTTTGGGAAGAGATCATTTGGAACTCCCTGATTATTTGTTATCCTAAGTGTGAGCATGGTGTATGCTATCATGGTTTATTTTGCAGGTCCTGAGGAATATTTACTGTTCTATTTGAACTCTAATCTAATATTGTTGGAAATTCTATGGACCTTAGAAATGCTTTACAAATACCTTGGAATGGGTACATGGTGAGCTCCAAGATACTAAGAGAATGGAAATCAACTGGCCCTGTACCTACTGATCCTGTACCTGAATCTACTCCTTTGTCAACCTTGAATATGGCTACTTATGTACCACCTACTTGGCAAATATTTCAACATCAATAACCGAAAAGTTCTGTAGCTACAATAATCACATCTCCGTGCAGTGTTGTATATATAATGGGTTTAGTTAGTAAAAGGAAGAATGTACCATCGTGTGAAGCTTGTTATTCATTCTATAGAAGAAGTATCTTAGCTGTCAGGAGAGGGACTATACTAACTAGAACTTGTACAGATGATCAAGGGCACCCTTTACTTCAATCTCTCCTTGATTGCCATCATTGTCATTTCTTAAAATATGCTGCTGCTAGAATTGAGATTAATGCTGGCACTTTAGAACATCAAAGAGGTTTTTTTTTTTTTGGTCTACCCTGTATGCAATATTGTTTTCCTTCTTTCTTTGGAACTTTGCAACAACACTTTTGTGCTTTTTGTCAATATGGTAATATTGTTTGATTTGTGATGTTATTTGTCACTTACTGTCTCATGGTCCTTTGTCTCTCAAAATAAATAGATATGTCATTTAATGTTTATTGTTACTTTTATGAATATTAATAGGTTATCTTCCCAAAGGCATCTCCAGTACTTACTGATGTCCCTGATCTTATGACTGATTTTGTGAACTACAAATTTAAACAGAAAGGTTATGATAACCTATTGGGTCCAGAAGAGAACTTCTTTGCAGGTGTACGCCCACTAGATTCTCTACATTTAGCCATGCACTCTGGTGAAGATCAATATGAATTCTCCTATAACAACATGACTCAAAGAAGTATTTAATCACACCACAGATGAGATTTTTGAACAAGGGATCACCTGGGATTTTATAGTGGGATTTTTTTCTATTCCGACGCTGCATTTGGTCCCTGCTGTATTGGTTCTACAAGTTCACAGATTCAGTTAGTTAAGAACTGGATGGTGACTTACACAGAGATTAAGTTGATGGACTGGATCCACCAAAATGGTGGATGGAGCAGATTTATCAACTTGGAAGAAGGAAGACATCTGAAAGAATTAAATGCTGCAAGATCATGTTGACTGTGGGACTATATACTGTTAATGAAACTTATTTATGTATAATCAATGTGTGCCTATTGACATTATCATGTTAAATGTTGTATCATCTTTAGATGGTAAATGATCCAGCAGAAAACTGGTAGCAGTTTTCTTTGGATCAGAGGATGGATAATGTGGGGGGAAAAGACCCCTACCCCTTATACTTGATTGGATTTTAGTGATTGTGATAAGTTTAAGATAATCAGTATTGTGATACTAAAGTGATTAGTATAAATTCCATTATAATATTAATACAATCAGTAAAATTCATAATTTTTACAAGGATTTCTAACTAAAGCATAAAACTGCTTCTAACCAGATATCTAACTCCACCCTAAGTTTGTACTTTCTCTTCTCATAAGATGATGACTATCTGAATATCATATCCCAATATGGCATGAACATCATGCACTGTTTGCATGGAATATATTTGGAAATTAGTCATCTCTTCCTCCAGATCAGATGAGAGAGAGAGGTAATGGTCATTTGACATGACTAAGTCATTAGTCAAAAGACTTAATATGGGCTTTCCAAAATGAACTAACCAATCAGCTTTGTAATTGGGTAACTGTTTCCAAAATAAGGTCTATATGATGTTATGGCTTTTGATCTTATATGGAAGTATTCATTTTGTCATAAAAACCAGGTCTCAGCTTCTGGGCATTGTCTCTTGCCTAGGTCCAACAATGTAATACATGCAAGAGAATGCTTTTTTTTTTTGAGGACTTGGCCTTCTTCCAATAAAATCTAACTTTCTACCTTGACTTGGAGAAATTTGTTTTTTTTTAATTTATTTACCTAAATTGTCTATATGGGATCTGTGGGATTCTATTTCACAATAGAGCTATAGAACAGGACTGAACACTAAGAAGCTAAGCCTGTGTGGAATAATTTCAACAGTCCTATTCTCAATTCAGTAGAGAAGACAAAGAGCTGAGAAGCCTACTCTTGGGAAGAATCAGAGAACTTGACTATAGAATAGTGGGCCTTCCTAGCTGTGAAAGAACCAGGTAGTACTTTATACCTGGAGCCTGAGGATTATGAGAGAATTAAAGGGTTTTTTGACTACAAACTAATACTGGATACTGGATATGTAGGAACCTGAGGGTCTGAGACTGTGTAAAAGTTAAAATTAAATCTCAATAATAACATTATATTTTAAGAGATGTATTAATGATCTTTAGAAATCAAGGAATAAAGAAGATTCAAAATAAAGACCATGTGCCAATGGCTGGTTAGCCATTTTTAACCATACCCACTCACCACCATCACTGCTGATTCTACATCAGAGAGGAGGAGCCTCCAAAGCACACACCTTTTATCCTCTGTCTACAGAAAGTACGTAACAGGAATGACAGGAAGTCAGTGGGCTTTTGGAATATGTAGTTCTTTTTATGGTAACAGATTTTCAATCATACATTCCCCCCTGAAGACTAGTCTCATCAGTGGGTCTTATAAATATACCAACTTTGAAATTGCAATAATTTCAGGATAAAAGGAAAAGAGAACAAAATCAAAAATTGCTAGGCGCATTGACAAAAAGCCAGTTAGGTGGTAGTCCCCTTTTGGCATAAGAGTATACATTCAAATTAAATGAACCTTCAGTTCAATCAACCACACCCAAAATTCATTCTGGATCTTCTTGATGTAGCTTGTGGTCTGTGAAGGCATCTTCATGGTGCCTTCTAAGAAGAGTTCATTTTCTGGATTTGGAGAGGTAGAATGTTTCCTAACTTAAAATTACTCTCAAAAGAATTTAAAATTTGCAATTTAAAATAATAATAACACGTGAAGAGGGTGTTGAAAAACAGAGGGATCACTTAGGGATGCATGGCTGAGTTATGAGGTATATGAATTTTTGTAATCTCTTTTCCTGGAAACAGAATCATTAAGCAAAGTCCCATAATTTTTTAAACAATAAGTGGCATAATTTTTACAGTATAAAGCTTTTGGGGTATATATTGACATTATAGCAAACATATTTATAACTTATATTACTGCAAAATTAAAAAACTTAAAGAAAATCTCAATACTGATGACATGTCCTTCAAATACAAAAAGGAAAGAAAAAATAAAACTGAAATAGTATGTTGCACATGCAAGCAAAAACAATAATAAAAAAAAACTTTAAAAATTAAAAATATATAATTTAAAATCATTGACATACTGTGTCAGCTAAGGAAATGTAGAATACAAGGTTTCTCACCAAAAATGAGATCCATTTCCTCTTCATACCTGGCCATGATCCACTATGAGTGCAAAGCAAATGATTTTCACAAGTAACAGTTTTTTTTTTATAAAGAACAATAATATAACATGTAATGCACATTCAAAAATTATAAATATCCCCAGAGTTATAATAGCCCATTTAATTACAATAGCAAACAAACCCACTATCATATTTCATATAAGTTGCTCTATGACAAAAAAAAAAACAAAAATAACGAACTGATAGATATTTGTCACAATTTTTACAGATGTAGCAAATCTTTCAACCTTGGCAAATATATTTTTAAACAAAGCAAAACTTATTGGGATCTAGAACATCACCAAGAAATCTAGATTGTTCTGGTGGAAGTAAATTAAAATGAAGAATTTCAAAGGATCTCTTTTTGGCTTCCTGCTTCATAGAAATACCTTGGTAGGAACATTTCTTTGTTTCTCTACCTTTAATACAACATTCTTTAAAATATAAATATAAAAAACTAATCCATTCAGAAACCACTAGTTAATTAAAATTATTTCTGAAGACCCCTTAACATTACAAATAAATTCTTAGCTTATTAAATTCTCTAAAGGTTGTTAGCCAGGTTGAGTCCATCCATCATCTATATGAAAATTAACAAATACAGAATGGAAAAAAATGTTTGTCTATGGGCTTTTACAAAATTTTACAAAATTTTATTCAGTAGTCATAAGGGAAAGGTAACAGAATATATCTAATATATTAATTAATTAATTAATTAATAATATAATATTATTATATTATATTACTTTATATTATTTATATTTATATATTATATATATTATATTACATTATAATAAAAATAAATAATAATAATTAAAGTTAAAATATAGTAGTTTAAAATTATTCAGTGTAACAGAACAGTATTGAATACATTAATATATGAATTTAAAACAACAAAATTAAATCTTAAACAAAACAATCAGCAAAACACAATAAGATACAGAGTCTTTCATTTTAAAAATGGAGTCTGTAAAGGCTGAAAATTTCCAGATCCTTTAAAATTCTTTTTTCTTAAATTCAAATACCTATTGTCAACACTGTGGGATCTCCCATAGTGAGAGAGAACATGGGTTTTAGGAATCTCAAACTGGTCAGGCCCAAATGGCAAAAGGTTGTAGGGGGATGAATTTCTCCCCTGAATCTCAGGCAAGATAATTGAAAGGATCATGTAGTTCTTTTTAGGGTAACATATTTTCAATCATACAAGTGATAATTGTTTTTGGGATTTCAGTCTGACCTTAGGAGAGTTTCTTCAAGGAATTCCTTCCTTGAGCTTTAATTTATTCATCTAACTAATAAGATTGAATTCAATAATCTCTAGGTTCGTGCTAACTCTAAAATTGTATGGCCTTATTATCCTAAATGCATATATTTGCATTTGTGTACTTCTACTCACCTGCCAATTAAAAAGCATTTCATTCAGTGTCTACTATAGCAGAAACTATGTTAGCCTAAATAAAATGATAAAAATCAAAACTCTGGGCGGCCTTGGCGGGGAGGAGGGGAGGTGGGAGGGGGGCGGGTTAGGGGGAGCCGGAGGAGGAGGAGGAAGTGTCATGGCGTCGGGCCGTGGGGCTTCTTCTCGCTGGTTCTTCAGCCGGGAGCAGCTGGAGAACACGCCGAGCCGCCGCTGCGGGGTGGAGGCGGATAAAGAGCTCTCGTACCGCCAGCAGGCGGCCAACTTTATCCAAGATATGGGGCAGCGTCTCAATGTCTCTCAACTTACAATAAATACTGCAATTGTTTACATGCACAGGTTTTATATGCACCATTCTTTCACAAAGTTTAACAGAAATATAATAGCACCTACTGCATTATTCTTGGCTGCAAAAGTAGAAGAACAGCCAAGAAAACTTGAACATGTCATCAAAGTAGCACATGCCTGTCTTCATCAAGAGCTACTGTTGGACACAAAGAGTGAAGCATACCTTCAGCAGACCCAAGAACTGGTTATACTTGAAACTATAATGCTACAAACTCTGGGTTTTGAGATCACCATTGAACACCCACATACAGATGTGGTGAAATGTACCCAGTTAGTGAGAGCAAGCAAGGATTTGGCACAGACATCCTATTTCATGGCTACCAACAGTCTACATCTTACTACCTTCTGCCTTCAATATAAACCAACAGTGATAGCATGTGTGTGCATTCATTTGGCTTGCAAGTGGTCCAATTGGGAGATTCCTGTATCTACTGATGGAAAGCATTGGTGGGAATATGTGGATCCATCAGTTACCTTAGAATTACTAGATGAATTAACTCACGAGTTCCTACAAATTTTGGAGAAAACTCCTAATAGATTGAAGAGGATACGAAACTGGAGGGCTACTCAGGCGGCTAGAAAACCTAAAGGGGATGGACAGGTGTCTGAAACAGCTCTTCTTGGTTCATCTCTGGTACAGAATTCCATTTTAGTAGATAGTGTTACTGGTGTGACTACAAATGCAAGCTTTCAAAAACCATCTACATCAGCATTTCCTGCACCAGTACCTCTGAATTCAGGAAATATTTCTGTTCAAGATACTCATGCATCTGATAATTTGACAATACTAACCACAGGAATGCCAAGTACCTCATACAGTTTGGCATCACACCAAGAATGGCCTCAGCATCAAGAACCAACAAGGACAGAACAAATATATTCACAGAAACAGGAGGCTCCGATGTCTGGTAGTCAATACAACATCAACTTCCAGCAAGGACCTGCTGGGCCATTACATTCAGGATTACATCACAGGTCTGACAAACTGTCTGATCATTCTTCAGTTAAACAAGAATATACTCACAAGGCAGGAAGCAGCAAACACCATGGGCCAGTTTCTGCTGCTCCTGTAATAGTTCCTCAGAAAATGTCGTTAGATAAATATAGAGAGAAACGAAAGCTAGAAACACTTGAACTGGATGTAAGGGAACACTATGTAGCTGCCCAAACAGAGCAGCCCCACAAAAAGCACATGCAATTGCAGGCAGCCAGCAGCAGTTCTGTAACTTCTCCCATTAAAATGAAAATTCCTATTGCGAATGCAGAGAAACCGGAAAAATACATGTTGGATAAAAAAGAAAAGAGTGGATCACTTAAACTGCGTATTCCAATTCCCCCCACTGATAAAATTTCTAGTAAAGAAGAACTGAAAATGAAAATAAAAGTTTCTTCCTCGGAAAGACACAGCTCTTCTGATGAGGGCAGTGGAAAGAGCAAGCATTCAAGCCCACATGTGAGTAAAGACCACAAAGAAAAGCACAAGGAACATTCCTCCAACCGCCATCACAGTAGCAGCCACAAGCATTCCCATTCACATAGTGGCAGCAGTAGTAGTGGCAGTAAGCATAGTACTGACGGAATACCACCCACGGTTCTGAGGAGTCCTGTTGGCCTGAGTAGTGATGGTGGTAATTCCTCTAGTTCCAGTGCTGCAAGAAAGAAGTTGCACATCAATGATGCGTCTCACAACCACCACTCCAAAATGAGCAAAAGTTCCAAAAGTTCAGGTGGGCTACGGACATCTCAGCACCCTCGTGAAACTGGACAAGAAGCCAGTGGAGACCAACGGTCCTGATGCCAATCACGAGTACAGTACAAACAGCCAGCATATGGACTACAAAGACACATTCGACATGCTGGATTCGCTGTTAAGTGCCCAAGGAATGAACATGTAATCAGTTGTTTAGGTCAATTTTTCCTTTACTTTTTTAATTTAAGAATTGTTAGAATGGAAAACTTCCTGATCTAGCAAAGGCAACACCAGCTGTTGCTGCCATTGTTTCAATATATGTAAGTGCTGCTTTATCCTTCACTCTGAAAAGAAGAGATTATAGTAAACAAGTCTTATCTCCACATATGATAGTGTTATAAATACTGTAATAGCATGGAAGGTGCAAAAATCTCAGTATTTTTACAGTTGCAGCTAAGAACAGTAGAACGAATGGCTGCTTCTAGGTGTATAGGATGCCTCAAGCATTGATTTATTTATCATTTGAATCCTGAAGCCACCGTTTTATTTTTTGTTGTTGCTTAGCTTTTGAATGAGTGTACATTGTTTTCTTTTGTGTATTTATGCTGTATGTATGATTTGCATGTTTCAATGATAAAGGGATAAAACAGTATACTGACAACTGTTTACAAGAAAGTGGAGAAAAATGTACATACATTTTTGTATGTTTAGATATTACCATAAATACTCAGGATTGGAGCTGCTTGTAAGTATAACAAAATATACAGAATTACTTTATTTTATCTTGTGTCAGAGTCCATCAGTAATCTAAAAAAGAAAAATGGGTGGCACTTTGTCATGTTAATCTTTAACTATAGGCCTTATTGGGAGCCGCTGAATGGGACACTTCACCGCTGAGTGGGTATCCAATGCCATGGATGGTCACCTAAACCTATCTGTGAGACACTGAATTGATGTCTTAATGGATTGTTATGACCAGATTGGCCATTGAAATAGTCCCTAGTTTTCTGAAGGAAAAAAAAGGAATAAAAATAAAGTTTACATAATCTTTTGATGTGAAGTGCATTTAAATGTTTATTGGCTTGATGCAGTAATATAGACACAGAGCTGTTAATAATGGTTATGTAGATTAATGTGATTTGAGAACTAAAGAATTCATAAAAACCTACATAGTAAAAAATTAGTAAGTTGTTTTTTTTTTAACTTTAACACCATATGTTATTTTAGTAGCAAACAGGGATCACTGTTCCATAGCCTTCAGAATGATATCTACATTCTGAATTCCCCAAGAAGTGTGTTGTGTGTGATGCCATGTTTCTTTTACAGGTGAATGCAGCCGTCACAATAAAAATGAAAGTAAAACTATTGCTATCACAATTTTCCTTTATATTCCAACAATAAACTATCATTGACTGTGCATTGTACTTGTGATTATAGTTTATACAATCAGAATGCTCTGTGGGAAAAAAATCAGTCTCCAATTAAACCACTAGTATACATTTTTATATTTGTTTGCACGTCTCATCATATTCCTGTTGATGTAAAGTTTGCACAGTCTTTTGACTCTAGAACAAATGACAGGCTTTAACTTTTTTTAAAGTTGTAATTAAAAGCCAATACTCTAATTCTGTTTTATCAGCTAATATTGAGAACTTGTCCTGTGGTAAATTTGTAAGCAATCTTTAAGTTGTTGAGTGTTTTAAGTTGGGTTGAATTCAACTTTGCAAGCACCAAACAGTTAACTGAAATCTGTCTTAATTTTTCCCTAAATGTACATGGATTTTTAACTGGTCTGAAACTACTGGTACATGCGCAATTGTAATTTTATTCAAATATCTGTTGTAGTTTATTGTAAATATTTGAAAATTTAATCTCATCTTTTATTTTATAGCTTATTAAGTAATCCAATAACTACCAATAACTACATCAGCAGCTATATAATTTGGTCTAAACTTTTTAAGAAAAAGATTATGGTTGTTAATTCTTTTGTCAGTTTATCAGAATTTAGGACATTTAGGAGCCTACCCATAGGGACACCTAGAGAGCCCTGTCGAGCCAGTGTGTCCTAATACATTAACATCACGTTGGCTTTAAAGTTTCTTTCAAGTGAGTTTAATAATTTGTTGCCATTAAATGTCAGTCATCATTGTTTATGGCATAATGTTGTATCCAGAAACATAGTATTTTTTAATGGCAGTCTTATTCTTGCGATGGTACATAAACCAGGGACTAGTGTAGAATTGAGGTGTGTGCGAGATGGGGGCGGGGGAGGTTTTTGTTCTTAAAGTGATAACTGTAAGTAGATGTGAACTTCTAAGGAGCTATCATGTGAAATAATATAGGGTTGCTGTGCTACTGTATAATGGGGAACCATAATACCAGGAATTTTAATAAGGTTTTGTAAAGAATGTCCAGAAAAAAGTGGTGAATTTATTTTCAGACTGAAATAGAAAACAATGTGAATATTTAAAGTCTGCAACTACACTTAATAAACTTCACTAAGAATTTGGGAGTTTGTTTTGAGATGTTGTGGGAATAAAGGTAATTTTGTTGAATCTTTATAATTGGTGCTAATGATGGAAGGTTCTAAAATAGCTAGTATATCTTGTTATGGTTTAGTACTTGTTGGTACTTCCACAGAATTGAACTTGAAGTGCTATGTATTCACTTTTCACTCTGTAAATGTAACTCTATACAATGACTTTATTTATTAAAAGGCAGCCAGTTGTAATTTTTACAACACTGTGTGAGCTATTCAGACTCCTTAACCTCACTAATCTTTCCCTGAACAATTTATATAACAAGGTAATAAGCTTCATCGACAGCCAGAAGGGTGATAAATGTCGATATTCTTCTTTTCCATCAATGAAAGTCTTTGGAATTAAATGACTTGTATTTTCTTTTTGCAGATCTTTTCCCTTTCCTTAAATAAAATCCATCAGTTAGTCTGCCTGTTCAGTAGGCTCTACCAAAGAATTAAAGACTTCCTCAGTTTCTAGTAAATGGAAGTTATTACTAAGTCTTCCTCTAAGCAGTGGTAAATGAAACAAAATGTTACCAAAATATATTTAGGTATAGCATTCCACATGCACAAGGTGATGTATAAAGTTAAGGTGATTGGTTAAGTTTTTTTTTTAACTGTTGGAACATTATTAAAATGTATTCTCTTTAAACGTCAAAAAAAAAAAATCAAAACTCTGCCCTCAATGAGGTTAGATTCTATTGAGAGAGTTAAAATGTGCACATTTTATACATGAAGTAAGTATATATGAAATTCAGATAAAGTAATTTGAGGGCAATGTATTAACAGCTGGGGGGGATCATAATGATTAGGAGGTCTTTTCCTTCTTCACCAATGGCATTTTATATTTCTCCTTATTGATGTGTAAACTGTGTCCCATTACCAAAGATTTTGAGCCATCATGGATGATTCAAAGACTGCTTAATAGATATTTTACTTGGCTTATGTCCCTATCCCCCAGATCTCAATGGAAAGATCTGAATTATACTTATTTCAAATGTGTTTGGTTTCTTTCCCTCAAGGAAAATAAAAGCAAATAAATGCAGAATATGTATTCTATATAGTAATGAACAGGAGTTAGCATTCTAGCTTAGTTGCAAAATAATAATTTCTTTAACTCAACTTAGTCTCTGAAAACTGACATTGATTCTGAAATCTGCACTAGGAAATCTCAGAAAATGGAGTTAACTACATTCAGTGTTCCTGTGGCTGGTTCAATTTCCATACATCTATCTGTTAGCAACTTTGCCTCTTTGTTTTCACTATCATGACCTCTGACTATAATTTTGATATTTTTATTAATTCCATCTGTCACCTGCTGTCTCACAGTAACACAAAGCTAGGGAGGTCTATTTATGTCCAAGCTGATGACACAGTAGGTAAAGTTCTCAGGGTTTCATGTTTCTTTTTACTCTCTTTTTATAGTTTCTTTTTCTTCTAATGTCCTTATCCTTTTTTCCTTTCAGTTTTTCCCAGGAATATGTTTGGTGTTATATGATATGTGCCTTTAAATCATAGCATTCTGGGTGGGGAAATCCCTACCTGCACCAATTTTGCTGCAGCACTTGCTATACGATATATATTTCATTCTCTGACCCTTATTCCTGACAGAGGGACTGGCTTCCCTCTCAGTATGGGGTCATCATCAATCAGAGGCCCCTCAGGAATTACTGACCTAACTTACACTGCTAATTGCAATCTGGTTCCCAAGAGAGGAGTTTACTAATACTTTCAGGATATTAGTAACTTTGTAGGTGGTTATCCTCCTGAACACTACCTCACAAGTTCTTGCTTTTATGTAAACAAGAACTAAGAAGATGAAATCCTATATGCAATTGGCATGTGGCTGATGGGGATATGGATTTGGGAACTATGAGAGAAAACTCCCCCTACCCCCTTATATGAAGATTAGATTTTAATGTTATCAGTAGTCTTAAGATAATCATAATTTTAATTCTAAGATAGTTAGCATAAGTCATGAATTTAGCAGGCTTTTGTGAATATTCTGGTATAAGTATTAAGGTTTTGAATTAAGGAAATTACTGCTTTTCAAGACCTTAGTGCCAGCCTCACACATCAATGTTGCTATATCAGGCACCTTAACGTGTGATCCATTATACATCAGGATGCCTGACCTTTAGTTCAGAACCTGGTACCACTCATCACCACCCACTCTTAGCCTAGGCATCACTGCTTTCTTCCTTTCCATCAAGTGAATCTTAAGTCAAGGTCAAAAGATTTTGTTTACCAAATAAGGTGTACTTTCTATTTGACCTAAACAATAAATATTGTTTCTGGGTATCTCTATTCTTTGAGGAGTATGACTATTTTGTAATATTTTTGTACTGGTATGAAAGTTGTCTAATTCTTTGGGATATAAAGGAAGGTCTTTCGCAGTGCTTAAGGAACTCTGGTCATGACTAGGGGTCTGGCTTTGTTGTGGGACCACACACACACACACACACACACACACACAACCTATCTTTCTTTATGGCTTAGATATTTTGCTTATCATTTGGTTACCTGTGGTTAGAAAAATTAAGCAACAGAATGGAGTAGTTAGTGGGTAATTAAGAGGTGATGTCTATTTTAACTGACAAAATTGCTGTTTTATTAATTACCAGAAACATCCCTAAGGAAAGTTTGTGAGCTGGAGCAAATCGCATGGTCCCTTCTTCCTTCATCATTTCTATGCTGGTGAAATCAGATTGAAATAAACACAAAACTTAGATGGAAATCTCAGCTTGTAAGAAAGATTCATTCAGGGACAGCTAGAGTCAAATCTGGAGATGGGAGGTCCTAGATTTAATCTGGCCTCAGACACTTTCTAGCTATGTGACTCTGGGCAAGTCACTTAACTCCAATTGCCTAACTGTATTGCTCTTCTGCCTTGGAACCTGTTCTTAGTATGGATTCTAAGACAGAAGTTAATATTTTTTAAAGTCTGCTTTGGTGATAGTGCAGGGACAAAATGAGCTGCATGTATGTATGTGAGCCCTTTTTAAAATATAACAATTGCTTCTTGTTCACCTTTCATTTTTTAAAAGGACTAATGACATCCCAGAGTAAAATCTTGGACTATATTAATGAATTGGAGTTTTCCAAAGTCATCAACCTCGCTCTCTTCCAGAATCATCTAAATCCAGTGACAAGACAGGAATTAAAATGACTGGTAATTGCCTAGGATTAAATGCAGTGGATGACACTGACTTCTCTGATTTCTGACCGAGCTCTAATCCCTCTACAGCCCCTGCTTCAGTCACTTTCAGGGCTATTAGAACAAATTGTTCTTGTCTTCTTTTTTTGCCTGTAGAAATCTTCACAATTGGGGTAGATCTCCTGCTGATTCACTAATGGGTTTGAGGCCTGTTGGTTACCTTCAACCAAAATGTTGTGCCCAACTGCCAAGATGGTTTTACTGAAATATGGTGGCTAAGCATATTACAACTTCTTGGAGTCAAGAGCTGGGTGAAAGATAGATATGAAAGGTGAATGAGGGTTTTTTTTTTGTTGTTTGTTTGTTTTTTGTGATGATCATCATTTCATTTTGTGTATTAGTACTCCTTTATAATCATATACCATAATTTATTCAACCATTCTCAAATTGATGCATGTCCCCTCAATTTCTAGTTCTTTGTCACCACAAAAAAGACTGCTGTACATATTTTTATACAAGTAGGTCCTTATCCTCTGTGAACTTTAGATTACTTCACCCTAATTAGTCTAACAAAAACGGGAATGTCTATACCCATACTTAAAAATTAAGTATTTAGGAGGATGGCCTATGACAGACATGTGCTAGCAAATGACAAATCAGAAACAACTGATAGACCCCTGGGATGTCCTAAGTCAAGCTTAAGCTATTATTGGTACATGTGAGATGCAGGAAAATGGTGTAAAAACTGTCTATTATTTCACGTCATTTCCTCTCTCCACACTCTTTCCCCAGAGAGGTGGCTCTGGTAGCAGCTTGCTGAGCATTTTGGCATCTTGGCATGGTGGCAGCTATTGTCTGGGGTTGGTGGTGAGTTTTCCTTGATACTATACTGGGAGAAGCTTAGTAGCCTAGTTCAGGTGAGGCATCTTCACTGAGCTCTCTTGGAGTTTAGGCTTATTCTTTTCTCCTTTACCTTCCAAAACACTTTCCTCTAAGAAAAGCCTCTAATCTTCTTCAAAGACTTCGTGACAGAGGTCTTTGAACTTCCCCTGGCACAGGCCAGGTGGGAGAAATCCTAACCTCTTTCACTCTCTTCTCCTTAATTCCTTCCCTCTATATTAATTAAAATCACCCTAAATTTCCAAACTGACTTGGGTATTTTATTTGGGATTTTCTCTGATGACCAAATTAATTTAAATTAGGTCACGAGCCTAAAATTATCATTAGAGTCTGGATAATGCATAAAGGGTATGACCAGGACCCTCAAATTTCTGTGAAAGCTCTTTCCTTTCTCTTTTTATTACTTCCTCAAGTCAGCTTTTTAAGCAGTTTGAAACACAGCTGCGAGATCAGGTGACTATAAATTTTTTTTCCTCTTTTCTCCTTAATTTGAATTGAACACAGCCATTTTTTAAAAAATATAAAAGCAGCAGGACTGGGGAAGCTGTTTACATATGAATCCCCTTTCCTTAGGGAACAAACAACCCAATTAGGCAACCCTCACTCACAATACTGCCTAGATTACTCTTCATTACCACTGAGAGAAACCTGGAGGAAGTTTAGGTCTTGTCCTGCTCCCCATGTGTCTCTAGTTTAAAAATTAAGTGAGGAGTTAAAAAAAAACCTGTGAGGCCCACTAGGAAAATAACTAATATTAGTTATAGATATAGATATAGAGATAGAGATAGGGATATAGATATAGATATAGATATAGATATAGATATAGATATAGATATAGATATAGATATAGATATAGATATAGATATAGATATAGATATAGATATAGATATAGATATAGATATAGATGAATACTACATTCTATGACATTTGTATGGTGGCTGAAGAATTAGGGACATTAAAATTTTCAGAATACCTCCAATTTCTTCTGTTATTAGGTAATTTCATTTTTATACTCCTAAGTACTGTGATAAGAAATGCTAAATTGTAAAAAATCTGATGCTAAAATGCAGGAAAACCTGCAAAAATCTGAAACTAAAATACAGGAAAACATGCAAAAATTTGAAGCAAATATACAGGAGAACATGCTAAACCAATCTGATGATTTAAAAATGCCTCTTAGAGGATCAATTGGCAAATATTAACTCCACTAAAACATGTCTGAACCTGACAAACCTGTTTCTGAACCTCTAAATGAGGAAATTCCCTTCCCCCCTGAAATGGAGATGGAAAATACCTCTCCTCTAGCTGAGCTAACAGACTTGTTCTCTCATGGTCTGCAAATCTTGACTGAATTTAATCTCCAAGACCTTTCTCCTGAAAATAAAACTTCTGAAACCCCAGTTTCTCCTGTTCTTTTTCATACCCCCAAACCAATCCCAGCCCCAAGGAAATGTCTTCCTACCCCAAAGCCAATTCCAACCAAAAGGAAATCTTGTCCTCCTAAAGAAACTCATTCTAGTCAAACTGACCCACAAGTACCAAATTCAACTGGAGGTCTTTTTACTCTAAGAAAAGTACCTGAAATAGGACTCAGTGGGGATGTGGTCACTCTAAGGCACAATATACCATTTATTCTCCAAGAAATAAATGAATTCACATGAAATGTTCCCACATATGAACAAGATACTTTTCTGGTAATGAAAAAGATGACAGTCATATTTTTTTCAGTATAATCCATCTTACAAAGACGTTGAAAACTTGCTACAGACTTTTTTAACTGAACAAGAGAAAAATAAAATAATTTCTCATGTCAATAAAACCCAGGGGCATATTATAGCATCCTGGCCATCTCAGAATCCAGAATGCAACTATAACAACAATGAGGATTATTGATAACTATACCATTGTAGGGAGGCCATCCTAACAGCCATGAGAGAGTGTGCAGACAGTACAGATAAGTGGACAGAATTTGAAAGAATTAAGCAAAATGAGGAAGAGACACCTTCCAGATTCATGGACAGAATAATTGAGTTCAGGAGTCAATACCTGGATTTTGACCTTTCTAAAGAAAATTACATAAGACAAATTAGAAGGCACTTTGTCAATAACTCTTGCAAAGTGATTAGGGATTATTTTAGAACACATTGCCCAAGATAACCACAGATGGACCTTGAAGAATTGCAAAAAATGGCTCTATATATTTCAAAGGGAAACAAAGAAAAGGAGGAAGAGAATAATGATCTCATGGAGAAATTTGTCAAACAATTGACATATTTAACAGATAAGACTGCTAAACTAGAAAGAGGGCATGATACTCAACCAATGGCACTTGTCCCTCTCCAGGAATCTAATTATCAATCCATTACCTGTCAATTCTGTGAGAAGAAGGGTCACATAATGATAGAGTGTAGAACTTTATTCAAGGGAATCTGAAGGAATATTCAGTTTAATAACAACTACAGAAATGATAATTATAGAAATAATGATAATAATGATAATAGAAACCACAACTTTAGGAATGATAATTATAGGAATAGATATTGGGAAAATGATAACTCAAACCAAATGACTCCACAACAATATAACTTAAGTGGTGCTCATTCAAAAAATACTCGGGGTGCTAAAATACTGGGGGGCTAGGGTACAGAAATCAGAGGATACAAACTTTGATTTTCTGGACCCTGATGTTCTACTACCTATTGTCCCTATCCACTGCCCGCCCCATACTGATGAGCCCCATATTGCCTTAAAGGTGGATAATACCTATTATGATTGTCTTTTGGACACTGGAGCTTCAAGGTGTGTATTAAAGAGTACACCTGATTTACATTGCTATTCCATTGGCTCAGAGAATTTAATGGGAGTGTCAGGGATACCCCAAAGAGTTAAAAAGCTTTCCCCTAGAATAGTGTCTGTAGGACCCCTAGAAGTACGACATTCTTCCCTTTTGATGCTTGAATCCCTGTTAAATTTGCTGCAGAGGGACCTTCTATGCAAACTCAGAGCCACAATAATTTGCTCTCCAGATGGTTCCTTATCATTGGAAGTACCTGAGGAATCTTTAAAATTTCTTCCTGTAGGGAGTCAAGATGGCTGCCTAGAAGGAGCAGAAGTTCAGACCTCTGAATACCCTTCCTTACCAATCAGAAAATGAATACTCCTAGGGGACTGAAAATCAAACCTAACAACAAGACAGAACCAAGGAACCCTCCTGCTGGACTAAATTCAAAAGGTACACCCCACCCCACAAGCCAGAATTGGAGAACATTCCTGTTTAAGGGGAAGAAAGAAGGAAGATCCCAGGACCCCTCCCACCCCACTTAGAGTTCTGAAACTCCAGAGGCAGTGGGAAATTCTGGGCGGGCAATGGTGCTGGTCTCTAGGGTGGTCCTTGTTGGCAGGGCTGTGCCAATCTCAGAGCGTCGAACACAGATGGCAGGGAAGGAGCTAGAGAGGGAACATAGAGCTGGTAGCCTAGCCAGAGCTGTGGAGATCCTCCATATTTGCTTCAGCCTTACAGGAGGTGTTGGCCTCAGAGCATACCCAGCCCAAGAAAGCTGAACTTAATCGCATCAGAAGTCTTCAGAACTCAGGGAAGTCCAGGCTTCACCCCCTCCCTCATTGACTGCTGGACTTTAATCCAATAAAAAGCCTCCAGAGGACAGGGAAGCTCAAACCCCCAACAACCCTCCCCCAGAGACTGCATGAGAGATAGTCTGTCAAAGCTCCAAGAGGGGAGACTGACAGAAGCCCCCAAAACCAAAAAAATGAGAGGATCAAGAGGACAGACAAATATGGAGAGCAAAGAAGGGGTGGATATGAGCAAACAACAGAAAAAGAAGAAAGGAATTACAATAGATAGCTTCTATACAGAGAACGGAACAGAGGGGGAGGGATCAGTAAACGATGAATCAGAAATCCCAGCAAATTGGAAAAATGTTCTAAATTGGCTAAATAAACTTATTAAAATGGAAAAACAATGAAATGAAATGAAATAAAATAAAATTAATTAATTAAAATAAAATAAAATAAAATAAAATAAAATAAATTACTTCCTGTTCTTCTCTCAGAGTCAGGAGAGCAAAGAGCATCCCACCTTTGTAATACCTGCAGATATACTGGAGGCTCTTTGGACCACATCTTCTTCCGATGTAGGCTTACTTAAGTCAGCTGTTCCTGTGCAGATAAAAATTAATTCTAGCCCACCTCCTTCCATTCCTCAGTATCCCCTATCAAAAGAGGCAATTTAGTATATTACCCCAGTAATTAACTCATTAATTTACCAGGGAATAATAATCCCTTTTAAATCTGAATACAACACACTCTTCCTGTCCATTAAAAAACCAAAAATAGGGCCCGATGGCAAGCACTTCTATAGATTCTTACAGGATTTGAGGGCTATGAAGAATCATCTTATAAAGAGACACTCTGAAGTTTCCAACATACATACAATTATATCTTCTATTCCTAGCAAAGTGACATACTTTACAGTAGTGGACTTGTGTTCAGCCTTTTTTTCCATACCCATACATGAGAACTAAAGACATATCTTTGCTTAGATCTGGAAGGTATCTCAGTTTACATGGAGTCATCTGCCACAAGGATTGTGGAAAGCCTGAGTTTATTTGCACAAATTTTGAGCCAAGACACAGATAATATAACATTTAAAAGCAGTAAATTAATCAAATATCTAGATGATCTACTCTTGGCTTCAACAGATGCAGAAGAATGTCAGGAAGACAGTAAACACCTTCTTTTGGAACTACACAAAAGAGGGCATAAAATCTCAAAGAACTGAACTAAAGAACTTTAGTTCAGTGGTGTCTCCCTAAAATAAACTATTTGGGGTTCATCCTGACTGAGGATACCCACTCTTTCTCCCCAACAAATTGAAAATATTCAAAATTTAAGCACTCCTACCACTAAGAAACAGTTGAGAGCGATTTTAGGAGCAACAGAGTTTTGTAGACAATGGATTCCTTGCTATGTGGAAATTATTAAACCCTTATAGCACTAAGAAGGGATTTGGTCCCTGAACCACTTAAATTAGAGCCAGAATACCTGTCATCTATATCAGATCTAAAACAGGCTATACTGTCTGCCTCTGCTCTAGGCATCCAAGATTACAACAAGCCATTTACTTTCTACGTGTATGAGCGAAGAGGGGTAGCTTCAGGTGTTTTAATTCAGACTTTGGGACCTTCTCAGATCCCAGTTGCTTATTATTCTGCCCAACTGGACCCAGTAGCATCAGGAGCACCACCATGTCTTAGAGGAGTAGCTGCTACAGCCTTACTACTGACAAAAAAGTGACAAAACTGTTGATCTAGTATTGGGATGCCCATTAACAATTATGTGCCCATATGAGGTAGAAGCATTGTTGCTAAGGCATAGAACACAGGCATTCTCCAATCAATGAATTACAAGGTATGAAATAACCTTGTTAAATAGTGAAAACATTACCTTGAAATGCTATACAACTCTTAATCCTGCCACCTTGCTTTCAGATTTACCAACTTCGGGAGAACCATTACACAGTTGTGAAACACTAGTGTCCATGGCAGAAAAGCCTTGAGATAATCTCTTGGACACTCCCCTAGACAACCCATATCTGATCTTATTTACTGATGGTTCCTCTTTTATGAGGGATGGCATTCCTACACTGGAGCTGCTGTAGTCACAGAATTTGCCACTGAGTGGTCAGCTTCACTGCCCTCTAATATTAGCAATCAAGGTGAAGAACTCATAGCTCTGAAACACACCTGTGTAATTCCCAAGGATAAAAATGCAACAATTTATACAGATTCTAGATATGCTTTTGGCATTTGTCACTCAGTTGGGATGTTATGGCTCCAGAGATAATTTTTAACCTCAGTTGGAAAATCTATAGCTAATGCAGAAATTTTTAATGAAGTTCTTTCTCCTCCCCAGCTGCCTGAAGCCCTAGCTATAGTTCATTGCTTTGCCCATACAGGTGGCACTGACCTTGTTTCTAGGGGAAATGATCGAGCAGATGCCACTGCAAAGCTAGCAGCCATAGAAAGGCCTGAATTAATTTTAACATTAATAATCAGTGATGACTTAAATTTATCACTTTCCTATAATGAAAATAAAGTGGAAAAATGGAAGCAAAAATCCAAAGCAAAACAGACTAATGGAGTATGGGTGTCATCTGAAGGAAAAAACTCCTGCTCCTTAGAAGTTTCTATCACCAAATTTGACAATCTATTCATAGTAATGGTCACTTTGGTACCCAGGGAATCATGGACTCTGTCAAGAGAGTATGGATAGCTCCTGGTATAACTACTATAGCCTCTAAAGTGTGTACAGCCTGCTCTACCGGTCAAGCATATAATCAACATGCCTTTCATGGCAAAGTCTTTGGTGGGTGTCCTCTGGATTACATACCTTTTGAGCACCTACATTTATATTTCATAACAATGCCAAAGGCTTGACATTATATATTTTGTCTAGTCATAGTAGATCTGACCAGATGGCCAGAAGTATTTCCTGCAGCCCAAGACACAGTGTCTTTTGTTGCTAAGGTGCTTTTAAAAGAGATTATTCCTCGCTTTGGCCTGCAGCATGTGTTGATTCAGATAGAGGAAGTCATTTTACTGTTTCTGTCCTAAATCAAATATATTCTTGCTTGGGGATAACTCCAAAATTTCATGTACCATATTGTCCTCAGAGCTCAGGCCAAGTTGAAAGAATAAACAGAGAACTTAAAACTATGATTGGAAAATTATGCACTGAAACACATTTAAAATGGCCTGAAATTCTCCCTCTGACCCTATGTTGTCTTATAAGCAGGCCTAGGCAAGACTATACATCTCACCATTTGAGATGCTTTTTGGACATTGGCCTCTACAGGCTAAGCCTTTCTCCCCTGCATATACATCACTATTAGGGGGAGATACTACTATTGCTTCCTATATTTGGGAATTACATCACAAACTGCATGAACTTCATGAATTCTGAGCTGCAGTACCACTAGACTTTTCACTTCATGACCTGAACCCAGGAGACAAGGTGTATATAAAGAACTTCCAGTGTAATGGAGCAACTCAGCCTTCCTGGGAAGGGGCATTCCAAATATTGTTAACTGCTCCAATATCTATAAAGATTGGAGAGAAGGACTCTTGAATTCATTGCTCACATGTAAAGAGAGCATCTTCTGTTGAGACTGATTGACTGTATCCTATCACATGCATTGGATAAGTCATATTGCATAGTCATGCAATATGACTATGGATGTCATAACTAGAAGCAATAAGTGAAAGTTATAGAAACCCAGATATATATAATTTATGCAAGAAAGAATAATTAGAGCTAGCGTAAAATATAATGAGCTGCTTTAAGACAAATAGTGGGAAGGTCCAGCCCCACTGTTCATTTTTCACCACTGGATCATCCTCTGTAATGTCCAGCCTCCACACTGTCTGCCTTAACCCCCAGTGGATCATAATATGTCTGAACTCATTCCTCAATGATTAGACTACTCCTATCCTAACAGTGATTCTGAATCCCTAGTTGACACTGCACAAATTCCATACTTATTCCCAACTGCCTGCTCTTCTTTCTCATCCTCTTCAATCCAATCTCCCCCAAAAATCTCACTCCAGGCTTATTTATTCCTTCCATTGGACTCTCTAGAGTACCCTTCGCTTCTCTAGAGTACCACACAGTACAGTGATAAAATTGCTGTTATCTTAAATCTCTTCCCATCTAATTACACTCAATGAAACTTGACTCTCTCCTACAGAGGTGACATCCTTGGCCAACCATTTTACATTGTTTGCACTTTCACTATTACCCACTAAGTCACTAATTGTGGTGGGAGAAATATAATGCTTCTTGCTCCATGCTGCCACTTCCAGATT
Source organism: Monodelphis domestica (assembly GCF_027887165.1). Classification (NCBI taxonomy): domain Eukaryota; kingdom Metazoa; phylum Chordata; class Mammalia; order Didelphimorphia; family Didelphidae; genus Monodelphis; species Monodelphis domestica. Next base: position 243,606,368 of record NC_077228.1, on the reverse strand, counting down.
TTCCCTTAGCCTTTTCATCCTTCCTAAGACCCTCTAGGTCCCCATACCCTATCCTCTCAACTGAGACTCCTGAGCATATTTCATTGAAAAAAATGAACCATTCACAGGGAGTTCCTTCTTTTCCCCTCCTCTTTATATCTTATCACTTAGATGCCTTGTATCACTATCTTCCTCCTTCACTCCTATGTCATACTAAGAGGTAGCCCTTTTCCTTGTCAAAGCAAATTCATCTGTTTACCACTGATCCCACTCTATCCTCTCTTTTTTCTTAGCTGTGTGACCCTAGACAAGTCATTTAATCTTTTTTAAGTGTATTTTTAATTAATTAATTTAGAAGATTTTTCCATGTACATGATTCATGTTCTTTCCCTCCTCTCCTCCATTCCCCCTCCCATAGCCATTCCACTGAATTTTACATGTGTCGTTGATCAAAACCTATTTCCATTTTATTAATATTTGAACTAGGGTTATCATTTTGAGAAGGGGTCCCCAAACTACAGTCCAAAGACCATATGGGGCCCCCTGAGGCCATGTATCCAGCCCCCACCACACTTCCAGAAGGGGCACCTCTTTCATTGGTAGTCAGTGAGAGGAGCACTGTATATGGCAGCACCTCAAAGCGATGCGTCACTCACATACAGTACTACTTCTGGTGACAAAATCGTTCCCGTGACATTTAGAATGAGGCGCCACACAAAGGATTATGTGATTCACCTCACAAAGGATTATGTGGTTGCACAATGGAAGACATCAGCATGGTGAGCAGTGATCTGGGGTAGGGGATTCCATACTGAGTATATTGCTTCCCGATTAGGGTTAGGGTTAGGGTTAGGGTTAGAGTTAGGCTTAGGTTTTTATAGTCCAGTCCTCCAACAGTCTGAGGGACAGTGAAATGGCCCCCGTGTAAAAAGTTTGGGGACCCCTGGTTTAGAGTCTCCATCAGATCCCCATCAAACCATGTGATCCAGCAGTTGTTTTTCTTCTGTTTCTACTCCCTCAGTTCTTTCTCTGGATGTGGATAGCGTACTTTCTCATAAGTCCCCTCAAAATTGTCCTGCATCATTGAATTGCTGCAATAGCCACTCTATCCTCTCTTGTTAAGTAGCTTGCCTCCTCCATCATCCCAACACTCACTAAATTTCAATCTTTCCCTATGCTGTCTACGAACACATTCATCTCTCTTTTTGTTGTTCTTATTGTTCAGTCATATCCAACTCTATGTGACCCTATGGACATAGTCTGTAGAGTTTTCTTGGCAAAGATATTGGAGTGGTTTGCCATTTTCTTCATTATTATGTCCACATTTTACAGATAAGTAGTTGAGCCAAATAGGGATTAAGTGACTTATTCAGGATCACACAACCTCAGGTTTTCTTGATTCTAGGCCCAGTGTTCTATCCACTGAACCATCTAGCTGCCATCCCCTCTCTAATTAAAAAAAAATCTTCATTTAATTTATCTACACTTTAGTTATATTTTATCTCTCCTCCATTTGGTTGTCTACAACGAATGCTTTAATTTCCTTTTCTCTCATTCTTTCTTAATTTTCTACTGTCTGACTTCTGACCTCTTACCTCAACTGTGACTGCTTTCTCCAGTTGACTTAATTTCCAAATATAATAGCATTTTCTCAATCCTCATATTTCTTGACCTCTTTACAGCTACTATTGATCACCTCCTCCTTGATATTCTCTTCTTTCTAGGTTTTCATGATATTGTTTTGTCCTGGTCCTCCTCCTATCTATATTCCTTCTATAGTTTTGCTTTGTTTTTTTCTGGATCATCATCCAGATTATGCTTGCTAACCACAAATTTTCCAAATGCTCTGTCCTGAACCTTCTCTTTTCTTATTATTTCACTTTGTGGTTTCAAAAGGCTCAAGATATTCAGTTTTCATCTCTATGAAAATATTTCTCAGATTATTTCATCCAGATCTCTAGTCTCATATCCCCAATTTCCTATCAGACAAAACAAAATGGATATCCTATAAACATCTTAAACTCAACATATCCCAAACTGAACTCATTCCTTCAACATTCTTCCCTCTTCACAACTTCCCTTTTGAGTATCATTATTCACCAAGTTATCCAAAATTGCTGCTTCATTCTCTCACCACACCAATTCCATAACCAATATGTTGCTAACTCCTGGGGATTCTATTTCAACATCTCTCTTAGATGTCTCTTTCTTCCCTCTAACATCATCACCACCTTGGTGTAAGCCCTCCTGACCAGATTTCAAGTTAAAAAGTGGTTCTGTATTTTTCCAAGTTGATGATTACCTCCAGAATCAAATTTAAAATCCTCTATATTTTAAAGCTCTTCCCACCTTTCCATTCATATTTTATGTTACTCTCCACATTCTCTGAGATCCAGTGATACTACCTTTCTTGCTGTTCACACAAGATAGTATTTCCTAAATGCATTTTCACTGGCTGTCCCCCATGCTTGTTATGCTCTCCCTTATTATCTCTACCTCCTAGCTTCTTTGACTTCTTTTAGAATTCACCTAAAATTTCATCTTTTGCTAGTTTCCTTTCCTACTCCCACTTAAAGTGAGAACCTTTTGTCTGTCTGTATATCTTACTTTTGTGTTGCCTCTCCCAGAACTATTTTTGCCTCTTTAATAAATACTTATTGACTTGATGTAATGAAATCTGCTCTTCCTCATTAGAGGTCTTCAAATGAAGGCTGAGTGACTACTTACTTAGGATAATGCATAAGGAATTAATAGAAAATTATGGATTTGACAAAATGGGATTGGAGGTCACTGTGATTTGGAGAGATTTTTCATCTTTCTCATTCATTCCTAAAGTCTCATTTATATCTCATTGCAGACATACTCTAAAAGTTACACTGACCTGTGAACATATCAGAGTTGGAAGAAATATCAAAGACCAACTACTCTAATCAATACATGGACAAGAATGAGCTCAGCAACCTAGCTTATGAAAGATGTGGCAATCAAATGAGTTTCCAGCAAAAAACGAATATCTGCTGATATCTGCTAAGGCAAAGACATTGATATGTAAAGGGGGAAGCTTTAAGAGGCAAAATAAAGTTTTCCACCTAACAAAGGGTTGCAGCCTTCCACATGAAAGAATGGGGGAAAAGGAGAGGGTCTTGCCTCCATGATATACTTTCATTCTTTATTCCCTTGCCAGTCCTGGGTGGTGAAACTAACTAAATGGGAACTAACCACTCTAAGGCAACTTGGAGGGACTCACTGAGGGAAATGGCTTTTGATACTCTGTCTATTTTGATGAATATGAGAGGCAAGTCTTCTCTCATCTCCTGCCTATCGGTGACATATAACCTCAGTGTTAAGATTATGAAGGATTCACGGGGAAGAGGTTCCAAGGTCTTGTCACATAATTTCTAAGCACAAGAACACAAATAAGAGCCAAGCCAAAATGAAATAGGTTTATTAGGAAATGGTCAGTCTCACAATAAAGCCTGATCTAGATGACATTTTTTATGCCCAAAGAATTAAAATTATTCTTTTTTTTTCTATTTTTTTTCTATTTTTTCTATTTTTATTCTATTTTTAAAAAATAATTCAGGATTTATAGCTGCACTCTTTGTGGTGGCAAAAAATTGGAAAATGAGGGGATGCCCTTCAATTGGGGAATGGCTGAACAAATTGTGTTATATTTTGGTGATGGAATACTATTGGGCTCAAAGGAATAATAAACTGGAGGAATTCCATAGGAACTGGAATGACCTCCAGGAATTATTGCAGAGTGAGAGGAGCAGAACCAGGAGAACATTATATACAGAGACTGCTACACTGTGGTACCATAGAATGTAATGGACTTCTCATTAGTGGCAATGCAGTAATCCTGAACAACTTGGAGAGATCTATGAGAAAAAAACACTATCCACATCCAGAGGGAAAACTGTGGGAGTAGAAACACAGAAGAAAAACAATTGCTTGAATACATGGGTTGAGGGGATATTGTTGGGCATGTTGACTGTAAATGAACATCCTAATGCAAACATCAACAACATGGAAATAGGTTTTGATCAAGGACACATGTAATACCCAGTGAAATTGCATGTCAACTACGGGAAGGGTGGCGGTAGGGGAGGGAGGAAAAAAATATGATTCTTATAACCAAGGAATAATGTTATAAATTGACTAAATAAGTTAATTAAAATTAAAATAAATAATGAAAAATAATTCAGGACAGTGATAAAAATAGGGAGATGTGGATTGGTTTAAGTAATCAGGAAATACTTTTTATTGGTAGAAGAAATCACTTTATGATGACTTGAAAGTCACTTTAAAGATAAGTGGGGAGCAGGGGAGACTGGACTAGATGTAAATGATATGAATTAGTAGTGTTAGGTGGTACCAGGCTTTGAACCCAGGGTCAGACCTAGTGACATATGCTGGATCACAAATTTAAGATCTATGACTGTTTTTTATGATCTAATAGGAGATTTCCGTATTTGTGGCGGAGCCAATATGTGGCACTCTTATAGCTTCACATTGATGCTCAGTGCACTGCAAATTGCAGTGACACAGTTATAAATTGATAGCACTTCAAGTGCCATAAGTATCATACTATAACATTTAAAAAAATTTTTTTATTACTAGTGTATACCTATCATGTTAAAAAATAAGGAAAACAATGGGGGTCTTATGATTTTTTTTTTATGCTCAGGGCCAAGATTGAAATTTTTCTGAACAAGGAGAATATCCTTCAACTAGTATAAGTGAACATCTAATGACTTTGAAAATAAGCTTTTACTACAGACTTGATAGTGTGTCATAATGAATTAAACTTAAAATTATGAAACTCAAATCTAAGATCAAGTCAATTTTCTTTTATGATTTCTTGAAACATGATGTCTTGCTCTTTTTTTGGTTATAACTATGCTAATGATTTTTTAAAATCTCCTTGGTTTGTTTTTCAGGTCAGTTATTTTTCCTGTATTTTACATTTTCTTTATTTTTCAATTTTGTTTTAGTATTTATCATCTCAAGGAATCATTTTATTTGGTCCATTTTATTTTTCTGGTAGTTTGTTTTTTGGACAAGGTTTTGTGCCAAGTTATTGTCTTTCTAATTCTCTCTTCAGGAAGTATCTTTTTTTTTTTACCATTCTATTCTCTACCATGCTTGTTTAATCTTTAAATTCATTAAATTTTTTTTTCAAACCATTCTTCCTTCTATTCCAAGAATTCTGGGTAAAAGCACACCAAATATGTATTTTTCTTAGAAGTTTTGTTGTAGATATTTAAGAGTCATTCTTTTCTTCTGACTTTTTATGTTGAGTTCTCTTACCATTATAATAACTCTTTATAATTCATTTTTTCTTATTCTTCTATCCTTTCTTTCTCAGTCTAGCCCTAGTTTACCTTTCCAAACTTATTGAATTATTACTCTCCTCCACAAAATAAGTGTTCCAGACAAGCTGCTCTACCCATTGTTTCCTGCACAAAATATTCTTTTATCTTTGTGCCTTTGCCCAGGTTATTCTTTCCCTCCTCATCTCTTTCTCTTAAATATTCCAATTTCCTTTATGGTTCTGTTCAAGTTTCAGGGCCTACAAAAGGCATTTTACATCTTCTTCAATTATTATTATTATGTATCTTCATTTAAACTATTTGTTTTATATTTACTTATCTCTGTATATGTTGTTTTCTCCATTTATAATAAAACTTTCTTGGCAGATGACACAAAATTAGAAAGGATAGCTAATTTGTTTGATGATAGGTTCCTCAACAGGATGGAATATGCAGCAGAATCTAACAAGGTAAAAATTAATAAAGATAATTATCAAATCTTATATTTAGATTTTTTTTAAATCAACTTCCCAAGGTATTGGAGGAGATATGATTAGACAGTAGTTTGTCTCAAAAAAGATCTGGGAATTGTAGTGTATTACAAACTCAGTCTGAGCCAATAGCAAAATAAGAGGTAAAGCAAACTTAAACTGAATTAAGAAAGACATATTAGGGGGCAGCTGGGTAGCTCAGTGGATTGAGAACCAGGCCTAGAGAGGGGAGGTCCTAGGTTCAAATCCGGCCTCAGCCACTTCCTAGCTGTGTGACCCTGGGCAAGTCACTTGACCCCCATTGCCTAGCCCTTACCACTCTTCTGCCTTGGAGCCAATACACAGTATTGGCTCCAAGACAGAAGGTAAGGGTTTAAAAAAAAAAAGAAAGACATATTATACAGAGGAGGGGAATCAAGATGATGAAAGGCTTTGAGTTCATGTTATATAAGAAGTGATCAAAAGAACTCATGTTGTTTAGCCTAAAGAAGAAAAAGCTCAATGAAAGTAGGGGGTCTTCAAGTATTTGAAGAGCTCTCAAGTGGGATAGGGACTAAAGCTGTTCTGCTTGGCCACAAAAGGCAGAAATAGGAGCAATTAATTGTACAAAAGTGAAATGGCACCTTTTCACCAGAAGTCTTCAAGCAAAAACTGAATGACCATATATTGAATTCCTTTTCTTTTTGAAGGATGTGTTTACTCAGATTCAGTAGGCACACAGATTGCTGCACAAAAGAAAACTCAGAATAGATTTGAGGAGAGAAGCAAGTTTATAAAAACCAAGACCACTTTTTTTTCTATGCCCTTTACAGGTTACTCTTTCCTAGCCGTAAAATCCTAATACTGCACAAAAAGATTTGCATAAGGTTATGTGGTAAATTTATGACAAAGTCTAGAAACTGCATGGTATGACATACTAGAATCAATCTTACCAAGGGAAGTGCCTCAGAAGTCTAGTCTAGTCCCATTTCCCCATCTTTTATCTCACTTTTTGAGTATAAGGTTAAATGGGTAGGGGGGGAGTAGTATGGTAGAAGTGCTCATTTAAATAAAGAATTCAAAGATTTCAAGACTTTCTGCTCTGGGAGAGAAGAAGTTTTTTTCTCTTAGGCCTTGGCTTTACCACAAAGCCTTGAGTGACTACTAAAACCCTAACTGATTTCTTTCTTCTTTGAACTAAGACAGTACCTTGTGTAGAGTACAGAATTTACTACTTAGTTATATTCTAAGCTCTTGTCTCTTATTTCAAACCTGTTTATTAGTGTTCTTTAACCAGTGGGACTGTAAGTTCATTGAAGGCAGACATCCTGTCTTCTAATGTTTTATATCTCCCATGTTATGACTTGTTAACTGATAGATTTGTCTGAGGTCACTTTCCAGGTGATACTAGGATTAAGCAATGTGAATGGAGAGCAACTGAGAAAGTCACAGGCCCGAGTAACTAAACTTAGAGAAACTAATTTCAAAGATGCGGGGCGGGGTTGTTGCCTTCTAAGATAGAGCAAGATTAGGTCTACATTAAAGTAACTAATTAAATCCTCATAGGCAAATATTAAAAGGGAAGATAATTAACTGCAGTATTTTTCTTAGGCCTAGGCCTTGCTAAGTTTCAGTATCATCAAAAGAAAGGAAGAAGCAAGTAAATAAGAAACAGCAGCAAGCTCCATCTACCTAATTAGGTCCCAGAAGGATGTGGCCATTACCCAGGCTCATTGCAGGCCCCTCTGAAGAGCAGGAGACTATATAGTATATATAGAAAATTGGGGAGTTAAGAGTTCAGGAAATGGGAGGAGGAGAATGGAAAGGCAGGGAAAATGGGCACCAGGAACTCTTGCATCTGTGGAACAGTATTCTCTGAACCACAATCATCTCAGCTAGGCAGAAAGCCCTTGTTCTCAATGACCTTGACCAACTACCTATCTCCAAAAAGGCTATCTAGCTAAAAGTTTACAAAATCAAAGATGAAAGGGATTTTAGAGACCATCTCATTTTATAGATGAGAAAATTAAGACCTAGAGAAGAGAAACAATTTGTCTAAGGTCACAAATCTAGTGGGTAGCTGAGCTAAAAGAAGAACTGAAAACCCCTGGTTTAAAAGTCAGCACTTTCTCATTCTTCAGGGATCACCCTATCAATTTGCTGGGAGAGGCCAAGAAAAATTGCTAAAAAAATATCCTAGAATGTTGTAGGAGAGCTTTGAGGTGAAGCCCTAAATTCAAGACAGGAACATTTTTGTAAGAATGCAAGACTCCAAAAATTAGCATAAAAATAAAAAAGGGAAATTTATTAATTTGGAAGCAATGGTGAACAGCCAGGAGTTATAGGATGGGGAGTGGTGATTTCATCACAGGTGGCTTAATTTTCTCATTACCCTGTGAGAAGTTTTGAGCTTACAAACAATCAAGGAAAATTACTTATTGTTTTTAATAAAATGGAATAATTAATCAACAGTTCTTAAAAGACAATTCAACAGTATATCATTGAGGTTGAGGGGTACTGGGAACATAATTCAAATTTAGACTGGTGGCTTCTAGGGAGTTTCTGAGTTACTGATTTGTGTAATCAAATCACTGAGGCATACTGAAGCTTGATGTACTTGTACTTATCACATGGGCCTCTATGATTGATTTGTGTGCTGGCTTCATGAGAATAGGTTTCTGTGTGTGGGAAAGTTTTTTGGGCTTGGCCTGTAGCTACAGTTTTGCTGGGAATTATGTACCTATATAAAAGTTAACCTATGATAACCTTTTGGGGATTGGGTTTAAGGGTCTGATCTTTTGGTGATGTTTTGGGGAATTAGGGTACAAGTATTTTACTCTTGCATTATTTCTTTTGAGACTAGGGGGAATAATAATCATGCCAATGCATAGGTAAGGGGCATTGATGAAAGAGGTCATGTAGAAGGGGAAAGAGGTAGACAATCATATCTCACCAAGGACCACTCTGTGTGACTCTGTCAAGGCGTCATGGTCTGATGGCTCCCAGCAAGATAATTCATTGGTTTGGGGGTCATAAGGGATGATCTGTGGGATTCAAGGGATATTTGGATTGGGTACTACCAAATGCTTATCAGAATGGAACTAAAAGGTGCCAGCCTATGTTAAAAGAAGATCTAGGAGAAAGTCCAAGGGACAGAGAGAAATTCCCTACATCCTTTTGACCTGGAACACTTCTGGAGTTTGGAGTGTACAAAGGGAAACTCTGGGTCCCATGCCAAGAATAAATAAAACAAGGAGTAAGAGGAATATGGCCAGTAGATATGTTTGCCAAGGGCATAGGCTCTCTAGGGCAGACTCTGCATCCCTGCATTCAGATGGACCATTTAGGAAGAGTAGAAAGTTTCTTTGAATAACCTAGAAATGACCTTTCCTTTACCCATATAACCAGGGCTATGCTGGTAAATGTTTAACAGCTGGCTCTCTACATAAACACATACACATACACACACACACACACACACACACACACACACACACACACACAAACATACACACACTCTTCATAAATGTAACCTACATTTTTAACATTTTCTCCAAGACTTCCTTAAGTACATACAAACAACAAAATATTCAAATCCAGATTTGTAGCCTTTACAATTTCCAAGATGTAAATACTCACATTGAAAATATAACAATTGGGGCAGCTAGATAGCTCAGTGTTTTGAGAGTCAGGACTAGAAAGTGAGGTATTGGGTTCAAGTGTGGCCTCAGATATTACCTAGCTGTGTGACCCTGGATAAGTCACTTAACCTCCATATCCTAGCCCTTATCTCTCTGCTGCTTTGGAAGCAATACACAATATTAATTCTAAAATGGAAGGTAAGGTTTTGAAAAAAAAATGAAAAGAAAATATAGCAATTGCCTTTGCCTAGAGCATCCTTATTATTTACTCTCTAATCCTTCTCTTCTAATTACCAGCTAAACATCTCATAAATACCTCTGCTTACTCATCTCACTCTCTTTCCTCAGCTCCTAATAACTTGACTTCCTCCCTTAATACTTTGCTGAAACTATTTTTTTTTTCAATAATTGCTGTTGACGACTTCCGGGTAAACATGGCTGCAATCTAGATGCGAATTGCTTCCTCTCCCCAGCACCGAACGAAATAGACTACCTCAAAAGAGTATAACAATCATCTTTGAAAGAATGGAGGGAATCTCCAGTACCCCACAGAAACGAAGGTATGTGGGGATTGAACATTGCCACACTATAAAAAGGAGGAAAAGCTTGCACAAAAACGTGAACTGAGCCATCCTCCCCCCCTCACCACCTTCCCCCCACGGAACCAGAGTAGGGGATCAGAGTGCTCACTGGGACAGCAAGTGAGTGAGGAACATCTCTGTCTGGGGGGGCACACCAGGGTCCTTGGGATCTAAAGACTGCTAGGAAACGACCTCTCAGGGTAGTTTCATGGGAAAGCCCTGAGCACTGCAGAACGCACAGATGGCGGGGCCCCTGCAAACTTCAAACAGTGAGGAGTCTCAAGAGTCTGTAAAACTGCCTAAGGCCAAAGCGTTGTCCCTCACTGTAGTGAGGGGGGTGGAGGGAAGCCAGGCTCCCTGGAAACTGACAGGGAATACCAGAGATCCACCCCTTAGAGCCCTTTTAGAGGAGATTTCTGCGTACTGGTGAGAAGAGATCACAGAGCACGGGAGTGGGCTGAGCACAGGGGCGGCCATGCTAACAAACTGTGGAGGCTGGGAAGAACTAATTTGTGGCAACCTAAATCCACAGAAAACCTGCCCATACCACCCAGACCTCAGACCAAAAAGGAAAGGGGAAAATAACCACCAAAGGGATGGCTCACATGGCCCAAAATCAAGCCTCCAAGAAGAAAGGGAAAAAAGTGACTATTGAAAACTTTTATGGGGGAAAAGAAGGAAAAGAAGAGAAAGAGGATGAAATTCAAACAAGATCAAAACATGCCCCCCAAAATGGAAATTATCCATACACTCTAGAAGAACTCAAATTGGAGCTTATCCAAAAGATGGAAAACTTCTGGAAAGAAAAATGGGGAAAAACCAAGAAAGAGGTCAGCAGTCTGATAGACAAGACTTCACAATTGGAGAAAGAGCTGGACGTCTCTAACAAAAGGGTAGAACAAGGTGAAAAACAAATCCAGACCCTAAAGACAAGAAATAAGCAACTGGAAGACAGTTAGCTTGCAAAACAGCAAGAATTAATAAAGCAAAGCCAAAAAATTAATGAATTAGAAGAAAACATAAAATATCTCACTGACAAAGTGACAGACCAGTAAAACGGACTGTAAAAAATAGACTCGAATACAGGACTACAATCCCCACGAGCCTTTGCTCCACTTCCCCAGAATGCCTTGTAATCTCACATGGGCCGAGATCGAGAAGGTATTTAAGCTGATTCAAAGGCTTTTGGCGCGCTCTCTTGGCTCTTTTGGACTTCCGTTTTGGAGCAGGCGGGTCTCTTGCGTGATGTGAGGTTATTTTGTCTAGGCCTCTGGCCTAGGCACATGTTTCTTGTATATTCTTTAATCTTTAACCTTTAATAAACCTCTAAAAAATATAATACTTCTTGCAGAGAGAAACTAATTTCTACCTGCCTCAGTCTCCCCATATTCCCTAAAATTTAATCTTTACAGTTGGCGTAACCACTTCGGGAGAAAAAACTCTGAATCTTCTGATTTAATCTTTAATATCTAGTACCTAGAAATTTTTTTTTGAGCCATATCTCTCTGGCCAAGGTTTTCTACCCTTGCAAAGCTGCTACAGGCTCCGGACCTGTTGCATTTGCTGCCCACCACACATGGCTCGGCCCCGCCCCTTCCTGCCTGCAGCCTGCAGCCCTGATCATCCTCACCTGGTACCTGGTCCCGGCCTTGCCCACCCCCGCAGCCACTCCTGCTCCTGGCCTCTCACTGGCCCTCTGCCTGCCTATTTCTGCGCCCCAGACCCTAGAGCACAACCCCAGTTGGCTCATCACCCAGATCCTTGGAGCAGATTACTCAGGACTCATTGTGACCAGCTGGTAACAGTATTGGCCACATGGGTGGAGGGGAGAGACAAGAGGGAAAGGAGAAGGGTAATTTTCCCTTAGGCTAAGCCTCCACGTGGATGGGGGTATTGGCCACAGGGGTATCAGAGAGGGGAAAGAGAGAAAAGACTAGAGAGAAGAAACAGACTTTTCAAACAGAAATCTAAAAAGCAATGGGTTTAAAAGGATTTTTGACTCTTCTGGCAATTTCATTGATTTTACCTGCCTGTCAGGGAGCAGACTCAGCCCTAAGATTCAACTTTAACTTTGGGGAGGAAAATGGGTGGCCCAATGAACTGGAAGCCAGGCCCAGAGACGGGAGGTCTCTAGCTAAAATCTGGCCTCTGATGCTTCCTAGCTATGGGGCCCTGGACGGATCCCTTGAACCCCATAGCCTAGCCTTTACTACTCTACCTTCGGACAATAGACATTTAAATGGATAATTAAAAACAAACAAACAAACAAAAAAAAACAAGGAACTTTGAAGAGACTAAAGGCTATATTCTAAGGCATTTCAGACTCTAATAGTTTATAAAAATCTCTGTATTCTATTGCATTGTTTTGTTTAAGATATAACTGTGATTTTAAGTTTATATATTACTGGATTGAATATTATTCTGTGAACTGAAGGTTGATTGAATTTATTTTGAATGTACTGAGTTTTAAAATTCTGTTGTTTTTCCCCTATAACTGTGTTGAACAAATATTATTGTGAATAAGCCCATATATGAAAAAACAGCTTTTTTCTATTTTGCTGAGGATAGATGGACTTCAGAACTGGTTATAATTGTATTAACAACCTTTGGAATTTTAATGTGCTAAATACCTCAAATGATTTGATTTTAATGGTTTTTTAAATATGATTTTTGGAATTTTTTTTAACAATCTGGTTATTTTTGCCTGCCCCTACCATGAGGTAAGGCCCATTAGCTGAAGTGAAATACATTTTATAAACCCCAACCTTCCCACATGTGAATGGAAGTTGGGCAGTTAATTTCAAGGCATTTGTACCCTTAAAAAGCCTCCAAAAGGAGCACCCCTTTATTTATACTCTTCAGCTCACTACTTTACTTGCACCAGAATGATATATAGATTTCTTGATTATGTTCTTAACCCTAGATGAGTTTTACTTTGTTTTAAAAAAATGTTTGTTACCAAGGTTGAAAGATTGCTATGTTTGTAAAAATTGTGACAAATGTCCATCAATTCATAGGTTTAAAAAATGTCATACAGCAACTTATGTGAAATATGAAAGTGTGTTTGTTTGCTATTGTAATTAATTGGGATATTGAGAATTTTGGGGATTTTGATATCTACATATTTGTACTACTGTATTTTTAAAGATGAAAAAATTGTTAACCTTGTTCAATTCATTTGCCTTCTACTCACAGTAATCATGGCCAGATACAAAGAGGAAATGGATCTCATTTTTTGGTGAGAAAGCCTTGTATTTTATATTTTCTTAACTGACACAGAGTGTCAATGGTTATAAGCTATATTTTTGAATTTTTTAAAGCTCTTTTATTATTATATTTTTCTTGCATGTGCAATATACTTTTTCAGTTTTTTTATCATTTTTTCTCTCCTTTTTATATTTGAAGCACATGTCACCACTATTAAGATTTTCTTTAACCTTTTGATTTTTAAGTTTAAGATACATTTGCTAATACATGCCCTAAAAGGCTTGTGACTAAAAAAATGATGCCACTAATTATTTAAATAAATTATGGGACTTTGCTTAATGATTCTGTCTGATTCCAGGACAAGAGCTACACACAAGAGCCATTCATTGCACAGAGCCAAAGAAAGGCCAATCTAGGATGGATTGATGCACTTCTAGGCCAATACAAAGGTCTTGAACCTAGTGTGAAGACTCGAGGTTACTATGTTTAACATGTGTTAAGACATAGGCTTTCCTTGTATCCACACTCACCCTGAAGATACTCACAGACGAGTATCCCCGAAACTTTGGCTCCTATAATCTGGTCCCTTTTTCTGCCTCTCATAGTGTGGTACCTTTCTGTAGTCCTGGCACTGACTGGGTAAATGCATCATTACTTAGATCATTTTGATTGGGCCCTGATTGAAGGACCTGTTATAGATTTATTTTTCTTCTACTTCGAATTTTTACACATAAGACTTTGATAGTCTATATTTTCATACAGAAATTTTTCTTTTCTTTTGGATTTTCTGATGTCTTTTTAATATCTCTTGCCAATTGATTCATATACCTCATACCTCAGCCATGCATCCCTAACTGATTCTGAATCTTTCAATCACCCACAACACGGGGGAATGTAAAAAAAAAAAAAATCATTATTTAAATTGCAAAGTTTAAATTCCTTTTGAGAAGAATTTTAGGTAAAGAATATGCTACCTCTCTGAATCCAGAACTGAACTGTTGGAGAAGCCACCATGAAGAAGCCTCCAGACCACAAGTTGTACAAAACTGAACTTTGGGTGTGGTTGATTGAACATTTATTTGTATGTATACTTTTATGCCAAATGGGACTGCCCCCTGATGGCTTTTTGTCAATGTGTTCAGAAATTATTGGTTTTATTCTTTTTTCTCTTATCCTCACACTATTGTAATCTTTTAAGTTTATTATGTTTTTATGATCCTTTTGGGGAAAAATTAATTTTTCCAAAAATGATCACACGGGGAATTGTAAAAAATAGACTCGAATACAGGACTACAATCCCCACGAGCCTTTGCTCCACTTCCCCAGAATGCCTTGTAATCTCACATGGGCCGAGATCGAGAAGGTATTTAAGCTGATTCAAAGGCTTTTGGCGCGCTCTCTTGGCTCTTTTGGACTTCCGTTTTGGAGCAGGCGGGTCTCTTGTGTGATGTGAGGTTATTTTGTCTAGGCCTCTGGCCTAGGCACATGTTTCTTACTTGTATATTCTTTAATCTTTAACCTTTAATAAACCTCTAAAAAATATAATACTTCTTGCAGAGAGAAACTAATTTCTACCTGCCTCAGTCTCCCCATATTCCCTAAAATTTAATCTTTACAGGAGGAAGGAGAGACAACCTGTGAATCATTGGTCTGCCCAAAAAACCAGAGATAAACAAAAATCTCAATGCTATACTACAACAGATTATAGAAGAAAATTGCCCACAAGTTCTGGAGCAAGGGGGCAAAATAGACATAGAAAGGGTTCATAGAACACCTTCTATACTAAATCCCCAAAAGACAACCCCTAGGAATGTAATTGCAAAATTCAAGAGCTTCCAAGCTAAGGAGAAAATCCTACAAGAAGCCAAGAAGAGGAGCTTCATATATAAAGGGGCTCCCATACGGATTGCACAGGACTTAGCAGCTAACACTCTAAGAGACCACAAAGCATGGAACACGATATTTAGAAAGGCAAGAGAGCTGGGTCTCCAACCAAGAATCAACTACCCAGCAAAACGGACTATATACTTCCAGGGGAAAGTATGGGAATTCAACAAAATAGAAGATTTCCAAGTATTTGCTAAGAAAACACCAGAACTTAGTGGAAAATTTGATATCCAATCACAGAAAGCAAGAGAAACATGAAAAGGTAAATATGAAAGAAAGGGAAAAAGAGAAAAATCTTATCTTTTTCTTTAAATCAAACTATCTTCTATAAGGAATACATTTATATCAAATTATAGATATTAATATGTGGGGAAAATGTATTGTGTAACTCTCAAAAATTGTATGCGTCATAAGAGTCTTTAGAAGAATCATGCATAGGGAAAGATTGGAGCATCAAGAATATTTGGTGAAAGGGGGGGCAAAGAAAAAGGGAGGGGTGAATCATTGATGATACTAAGATTTACTTCAAGAAATAGAGGAAAAAAACTAAATAGAATAATCTTTCCCACACAAATATACAAATGGGAAGGGGAAGGGAAGAACTCTCATATGAGAAAAAGAGGAAGAGAGCGTGAAGTGGAATTACTTAAACCTTACTATCAGTGAAAGCAAATCTGAGAGGGAAGAACATCTAGATACATTGGGATCCTGAATTCTATTTTATCCAACAGGGTAAGAGAGAAAGGAAAATTAAGGAGGGGGAGGGGAGGGAGTATAAAAAGGGAGGGAAGGAGAGGGGGGAGGGGAAGGGAACATAAAAAGGGAGGGGCCATAAAGGGAAGCATATCAAGGGAGGGGACTAGGGGGACTGACCTAAAGTAAATCACTGGTCCAAAAAGTTATAGCTAAAGAAGAAAGGTCAGAATTAGGGGAGGATATTAAAATGCCAGGGAATCCACAAGTGACAATCATAACTTTGAACATGAATGGGATGAACTCACCCATAAAACGTAGACAAATAGCAGATTGCATTAGAACCCAAAACCCTACCATATGTTGTCTTCAAGAAACACATATCAGGTGGGTTGATACTCATAACGTTAGAATTAAAGGATGAAGTAAGTCATTTTGGGCATCAATTGACAGAAAGAAGGCAGGAGTTGCAATCATGATATCTGACAAAGCCAGAGCACAAATAGACCTGATCAAAAGGGATAGGGAAGGTAAATATATTCTGCTAAAAGGGAGTATAGACAATGAGGAATCTAATCAACATGTATGCACGAAATGGTATAGCATCCAATTTTCTAATGGAGAAACTAGGAGAACAGAAGGAGGTAGAAGACAGTAAAACCATATTAGTGGAAGATTTGAACCAACCACTATCAAATTTAGATAACTCAAACCAAAAAATAAATAAGAAAGAGGTAAAAGAGGTGAATGAAATCTTAGAAAAATTAGAGTTAATAGACATATGGAGAAAAATAAATAGGGACAAAAAGGAATACACCTTCTTCTCAGCACCACAAGGCACATTCACAAAAATAGATCATACAAGGTCACAGAAACATGTAATTCAAATGCAGAAAAGCAGAAAAAATAAATACAACCTTTTCAGATCACAAGGCAATAAAAATATTGATCAGTAAGGGTACATGGAGAGCCAAATCAAAAATTAATTGGAAATTAAATAATATGATACTCCAAAATCAGTTAGAGAGGAAATCATAGAAACAATTAATAATTTCATTGAGGAAAATGACAATGGTGAAACATCCTTTCAAACCTTATGGGATGCAGCCAAAGCAGTACTCAGAGGAAAATTCATATCCTTGAGTGCATATATTAACAAATTAGGGAGGGCAGAAATCAATGAATTGGAAATGCAAATCAAAAAACTTGAAAGCGAACAAATTAAAACCCCCCAGAAGAAAACCAAACAAGAGATCCTAAAAATTAAGGGAGAAATTAATAAAATCAAAAGTGATAGAACTATTGAACTAATAAACAAGACTAGAAGCTGGTACTTTGAAAAAACAGACAAAATATACAAAGTATTGGCCAATCTAATTTAAAAAAGGAAAGAAGAAAGGCAAATTAACAGCATCAAATATGAAAAGGGGGACCTCACCTCCAATGAAGAGGAAATTAAGGCAATCATTAAAAACTACTTTGCCCAACTATATGGCAATGAATTTACCAACCTAGGTGATATGGATGAATATTTACAAAAATATAAATTGCCTAGACTAACAGAAGAAGAAATAGAATTCTTAAATAATCCCATATTAGAAAAAGAAATTCAACAGGCCATCAAAGAAAAAATCCACATTCCTAAGAAAAAATCCCCAGGACCTGATGGATTCACAAGTGAATTCTATCAAACATTCAAAGATCAGCTAAACCCAATACTATACAAACTATTTGACATAATAAGCAAAGAGGGAGTTCTACCAAATTCCTTTTACAACACAAACATGGTACTGATCCCAAAGCCAGGCAGGTCAAAAACAGAGAAAGAAAACTATAGACAAATCTCCCTAATGAATATAGATGCAAAAATCTTAAATAGGATACTAGGAAAAAGACTCCAGCAAGTGATCAGAAGAGTCATTCACCATGATCAAGTAGGATTTTTACCAGGGATGCAGGGCTGGTTCAATTTATGAAAACCATCCACATAATTGACCATATCATCAAGCAAACCAACAAAAATCACATAATTATTTCAATAAACGCAGAAAAAGCCTTTTATAAAATACAACACCCATTCCTATTAAAAACACTAGAAGCATAGGAATAGAAGGGCCTTTCCTAAAAATAATAAACAGTATATATCTAAACCCATCAGCTGATATCATCTGCAATGGGGATAAACTAGATGCATTCCCAGTAAGATCAGGAGTGAAACAAGGATGCCCACTATCACCTCTATTATTTGACATTGTACTAGAAACTCTAGCAGTAGCAATTAGAGAAGAAAAAGAAATTGAAGGCATTAAAATAGACAAGGAGGAGACCAAGTTATCACTCTTTGCAGATGACATGATGGTCTACTTAAAGAACCCTAGAGATTCAACCAAAAAGCTAATTGAAATAATCAACAACTTTAGCAAAGTTGCAGAATACAAAATAAACCCGCATGAGTCATCAGCATTTCTATATATTTCCAATACGTCTCAACAGCAAGAACTAGAAAGAGAAATCTCATTCAAAATCACCTTAGACAAAATAAAATACTTAGGAATCTATCTGCTGAGACAATCACAGGAAGTATATGAACACAACTACAAAACACTCTCCACACAACTAAAACTAGACTTGAACAATTGGACAAGCATTAACTGCTCATGGATAGGATGAGCCAATATAATAAAAATGACCGACCTACCCAAACTTATGTATCTATCTAGTACCATACCCATAGAACTTCCAAAGACTCTCTTTACTGATTTAGAAAAAACCATAACAAAGTTCATTTGGAGGAACAAAGGATCTAGGATATCCAGGGAAATAATGGAAAAAAAAACACATATGATGGGGGCCTTGCAGTCCCTGACCTTAAACTATATTACAAAGCAGCAGTCATCAAAACAATTTGGTACTGGCTAAGAAACAGAAAGGAAGATCATTGGAATAGACTGGGGGAAAGAGACCTCAGCAAGACAGTATACGATAAACCCAAAGATCCCAGCTTTTGGGACAAAAATCCACTATTCGATAAAAACTGCTGGGAAAATTGGAAGACAGTGTGGGAGAGACTAGGAATAGATCAACCCCTCACACCCTACACCAAGATAAATTCAAAATGGGTGAGTGACTTAAACATAAAGAAGGAAACCATAAGTAAATTGGGTAAACACAGAATAGTATACATGTCAGACCTTTGGGAGGGGAAAGGCTTTAAAACCAAGCAAGACATAGAAAGAATCACAAAATGTAAAATAAATAATTTTGACTACATCAAACTAAAAAGCTTTTGTACAAACAAAACCAATGTAACTAAAATCAGAAGGGAAACAACAAATTGGGAAAAAATCTTCATAGAAACCTCTGATAAAGGTTTAATTACTCAAATTTATAAAGAGCTAAATCAATTGTACAAAAAATCAAGCCATTCTCCAATTGATAAATGGGCAAGGGACATGGATAGGCAGTTCTCAGATAAAGAAATCAAAACTATTAATAAGCACATGAAGAAGTGTTCTAAATCTCTTATAATCATAGAGATGCAAATCAAAACAAGTCTGAGGTATCACCTCACACCTAGCAGATTGGCTAACATAACAGCAAAGGAAAGTAATGAATGCTGGAGGGGATGTGGCAAAATAGGGACATTAATTCATTGCTGGTGGAGTTGTGAACTGATCCAACCATTCTGGAGGGCAATTTGGAACTATGCCCAAAGGGCGACAAAAGAATATCTACCCTTTGATCCAGCCATGGCACTGCTGGGTCTGTACCCCAAAGAGATAATGGACAAAAAGACTTGTACAAAAATATTCATAGCTGCGCTCTTTGTGGTGGCCAAAAATTGGAAAACGAGGGGATGCCCATCAATTGGGGAATGGCTGAACAAACTGTGGTATATGTTGGTGATGGATTACTATTGTGCTAAAAGGAATAATAAAGTGGAGGAGTTCCATGGAGACTGGAACAACCTCCAGGAAGTGATGCAGAGCGAGAGGAGCAGAACCAGGAGAACATTGTACACAGAGACTCATACACTGTGGTATAATCGAAAGCAATGGACTTCTCCATTAGTGGCGGTGTAATGTCCCTGAACAATTTGCAGGGATCTAGGAGAAAAAAAACACTATTCATAAGCAAAGGATAAACTATGGGAGTGGAAACACTGAGGAAAAGCAACTGCCTGAATACAGTGGTTGAGGGGACATGACAGAGGAGAGACTCTAAATGAACACTCTAATGCAAATATTACCAACATGGCAATGGGTTCAAATCAAGAAAACATGTAATGCCCAGTGGATTTGCGTGTCGGCTATCGGGTTGGGGGGGGCAGGGGGAAGGAAAAGAAAATGATCTATGTCTTTAATGAAGAATGCTTGGAAATGATCAAATAAAATATAACTTAAAAAAAAGTTTTTGAGAGTTACAAATATCATTTTCCATATAGGAATATAAATAATTTGAACTTACTGAAGCCCTTAAAATTTTTTCCCCTTTCTTGACTACTTTTTCATGTTTTTCTTCAATTTTGTATTTTGACATCAGATTTTCCATTTAGTTTTGGTCTTTTCTTTAGGAATACTTGGAAATCTTCTATTTTGTTAAATGTCCACACTTTCTCCTGGAACTATATAGTCACTTTTGATGGGTTGGTGATCCTTGGTTGTAGAGCCAATTCTCTTGCTTTTTTGAATATCGTATACCAAACCTTGTCATCCTTTAGTGTGGAGGATGCCAGATCCTGTGTAATCCTGACTGGGGCTCCTTGATATCTTAATTGTCTTTTTCTGGCTTTTTGCAATATTTTCTCCTTGGCTTGGAAGCTCTTGAATTTGGCAATTAAATTCCTAGTGATTGTCCTTGGGGTTTGAATGTAGAGGGTAATCTATGGACCCTTTTTATATCTATTTTGTCTTCTTGTTCAAGAATGTCAAGGCAGTTTTCTTAGATAATTTCTTGTAATATCATGTCAAGGCTTTTTATTCTCTAGATTTTCAGGTAGAACAATGATACTCAAATTGACTCTCCTGTTTTCCAGGTTATTGTATCTTTTCAATGAGATATTTCATGTTTCCTTCTAATTAATCTTTCTTTTCACTTTGCTTTATTAGTTCTTACTGTCTTGTGCGATCATTGGCTTCTACTTGCCCAATTCTGGTCTTTAAGGCCTGGTTTTCACCTATGATCTTTTGATTTTCCTTTTCAGTTAGGTCTATCCTGCTTTTCATGGCTTCCAGCAGGTCAATTCTGGTCTCCAATTTGCTTATCACTTCATGTGCTTTCTGTGCTTTTTTTTTTTACTAATTAGAAGATTCTACCATTTAAACTATTATTTTCCTTTTGAATTACTTGCATTTCTATTTTCCATTTTTCTTCTATCTTTCTTACTTGGTTCTTGAACTCCTTTTTTAGTTCCTCAAGAGCTTGTGACCAATTTCCTTTCTTTTTTTTTTTTAAAGCTTGGATGTATTTGCTTTTTTGTCACTCTCTGCATTCACTTCTGTACTCTGCTCTTTTTCTCCATAGAAGTTATCCAGTGTCAGAGACTTTCTCTGTTTTATCTTATTTCTTTCGGAACTTGTGGATTGTAGTTCTTGGATGTTGGTGGCTATTGCTGTGTTAGTTTTATCTTCCCTTCCCAGCCAAAAGTCTAAGTGAAAAGGGCAGGCAGATCTTGGTGTATTGAGCTACAGATTGGTTTTCACCTAAAGCTATTTTTCCACTCTCTTCCTCTTCTGCTCTCAGCATCCTGTCTCTGCCCTATCTCAGTATCCACACTTCAAGTTCCTCAAACTCAGGTCCCAAGCCTCACTGACAAGGCCTTGCACTGCCCTCAGAGTTAAGACTGTAGTGCCCTCAGCCAGGCCCTGAGAATTTAGATATTGCCCCAGCCCTAACCACTCTAGTGGGGTAAGTGGGGGAGAGGGGTCAGCTTGTGCTTTTTTTTACCCCCTTATAAAGTGGAAATGCCCAAACCCTGCCTACCCTCAAGGCTGCGCACCATGGCAGAGCCCCTTCACTTGTTTGATTTTGATTTTTGTCCTTCTGAGATAATTTGTTGTGATCTGTAGTAGGGAGAGTTGTAAAGTTCCTTCTACTCTGCAGCCATCTTATCCAGGAAGTCTATAGATCATATTACCTTGTCTCTACCCCCCCTTCCAAAAATGGATTCATTAATAAGGAGGACCTGAGTTCAAATCTATCTTCAGATATTTACCAGCTGTATGACTAGAAGTCTTCAAGTAAGCCATGGGCAAATTATTTCAGTTTTCTTGTTCTCGGTTCCCTTCTCTGTAAAATGTAGCATTTACCTCCCAGGATTGTTGTGAAGACATAATGAAATAATATTTGTAAAGCTTTTCAAATTTTCAAATGCCAAGTGCTGTTATTGCATATAATCATATCATCACATACCTAGCTATATTATAGATGATTAACTATGAATGGGTTAGCTATTCTGAGCAATACAATGATCCAAGACAACTAAATGATTTCTCTCTCCAGAGAAAGTATGAATGGAGTATGAATACAGGTCAAAATATACCATTTTTCATTTTATGAAATTCATGGGTTTTTTAAAATGTGTCTTTTTTGACAATATGACTATGTTTTGCACTATTGCACATGTGTAATTTTTATCAAATTGCTTACTTTGTTGGGTAAGGGTGGGGAGGAGGGAGAGAATTGTTTTAACATATAATTGAAAAATAAAATGTCACTTAAAAAAACACCAGAACTTATTTAGATGTCCTAGTAACCAGCTTCCCTTCTCTTTTTAATACCTACATTGTTGATTTGCCATCTTCTTGTTATAGCTTTAAATTGAATTTTAAATTTAAATTTCTTCCTGAGCTTTTGGAAACTTCAGTCTTCTTTTCCTTGTATTCTCCTATTGCTTACTTTCTATCTCCTCTGATGGTGGATTCCTCAAGGACTAAATCTCAAAACAACTATCTCAAAATTCTAATTTACTTTTAACTGTCTTGGTCCCTACCTCAAGTAATGTTGGGGATGGAGGGGAAGGAAGGGAGAAATGAGGTAGGGGAGGGCTTTAAGAGATACCTATAACTATCCTACATGTCTTTGTACAAAATTTGTGATATGTTTCACAAATTTCTCACCTGTTTTTTTTTCCTACTTATCTTTGCCTGGGACTCTAGAATCTAGTAGTGGAATCTCTAGGTTAAAAAATATAAGCATTATAGTCATTTCATTTCCATTATTCCTAACTTACTATAGTGATTCACAGCTCTACCAACAATCCAGTACTGTCCCTATTTTCTCACAATCTTTGCAACTTCCCAGATTTTGTCATCTTCACAAATTTGCAAGGTGGAAGATTTCAGAGTTGTTTTGATTTTCATTTCTCTTATTATTAGTGTTTTGGAGTATTCTTTTGTGCATATAGTAATACTATAGTGGCAAAAGATAATCGTCCTCAGTTTTGGACAAGACTAGCAGAAAATAAACTAAAGGGAAAATAAGTTATATAAACATAAAATAAACATGTGCTGTATACATATATAACATATAATATATAATGTAGCAATATATATAATACTATTGTCAGATTTTAATGTTCATATATATGTATTATTGTAATTCAGTTAATTTTTCCCTTATGTTTTATATATATATATATATATATATATATATATATATATATAGTTACTAAGGCATTTTGAACATGTAAGTTTAAGATTTGTCTTGCTTTATGGTCTGTGGTTCTTCTGAACCTAATGAACATAGTATAGTTTCTTTATCTTTCTTAATTCAATGAAATGTTCATTTTTGCTTTGATAGTAGGACTGTAATTTCTGTTTTTGGGAGACTCACCTTCTGTAGAGCAATATCTTTATCCAGTCACTCATTTTGTTTCTGGGAGGTGGGGGTTGTGTTTTGTTTTTTGTTTTTTGCAGGTTGTGAAGTTTTGTTTTCTTATATAATTTGCCATTCTTTTTACTTTTTTTAGATAGTTACTCCATCTACATTTAAAATTATGATTTAATTTTATGTTTTCTTCCTTTTGTCTCTAATATTGGTTGTTGTTCTATTGACTCTCTTTCCACCAATCTCAAGCTACTCCCATCCTATCTATTTTTGCTAGTTTTAATGTTCTGCTTAACTTATTAGTTCTTTTTCTTTCTTTTTTTTTAAATATAATTAACTCTTTGTGGTGGCAATAATTGGAAAATGAGGAGATGCCCTTCAATTGGGGAATGGCTGAACAAATTGTGGTACATGTTGGTGATGGAATACTATTGTGCTCAAAAGAATAATAAAGTGGAGGAATTCCATCGGAACTGAAACAACCTCTAGGAAGTGATGCAGAGAGAAAGGAGCAGAACCAGAACATTGTACACAGAGACTGATACACTGTGGTACAATCAAATGTAATGGACTTCTCCATTAGTGGCAATGCAGTGATCCTGAAAACCCAGAGGGATCTATGAGAAAGACCACTATCCACATTCAGAGGAAAAACTGTGGGAGTAGAAACACAGAAGAAAAACAACTGCTTGATTACATGGGTCAAGGGGGATCTAGTAGTAGTCTCTCGGTAACTGAGGATGACGATTGTCTTTGTGCGTTTTCATCTATGATAGATGAGTGTGCACAAAGACACTTGTGCGTGAAGCAGATTTAAGTGGAAAAGTCGATGCACAGAGACAGTCCCACTCTCTCGGCGTTGGAAGCCTGGGTCCAGTGGCACAAAAAGTCGTTAAACCTGGAGACTTCCTCAACTGCATTGGATGGCCGTGTTGTCTTTTGTGCTCCAACACGCCCTAAGCACTCCACAGTGCTTTGCTGCATCGCCATCTCAGCCGTTGAACCTTCTTATTGGCTTCTTCCATCTGTTCAGCCAAAGCAGTCTTCACATGCTGAGTGAGCAAAGCCTTAGTTCACCAGGGTCTATGACCTGATGGCTACTCTCACAAAGTTTAGCTGGCCTGTAGAAGCCGTTCCCCGGGGTGTGGCTGCTGCCACATACTAGCAACTACTAGGAGCCACAAGTGAGAGCTGGGGGTCAGGTGGGGGTCAGAGGATGGAGAGCTGCCCTAAGAGGGCACGACAAGCACTCCATACCAGAGATACTACCCCTCCCTGAACACCCCATACTTGATTGGGGATATTGACACTAAAGAAACATCCTGGTGCAAACATCAACAACATGGAAATAGGTTCTGATCAAGGACACACCTAATACCCAGTGGAATTGTGCATCGGCAATGGGAAGGGTAGGGGGAGTGGAGGGAGGAATAGAAAATGATTTTTGTAACCAAGGAATAATGTTTGAAATTGACCAAATAAAATTATTTTTAAAATCTAAGGTGCCCCCTTTTGCTTTTCTCTCAGTTAATTAGCAAAGTAAAATTCCCCTCCCTCTCTTCTACTTCAGTTTGTTTCTATTATCAGAACTTCTCCCTATCACTATGTCTCAGAGGCCCTAAAACTGCCCTGGCATTCAAGATGTGGACATCAGAAGTGTTCCCCTAACATATCCAGGCAGCAAAGTTCAGCAATATAATTGTAGAATCACAGGTCTCAAAACTAGAAGAGGTCTTATATTCCTTTATCTCCTTTTTTTTCAACCTACTCATTTTAAAGACTAGAAAACTAAGGGCCAAAGAAAAGATTTGTGTAGGTAAGTTAAGGTAGTAAATAGTAAATAGAAAATTCAAAATTGGTAATATTTCCACTATGCCATGTAGTGAACCTCACAGACAAAAAAGATAAAGATGGAGAAGAAAGAGGAGTAAAACAGTTAAAGATGAAGAGGGGGAGTGACCAAAAGGAAAGATAATTTAAAGGACAGAGAAAAAAGTCACAAAGGGTCAATGGAATTGGTAGTAGCCATCCAGTCTCCTAAGTAGACAGTCACAACCAGGCAATCATAATCAAACAGTGGCTCAAGACTTGGTTTGATTGATCACAGAGCTATACTTGCTGTTATAGTCATTTCCAAAAGAACTATGGATGTAGAGAAGAGCTACTGCCATGTTCTATATACCACAGCTTAAGAATTTCAATTGGGGAAGCCATAGACACAGTTGAAAATAACACAGCACAATTAGTGCACATTAGTACAGCACTTTAAGATTTGTAAAGCCTTTTCTTGATAATAATAATTAAAGGTACACAGTACAAACTATTATTCCCATTTTACAATTAAAGAAATCTAGACTGAAAAAGGCAACTTTCTCAAAATAGTAAAAGTAGGAAATATCAGTTAGCTCTGAAAACTAAGCCACCCAGTCCAGAATACTTTCCATTATATATCTTTTCCTTGAATCCTGATGGTCTCAGAATTTTAGGAATATAAAATAATGTTCCTTCCCACAAGAAGCTTAGGAGTCCCTGTTCCTGAGATTCTTTTTCTCTCTTTATCTCCTCACTTTCCAGGTGAATAATTACTCTTTTCATTTGAGAAAGAATTATTTTCTTTTAAATCAATCCTCCTCTTGAATGTTATAAGATGCATGGAAACCAACATTGCCATTTATAGCAAGCCAAGCAGATGGGCTGAACTTTATATCCCCTCTGAAACAATGCAGGCACTCTCTAACTTCATCCTGGAAGCTTCAGTTTTAATTAAAAGCAGCACAAAACCCTCTCTCTCTCTCTCTCATGTTGATCACTCTTTAAATATCTCATGATTGTTTCTTCCCCTTTAAAGCTAGACAATTATCTACTTCCCTCTCCCCAACCCCAAACTCAGCTTATTAAATTTATCTGGGAATATCTGCTCATTTTTCTCCATTATCACATTCACTACAGCTGCACAAAACACCAATTTATGCAAAAAGCAGAGGATAATGAGCCCACAGCCTAAACTTTTCTCTAGGAAGTAGAATAAAATCATTAGGATTAGAGGATTTAGAGTTAGGAAGGACTATAGAGATCATCTAGTCCAGTGGTTCCCAACCTTTTCAAGTAAGCAAATCCCTTAATGTCAAACAATTTCACAGATCTTTACACAATAATTATATTATTAATATCTGTTGATTGAGAAAACACAATTGTTAAAAGTTATGAATCAACAATGTTAAATTAATGTTTTTAAATCAACATCAACATACTTTTGAAAAGAGGGAAACATATAAATGTCTCTGTATGTATATATACATATAGATACACATAATAGATTTATTTTACCTTTAGAAGTTATATTTGTTTAGTTATAAATTGGTGGACACTTTGCAACAACTTGAGCACCCATAGATGTTTAACCCTCAAGATGAGGATTGATCTAGTTTGACATCCTCATTTTCCAGAGGATGAAACTGATGTTCACAATAACAAAATGGTTTTTCTGAGGTTACAGCATGCTACTCACAGGCGTGTCCTATGTTCTATGGTTCTATGGTTCTAAATACAATGCTGTTTTCATTGCACCATGCTAAGAAAATCCTTGTTTTACTATGATGACCACAAGCATTATTGGATTCACAAGACCTTATATATGTTATAGATAAGACTCTTGGTTAGATTGAAATCTTTGAGGGCCCCATCCAGATCTGAGATCTATGATTCCACAAGAAAAGAAAAAAAAAGGTATGTTAAATGCACATAAAGCAAACAGAATGAATTTCAAGTGATTTAGGTGTCAAGATTGGAACTGGTGTTTTATATAAGATACATGTAGACATTGTGGACCAAATGGGAAGTATACTCTTGAGAATCAGAAGATGTGATTTCAAAGTGCTTTTTGCAATTGTTTGGTGTGAGTAAGGAACCACTAAGTCTATAGTGGAAAGCTTCATATTTTCAGTGACCTCTGGTGGTGCCATAAGCAGTGGATTTCCCTTAGTAAATCTCTAAGATTCTTCCCAACATTGTTTCCTCTCTGTTCTGTGTTGAAACCTCATCTACATATAACCTGGATATCTCTGTTCAAGTCTGCTATGCTATCAACTCTGGGAAAACCCACTGATTTCTGGATTACCATAAGTGTCTTTGCTAATTGCTATGAAATTGAATCCTCTCTAAAGCTGATATTTAGACATGAGACATAATGTGATGGACACTCATACCCTTCTAGGGAGGCATGGAGGAAGCCATGACAGTTTTTTTTAAAATATATTTTATTTGATCATTTCCAAGCATTATTCGTTAAAGACATAGATCATTTTCTTTTCCTCCCCCCCACCCCCCATAGCCGACGCGTAAGTCCACTGGGCATTAGATGTTTTCTTGATTTGAACCCACTGCTTTGTTGATAGTATTTGCATTAGAGTGTTCATTTAGAGTCTATCCTCTGTCATGTCCCCTCAACCTCTGTATTCAGGCAGTTGCTTTTTCTCGGTGTTTCCACTCCCATTGTTTATCCTTTGCTTATGAATAGTGTTTTTTTTTTCTCCTAGATCCCTGCAAATTGTTCAGGGACATTACACCACCATTAATGGAGAAGTCCATTAAGTTCGATTATACCACAGTGTATTAGTCTCTGTGTACAATGTTCTCCTGGTTCTGCTCCTCTCGCTCTGCATCACTTCCTGGAGGTTGTTCCAGTCTCCATGGAACTTCTCCACTTTATTATTCCTTTTAGCACAATAGTACTCTATCACCAACATATACCACAGTTTGTTCAGCCATTCCCCAATTGATGGGCATCCCCTCGTTTTCCAGTTTTGGGCCACCACAAGCCATGACAGTTTAAAAGAGACTCTATCTATATATTGCCTCCTAAAAGAGGTGAAGGGACTCAAGGAATACCTCTCTATACTCCAGGGTATAAGAACAATAAGGTTTCTTGTTTTAATGGAATAGGGTTTTTGTGGAAAGAAAATGGGTTCTTCAAGTAGGAATAAAGTATTTCTTCAAGAGTTGTGGGGGAAATTCAAGGAATATGTATTGAAGCCTCCCTCTGAGTCACATTTATACAAAACTCATGAAGAGTTTACATCTATAAAAACATGAGTTATATTGACATATATATATATCAAAACATAACCTAAAAAGGCAGTACATACATTACAGAAAATTTCAATTAAAAACCTAGAGTACAACCAAATAAATCAACAGCAAGCATACTAAAAATTAAAAAAAAAAGGAGAACAATTACTAAAATCTCAAAAATAGAGAGACTTTGAGGAGTGGAGCCAAGATGGCAGAATACAGAAGAAAATCTCAAGATCACCATGAAAATCCCCTCCAATCAATATAACCATTATGGAGAAATGAGGATAAGGGTGTTGATAGACAATGCTTAAACTTTACTCTCATTGTCCCTTCCTCAGAGAGGGAAAAACAAATACAACTCATTGTGGTATGGCATTGTAAGACAAGGGAAGAGGAAAGTAACTGAAGGGAGGGGGTGATAAAAAGTAAAACACAGGTGAGAAGGAACAGAGTGAAAGGTAATAGATCAGGATCAAAAGGGGAAAATAAGATGGAGGGGAATACGCAGTTAGTAATCATAACTCTGAATGTGAATAGGATGAACTCACACATAAAATGGAATCAGATAGAAGAAGAGTGGATTAAAAATCAAAATCCTACTATATGTTGTTTACAAGAAACACATTTAAGTCAGGATGATACACACAGATTAAGGGTAAAAGGCGAGAGTAGAATTTATTATGCAACATCTAAAGTAAAAAAAAGCAAGAATAGCAATCATGAAATCAGACAAAGCTAAAGAAAAAATAGGTCTGATTAAAAGAGATAAAGTAGGAAATTACATCTTTCTAAATGGTAGTATGAAAATGAAGTAATATCAATACAAAACATTTATGTTCCAAATTCATCCAGGTTTCTAAAGGAGAAACTGAAGGAACTTAAGGAGGAAATAGATAGTAAAACCATACTAGTGGGAGGACCTCAGCCTTCCCCTACCAGAACTAGATAACTCAAACCAAAAGATAAATAAAAGAAGTAAAGGAAGTGAATTAAATATTAGAAAAAAATTAGAGTTAATAGATATCTGGACAAAAATGAACAGGGATAAAAAGGAATATGCCTTCTTTTCAACAACATATGGTACATATACAAAGATCGACCAAGGACCAAGGCATAAAAACATTGCAAACAAATGCTGAAAAGCAGATATAATGAATGCAAATTTTTCAGATCATTATGCAATAAAAATTATAATTAGTAAGGGATCATGGAGAGGCAAACTTAAAATTAATTGGGAACTAAATAATCTAGTTCTTCAAAACAGATTACTCAAAAAAACAAATCATAGAAACAATTCCTGATTTCATTAAAGAGAATGATAATGAAGAGACAATATGTCAAAATCAATGTGATACAGCCAAAGCAGTCCTCAGGGGAAATTTTCTATCCCTAAGTGTCTATGTCAACAAAATAGAGGAGGAATAGATAAAGAATTGGGTTTACAACTTAAAAATTAGGAAAATAAGAAATTAAAAATTCCCAGATAAAACTAATTTGGAAATCTAAAAAATTAGGAGAGAAATTAATAAAATTGAAAGTAAAAGAACTGTTTGAACTAATAAATTAAACTAAGAGCTGGTACTTGTAAAAACAAATAAAATTGATAAAGTACTAGTAAATCTAATAAAAAAAATGAAAGAGAATCAAATTAATTCTATTAAAAATGAAAAGGGCAATCTCATCTCTAATGAAGAAGAAATTAAAACAATTATTAAGAATTACTTTCCACAATTACATGGCAATAGACATGACAACCTAGGTGAAATGGGTAAACATTTAATAAAATATAAAAATGCCTAGATTAACAAAAGAGTAAATAGAATATGTAAATAATCCCAGATCAGAAAAAGAAATATAACAAGCCATCGAGGAACTCCCAAAAAAAAAAATAAACCCAGGGACAAATGAATTCACAAGTGAATTCTAACAAACATTCAAAGAACTAATCACAATACAACACAAACTTAGAAAAAAAAAAGGAGTTTTACCAAATTCGTTTTATGACACAAATATGGTACTGATTCCCAAGCCAGGAAAACCAAAAACAGAGAAAGAAAACTAGAGACCAATTCCTTAATAAGCAAAGATGCAAAAATCTTAAATAAATTACTAGCAAAGAGACTACAGAAAATCATAACAAGGATCATTCACTATGACTAGCTGGAATTTATACCAGGAATGCAAGACTGGATAAAATGTCAAATGGAGTCAAGATGGCCACATAGAAGGAGCAGAAGTTCTGACCTCTGAATACTCTTCCTTACTGATCACAAACTGAATTCTCCTAGGGGACTGAAAATCATACCTAATAACAAGACAGAGCCAAGGAAACCTTCTGCTGGACTCAAGTCAAAAGGTACGTTCCCCCCCCCCCCTTCAAAAGCCAGAATCCAAGAACACTCGGGCTTAAGGGGAAGGCAGAAGGAAGGTCCCAGGACCCATCCCCCCACACCTAGACCACTAAGCCTCCAGTGGCAGCGGGAACCTCTGGGTGGTCAAACACACTGGTCTGGTGGATGTACCTTGTGGGCAGGGCAGTGCCAAGCTCAGAGCATCGAACACAGAGTGAGGTGAAGGAGCTAGAGAGGGAGTTGGAAGCCTAGATACAGCCATGGAGATCTTCCATACTGATCCAGGCTTCCAGGAGGTTTTTTACCTCAGAGCACACCTAGCCCAGCCCAGATGAACTTAATCCCATCAAAAGTCTTCAGAACTCAGGGAAGCCTAGGCTGTAACACCCCTGCCTCACTGACTACTGAACTTTAATCCAATCAAAAGCCTCCAGGGGGGAAGGGGCAGCTGGGTGGCTCAAGGGATTGAGAGCCAGGCCTAGAGACTGGAGGTCCTAGGTTCAAATCTGGCCTCAGACACTTCCCAGCTGTGTGACCCTGGGCAAGTCACTTGAACCCCATTGCCTAGCCCTTACCACTCTTCTGCCTTGGAGCCAATACACAGTATTGACTCCAAGACAGAAGGTAAGGGTTTAAAAAAAAGAAGCCTCCATAGGACAAATTCCAACACACCTCCCCCAGAGGTTGCACTGAGAGATCTGACAAAGCTCCAAGAGGGGAGACTGATAGAAAGCCCCAAAACCAAAAAAATGAGAGGAGCAAGAGCACAAATACAGGGACCAAAGAAGGGGTAAATATAAGCAAACAACAGACAAAGAAGAAAGAGATTACAATTGACAGCTTCTGCACAGGAAACAAACCATGAACAAACAAACAGGAGGAGGCAAGTAATAAAACAGAAATCCCAGTGAATTGGACACAGGATTTGGATAAACTCAAAATGAAATTCAAAACACAATTAAGAGGCTGAAGACAATTGGGACAAGAATTTAAAAACTAAGGTAAGTCATCTGGAAACAGAAACTAGTGTCTGGAAAGCCAAAATCAACCAGCTTGAAAATGAGGCAAAGAAGAAGAAAGATGAGGCAAAGAAGATGAAAGATGAGGCAAAGGAGATGAGAGATGAGGTAAAGAGAATTAAAGATGACCTCCAAAGAAAATAAGACCAGAAGGAGAATGATGACCAAAAATCCAAGGATGAAATCCAGTCTTTAAGAACCAGAATACAACAACTAGAATCAAGTGACCTCACAAGGCAGCAGGACACTATAAAACAAAACCAAAAGAATGAAAAATTTGAGGAAAATATGAAGCATCTCATTCACAAAACATAGGATTTAGAAAATCATTCTAGGAGAGACAATTTAAGAATCATTGGTCTACCAGAAGACCATGACAAAAGAAAAAGCCTGGACAAAATACAACAGGAAATTATTCAAGAAAACTGCCCCAATATTCTGGAAAAAGAGGGAAAAGTGGAGATTGAAAAAATCCACAGATCACCTCCTGTTCTTAATACCCAACTGACAACACCCAGAAATTGTATAGCCAAACTCAAGAACTATCAGACCAAAGAAAAGATATTACAAGCTGCCAAGAAGAAGTCATTCAGATATCATGGAACCACAGTGAGGAAAACAGAGGATCTGGCTGCATCCACACCAAAGGACCGAAAGGCATGAAATATGATATTCAGTAAATCAAGGGAACTAGGTCTACAACTAAGAATCAAACACCCATCAAAACTAACTATATTCTTACAGGGGAAATTATGGTCATTCAACAAAATAGAAGAATTTCAAGAATTTGCAAAGAAAAACCAGACCTGAAGAGAAAATTTGATGCCCAAGCACAGAACTCAAGAGAATCATCCAAAGGGAATTAAAAAAAATAGGGGAAAAAGTAAAACAAAACAAACAACCCCCCTTTTTTAAAGAGACTCAATTAAAATGTTATGTATCCCTATGAGAAAAGAGGTCATTGGTTACTCTTAAAAACTGTTGGTGTCACCTGGGCAGCTAGAAGAATTACACTTAGAGGGAACAGTGACAAACTGTATAGGATGAAAGGAGAAGACATAAATAGGTATATAGATATATGCATGCATAAATACATATACACATGTGTATATATATACATATATACAACTAGAGCTACAAAAAGAGGCTAATATTAAAAGAAATGGGAAAAGAAACAAATGAGGGTAAATTTATATGTCACAAAGAAGCTCATGACAGGAGGGGGGAGAACATCAATACACTGGAAGAGTAAACAGATTGGAGAGAGGAAATACTCAAATCTTATGTGCATTGAAATTGACCCAAAGAGGAAAGAACAATCCAATCCATTGGGGCAGAGAATAGATTTGCGCCGTATAGGGGAGTAGAAAGGTAACAAACGGACTGGTGGGGAGGGAAGCAGTATAAGAGAGGGAAAGGATGGGAGGGTAGTTTTAGAAAGACTACAGGGAAAATAAGGGGGGAATAAGAAGGGAGGAGAATAGAAAGGGAAGTAAAATAAGGGTGGGAACTAGGGGGACTGGTTAAAAACAAACATTGGTGTAGAAGGATATAGTGAAAGAAGAAAAGCAGGACCAGGAGGAGAAATCAAAATGCTGGGAAATACACAGCTAGTAATCATAACTCTGAATGTGAATGGAATGAACTCACCCATAAAATGCAAGCAAATAGCAGAATGGATTACGATCCAAAACCCTACCATATGCTGTCTGCAAGAAATACACATGAGGAAGGTAGATAAGCATCGGGTGAAATTAAGAGGATGGAGCCAAATCTATTGGGCATCAACTGATTAAAAGAAGACAGGAGTCACAATCATGATATCTGACAAAGCCAAAGTAAAATAAATCTAGTTAAAAGAGATAGGGAAGGCAAAAATATCTTTAAAAAAGGCAGTACAAACAATGAGGAAATATCAGTACTTAACATGAATGCACCAAATGGCATAGCATCCAAATTTCTAAAGGAGAAACTAGTGGAGCTCAAGGATCAAATAGATAGAAAAACTATAATAGTGGGAGACCTAAATCTTCCTCTATCAGATATAGATAAATCAAACCAAGAAATAAATAAGAAAGAGGTAAGAGAAATAAATGAAATCTTAGACAAATTAGAGTTAGTAGACATGTGGTGGGAAAAAAAATAGGGACAAAAAGGAATACACCTTCTTTTCAGCAGCACATGGTACATTCACAAAAATTGACCATGTATTACGGAATAAAAACATTATAAACAGTTGCAATAGAGCAGAAATAATAAATGCAAACTTCTCAGATTGCAATGCAATGAAAATAATAATTAGTAAGGGTACATGGAGAGGCAAATCAAAAATTAATTGGAAATTAAACAATATGATTCTCCAAAACCAGCTAGTTAAAGAACAAATCGCAGAAACAATTAATAACTTCATTGAAGAAAATGATAATGGTGAGAAATCCTTTCAAAACCTGTGGGATGCAGCCAAAGCAGTACTCAGGGGGAAATTTATATCCTTGAGTTCATATATAAACAAATTAAGAAGGGCAGAGGTCAATGAATTGGGCATGCAAATTAAAAAACTAGAAACTGAACAAATTAAAAATCCTCAGATGAAGACTAAATTAGAGATTCTAAAAACCAAAGGAGAAATTAATAAAATTGAAAGTCAAAGAACTATTGATTTAATAAATAAGACTAGAAGCTGGTGCTTAAAAAAAACAAATAAAATAGACAAAATATTGGTCAGTCTAATTAAAAACAGGAAAGAAGAAAATCAAATAACAGTATCCAAGAAGAAAAGGGAGACCTCACCTATAATGAAGAGGAAATTAAGGCAATCATTAACAACTATTATGCCCAATTATATGGCAACAAATATAGCAATATAGGTGATATGGATGAATACTTACAAAAATACAAACTGCCTAGACTAACAGAGGAAGAAATAAATTACCTAAACAACCCCACAGCAGAAAAAGAAATTGAACAAGCCATTAAAGAATTCCCAAGAGAAAATCCCCAGGTCCAGATGGATTCACAAATGAATTCTATCAAATAATCAAAGCACAACTAATCCCAATATTATACAGACTATTTGACAGAATAAGCAAAAAAGGAGTTCTACCAGATTCATTTAACAACACAAACATGGTATTGATGCCAAAGCCAAGCAGGTCAAAAACAGAGAAAGAAAACTATAGACCAATCTCCCTAATGAATATAGATGCAAAAATCTTAAATAGGATACTAGCAAAAAGACTCCAGCAAGTCATCACAAAGGTTATTCACTATGACCAGGTAGATTCATACCAGGAATTCAAGGATGGTTCAATATTAGGAAAACCATCTGCATAATTGACCACATCAACAAGCAAACTAGCAAGAACCACATGATTATCTCAATAGATGCAGAAAAAGCCTTTGATAACATACAACACCCATTCCTACTGAAAGCACTAGAAAGTATAGGAATAGAAGGGCCTTTCCTAAAAATAATACACAGTATATATCTAAAACCATCAGCAAACATCATCTGCAATGGGGATAAACTAGAAGCCTTCTCAATAAGATGAGGAGTGAAACAAGGATGCCCATTATTGCCTCTATTATTTAACATTGTACTAGAAACACTAGCAGTAACAAATAGAGAAGAAAAATAAATTGAAGGTATTAAAATTGGCAACGAGAAGACTAAGCTATCAGTCTTTGAGGATATGACAGTTTACTTAAAGAATCTTGGAGAATTAACTGAAAAGCTAGTTGAAACAATCAACAATTTTAGCAAAGTTGCAGGATACAAAATAAACCCGCATAAGTCATCACTATTTCTATATATCTCCAACCCAGTTCAGCAGCAAGAATTAGAAAGAGAAATTCCATTTAAAATCACCTTAGACAATATAAAATAGTTAGGAATCTATCTGCCAAGACAAACACAGGAACTATATGAACACAACTACAAAACATTTTCCACACAATTAAAACTAGATCTAAACAATTGGAAAAACATTGATTGCTCATGGGTGGGATGAGCTAACATTATGAAAATGACAATTCTACACAAATCAATTTAATTATTTAGTGCACACATGAAGAACATATGAAAAAAATGTTCTAAACCTCTTATAATCAGAGAGATGCAAATCAAAAAAACACTGAGGTATCACCTCACACTTAGCAGATTGGCTAACATGATAGCAAAGGAAAGTAATGAATGCTGGAAGGGATGTGGCAAAGTTGGTACATTAATGCATTGCTGGTGGATTTGTGAATTGATCCAACCATTCTGGAGGGCAATTTGGAACTAGGCCCAAAGGGCAATAAAAGACTGTCTGCCCTTTGATCCAGCCATAGCACTGCTGGATTTGTACCCTAAAGAAATAATAAGGAAAAAGACATGTACAAAAATATTTATAGTTGCACTCTGTGGTGGCAATAAATTTGAAAATGAGGGGATGTCCTTCAATTGGGGAATGGCTGAACAAATTGTGGTATGTGTTGGTGATGAAATACTATTGCACTCAAAGGAATAATAAAGTAGAGGAATTCCATGAGAACTGGAACAACCTCCAAATATTGATGTAGAATGAAAGGAGCAGAACCAGGAGAACATTGTACAGAGAGACTGATACACTGTGGTACAATCAAATGTAATGGACCATTAGTGGCAATGCAATGACCCTGAACAACCTGGAGGAATCTACTAGAAAACCACTATCCACATCCAGAATAAATACTATCAGAATAAAAACACCAAAGAAAAACAACTGCTTGAATACATGGGTCGAAGGGATGTGGTTGAGGATGTAGATTCTAAATGAACATCCTAGTGCAAACAACATGAAAATAGGTTCTGATCAAGGACACAAGTAATACCCAATGAAATTGCCCATGGGCTTTGGGAAGGGTGTTTGGAGGGGAAGGAGGGAAACAATGTGTTTATTGTAACCAAGGAATAATGTTCTAAATTGACTAAATAAACTAATTCAGATGGGGGGAGAAAAAGCAATGCAAGGCTGGTTTAACATTAGGAAAACCATTCACATAATTGACCAAATCAGCAGCCAAACTAACAGAAATCACATGGTTATCTTGATAGATAAAAGCCTCTGACAAAATACAAGACTCGTTCCTATTAAAAAGCACTAGAAAGTATGGTAATAGAAGAGCTTTTTCTCAAAATAACAAATTTTATGTATTTAAAACCATTAGCAAGTATCATCTGCAATGGGAATCAGTTAGAGTCCTTCCCAGTGAAACCAGAAGTAAAGCAAGGATGTCCATTACCACCACTATTATTTAATATTGCATTAGAAATGCTAGAAGTAGCAATTAGAGAAGAAAAAGTAATTGAAGGGATTAAAGTAGGCAATGAGGAAACTAAACTATCACTCTTTGCAAATTATATGATGATATACTTAGAGAATCTGAGAAATCAACTAAAAATCTAGTAGAAATAATTAAATTTTAGCTAATTTTCAGGATACAAAATAAATTCACATAAATAATCAGCATTTCTATATATTTCCAACAAAAATCAGCAACAAGAGTTAGAAAGGAGAACTCCATTTAAAATCACTCTAGAAAAAATAAAATATTTGGGAATCTGTCTGCAACGAGAAACTTGGGAATTACTTGAACACAACTTCAAAACACTTTTCACAAAAATAAAACTCTATCTAAACAATTAGAAAAACATTAATTTCTCATGGTTAGGAATAGTTCATAGAATTAAAATGACAATCTTAGCTAAACTAATTACTTATTCAGTGCTATACCTATCAAACTACCAAAAAACTTTTTCATAGAATTAGAAAAAAATATAACAAAGTTTTTTTGAAAGAACAAAATATCAAGAATACCAAGGGAACTGATAAAAAATGTGAAGGATGGGGGCCTAATAGTGTCAGTTCTTAAACTGTACTACAAAGCAGTGGTCATCAAAATAATATAGTAATGGCTAAATGACAGAAGGGTAGATCAGTGGAATAGAGTAAGGGTAAATGACCTCAGTAAGCTAGTGTTCAATAAACCCAAATATCTCAGCTTTTGGCACAAGAACTCATTATTTGGCAAAAACTGCAGGGAAAATTGGAAAACAGTATGGGAAAAATTAGGTTTAGATCAACTTCTTATATACCAAGATAAATTCAAAATGGATAAATGACTTAAATATAAAAGGGAAATCATAAATAAATAAGATGAACACAGAATAATATACCCATCAGATGTATGGGAAAGGAAGGAATTTAAGACCAAGTAAGATAAAGAACATTATATAGTGTAAAATGAATAATTTTGATTATATTAAATTTAAAAGGTTTTGTACAAAGCCAATGCAAACAAAATTAGAAGGGAGTCAACAAAGTGTAAAAAAAAACTTATAACAAAATTCTCTGACGTAGATCTAATTTCCCAAATATATATAAGGAATTAAGTCAAATGTATAAGAAATCAAGTCATTCCCCAATTGACAAATAGTCAAAGGATATGAATACACAGTTTTCTGATGAAGAAATCACAACTATCAATAATCACATAAAAAAGTATTCTAAATCCCTCCTAATTAGAGAAATGCAAATCAAAACAACTCTGAGGTACCACCTCACATCTAGCAGGTTGGCCAATATGACAGCAAAGGAAAGTAATAAATGTTGGAGGGTATGTGGCAAAATTGGGACAATAATGCATTGCTGGTGGAGTTGTGAATTGATTTAACACTTCTGGAAGGCAAGTTAGAATTATGCCCAAAGGGCTTTAAAAGAATGCATACCCAGCAATATTACTACTAGGTTTGTTCCCAAAGAGATAATAATGAAAAATTTACAAAAATATTCATAGCTGCACTTTTTGTGTTGGCAAAAATTGGAAAATGAGAAATTGTCCCTCATTTGGGGAATGACTGAACAAATTGTGGTATACGATGGTGATGGAATACTACTATGCAATAACAATAAACTGCTTGATTTCCATAGGATCTGGAAAGACTTACATGAACTGGTGTGTAGTGAAATGAGCAGAAAACAGGAGAACATTGTACACAGAGACTGAAACGTGGTGGGGAGATCACATGTAATCGACTCTGCTACTGATAGCAATGCAATGATCCAGGACAATCCTAAGGGACTTATGAGAAAGAATGTTATCCACATTGAGAGAAAGAACTGTGGGAGT
Source organism: Monodelphis domestica (assembly GCF_027887165.1). NCBI lineage: Eukaryota > Metazoa > Chordata > Mammalia > Didelphimorphia > Didelphidae > Monodelphis > Monodelphis domestica. The sequence goes on along the minus strand of NC_077228.1, from coordinate 243,567,173 downwards.
AGAAACTTAGGAGGAAAACATTTGATTTTTCACTCACATGGATATTAGATGTCATGTTTTGGTTTTTAAAAACTTATTACAAAAGTGAATAATACAATACCCAGTGGAATTGCTTATCAGCTCTGGGAGGGGAGAATCAAAAAAGAGGAGGGAAAGAACATGAATCATGTATCCCTGGAAAATATTTAAATAAACAAATTTTTAAAAAATAAAATAAAATCTCAAATACATTACCAACTTGTAATTAATATTACAAGACAAAAGGAATTGAACCAGTGCTGGTGAAACAGAAATTCATGAAATCTGAAGAGCTCATAGAAGCACAACAGGATGTCCCAGAATAGTTGAAAACACAAATGGACCCTACCAAAGAATTTAGAAATGATCAAAGGTCAAAATTAATGGCTCATGCAATAGAAGTAATTATCAGGATAGCACAAATTGAATCTTCAATGAAGTTTTAAAAAATAGATTCAGAATATAAATGTATTAACGTAAAGGATAATTTGAAAGAATGTGAGAGAAAGGGAATAACATTTTTATGCAGGGCAAGAAGGTGGCTCAATGGATAAAGAGGCAGGTCTCAAGAAAGGAGGTCATGGATTCAAATATGGCCTCAGACACTTTCTAGGTGTGTGACCCTGGGCAAATCATTTTAGCCCATTACCTAGCCCTTGTTTATCTCCTGCCTTGGAACCAGTATTTAGTATTTTAAGAGAGATGATAAGGGTTCTAAATATATATATATTTTTTCTATTCAAGACAAACATAATGATGAAAAGAAAGTGTGTAGAGATAATTTAAATATAGATCTCCATGAAAACTATGATAAAATAAAAATCTAAATACCATTGTTAACTTGGAAATAACACAGAACTATTAAATAGTCAGAAAAACCAAGTCTTTAATCAGAATAGGGATAAGTCCAATTTGGCCCTTTACTCAGAGTCGGTGCCACAACCTTTTCAGGGTGCAAACCCTGGACTCTGAGGATGTTATCCCTAGGATGCGCCACAACGCAAGATGACAACTCCAAGGAACAAAAGAATTTGGGAAACCTATATACCATTTGGGAAATCCAGGGGCAGGGAAAGATGATTGACATCACTATAGCTACAAAGAAAATGGGAGTGTTCAAACTACACTGACAGGATACAATCAAGCTTGGGAAAAGACCTAGCTAGAGCCTAGGGTGTAAGAGAAGGGGCTGCTTACAATAGATACTAAAGAATGGTTCCTGCTCAGGTGTGGATTTTCCTGGGAAAGGTTCTAATACAATAGGGGAGACTACCTAAAACAAAGAGGGTCCTTAGCATATGCTTATCTCACCCAACCAAGATTGTCATTTCCCTTCAGGGTAGATTCCCATGGGAACAGGGAACAACAAGTACAAGCTTTGGGGTCTCCAATCTACAAGCTAGTCCTGAAAATTGGGGTTTATCAGATCTCACTAGGTAACAAGTTTGGGATTCCTAGATTCCATGTTGACACCATATTTCAGGAAATTATATAAGAAAACTGTCTAGAAATTCTGAACTCAGAAACTAAAATGCAATAGAAAAATCAATGTATCACCTCCAGGGGAAAAAAAACAAGCAAATAAACAAAAAACAGTGCTTCAAATTCATATTTAACTATTTTTCTCATTAATTTATTTATTTTTTAATATTTTTTCTTGTTTACATGATTCATATTCTCTTCCTTCCCTTTTCTTTCCCACCCTCCCAGAGCTAACAAGCAATTCCATTGGCTTATTTATACATGTCTTATTAATCAAAACCAATTCCTATATTTGTAATAGAGTAATCTTTTAAAACCACAACCTCAAATCAAATATGCAAGTGATAAATCTTGTGTTTTTCTTCTATGTTTCTACTCCCATAGTTCTTTCTCTAGATGTTGACAGAATTCTTTTTCATAAGTTCCACTGGTCTTGATCATTGCATATTAGTAGCAGCCTATTGCATTTGATCATCCCACAATGTTTTAGTTACTTTGTACAATGTTCTCCTGGTTCTAGTGCTTCAATTTCAAGGAAACATAGTATTAAGTAAAACATTTTAATGACAAGCAGAATGTTCTGCAAATGGATAAAAGAAAGACCTTTACATAAAAAGGAGAGGAAATCTGAGTAACCTAAGAATATTCTGCACTCTCAAAATGTGCAAAAGGAAATGAAATACCACTTTCTAAAAAACCAAAAGCTCAAGATGTCACCCAAAGTAACATACATAGCCTGCAAACTTAAATGAAAAAAGATGAAGAGTCAGTAAAAGGGAAGCATTTGAAGAATTCCTCCAATATTGCTAAACAAAACAAAACAAAATCTTGCCATATTATTTAAATTGCAAAAAAAAAAAAGACAAACAGAAACAAGGAAGAAAAATACTAGTACTGTGGAAATAAAATAAGAAAAGAATATGAAAAACTATTGAGGGAGGCCAAAATGACCAGCCTTAAGAAAACAGGAAGGCCTAACAAACTGGCTAGCCTTGAGAAGTTTGTCAGAACCATAAATATGCCAAACCCCAGCTGCAGTAGGTACCAGATAAAGGCCAGGAAAACCCCAATAAATATATCAAACAACAGGCCAGGAAGACCCCAACAATATAGATTTGTCAAAGTTCCAAGAATAGTAGGAAGCAGATAAGAGCCATACATGCAGGCAAAATTCCAAAGATAGTATGTAGTAGATAAGGTGGCTGGAAAACCATGCCTACAGAAAAGTATTTAAAGCCCAGCCTGTCAGAAGCAACTCGGAACTCTGATGGTAGAGGTTCCCACTGCTGCGCGCGTATTAGTTCCGTAATAAATGGCTTTCTCCTTGCCTGATTACATTGTTTGTGGACTTCCTTGGTGGCGGGTGGAAACCCGGACCTTAACACTATCAGGTTAAAACAACAAAAGAAAAACCTTGGAAAGATTTTTTAAAAATACATAATGAAATAATGTTTGGAAATGACCAAATAAAATAATGTTAATAAAATAAAATAAAACACATAATAAGATATTAGGGCAGTGCTTATATCTTCACTTCTCAACAACTGATAATTCATGCATTGAGATGCTGTTAAGGTCCAGGATTTCACCCACCACCATGGAAGTCCACGAACAATGCAAACTGGCAGAGAAAGGCCATTTATTGAACTGATACGCGCATCAGTGGGAAGCTCTATCATCAGAGTTCCGAGTTGCTTCTGACAGGCTGGGTTTTTTATACTTTTCTGTAGGTACCTGACCATTCTTGGAATTTTGCCTGCACGTATGGCCCTTATCTGCTTCCTACTAGTCTTGGAGCTTTGACAATTCTATATTGTTGGGGTCCCCCTGACCTGTTGTTTGACATATTTGTTGGGGTCCTCCTGGCCTTTATCTGGTACCTACTGCAGCTGGAGGTTTGGCATATTTACGGTTCTGATAAGTTTCTCAAGGCTGACCAGCTCATTAGGCCTTCCTGCTAGGATTTGGTATATTTACGGTTCTGACAGGTCAGCTTGTTAGGCCCTCAAGTTTGGCCATTTTCCGGCCTCCCTCAATGCAGTAGAATAAAAGGATAATTGCGCAAGATCTAAAAAGATAGAAATAAGTTATAAGTGAGAGCTAAAACTTGTTAATTCAGAAATTTTAAATTGCATGAGGAATATATAGAAGTCAAAGGAAAAATAAACATTAAAATCAAGGATCAAATAATAAAAATTCTAAATAGAAAGAAAATAGAATTCTCCAACTGATAAATAGTCAGAGATTGTGAATAGGCAATTTTCAGAGGAAGAAAGGCAAGTTATCAATAGTCATCTAAAAAATGTTCTAAATCACTATTATACAAATTATAACAACTCTGAGGCATCACCTCATATTCATCAGATTGGAAAGATGACAAAAAAGGAAAAAGACAAATGCTGTGAGCTGAAGGAACAAAAGATACATTAATTTCATTTTTGTGGAACTGTAAACTAGTTCAACCATTCTGGGAAGCAATTCATAACTATCCCCAAAAGATTATTAAATTGTGCTAGTGATATAATTATCAGATATAGTTCCCAAATGGATCAAAGTAAAAAGAAAAGGATGAAAATGTACAAAATAATTTATAGTATCCCATTTTTGTGTTGGCAAAGAATTGGAAATTGAGAGGTTGTCCATCAATTGGGAAAGGGTTGAACAAATGTTATATAAATGTGATGGAATATTATTGTGCTATAAGAAATGATGAAGAGAACAATATCAGAAAAGCCTGGGAAAACTCATATCAACTGATGCAGAGAATTTTTAGAGCCAGAAGACAAATTTGTATAATAATTACAGTAAAGATAAACTTTCAAAGGCTTAGTAATTTTATTAACTCCATAACCAACCATAATTCCAAAGAATTCAGGATGCAACATACTAAGGACCTCCAGATAGATAACTAACAGACATAGATTACAAATCATGATACATGAACATAAATACAATTTTATTATGCTGGAAGAACTCAAGCCTACTGAAGGCAGAAAAGTATTCAAAGACTTACGTCACCTGATATGAAGTGAAGTAGAGGCAAGAAAAAAATGTAATTCTTTAAAAAATCAAAAAATAATTGAAACTGAATATTGAGAAATAATTTTTAAAAATTCTCCCCCAAAACTCACTTTCCAAAAAAACACTTAAATGCATGAATGTACACACATATAGACACTGACTTTTACAAAGGTTCCATACAAAGAGTTTATATGTAAATATTGTGAGACTCAAATGAGAAAATGGACTTTGAAACTTTAAACATGATATAAATAATAGCCATTATTAGTCTATAATTGTACATTTTCGTTCCCTGAGTCTTCTAGTGAACTCCTATTGAGTTCAATGTATATAAAGCAATACAGAAGTCAGCTCATAAATATTTAACTATCAAGGTCCCACTCCCCCATAAAAGGACACACACACACACCTCTTTATAATTAATCTGCATTATTAACACTTTATTAAGTCTAGAAAATCAACAAAACATTAAGTCAATTCCTGATTTGTAGAAATTAAGATTTAATCATCAGCTCTTGCAAACTGATTAGATCTTAATCTAATACACCCCTGGGTCCACAAATATGAAACTTTGCCTAACACATAAGATTGGAGGAGGGGAGCTGTTAATTGGTTTAGCTGGGTTTTTTCCTGTTTTTCCTCTTTCTTTTTAAAAAAAGATCTTTATTTGTGGTAGCTTTCTCAGAATTGGAGAGGAAAAGATCCTGGAAATTTAAGTTGTAAAGACAAAAAGGTCAGTAAAAGTATACATATAAATACATACAAATTTAAAAGATCGAGTAGAAAGAAAACTGCCTATGTATAGCCTTCAAACAAGGATAGCTAAATGAAAAAAATAATATAATTTCATGCTTCCAGTTCAAAGGAGATAAAATCTAATCAATTAGGCAGGTGTAAAGCCTTGTACAGTTTCCCCATTGTTATGATATTATATGTTAGATAGTCTTAGAAATGATAATAATACAAGCAGCAAAAATACAATAAAAGTAAATTTAAGTTATAAAATTGGGTAAAAATTCAAAAATATATTATTCCATTTGCTGATGGCATGATGGCCTAACTAAAAAAAAACAAACAAACAAACCAGATTCAGCAAAGTTATTAATAATAACTCTATCAATAACTCTAAGGTAGCAGTATGATGGGAGCAACCTCCTAAAGCAAATAAATCTATTTTTTTCTCTTTGAAAAACATTAAACCTGTCCTTGAGATTTAATTGGAGCAAAAGACAAAGACTATAGTCAGGACACTAGGGACTTTATATTGCAGGCTAGCAGCATGAACAATAACAACTCAGGAAAGCTATGTTCAACATTGCACTGTATCCATCAGTTAGTCAACAAGGATTCATTAAACTCCTGCTATATGCCAGGCACCATATTAATGTTGGGTACACAAAGAAAGGCAAATGGCTCTCCCAGTGCTCAAGGAGCTCACAGTTTAATAGCATAGTGTAGTAGAATAGACAACATGAAAACCACTATGTACAAACAAGATCATCAATGAAAGATAATCAACAGAAGGGAGCCACTAGCAGTAATGGGCAGTGGCTTCCTGTAGAAAGTGGAATTTTAGCTGAAATTTGACAGAAAACAGGGAAGTCACAAGACAGAGATGAAGAGGGGCATATTTAAGGAATTAGGGGCAGCCAATGGCAATGCACATTCAAGAGAGTCAGTGTTAATGAGCCACAGAGTAAATAAATAAAGTGTAAGAAGACTGGAAAAATAGGAAGGGATCAGGTTATGAACGGCTTTGAATGCCAAAAAGACATCCTAATATTTGATCCAGGAAGTCAGAAGAAGTAATTATAATGTATTGCATAGAAGGGTAAGATGATCAGAATTAGTGAGTTCAATTTGACTCATAAGACCAGGGTAGTGGCTATGTCAAGAGGAGAGAAGAAGACATTACAAGAGAGTTTTCCTGAAGGTAAAATTTATAAAACTTGGCAACAGATTTGAATAAGGAGAGTGAGATAAGAAGTGAGAGGAGGACTCCAGTCTGAGTGCCCAAGAGGATAACGGTTTTCTCAGCAGTAATGGGAAAGATAGGAAGAGGGGAAGGTTGAATAAGAAAAATAATGAGTTCAGTTTGGGACATATTGAGTTTTAAATATTTATAGGAAGAGGCAATTAGGTAGCACAGTGACACCAGGCCTGGAGTTGGGAAAATCTAGGTTCAGATCTGACCTATTTGACTCTGGACAATTCATTTAAGCTCAGTTTACCAGCCTTTGTTGTTCTTCTGTTTTACAGTAAGACAGAAGATAAGGTTTGTTTTTTTAAAGATGCTTATAGGATATCCTGTTTGAGATGTCCAAAACCATGTGAAACTAGAGTTCAGCAGCAAATTGAGAGGGCCAAATAAGTAGATCTGAACATCGCTAGTATAGAAATAAGCATTGATTCTATGGGAGCTGATAATATCACATGAAATAGTATAGAGAAAGAAGAAAAGAGGGACTAGGAAGGAGCCCTGAGGGACACTTATAATTAGGGGAAATGACCTGGATGAAGATCCAGCAAAGAAAGGTAGAAGGACTAGGAGAGAGTAATACTACAAAAACATAGAGAAGGGAGTATCAATGAGAAGAGAGTGATTGAAGAGAGTGACATTGACATTGTTTAGGAGCAACAAAAAGGACAGAACACCAGACCTGGAGTCAGGAGGACCAGAGTTTAAATCTGGCTTCAGACATTTCCTGGGTAACCCTGGGCAAGTCACTTAACTCAGTTTGCCTAATCCATGCCCTTGTATTAGACTTATTAGTATAAAATGTAAGGATTTAGATTTTTCTAATTAAAAAAAAAGGCTAAGTTCAGGAATGATGAAGTTTGAGAAAAGGTCATTAGATTACTAGCTTTGGTGAGAGCAATTTCAGTTGAATAATTAGGTCAGAAACCAGATTATAGAGAAATAAGAAAAGAATGAGAGGAAAGTAAGTGGAGGCACCTAATATAGATGACCTCAAGGAATTTAGCGACAAAAAGAAGAGAGATATGGGACAGTAGATATTGGGATAAATGGACTGAGGAAGGGTTTTTTTGAGGATGAGGTATAGATGGGCACATTTGTAGATAAAAGAGAAGCAAGCAATAGATAAAGATTGATGATAAGAAACATGAAGATAATAGAAGGGACAATCTTCCAGGGAAGCTGAAATGGAATGGGGTTAATTATGTTTTTTAGAGGAGTTTAAGTCCTACCTCATCATATGAGATAGTAAAGGTGCACATAGTGGTAGATGTTTTTTCTCAATGTTTTTCTGTGAAGAGACCCAGAGGATTTTGTTTTTGTTTTTGTTTTTGTTTTTGCCAAAAGGAGTCTATCTGTTACAGAAATGTCAGGAAGTCCTCTTCTAAGGAAAGAAGTCAGAATTTTTTTTTTTAGTGGCATGTCTTTCCCTCCTACCCCAGCAGCAAAAGTCAAATACTGAAGAATTCGGCTTTGATCCCTTGCTGGGACTAAAAGTATTTGTATTGATTGTCGTTCTAGAAGAAAAGGTTTTTGAATGTGGAAACTGCACCAAGCTTTAAAGGAATTAACTGTGATGTAAATTGACTTCACTGTATCTTGTTGGCTTAAAAGGAATAATATTTGTACTTTATGTGAAATTTGTGCATAAAGAAATAACTTTTATTTTGGAAAAAATACTGCTGAAGGAACTACTTGAGGCTTTTTATGTTCAAGACATTGAAGTCATATTTAAAAGGACAGTGCTGGATTCTTTAGTTGGAGGTTGGAGATAAAGATAAACGTATCTCACATAAAGAGGGGAATGCATCGGTTTCAAAAGTTTAAAAAATGACAGCTTCTGCTTTCATTTCAGGACTACTCCTTCTCATTCCCCTCTCCTGTCCATCTCTCTGTCTCTCTGTCTCTCTCTGTCTCTCTGTCTCTCTCTGTCTCTGACTCTCTCTGTCTCTGACTCTCTCTCTCTCTCTCTCTCTCTCTCTCTCTCTCTCTCTCTCTCTCTCTCTCTATTTCTCTCTCTCTTTCTTCCTCCCCCTCTCCCTGTAAGCAGTGAGTGAGAGGCCTCTTTGGATCTGGCAGAATTAGTGATGGCTTGCTCATGGCAGATAGAGAGCATTTCTTGATCTAAAGGAACCTCTAGCCACCTCTTTGGTTCTGTGTTTCTCTGAGCTTTGGTGAGGAATATTGAGCTTGACTTTTCTAGTGTAGTCTTTTGCATTAAAGTTGTCAGGAGTTTCTGGATCCCAGTGTGGAGACACTGAAAGCAACAGTAATTTCTTTCAGTGGAGAGAATGAGAGGAATCCATGATCTGAGCTGGTTGATCAGAACATCTTGACATTTCCTAGGTCAGTGATGGTGAATCTTTTGGATTCTTTTGGAATGGTGAATCTTTTGGAACTTTTTAGGGATCCTATGCCATACCCCACCCCTACCCACCCAGACTGTGTCCCCATGCCCCACTCCCTATTGTGTGCCATGCCTGGCACCCAACTGTGTGCCCCATCCCCTGACTATGTGCAATGCCCCACCCACTCCTGCACTGGGGAGCAGGGCCAGGGGTGGGGCCAGGGGCAGGACTAGGATACAAGCTGGCCAAGTCAGGGCCAAGCTCCATAGGAAGGCTTTTACTATATATTCTATCACTACGTTATATACTATTTGGACTGCATTTTCTTAGTATTCCTTTTGTCAGTTTACCTATGGATCAAAATGTGACTTTTTTTAGAAGTATCTTATAAATAGTGAAGGAGCCCCAAGCAGGGAGCTGCTTGGTCAGTACAGCACATATCACTATAGAACATCTGGCCACAGACAGACCCCTGTCAGGGAACCTAAATGTGACGACGGCCAAAAAGTAGATTCCAGGAGAAACTTGTGGGCCACGTATGGTGGCTAGTGATATGGTGACAGGCATTGGGTATAAAAGACTCTGCACTCTCAACTGCAGGCGGAACTCTTGTGCTGAGCTTCCCCTGGTGGGTACCAGAATAAAGGACCCTTCTGCTTGATTGCATTGTCTGTGGGTTTTCCTTGGTGGTGGGTGACGAACTGGACCCTAACATTTGGGGGCTCATCCTCTTCGTCCCCACCTCGGAACCCCTAGACAAAAGGGCAAAAGGCACTGCCTTGGACCGGACCTTCAGGTGAGCCAAGTGGGGTGTGGGAGTGTGTGTGAGTGTGGTGACCGAATGTGTATGGGGGAGAAGAGGACCCTCGATGAGCATATGGCTTGGTGGAGGATTCGTCCTTGCAATTTGTACAAGGCCTCCTTATGCCAAGCTCCATGGCCTATCCCTTTCTGGGGTGAGGGGTTCGCCCCCCGGCATCGGTCTGACCCTCCCACCTGTTTCTGAGTGCGGACTAGGGATTACTGCAATTCTGTGTCCTTCGCAAGAAGGCCAGTCGGGAAACTGAGGAAGCGTCTGTGATCAGCGGTGGGGAAAGGATGTGGTCCAGGGCATATGCCGAGATCAGAACTTTCAGGTGGTTAGAGGCTTCTGAGGACAGAGGTCTGACTCTGTCATATGGAGTTAAAGTCTCCATCAGGTTGAGAGAGCCTTGAGCATGGAGCTCCGTGTCTCCGCCAGGTGGACACTGCTCTCAACTGGCTTAAAGGGAAAGGGAAAGGGGTTCAAGTCCCTTTTGGGAAGATATTGCACCCCTAAGGGAGACCGGGGGATGCCCCGCAATCTCTAGGTGACTTTTACAGCCCTAGAAGACCCTCATAAACACACTGGGTCTTTTTGGTCGCATGGGAGGGACTGGGCAGCCAGCCTCTGACGAGTGGTCACCGGTATCGGAATTTTTTTCCCTTTCTGGTATCACCCCCCTTCTTGTCCTAGTCTCCTTGGCCTATCTCCTCATCCTCTCCTTAACCTCAGGACCCAATATGGGTCAAAGCCAGTCCACCCCCCTAGATCTGGTCCTCCAACATTATGCTGACTTCAAGTCAAGAGCCGAAAACCTAAGCCTGATAGTTCATAGGGGAAGGTTACAGACTCTTTGTAACATAGAGTGGCCCACCTTTGGGTGCAGGTGGCCCCAAGGAGGTATTTGGCAGAACAGTGTCATCTCTGCCATCCAGGGGTGGATCCTCCTCCCTGGACCAGAAGGGCACCTGGACCAGGTCCCTTATATTTTAACCTGGCAAGACTTAGCCCTAGATCCCCCACCTTGGCTGAAACTTTATACAGAGGATGTCCACGTCCTAGTGGCTTCACTAGACGATAGGACCAAGTCCAGGGAACAGCCTGAGAAATCTGATCTTGAAAAGCCCTTTCCGCCTCCTATCCTCCTGCCACCCGAGGAACCCCTCCCTGACTCACCCCTACCGCCCCCTCCCTATAACCCCCAGTTGTACCCTCCCCTCCTCCTTGATGGAAACGAGGCAGCAGCGATACAGGGAGCAAACGTACCCAGCCCTCCCCCAGCCCATCGCACCAGAGGCCGAGTACCTACAATGCCACTGCCACTTCCCATTCTAGCGGAAGCTCCCTCCTCTACCACTGTCCTACCAGTTCTCACCATCGGGCCCATGGTGGAAGGGGGTCCCCTTGTCTTTCAGTACTAGCCTTTCATGTCTTATGACTTGTATAATTGGAAACATCAAAACCCCCCTTTCTCTGAGCAGCTCCAGAAACTAATAGACTTGGTCGAGTCTTTTTCTCACCCAGAGTCCCACTTGGGATGATTGTCAACAGCTACTCCGCACACTGTTCACTAGTGAGGAGTGCGATCAGATAGTTGCTGAAGGGAAAAAGCTAGTCCTTGGGAACGATGGAAGACCCACCACCGATCCTGTGTGCCTCGCCACAGCATTCCCCACTGAGAGGCCTGACTAGAACTTCACCACTGATCAAGGTAGGGAGCATCTTCAGTCCTACCGCCAGACTCTCCTTGCTGGGTTTCAGGCAGCAGCCTGCAAAACCCACCAATTTGGCTAAAATTGATTCTGTTAGGCAGGGCCCCTAGGAGACCCCCGCCACATTTCTTGAGCAGCTGCAGGAAGCTTTTCGCATCTATTCCCCGGTGAACCCAACAGCACCCAATAGCCAGACAGCTGTTCTTCTTGCTTTTGTCAATCAGTCAGCCCCTGATATTTGCAGGAAGCTCCAGAGGGCCGACGCATTTATAGCCCAATCTCTAACCAAATTACTTAAAGTAGCACAGAAAGTTTTTAACTCCCGTGAAACCCCTGAGGAATGAGCTGACAGGCTAAGACAGGAGGACATTGCTAGACAGGAACAGAGACAGAAAGAGACCGAAGAATGAGAACTCAAGTGTTTGCAGAACCTCCAGTCCAGGGAAGAGAAGGCTAGAAAGCAGCTAATGCGAACCCAACAACAAACAACCTGGGTCCTCGTGGCAGCTCTAACCCAATCCCAGCCCCCTCCCCTTGGTGGGCAACCGCCTGACCGGTGCCCACGGGGCCCTTGTTTCCTCTGCGGGAAAATTGGCCACTGGCAGAGGATGCCCCCAGAGGATGCAAGGCGGAATGAGGCAAGGCCGGCAGGCCCCCCCCCCCTCAAGGCACTGGGATAGCCCCTCCAACACTGATGGGGGACGGCCCAATAGGAATGTTATCGCCTTTGCTGAGGATGACTGAAGGGGATGGGTCTCAGGCCCCCTTCCTGAGTCCTGGGTAACGGCTTACATTGAGGGGAAACCTCTTCCCATGCTTGTGGATACCGGAGCCGAACATTTGATCCTCCTGTCACCCTTGGGGAAGACCAGCTCCAAAACCTCCTTGGTCCAAGGGATGACGGGGTCCCCTGGACCACAGCGCGGACTGTCAACCTGGGAATCTGCCAAGTTTCCCATTCGTTCCTCATCATCCCTGAGAGCCCGGCTCCCCTTATCGGGCGGGACCTCCTTAACAAGATTGGGGACCACATTCACTTTTCTCGTGGGACTGTGTCCCTTACAGATGATTCTGGGGCCCCTCTCATGGTCCTTACCCTAGCCCTCCAAGATGAACACCTTTTATATTCTGACCCAGCCCCCCTGGACTTTCCCCACCATGTGCGACCATGGGTGGATTCCATTCCTAAGGACTGGGTGGAATTTTCCGGAGTTGGGCTGGCCATAAACCAACCACCCATTATCATCCCCCTCAAGAGTGGGGCCACCCCTATATAGGTTAAACAATACCCGATGTCAGCCAAGGCCAGAAATGGCATTCAACCTCACATTAAGCGCCTTCTGGCCTCCGGGATCCTCACACCTTGCAAATCTCCATGGAACACCCCACTCCTCCCCGTCCGTAAACCAGGCACAGGGGATTACAGGCCCATTCAAGACCTGCGGGAAGTCAACAAGCATATTGAGGACGTCCACCCCACCGTCGCAAACCCATATACTCTCCTTAGCAATCTACACCCTTCCCTGGTGATATACCACTTTAGACTTAAAGGATGCCTTCTTCACCCTCCCACTGGCCGCTGTTAGTCAGCCCATCTTTGCCTTTGAATGGTTCTTCCCTGAAACCCACTCGACCATTCAACTCACCTGGACTCGACTTCCCCAAGGGCTAAAACTCAGCCCGACCATCTTTAGCAACGCTTTGGCGGAAGATTTGAAACCTTTTCTCCAGCTACACCCCTCTGTGACTCTTTTTCAGTATGTAGATGACTTGCTGATTCCCTCTCCTACAGAGGAATCCTGCAAGGAGGCTACAAGAGACCTCTGATGGATAAAAGGGAAGGAAGGACGGCCTGTTGGGTCTTTCTTCCAGGACCGTGCTGGTAACTTGCTTTTACCTAGAATCACTGGCCAACTTTTAACCACCCACCTCCACCATCTCATGTACCTGGGTGCTAAAAAACTCCACGAACTACTCCAGAAAGAATGGATTCGTTTCCAAGGCTCTCTGTCCTTCCTAACAGAATTGGTCGACAAGTGCACCGCCTGCCAGCTGACCCGGCCCGCAAACCCAAATTCACACTCCGGAACCCGCCTCCGCGGCACCCGACAGTGTGAGCATTGGGAGCTTGATTTCACTGAAGTATGGCCTGGCAAATTTGGATTCCGGTACCTCCTAGTTCTTGTAGACACCTTCACAGGGTGGCCTGAAGCCTTTGCAACAAAGACTGAGACCGCCCAGGCAGTCGCTAAAATCTTGCTGGAAGAAATAATCCCCCGGTTCGGGGTGCCCTCCTCTATAGGCTCAGACAATGGCCCTGCATTTATGGCCAAGACCTTACAGGCGCTGGCAGGGGGTCTCGGGGTCAAATGGAAATTACACTGTGAGTATAACCCCCAGAGTTCAGGACAGGTGGAGAGATTGAATTGGACCCTAAAAGAAATCCTTACTAAACTCTCTTTGGAGACTGGCCGGGACTGGGTGATGCTCCTTCTCCTAGCCTGCAATATCCCTGGGCCCCTCTCCCTCACCCCTTATGAAATCCTTTATGGTTCCATCCCCTCTGTCCTCTCTGCTTTCCCGAATGCGACTCCTGGGAACCCCTCATTGCAGGACTTTTGTCCTCTCCCTCTCCCAGATCCAGTCTGACCTCTGGCCGAGGCTCCAGGCATGATTCCAACCTTCCCCCCATGACCCTTTTAAACCCGGGGATTGGGTCTGGGTCAGCACTGCAAGGCCAACCTTCAGCCTCGATGGAAGGGGCCCTATGTAACCCTCTTTGTCACACCTTCAGCCCTTAAGGTTGATGGATTTGGCCCTTGGATCCACCACTCCCACGTGAGAGCTACAGACCCACCAAAGGCTACTGAAGTTTGGACAGCCGCTTCCCATCCTGACACTCCTCTGAAGCTTAAACTTCACTGGACAGCATGACTCTCCCCTTGCTCCCCCTTTCTCTCGGTTGTTTTCTCTTCCTCCTACAGGCTGGGTCCTCAAACCAGCCATGGAAATGGACCCTCAGTAGCTGGGAACAGGACAAAACCCTACTCTCGGTGGTCACCTCTACAGCCCCGACTTTTGCCATCTACCCCTGTGACTTGGTCCCATCCGGACCACGGGCCCGGGACAGAGGAAACCAACTCCCATCCCAGCTCCCTGGAAACCTTGCCCCCAGTATATCTTTGCCCCGCCTCCAACCCTGGGAAGTCATACTGCAACTCTCCCAGTCATTATTACCGTGTGTATTGGGGATGTGAGGCTTATGCTTCCTCATGGACAGCTTCCCGCCCAGATGAATGGATCTCAGTCGGCAGAGTCTCCAGCCTGGACAAGATTCAGTGCACGAAACCCCCAATTGTACCCAGAATCTGTCCATCCTCCATCATGGCTCTCTTACAGCAGGAAGCTAAAAATCACAGTGATGTCCCCGGACCACAAGGGCTGGGTCGTAGGACGAACCTGGGGCATGAGGTTCTGGGAGGACGGGGCAGACAGAGGCTGGCATTTCCAAATCAAAAAGGAACTTTATAACCCCCAGTGGCCTTGGGACCCAACCTCATACTTAACCCGAACCCGCCTGCAGCCCCTGCACCAAGTAACCCCCTGCAGCCCCTTTACCGAATAGCCCCCTTAACCCGAAGCCTCCTGCAACTCACTCACCTAACAACTCCCATCCTGCGAACCCTCCAACTTCCCCCAAAACCCCCGACCCTGATCGTCCCATTGCAACCAACCCCTATTTCAGCCCTTAACCATTCCTCCTCCAACGTCACCAAGCACTGCTGGATCTGCTTAGTCGCATCCCCGCCCTATTATGAGGCTTTCAGCCTAAATGTCTCTCACAACATCTCACAGGAAGAAAACCCAATGCAGTGCCACTGGAGTGAGTCAGGCCCTGGGAATCACCGCTAGGGCATAACTATTTCTTCAGTGATGGGGCGCGGCCACTGCATAGCAGGGAGATCCAGCCGCCCTGACCCCCGCTTTTGTTGTTTTTTTTTTGTTTGTTTTGTTTGTTTTGTTTGTTTTGTTTTGTTTTGTTTTTTTTAAACATTATTTTATTTGGTCATTTTCATACATTGTTCATTGGAAACAGATCATTTTCTTTTCCTCCCCCCAACCCCACCCCTTCCCTAGCGGAGGAGCGATTCCTCTGGGTATCACATGTGTCCTTGCTCTGAACCCATTTCCTTGTTGTTGGTATTTGCATTAGGACTCTTATTTAGCATCTCTCCTCAATCATGTCCCCCTCAACCTCTGTAGTCAAGCAGTTGCTTTTCCTCAGTGTTTTTACTCCTTCAGTTTGTCCTCTGCTTGAGGATAGTTTAGTTTTTTAGGGGTTTTTTTGTTTGTTTTTGTTTTTTCTGTAGATCGCTGCAGGTTGTTCAGGGAAATTGTAAAGCCATTACTAGAGAAGTGTACAATGTTCTCCTGGTTCTGCTCCTCTCACTCTGCATCACTTCCTGGAGGTTGTTCCATTCTCCATGGAATTCTTCCACTTTATTATTCCTTTTAGCAAAATAGTATTCCTTCACCAACATATACCACAATTTGTTCAGCCATTCTCCAATTGAAGGGCATCCCCTCATTTTCCAATTTTTGGCTACCACAAAGAGAGCTGCTATGAATATTCTTGCACAAGTCTTTTTCCTTATTATCTCTTTGGGGTACAAACCCAGCAGTGCTATGGCTGGATCAAAGGGCAGACAGTCTTTTAATGCCCTTTGGGCATAGGTCCAAATTGCCCTCCAGAATGGTTGGATCAATTCACAACTCCACCAGCAATGAATTAATGTCCCCACTATGCCACATCCCCTCCAGCATTCATTACTTTCCTTTGCTGTCATGTTGAACAATCTGCTAGGTGTGAGGTGATACCTCAAAGTTGTTTTGATTTGCATCTCTCTGATTATAAGAGATGTAGAACACTTTTTCATGTGCTAATTAATAGTCTTGATTTCTGTAACTGAAAATTGCCTATTCATGTCCCTTGCCCATTTTTCAATTGGAGAATGGATTGATTTTTTGGTACAACTGGTTTAGCTCTTTATATATTTGATATATATATACCTTTGTCAGAGGTTTTTGTTATGAAGATTGTTTCCCAATTTGTTGCTTTCCTTCTAATTTTAGTTACATTGGTTTTGTTTGTACAAAAACTTTTTAATTTGATGTAGTCAAAATTATTTATTTTACATTTTGTGACTCTTTCTAAGTCTTGCTTCATTTTAAAATCTTTCCCTTCCCAAAGTTCTGACATGTATACTATTTTGTGTTCACCTAATTTACATATAGTTTCCTTCTTTATATTCAAGTCATTCACCCATTCTGAGTTTATCTTGGTGTAGGGTGTGAGGTGTTGATCCAAACCTAATCTCTCCCACACTGTCTTCCAATTTTCCCAGCATTTTTTATCAAATACTGGATTTTTGTCCCAAAAGCTGGGGTCTTTGGGTTTGTCAAAGACTGTCTTACTGAGGTCATTTACCCCAAGTCTATCCCACTGATCCTCCTTTCGGTCTCGTAGCCAGTACCAAATTGTTTTGATGGCCACTACTTTGTAATATAGTTTGAGATCTGGGACTGCAAGACCACCTTCCTTTGTATTTTTTTTTTCATTATTTCCCTGGATATCCTTGATCCTTTATTCTTCCAAATGAACTTTGTTATGGTTTTCTTTAATTCAGTAAAATAGTTTTTTGGTAGTTCAATGGGTATGGCACTAAATAGATAGATAAGTTTGTGTAGGATGGTCATTTTTATTATGTTAGCTCATCCCACCCATGAGCAATCAATGTTTTTCCAATTTTTGAGATCTAATTTTAATTGTGTGGAGAGTGTTTTGTAGTTGTGTTCATATAGTTCCTGTGTTTGTCTCAGCAGATAGATTCCTAAGTATTTTATATTGTCTGAGGTGATTTTCAATAGGATTTCTCTTTCTAATTCTTGCTGCTGAACTGGGTTGGAGATATATAGAAAAGCTGATGACGTATGTGGGTTTATTTTGTATCCTGCAACTTTGCTAAAGTTGTTGATTATTTCGATTAGCTTTTTGGTTGATTCCCTGGGATTCTTTAAGTAAATCATCATATCATCTGCAAAGAGTGAAAGCTTGGTCTCCTCATTGCCAATTTTAATACCTTCAATTTCTTTTTCTTCTCAAATCGCTACTGCTAGTGTTTCTAGTACAATATTAAATAAAGGTGATAATGGGCATCCTTTTTTGACTCCTGATCTTATTGGGAAAGCTTTGAGTTTTTCCCCATTGTAGATGATGTTTGCTGATGGTTTTAGGTATATACTGTTCATTATTTTTAGGAAAGGCCCTTCTTTCCTATGCATTCTAGTGTTTTCAATAGGTGTGGGTGTTGTATTTTGTCAAAGGCTTTTTCTGCATCTATTGAAATACTCATGTGATTTTTGTCGGTTTGCTTGTTTATATGGTCAATTATGTGGATGATTTTCCTAATATTGAACCATCCTTGCATTCCTGGAATGAATCCTACCTGATTGTAGAGGATAAACCTTGTGATGACTTGCTGGAGTCTTTTTGCTAGTATCCTATTTAAGATTTTTGCATCTATATTCATTAGGGAGATTGGCCTATAGTTTTCTTTCTCTGTTTTTAACCTGCCTGGCTTTGGGATCAGTACCATGTTTGTGTTGTAAAAAGAATTTGGTAAAACCCCTTCTTGGCTTATTCTGTCAAATAGTTTGTATAGTATTGAGGTTAGATGTTCTTTGAATGTTTGATAGAATTCATTTGTGAATCCATCTGGACCTGGGGATTTTTTCTTAGGGAGTTCTTTGATGTCTTGTTCAATTTTTTTTTCTGATATGGGGTTATTTAGGTAATTTATTTCTTCTTCTTTTAGTCTAGGCAATTTATATTTTTGTAAGTATTCATCCATATCACTTATATTGCCATATTTTTGCCATATAATTGGTCTCCCTTTTCATCTTGGATACTGTCAATTTGGTTTTTTTCTTTCCTTTTTTTAATTAGACTGAGTAGTACTTTGTCAATTTTAGTTGTTTTTTCAAAGTACCAGCTTCTAGTCTTATTTATTAAATCAATAGTTCTTTGACTTTCAATTTTATTAATTTCTCCTTTGATTTTTAGGATCTCTAATTTAGTCTTCATCTGAGGATTTTTAATTTGTTCACTTTCTAGTTTTGTAATTTGCATGCCCAATTCATTGACCTCTCCCCTTCTTAATTTGTTTATATAAGAAGTCAAGGATATAAATTTCCCCCTGAGTACTGCTTTGGCTGCAACCCATAGGTTTTGAAAGGATGTCTCACCATTGTCATTTTCTTCAATGAAGTTATTAATTGTTTATATGATGTGTTCTTTAACTAGCTGGTTTTGGAGCATTATATTGTTTAATTTCCAATTAATTTTTGATTTATCTATCCATGTACCCTTACTAATTATCATTTTTATTGCACTGTGGTCTGAGAAGGTTGCATTTATTATTTCTGCCCTTTTACACTTGTTTGCAATGATTTTGTGCCCTAGTACATGGTCAATTTTTGTAAATGTACTATGTACTACTGAAAAGAAGGTGTATTCCTTTTTGTCCCTATTTATTTTTCTCCATATGTCTACTAACTCTAATTTTTCTAAGATTTCGTTTGCTTCTCTCAACTCTTTCTTATTTATTTTTTGATTTTATTTATCTAGTTAGGATAAGGGAAGGTTCACATCTCCCACTAGTATAGTTTTTCTATTTCATCCTTGAGTTCCTCTAGTTTTTCCTTTAAAAATTTGGATGCTCTGCCATTTGGTGCATACATATTGAGTACAGATATTTCCTCTTTCTCTATACTAACTTTTATCAGGATGTAATTACCTTCCCTATCTCTTTTAACTAGATTTATTTTTACTTTGGCTTTGTCCAATATCATGATTGCTACTCCTGCCTTCTTTTTTTTTTCTCCAAATTTCAATGCTGTTCTATCTACCTTATTTCTTTTTTTTTTTAATTTTAAAAATTATTTTATTTGGTTGTTTTCATACATTATTCGCTGGAAACAAAGATCATTTTATTTTCCTCCCCTCCCCCCCACCTTTCCCTCTCCCATAGCTGACACAGGATTCCACTGGTTATCACATGTGTTCTTGACTCGAAACCCATTTCCCTGTTGTTGGAATTTGCATTATAGTGTTCATTTAGAGTCTCTCCTCAGTCTTATCTCCTCCAACCCTATATTCAAGCAGTTGCTTTTCATCGGTGTTTTTACTCCCACAGTTTATCCTCTGCTTGTGGTGTAGTATTTTTTTAGATCCCTGCAGATTGTTCAGGGACATTGCATTGATACTAATGGAGAAGTCCATCACCTTCGATTGTACCACAATGTATCAGTCTCTGTGTACAATGTTTTCCTGGTTCTGCTCCTTTAGCTCTGCATCACTTCCTGGAGGTTGTTCCAGTCTCCATTGAATTCCTCCACTTTATTATTCCTTTTCACACAATAGTATTCCATCACCAACATATACCACATTTTGTTCAGCCATTCTCCAATTGAAGGGCATCCCCTCATTTTCCAATTTTTGGTCACCACAAAGAGCGCAGCTATGAATATTTTTGTACAAGTCTTTTTGTCCATTATCTCTTTGGGGTACAGACCCAGCAGTGCTATGGCTGGATCAAAGGGCATACATTCTTTTATCGCCCTTTGGGCATAGGTCCAAATTGCCCTCCAGAATGGTTGGATCAATTCACAACTCCACCAGCAATGAATTAATGTCCCCACTATGCCACATCCCCTCCAGCATTCATTACTTTCCATAGCTGTCATGTTAGCCAATCTGCTAGGTGTGAGGTGATACCTCAGAGTTGTTTTGATTTGCATCTCTCTGATTATAAGAGATGTAGAACACTTTTTCATGTGCTTATTAATGGTTTTTATTTCTTTGGCTGAGAACTGCCTGTTCATGTCCCTTGCCCATTTGTCAATTGGAGAATGGCTTGATTTTTTGTACAATTGATTTAGTTCTTTATAAATTTGAGTAATTAAACTTTTGTCAGAGGTTTTTATGAAGACTGTTTCCCAATTTGTTGCTACCCTTCTGATTTTGATTACATTGGTTTTGTTTGTACAAAAACTTTTTAATTTGATGTAATCCAGATTATTTATTTTGCATTTGTAACTCTTTCTAATTGTTGCTTGGTTTTGACGTCTTTCCCTTCCCAAAGGTCTGACATGTATACTATTCTGTGTTTGCCTAATTTTCTTATACTTTCCTTCTTTATGTTCAAGTCATTCACCCATTTTGAATTTATCTCGGTGTAGGGTGTGAGGTGTTGATCTAAGCCTAATCTTTCATACACTGTCCTCCAATTTTCCTAGCAGTTTTTATGAAATAGTGGATTTTTGTTCCAAAAGCTGGGATCTTTGGGTTTGTCATATACTGTCTTGCTGAGGTTGCTTGCCCCCAGTCTATTCCACTGATCCTCCTTTCTGTCTCTTAGCCAGTACCAAATTGTTTTGATGACCGCTGCTTTGTAATATATTCTGAGATCTGGGACTGCAAGACGACCTTCTTTTGTATTTTTTTTTCATTATTTCCCTGGATATCCTAGATCTTTTGTTCTTCCAAATGAACTTTATTATGGTTTTTTCTAAATCAGTAAAAATTTTTTTGGAAGTTCCATGGGTATGGCACTAAATAGATAGATTAGTTTGGGTAGGATGGTCATTTTTAATATATTGGCTCGTCCTACCCATGAGCAGTTAATGTTCTTCCAATTGTTCAAGTCTATTTTTAGTTTTGTGGAAAGTGTTTTGTAGTTGTGTTCATATAGATCCTGTGTTTGTCTCAGGAGATAGATTCCTAAGTATTGTATTTTGTCTAAGGTAATTTTGAATGGGATTTCTCTTTCTAGTTCTTGCTGCTGAGCTGTGTTGGAATTATATAGAAATGCTGATGACTTATGTGGGTTTATTTTGTATCCTGCAACTTTGCTAAAGTTGTTGATTATTTCGATTAGCTTTTTGGTTGAATCTCTAGGATCCTTTAAGTAGACCATCATGTCATCTGCAAAGAGTGATAATTTGGTCTCCTCCTTGCCTATTTTAATGTCTTCAATTTCTTTTTCTTCTCTAATTGCTACTGCTAGTGTTTCTAATACAATGTCAAATAATAGAGGTGATAATGGGCATCCTTGTTTCACTCCTGATCTTAATGGGAATGGATTTAGGTTATCCCCATTGCAGATGATATTAGCTGATGGTTTTAGATATATACTGTTTATTATTTTTAAGAATGACCCTTCTATTCCTATGCTTTCTAGTGTTTTTAATAGGAATGGGTGTTGTATTTTATCAAAGGCTTTTTCTGCATCTATTGAGATAATCATGTGGTTCTTGTTGATTTGCTTGTTGATGTGGTCAATTATGTGGATAGTTTTCCTAATATTGAACCAGCCCTGCATCCCTGGTATAAATCCTACTTGATCATGGTGGATGACCATTCTGATCACTTGCTGGAGTCTTTTTGCTAGTATCCTATTTAAGATTTTTGCATCTATATTCATTAGGGAGATTGGTCTATAATTTCCTTTCTCTGTTTTTGGCCTGCCTGGCTTTGGAATTAGTACCATGTTTGTGTCACAAAAGGAGTTTGGTAGAACTCCCTCTTTGCTTATTATGTCAAATAGTTTGTATAGTATTGAAATTAACTGTTCTCTGAATGTTTGATAGAATTCACTGGTGAATCCATCAGGCCCTGGGGATTTTTTCTTAGGAAGTTCTTTGTTGGCTTCTTGGATTTCTTTTTCTGATATGGGATTATTTAAGAAAACTATTTCTTCTTCTGTTAGTCTAGGTAATTTATATTTTTGTAAATATTCATCCATATCACCTAGGTTGGTATATTTATTGCTATATAGTTGGGCAAAGTAGTTTTTAATGATTGCCTTAATTTCCTCTTCATTGGAGGTGAGATCCCCCTTTTCATCCTTGATGCTGTTAATTTGCCTTTCTTCTTTCCTTTTTTTAATTAGATTAACCAGTACTTTGTCAATTTTGTCTGTTTTTTTCAAAGTACCAGCTTCTAGTCTTGTTTATTAGCTTAATAGTTCTGTCACTTTCTATTTTATTAATTTCTCCCTTAATTTTTAGGATCTCTAGCATGGTTTTCTTCTGGGGGGTTTTAATTTGTTCATTCTCAAGTTTTTTGATTTGCATTTCCAATTCCTTGATCTCTGTCCTCCCTAATTTGTTAATATATGCACTCAGGGATATGAATTTACCTCTAAGTATTGCCTTGGCTGCATCCCATAAGGTTTGAAAGGATGTTTCGCCCTTAGCATTTCCTTCAATGAAATTGTTAATTGTTTCTATGATTTCTTCTCTAACTAACCGATTTTGGAGTATCATGTTATATAATTTCCAATTAAATTTTGATTTGGGTCTCCATGTACCCTTGCCGATCAATATTTTTATTGCCTTGTGATCTGAAAAGGCTGCAGTTATTATTTCTGCTTTTCTGCATTTGAGTGCCATGTTTCTATGACCTAGTGTATGATCTATTTTTGTGAATGTGCCATGTGGTGCTGAAAAGAAGGTGTATTCTTTTTTGTCCCTATTTATTTTTCTCCATATGTCTATTAACTCTAATTTTTCTAAGATTTCATTCACCTCTTTACCTCTTTCTTGTTTATTTTTTGGTTGGATTTATCTAAATTTGATAGTGGTTGGTTCAAGTCTCCCACTAATATGATTTTACTGTCTATTTCCTCCTTAAATTCTCCTAGTTTCTCTATTAAAAATTTGGATGCTATACCATTTGGTGCATACATGTTGATTAGTGATATTTCCTCATTGTCTATACTCCCTTTTAGCAGAATATATTTACCTTCCCTATCCCTTTTGATCAGGTCTATTTGTGCTTTGGCTTTGTCAGATATCATGATTGCAACTCCTGCCTTCTTTCTATCAGTTGAGGCCCAAAAGGTCTTACTGCAACCTTTAATTCTAACCTTGTGAGTGTCAACCCATCTCATATGTGTTTCTTGAAGACAATATATGGTAGGGTTTGGGGTTCTAATACAATCTGCTATTTGTCTACATTTTATGGGTGAGTTCATCCCATTCACGTTCAAAGTTATGATTGTCATTTGTGCATTTGCTGGCATTTTGATATCTTCCCCTAGTTCTGACCTTTTTTCTTTAGCTTTTTCCTTTTGAACCAGTGATTTACTTTAGGTCAGTCCCCCTAGTCCCCTCCCTTGATATGCTTCCCTTTCTAGCCCCTCCCTTTTTATACTCCCTCCCCCTTCCCCCTCCTTAATTTTCCTTTCTTTCTTGCCCTAATGGATAAGATAGAATTCAGGATCCCACTGGATCTAGATGTTCTTCCCTCTCGGATTTGCTTTCACTGATAGTAAGGTTTAAGTAATTCCACTTCACTCTCTCTTCCTCTCCTTCTCATATGAGAGTTCTTCCCCTCCCCTTCCCATGTGTATCTTTATATAGGAAAGATTATTCTATTGAGTCCCCCCTTATTTCTTGAAGTTAATCTTAGTATTATCGAAGGTTCCCCCCTCCCTTTTCCTTTCTTTGCCCCCACTTTCCCCAAATCTTCTTAATGCCCCAATCTTTCCCTGTGCATGTTTCTTCTAACTACTCTTATGATGCTACAATTTATGAGAGTTACATAAAACATTTTCCCCACATATTAATATATATAATTTGATGTAAATGTAGTCCTTATAGAAGAGAGTTTGGCTTAAAGAAAAAGATAAGATTTATCTCCTTTTCCCTTTCTTTCATATTTACCTTTTCATATTTCTCTTGCTTTCTGTGCTTGGATATCGAACTTTCCACAGAGCTCTGGTCTTTTCTTAGCAAATGCTTGGAAATCTTCTATTTTGTTGAATGCCCATACTTTCCCCTGGAAGTATATAGTCCGTTTTGCTGGGTAGTTGATTCTTGGTTGGAGACCCAGCTCTCTTGCCTTTCTAAATATCGTGTTCCTTGCTTTGCGGTCTCTTAGTGTTTAGCCGCTAAGTCGTGTGTGATCCTTATGGGAGCCCCCTTATATATGAAGCTCCTCTTCTTGGCTTCTTGTAGGATTTTCTCCTTTTCTTGGAAGCTCTTGAATTTTGCAATTACATTCCTAGGGGTTGTCTTTTGGGGATTTAGTATAGAAGGTGTTCTATGAATCCTTTTTATTTCTATTTTGCCCCCTTGCTCCAGAATGTGAGGGCAATTTTCTTTTATAATCTCCTGTAGAATAATATCGAGTTTATTGTTCATCTCTGGTTTTTCTGGGAGACTGATAATTCGGAGGTTTTCTCTTCTCCCTCTGTTTTCCAGGTCGGTGACCTTCTCAGTGAGATATTTTATGTTTTCTTCTAATTCATTAATTTTTGGGGTTTGCTTTATTGATTCTTGCTGTTTTATCATCTCACTTTCTTCAAGGTGCTTAATTCTGGTTGTTAGGGACAGGTTTTGCTTTTCAGCCTTGTCTGCCCTTCTATTGGATGCTTCAAGTTCTTTTTCCAATTGAGCAATCTTATCTGTCAGACTGCTGATCTCTTTCTCCCATTTTTCTTTCCGGAAGGTTTCCATCTTTTGGATAAGTTCCAGTTTGAGATCTTCCAGATCTTGCTGATAGTTTCCATTTTGGGAGGCATATTCTGATTTTTTTTGGATTTCCTCCTCATTCTCTTCTTTTCCTTGGGTACTTCCACCATAAAAGTTTTCAATAGTCACTTTTTTACTTTTCTTCCTGGAGGCTTGATTTGGGGCCATGTGAGCCATCCCTTTCGTGGTTTTATTCCCCTTTCCGTTTTGGTCTGGGGTCTGGGTTATATGGGCGGTTTTTCTGTGAATTTAGGTTGCTTCAGACTAGTTCTTCCCAGCCTCCAAGGTTTCTTAGAGCGCTGGGTCCCTGATCACAGCCACACTGCCCAGGTGTTCAGCTCCGCCCAGATAATCAGTGTGGTCCACTCCTGGTGTTTAGCTCCACGGAGATGTTCAGCTCAGCTGCCCCAAGTACAGCTCCGCTGACCGCCGTAATCAGCGCCGGATTCTACAGTGAAACCGCCCTGAGACGTTTTTTCCTGGTAGTCCCCAGATCCCAAGGACCCTGGAGTGCCCCCCCCCAGACAGAGACGTTCCCCACTCACTCTCTGTCCCGGTGAGCGCTCAGGTAGCTCACTCTGGTTTGGTGGGGGAGGTGGGGTGGGGGAAGGGCGGCTCAGTTCACTCTTCTGTGCAAGCTTTTCCTCCTTATTATACTGTGGAAATGTTCAAGCCCCACGTACCTTCGCCTCTGTGGAGTACTGGGAGTACTGGGGTGTCCTCCTGTTCCTCCAAAGGTGATTTTTATGCTCCTTTGATGTAGTCTATTTCATTCGGTGCCGGGGAGAGGAAGCGTGTGGCATCTAGATTGCAGCCATGATTACCCAGAAGTGTCTCCTGCCTTCTTTTTATCATTTGATGCCCAATAGCTTTGGCTCCATCCTCTTACTTTCACCTTATGCCTATCTACCTTCCTCATGTGTGTTTCTTGCAGACGGCATATGGTAGGGTTTTGGATTCTAATCCACTCTGCTATTCGCTTGCATTTTATGGGTGAGTTCATTCCATTCACATTCAGAGTTATGATTACTAGCTGTGTATTTCCCAGCATTTTGATTTCTACTCCTAGTCCTGCCTTTTCTTCTTTCACTATTTCCTTCTATACCAATGTTTGTTTATAGTCAGCCCCCCACCCCCAGTCTCTCCCTTATTTTACTTCCCTTTATACCCCCCTCCCTTCTTATTCTCTTCCTTATTTTCCCCTGTAGTCTTTTTAAAATTCTCCCCCCACCCTCTCCCTCCCTTGTACTGCTTCCCTCCCCACCAGTCCATTTTTAATCCTTCTCCTCCCCTATAGGGCGCAGATCTATTCTCTTCCCCAATGGATTGGGTTGTTCTTCCCTCTTTGGGTAAGTTTCAAAGTATGTAGGAGTTGAGTATTTCCTGTGTCCAACCTCTTTACCCTTCCAGTGTATCGATGTTCTCCCCCCTCCCGCCATGAGCTTCTTTGTGACATATAAATTTACCCTCATTTGTTTCTTTTCCCATTTCTTTTAGTCATAACCTCTTTTCTATTTTAGCTCTAGTCATGTATATATATATATATATATATATATATATATATATATATATATACATACACATGTATATGTATTTATGTATGCATATATCTATATACCTATTTATATCTTGTCCTTTCATCCTATACAGTTTGTCACTGTTCCCTCTGAGTGTAATTCTTCTAGCTGCTCAGGTGATAGAGACAGTTTTTAAGAGTTACCAATGACCTCTTTTCTTATAGGGATACATATCATTTTAACTTATTGAGTCTCTTATACGATTTTTGTTGTTGTTTTGTTTGTTTTTTCCCCTCTTTTTTTAATTACCTTTTGATGATTTTTTTGAGTTCTGTGGTTGGATATCAAATTTTCTGTTCAGGTCTGGTCTTTTATTTATGAATGCTTCTGTTTTGTTGAATTACCATACTTTCCCCTGTAAGAATATAGTCAGTTTTGATGGGTATTTTATTCTTGGTTGTAGACCTAGTTCCCTTGCTTTCCGGAATATCGTATTCCATGCCTTTTTGTCCTTCAGTGTGGATGCAGCCAGATCCTGTGTTAACCTCACCGTGTTTCCATGGTATTTGAATGGCTTCTTCTTGGCAGCTTGTAATATCTGTTCTTTCATTTGATTGTTTTTGAATTTGGCTATAACATTTCTTGTTGTTGTCAGTTGGGGATTAAATACAGGGGGTGATCTGTGGATTCTTTCAATCTCCACTTTCCCCTCTTTTTCTAGGATCTCAGGACAGTTTTCCTGGATAATTTCCTCTAGTATTATGTCCAGGCTTTTCCTTTTGTCATGGTCTTTTGGTAGTCCAATTATTCTTAAATTGTCTCTTCTTGAACGATTTTCTAAATCGTCTGTTTTGTGAATGAGATGCTTCACATTTTCCTCAATTTTTTCATTCTTTTTGTTTTGTTTTATAGTGTCCTGCTGCCTTGTGAGGTCACTTGATTCTAGTTGTTGTATTCTGGTTCTTAAAGATTGGATTTCATCCTTAGTATTTTGGTCGTCTTTTTCCTTCTGGTCTGATTTTCTATGAAGATCGTCTTTCATCCTCTTTACCTCATCTTTTATCTCCTTTGCCTCATTTTCCAGCTGGATGATTTTGGCTTTCAGGACACTATTTTCTTGTTTTAGTTCCAGTGACTCTGTTTCCAGATGACTTATCTTAATTTTTAAGTTCTTTTCCCAAATTGTCTTCAGCCTCTCTTAGTTGTGTTTTGAGTTCTTCCACAGCCTGTATCCAATTCTCTGGGATTTCTGGTTTATCGTTTGCTGATCTCTCCCCCTCTGTTCCATTTGCTGAGTAATAGCTGTCTATTTGTTGTTTCTTTCTTCTTTTTCTTTTATTTGCTTAAATTCACCCCTTCTTTACACCCCGTATTTGTCTGTGCTCTTGTTCCTCTCATTTTCTTTGTTTTTGGGGGACTTCTATCAGTCTCCCCTCTTGGAGCTTTAACAGAAGATCTCTTGGTGTAGTCTCTGGGGGAGCATTGTTGGGGGTTTGAGCCTTCCTGTCCTCTGGAGGCTTTTGATTGGCTTAAAGTCCAGAAGTCAATGAGGATGGGTGGGGAGCCTGGGCTTCCCTGTGTTCTGAAGACTTTTGATAGGATTAGATTCAGCTGTTTTTTTTTCAGAAGACTCTGCTCTCTAAGTGGGGAGGGGTCGTGGCCTCCCTGGGCTCTGAGGGCTTCTGATGGGGTTAGTTTCAGCTTATTTGTACTGAATGAGCCCTAAAGCAAAAAACTTCCTCCTCCACAGTCTGTGTTGAATGCCTGGAGACTGGCCCAGGTTGCTTTCAAGGTAAGCTCTTCGCTGGCCCTGTTTCTGTTCTTTCAGAAGCTCTGAGGGCTCCTGATGGGATTAGGATCAGCTGGTGTGGGCCAAATGTTCCCCAAGCCAAAAAAAAAAAAAAACAACCTCCTCCTCCACAATCTGTTTTAAATGCCCAGAGACTGGCCCAGGTTACTTTCAAGGTAATCTCTTCGGAGCAACCCCTTTGTCGGCCCTAAGATTTCTCTCCTTTCAGTAGCTCTGAGGGCTCCTGATGGGATTAGCTTCAGATGGTGCCCCAAAGCTGGAACCTCCCTTGATACTCAGATGGAAGGACGCAGCCAGGAGGCTACAGGCTTCCCCCTTCTCTCTATGTTTCCCTGCTATCTGTGTTGGGCACCCCAGAGACTGGCTCAGGTTGCTTTCAGAATAGCCTTCAGAATAGCCAACCCTGAGGCCCTTTTGCCGGCCCTGAGGTTCCCACTGCTGCCGTGGGCTCAGCACTCTGGGTTTGGGGGGATGGGTCCTGGGACCTTCCTTCTGCCTGCCCCCTAGATCTGAGTGATCTAGGGTTTTGGCTTTTGGGGGGCCATACCTTTTGATCCAGGTCTGGGAGGAGGGTTCCCCGGGTCTGTCCTGTTGTTCAGCTTGAATTTTGGTTTCCTAGGAGCTTTCAGTTTGCAATCGATAAGGAAGGGTTTCTGAGGTCTGAACTTTCACAGCTTCTAAGCCACCATCTTGACCGGAAGTCCTCCCTGACCC
This sequence comes from Monodelphis domestica, assembly GCF_027887165.1. Taxonomy (NCBI): domain Eukaryota; kingdom Metazoa; phylum Chordata; class Mammalia; order Didelphimorphia; family Didelphidae; genus Monodelphis; species Monodelphis domestica. The sequence continues at coordinate 243,538,172 of NC_077228.1, read as the reverse complement.
CCGCTTTTGTGCAGCCACAACTCACCTCTCAGCTGGGAAATACCTTATCCCACCTGTGGGAGCACATTGGCTATGTTTCCGTTCTGGCCTGCAGCCCTGCGTCTCCCCTAACTCCCTCAATGACCACCACAAGTTCTGCACCCCTGTCATAATAGTTCCCAGAGTGAACTACTACAGTGAGTAGGACCTCCAGCAAACATGGGACCACATTTCGTCCCGATGTTGGAAGCGAGAACCTGTCACTGTAGCTGTTACCGTGGCCACCCTCTTAGCGGCTAATCAAGAAAGCTGTGAGCTATCTTTCCAAGCTCAAGAACCAAACTTCAACTGTAGTAAATTAATGCTACAAATACATGCCATCCAGGAATAAACTCCACCTATTTCTCAAAGCATGTTCCTAACAATTTGAGAATTCCCAATTATTAGGGTGTTTGAGGAAATGGAAACTTTAATATCACAATTTGCATTATGTGCTGATCATGGGAATTGTCACAAAGGAAGGAGGCCTCGAAAGGGAAATATCTCCAAGTCACAAAAGACACACCAAGCAAGGCTGTCACTTGCCATTGTTGTTCCACTCGAGGATGGTCAGGAAAATTCAGTCCAAAGTGAGCCTTGGGCTGCCTTCTCTATAACCATCATAGGACTTGCCCAGGGTCACACAGTTGGGGAGTGTCTGAGACCAGATTTGAACTTAGGACCTCCCATTTCTAGGCCTGGTTCTCAATTCACTGAGCTACCCAGCAGGCGGACTTAGAGTTCCAAATTGCCCTCCAGAATAGTTGGATCAATTCACAACTCCACCAGCAATGAATTAATGTCCCTACTTTGCCACATCCCCTCCAGCATTCATTACTTTCCTTTGCTGTTATGTTAGCCAATCTGCTAGGTGTGAGGTGATACCTCAGAGTTGTTTTGATTTGCATCTCTCTGATTATAAGAGATTTAGAACACTTCTTCATGTGCTTATTAATAGTTTTGATTTCTTTATCTGAGAACTGCCTATCCATGTCCCTTGCCCATTTATCAATTGGAGAATGGCTTGATTTTTTGTCCAATTGATTTAGCTCTTTATAAATATGAGTAATTAAACCTTTGTCAGAGGTTTCTATGAAGATTTTTTCCCAATTTGTTGTTTCCCTTCTGATTTTAGTTACATTGGTTTTGTTTGTACAAAAGCTTTTTAGTTTGATGTAGTCAAAATTATTTATTTTACATTTTGTGATTCTTTCTATGTCTTGCTTGGTTTTAAAGCCTTTCCCCTCCCAAAGGTCTGACATGTATAGTATTCTGTGTTTACCCAATTTACTTATGGTTTCCTTCTTTATGTTTAAGTCACTCACCCATTTTGAATTTATCTTGGTGTAGGGTGTGAGGGGTTGATCTATTCCTAGTCTCTCCCACACTGTCTTCCAATTTTCCCAGCAGTTTTTATCGAATAGTGGATTTTTGTCCCAAAAGCTGGGATCTTTGGGTTTATCGTATACTGTCTTGCTGAGGTCGCTTTCCCCCAGTCTATTCCACTGATCTTCCTTTCTGTTTCTTAGCCAGTACCAAATTGTTTTGATGACTGCTGCTTTGTAATATAGTTTAAGGTCAGGGACTGCAAGGCCCCCATCATATGTGGTTTTTTTTTTCATTATTTCCCTGGATATCCTTGATCTTTTGTTCTTCCAAATGAACTTTGTTATGGTTTTTTTCTAAATCAGTGAAGAAGTATTTTGGTAGTTCAATGGGTATGGCACTAAATAGATAAATAAGTTTGGGTAGGATGGTCATTTTTATTATATTGGCTCGTCCTATCCATGAGCAGTTAATGTTTTTCCATTTGCTCAAGTCTAGTTTTAGTTGTGTGGAGAGTGTTTTGTAGTTGTGTTCATATAGTTCCTGTGTTTGTCTCGGGAGGTAGATTCCTAGGCATTTCATTTTGTCTAAGGTGATTTTGAATGGGATTTCTCTTTCTAGTTCTTGCTGCTGAGCTGTGTTGGAGATATATAGAAAAGCTGATGATTTATGTGGGTTTATTTTGTATCCTGCAACTTTGCTAAAGTTGTTGATTATTTCAATTAGCTTTTTGGTTGAATCTCTAGGATTATTTAAGTAGACCATCATGTCATCTGTAAAGAGTAATAATTTGGTCTCCTCCTTGCCTATTTTGATGCCTTCAATTTCTTTTTCTTCTCTAATTGCTACTGCTAGTGTTTCTAGTATAATGTCAAATAGTAGAGGTGATAATGGGCATCCTTGTTTCACTCCTGAACTTACTGGGAATGCATCTAGTTTATCCCTATTTCAGATGATATTAGCTGATGGTTTTAGATATATACTGTTTATTATTTTTAGGAATGACCCTTCTATTCCTATGCTTTCTAGTGTTTTTAATAGGAATGGGTGTTGTATTTTATCAAATGCTTTTTCTGCGTCTATTGAGATAATCATGTGGTTCTTGCTGGTTTGCTTGTTGATGTGGTCAATTATGTGGATGGTTTTCCTAATGTTGAACCAGCCCTGCATCCCTGGTATAAATCCTACTTGATCATGGTGAATGATCATATATTCCATTTTTAACACCCTATCTATTCTTTGGCTATTGCCACAAGTATATTTATACAGATCAAAATGTAATCAAAATATCAACCAACAATCCCAGAATTCACATGAGGTAACTTTATCAATTAAATATTACTCAACTCATTTTATCATTCTGGACCTGGAGTGTTTGTAGTAAGATTCCACAACTGCAAACAAGCTTTTTTTTTTTTTTTGTCAGACAGGGCTGGCAATATTTGCCTGCTTGAGCACCTTAAACCCTCCGTTCCTACAATTAAAACATACTCATCTTTAAGTTCTATCACACAGCGGTTGTTAACTCTTTGAAGCCCCTATGTCAGTTCATAATGTTATAAGCACTTCTTTCCCCTTCCAGGGTGCAAGGAAGGAGTTAATAGCTTCTGAGCAATTTTATCCCAAGGCTGCTGGCCTTACCTTAGATTTTATTACTTAGCAACCCTGGCCCATCCGTCTTTAATCAGTGACTAGCTTACTGCAATTTAAAATTTTGAATTTATCAAACCTCTTTCATAATAATTTACTCTCAGTGAATTTTTAGTTTGAACTCCACAACTTCCAAATAACTTTGACTAAGTTCTTTAGCAATCTTTCAGTGTGTAACCAAACTGAAGTACAAAGCATTTAGATCCCTCATTTTAGTTTTCTTTTAGCTCAAAATATTGCTACATACTTGATTAAATTCCAGTTTATAATTTGTTGTATCATAATATCAACTAGTATCTCTATTCATTACTCTCATTGAAATGGAGCACTTCATAAAATGAATCCAAACACCCCAAAATCCAATTATTAACTTACATAGTTAGGTTATAAGATATAAAGTTGTTTCCTTTCACATGTACTTAATCACCTTTCCCTAGCTACATATTACCTGGCATTCCAGCCTGACCTCTCTGATATATCTGAAGCTAGACTATTTAATCCTCATGAAAAGCCCTCTCGATTACAGGGCTGGTTGAATTTGTATTGTTAAGGACATACAGGTTGTATGTCATATACCCTTAACCTATTTAGGTGGAAAAGTTAATCCTCTTCATAATATAATGTATACATATTTAGCATTCATTCAGGATTACTAATTTCCAGCATTTGGTATCTGAATATGTACATGTTCATTTCTAAATTAAAAATTCCAAAAAAAAATGTATTTTGCACATTTAAATATAATTCATATAACCTTGATCATTTAAAAATTTCCCCTTTTGTAAAATATCAATTTTTAGCACTTATCTCATTAATCCTGTGCAGAGAAAAAAACTCTTTGTGTGTAATATAATTACTTGCTGCTATTTCTGACAGCACATACATTAAAATAAATGTGATTTGAAGGATTCCTAAGTTCAAATTCTAGAATAAGTTCTTTTCAACAACACAAGTTTTTCTGAATGACTTTTACATCTATAAAGTAGTCAGTACAATTTCTGTCCATACAGAACAAACTTTCCTCTCTGTGTCAGGCTTGTTATCAATCACATTTAGACAATTCTAAAATTCACTGAAACCATTATGCATTGCAAGGTTTAACAAAGCAAACTTCTAATCAGGAGTTTTGTTGTAATACATTACATTTGTACCATATCAAAATCATTAGCAATCCACCCAAGTTGAGAATTAATTTTAAGTGAAGGTTTCTAACTGTGGAGTAAGAATCTCCCTTTTCTGTTCAGAATTTTCTCTCTTCCGCTCCTTTGGGGACCCATCCAAAGGGAGAAGGAGGGAAAAATCATTGAACGGGTGGTAATTGCACTCTCTCCTGCCCTGAAGCCTGCTGCAGGAGCAGGCACAGTGTTATTTCATCATAGCCTGCCTGGTTGGAACACAGGCAGAGGGAGCAGGGGTGCAAAATCTATTCTCCTTTGTGACCCTGCATCCCAAACTCCCCCCCTTTTTTTTCCCGTTAATCCAGCCACAACAAAGACTCAAAGAACCCTATAGGACACCCTCTCCCACACATCCACATACCTGCGTCCAAATACAGAAAGACACACGAGACAAACAGCAAAAGCCAGAAGACAAACAACAGAGACACGGACACGTAAACTACCCCGATCCTAGGAGCTTATCTTAAGATCTCATTTCTTATGTGTTTGACAAGCAGGCTGATTTTCAATTGTTGAGACCAAGAAGTTGCAAGGAAAGGTTTTACAAATGCTCAAAACAGCTTGGTTTTAATCAGTGAAGAAACCTGATGCCAGCAATTACTCCTCAGTGGCCGGATGCTTTTGGCTATCTCCGGCTATCTCCGACTGCCTCCGGCTGTCTGTCAGGGGCCTGCAGCCAGCGGTCAGCCACCCAATCCCTCCCTGTGGCAAAAAAAAAACCCAAACCTCAGTGTGTCTAAAAATCACCTAGAGATCATGGGGCATCCCCCAGTCTCTCCTAGGGGTGCAATATCTTCCCTAAAAGGGGACTCAACAACCCCTTTCCCAAACTAAACAGAGACTCGAATTCTGCCGGGGGAACTGGAATTCCCAAAAGTGCCAGGGTACCTGACAGAGACGCGAAATCTCGTGCTCAGGGCCCTGACAGCCAGATGGAGACTTGAACTCCATACTTAGGGGCCTCAAACACCCTGAAAGTTCCGAGTGCGGGGCGTGACCTGGACCATATTCCTTCCCCACCCCTGACCACAAATGCTACATTCGGTCACCATTCGCACACACAGCCACACCACACTCAGCTCACCTGAAGGTCTGGTCCAAGGCAGTGCCTTAGGCCCTCCTGTCCGTGGGGTTCCAAGGTGGGGGGTATGGGCGAGCCCCCAAATGTTAAGGTCCAGGATTTCACCCACCACCAAGGAAGACCTGTGGACAATGCAAACAGGCAGAGAAAGGCCATTTATTGAACTGATACGCTCATCAGTGGGAACCTCTGCCATCAGAGTTCCAAGTTGCTTCTGAGAGGCTGAGCCTTAAGTACTCTCCAGCATGTATGCCCCCCCTTCCAGCCCCTTATCTGCTACATACGATTCTTGGAATGTTGCTGGCATGTTTGGCTCCCCTCAGCCCTTATTGGTTACATACTATTCTTGGGACCTTGACAATTTTATGTTATTGGGGTCTTCCTGGCCTTTATCTGGTACCTACTGCATCTGGGGTTTGGCATGTTTATTGGGGTCTTCCTGGCCTTTATCTGGTACCTACTGCAGCTTCATGTTTATTGGGGTCTTCCTAACTTCCAAGGCTAGCCAGCTTGTTAAGGCTTTCCTGTATTTTCAAGGCTGGTCATTTTGGCTTCCCTCACAGGGAACCTTGGAGAGGAGATTTTCCCAGTGGTAGCTGTACAGCTGCCCCAGGGAGTGCCTGAGTAATAATGAGGTCATAAATGACCTCCTTTGAACAGTGATCCTCACAAGCGCCCTATGAAGTAGGCACTGTGATTATCCCATTTTACATTTTAGGAAACTGAAGCAAACAGAAGTTAAGACAATTATCTAGTGTCACAAACACAACTAGTAAATTCTGAGGTTGGATTTGTATACAGGCCTTTCTACCTCTAGGCCCAGAGGTATATCCACTTTAGTTGGAATAGAGAAGTTTGGGAGAATAAGGTTTGTCAGAGACAAACCCCACTATTGGCTATTGTCAGTAGACTGAATTGTGGTGGTCTTCCCAACCTCTGATTGAGGTACATTGACCAGGTACCCCCTATAGTAGGAATATGGTAACTGGGAAATCACAACTCCCACTTTGGAAACCATTGCCCTAAAGAATTTAACACTTTTGTGTCCTCTTTCCCAATCATAATTGGGTCATAATTAACTGATCACTTTATCAGAGAACTTGATGTTTAACCACGCTACATCCTTCATCTTCTACCATTGCACTAATCCTGTTCAGCCTTTACTACACAAGGCTATGTTGAGAATCTCATTCATCTTCACTTCTGAACATCTGCTGTGCTAGGCCTGACGCATACCTGACACATCTCCTAAACCTCACAGCAACAGAAGAAAAGGCAGATGGAAAATGTCAGCTTTCAAGTCTCTCTAGAAAATCAGAGGAGAGGAAATATCACTGCCAGTTGAACTCCCCTTTCTAAACAGAATTCCAGAAGACTGCATGGCAATGAATGAGATGTGTTGTGAACAATGAGCTTAAAGAGTTTTCTAGATATCGCTTTGAGATCTACCAGTATAATTCTGTTCTTTGTTTTGTTTTTGTTTTTTTAACCCTACCTGATTTCATTAATATTGAGAATTCCTAATGAGAAAATGCCTATATCTATAAAGACTGGCACTTTTTCTAGTTTATAGTAGGGGAGAGTTGCTTGGGGACACTGAGTGGTTAAATGATTTTGCCCAAGATCATACAATCAGTATGCCTCAGAGACTAGGATTTGAACCTAAGGCTTTTTGACTCTGATGAGAGTTCCCTATTCCTTGAATCATAAGTTTTTTAACCTTTCTTGTCTCTCAGTTTCTTCCTCTACTGAATTAATGAGTTATGCTAAATAAACTGTAATGTCCCTTCCTGCTTTAAGATTCTAAGCATCCAACTCAGTCCCTAAATGCCTTGTAATTTTGTGATCCTTGAATTCATATCATTATTTTAAGAAAAGAGATAATATATGCATTTGATGATGTCATTTCTCTTTCCATGCACCAATTCACAAATATTCCAAGGGATATTTGCAATGCTCATAGAAAAGTTTGGAGGCCTTCAAACAAACAAACAAAAAGACAAGATAATATCTATTTCCACCCAACATCCTTAAAGATTTCTGCCAAACTTTAAATTTCCTACCCAAAACACAGTGTTCTCCTATTGTGTTTTTCATTTCTGAAACACTCACCAGGAAAACAGACAAGAGAGCAGTTTGGAAGACTGTACTAATACAGTCTGTTCTTCACACTTTGCTGTGTGATCTCTGGAGGGAGTCGAGCTCAAGGAGACAGATTTTTAATTTACCCTTTAAAAATGGCATTTGGCAGAGGTGGAACAAAGTCAAGGTTCAGAATCATAGAAAAGAGGGAGGTCCCAAAACCATGACAGGCTATGTGAGAACAAAGCCTGTGGATCACTTTTGGGGACTGATATTGTGTTCTTATTTTTGGCTTTGTGCCCTTCCTCCTATGTTTCATGCATGTTATATAGCATGTTGATTTTTTTAAAAGTTAAAATGAGTGAAAATTCTTTTTGTTTGGATAATTGTTTTGATAGTTCAATAGCAAATGAACAGTAAACATTTCTTGAGTATCTGCTATATGCATGGAAATTTTTGTGTTGAGCACTAGAGGATACAGAAATGCATAAGATATGGCCCCAATTCTTAAACAGCTTAATGTCTAATTAGAAAGACTAAATTTATGCATGAAATGGTAATTAGCAATGTAAACCAGTATGTAATAAGGTCCAAATTAATAACACTGACAGTGAGTGCCCCAAAAGTATAGACAGTACAAAGCATTACAGGTCTTTGTTAGGATGTAAACAAGGTGAGTAAATACTAGATGACTAGAACATGTATGACATGTTTTAGGAATATGGAGCAATCTAAATTGTTTGTGTCTGAGATCATTGGAAAACAACTAGTCCTAGAAAGCCTTAAAGGTCAAATTTAAAAGTTTGGAACTTACCTTTACATATTAGGAAGCCATTGGAGGTTTTTGAATACTAACAAATGCTTATCAAATATGTTAGGGAAAGGGGAATTATGTTTAGGAAGATAATGTAGGAGTTAGAATTTTTTTTTCAATTTGATGAACATTTATTAAGCTTAACATTTATTGACTGGCTACCATTTTTTCTAGCCTGTAGGAAGGATTTATTTATTTTTAAAATTTTTATTTGGTCATTTCCAGACATTATTCATTGGAAACAAAGATCATTTTCTTTTCTTCTCTCTCACCCCTCCCACCACCTCTCCCATAGCCCACGTGCAATTCCACTGGTATCACATGTGTTCTTGATTCAAACCCATTTCCATGTTGTTGGTATTTGCATTAGAGTGTTAATTTAGAGTCTCTCTTCAGTCATATCCCCTCCACCCCTGTAGTCAAGCAGTTGCTTTTCATCTGTGTTTTTACTCCCACAGTTTATCTTCTGCTTGTGGATAGTGTTTTTTAGATCCCTGCAGATTGTTCAGGGACACTGCATTGCCACTAATGGAGAAGTCCATTACCTTCGATTGTACCACAATGTATCAGTCTCTGTGTACAATGTTTTCCTGGTTCTGCTCCTTTCACTCTGCATCACTTCCTGGAGGTTGTTCCAGTCTCCATGGAATTCCTCCACTTTATTATTCCTTTCAGCACAATAGTATTCCATCACCAACATGTACCACAATTTGTTCAACCATTCCCCAATTGATGGGCATCCCCTCGTTTTCCAATTTTTGGCCACCACAAAGAGTGCAGCTATGAATATTCTTGTACAAGTCTTTTTCCTTATTATCTCTTTGGGGTACAAGTCCAGTAGTGCTATGGCTGGATCAAAGGGCAGACAATCTTTTATCGCACTTTCAGCATAGTTCCAAATTGCCCTTCAGAATGGTTGGATTAATTCACAACTCCACCAGCAATGAATTAGGTCCCTACTTTGCCACATCCCCTCCAGCATTCATTACTTTCCATAGCTGTTATGTTAGCCAATCTGCTAGGTGTGAGGTGATACCTCAGAGTTGTTTTGATTTGCATCTCTCTAATTATAAGAGATGTAGAACACTTTTCATGTGCTTATTAATAGTTTTGATTTCTTTGGCTGAGAACTGCCTGTTCATGTCCCTTGCCCATTTATCAATTGGAGAATGGCTTGATTTTTTGGTACAACTGGTTTAGCTCTTTGTAAATTTGAGTAATTAAACCTTTGTCAGATGTTTTTGTTATGAAGATTGTTTCCCAATTTGTTGCTACCCTTCTGATTTTAGTTACATTGGTTTTGTTTGTACAAAAACTTTTTAATTTGATATAGTCAAAATTATTTATTTTACATTTTGTGACTAAGTCTTGCTTGGTTTTAAAATCTTTCCCTTCCCAAAGGTCTGACAGGTATACCATTCTGTGTTCACCTAATTTACTTATAGTTTCCTTCTTTATGTTCAAGTCATTCACCCATTCTCAATTTATCTTGGTGTAGGGTGTGAGGTGTTGATCCAAACCTAATCTCTCCCACACTGTCTTCCAATTTTCCCAGCAGTTTTTATCAACTAATGGATTTTTGTCCCCAAAGCTGGGGTCTTTGGGTTTGTCATAAACTGTCTTGCTGAGATCATTTACGCCAAGTCTATTCCACTGATCCTCTTTTCTGTCTCTTAGCCAGTACCAAATTGTTTTGATAACCACTGCTTCATAGTTGTGATAATTAAAATGTTTGGGAGCAAGGGAAATATATATATCAATTATGACCATTGAAATATGTTTTCTACTGTGTCTTGGTTTTATATAAATATAAGATGGTCGTCAGGGAATATATTCCCAATTTATGAATATGCCCAAGCCAACTGGGTTTTATAGAGAAATTTAATTTATAATACACTGATTAATCAATAGAAAAAGAGAGAAAGTAAGAAAGGAATAAGAATGAATAAATCAGTCAGTTGGTTTTATCACTCACCCAAGATCTCTCTAGGTAAGGCTTCTCATGCCAACCTCAGGCTCCACCTTCAAGAGAGCCTCCTTTCAAGAAATGTTTCCAGAGAATTCTCCTCCTTCAGAGCCAGTCTTCTCTCCTGGTCCTCCCACAGAACAACCTCCTCAGTCTTCCTTCAGAGCCACCTCGCTCAGAGCAAAACCTCCTCTCAGAGCAAAAAAACTCTCCTCAGACCCCGCTATCTTTAAGGAAACTATCTAAGTCCCCTCCCCTCAGTTCTCACATCTACCAATCACTGTCAATGTCTCCCCTGTGCCAATGGTGGCTCTAGCTTAACCCAGGACCACCCAGAGGTCTGTTTCCTTTGCACATATCTGTTGTAGGTCATATTCTCAAATAATTAAATCTTGATCTATGCTACAGCCCTTCCTAATTCCTGTTAGACTGAGTAGGGTGGAGATTGTAAGTTCCAAGACCTGGTTCTGTCATTCCAAGTATCTCTATTGTATCAATTCTAAAATCAATCATGACTCAAAGAACTTCCTGTTCTATGCTTAAGCATAGGTCAAAGCCCTTTCCATTGTTTAGCAAAAGGTTTCTGTCCTAAAGTAGTCTTAAGTAGGGAGGAGAAGGATCATCCCATGCCAAGGGGTTTCACATTCCAATAGAGTTCTTACTATCAGTAGGAAATTTTTTCCAAGTATGAAATTTCCCAATGGTGAAATTTCCAACATTCATAAGTCTAAGAAAATTTAAAGTTTACATAGTATAGTTTGAGATCTGGGACTGTAAGTCCTCCTTCCTTTGCATTTTTTTTTCATGATTTCCCTGGATATCCTTGATCTTTTGTTCTTCCAAATAAACTTTGTTATTTTTTTTGTAATTCAATAAAAAAGTTTTTGGAAGTTAAATGGGTATGGCACTAAATAAGTAAATTAATTTGGGTAGGAGTTAGAATTAAAAAAAGAAAGAATATGTTCTATTGTGAAAGAAATTCCAAAGGAAGAAATTATGAGACTTAATAATTGATAAAAAAAATATATTTTTTTAAATGACAAAACATGTTTAGGTTTTATTTTAAAATATCACTGCTCATTATCAAAGTTAAAAGAGTGCATATCAATACATTTACAGTAGGATACAGGAAATTCTTATTAAGGAAAGATAGTTTACTGTAATATGATCTTTTACAAAAAAAATACTTCAAGGTTTTGTTAACAGAATTTCGTTTTTATTTTCTTAAGTCTAATTCTATTGAAAATTAAACCATTTTTTCTACTCCTCTCTATCTAAAGTTCAACAGACACATTAGGAAATACCTGTGTTTAAGTGGCACATATTTCCATCTGCTTCTTAGGCTGAATTTCAGTTTTGTTATATTTTATAAGAAAACAGAAATCCTGTAGTCTTTCATGGTGTGACTGAGGTTTAATGATGGCATTGGAGGAAAGCAATGGTGATGCAAAATAAGGCCAACTCAACTGCCCTTATCTGGCAATGGGATCTTACCCCATCTTCAGGAGTAATTTCAGAAGGATAAACTTCTAAGAGCTCTCCTAGCATATATAATTGTCCACCCGCAGCAAGTGGTCAAAATAACTTCTGAATGAAAAGTCATTCAGTTGTTTCCTGATATGTTCAAAAAGATAATTGATAATTGGTTGTATGTGGGGAACATGAAAGAATAGTTCAATAATAAAGCAATTATTCCTTGGACAGAGTTGAGAATGTCTGGCACAAACTTTCCAAATCCTGAGGGATTCACCTCATATAATCCCAGCTTGAACTAAGTGTGACCTCTATTAAAGAGGAAGGGTAGTTGATGTTTGGGAAAGGAAGATGAATTCAGCAGTCTCTCTTGCATTGAGGCTGTCTGAAATTAGGGTCAATACAAGCCTTTGTCCTGGTATTTCTTAACTGGTCCTCTTAGAATAGTCAGAGAGCTAATTGAGTTGTTAGGAAGAAGAACAAAAGAGCTGTGAGACTTCTTTGTAGCAAATTAGTGCAGATATGGGGAGTCAAGGTATCTGGATGGTTTTTCCTATGCTTTATGTATGTAAAAGTTTGGGATATAAGGCTACGAGGAAAGCTGATTGAAGTTTGTGCCTCAGAATCCATGACATGATTTAGGTAAAGATGATTCTGTCACAAGCAGAGTTTCATTTTTTTTTCTTCTATATCTCCAGGACCATGTTGGAGAATCTACGGCACTTGTTCTGGAGAGAGTTGCTCCCCTCCCCTTCTCCACTGTGCCTGAGGACATTTCTCACATGACCCATCCCTCTGCCCAGTAGTTTAATGGGAACACTTCCTCTTTCTCCTGTCAGGGATAAAGGAGTGGCTTATATGTGATGTGAGGGTTGCAGTTTGGGCACTTGGTCTGTAAAAGATTCTCCATTACTGCTATAGGACTTAGCATTGCATCTAGTGTCTGGTGGTAAGCTGTAACAGTTAAAAATAGTTTCTCTGCTAAAAGTATTATGTTTTTATGAGGTTTATTTAAATATTAAGAAATAGAGAAATACAAAATAAGAAAGCACGTGCCTAGGAGGGTCAAAAGGCCCAATCACTTACACTACCTCTTGAGAAGCGTATGTCTTTGGAAGCAGAAGCAGGAAGCAAAAGGCGGAGTCAGTTTAAAAATAATTTCTGTTCTCGGCCCAGGTGGGAATTCAGGTGAGGTTACAAAACATTCTGGGAAGTAGCAAGGACTTGTGGTGATTGAAGTCTGAGGTTCAAATCTCCGTTTTTACATATCCCTGTATGATCCTTGTTGGGAAGGATTTTCCCCAAAAGGATCATGAAAACATAATCAACTTAAAGATTACAATAATTTGAGGATAAGAGGAAAAAAGAACAAAACCAATAATTGCTAGACGCATTGACAAAAAGCCAGTTGGGGGCAGTCCCCTTTGGCATGAAAGTATAGATACAAATAAATGTTCAATCAACCACACCCAAAGTTCATTTTTGATCTTCTTGTGCAGCTTGTGGTCTGGAGGCTTCTTCATGGTGTCTTCCCCAACAGTTCAGTTTCTGGATTTGGAGAGGTAGCATCTTTCTTTACCTAAAATTCTTCTTAAAAGGAATTTAAGCTTTGCAATTTAAAATAATATTATTTTTACATTTCCCTGTGAAGAGGGTGATTGAAAAATACAGGATCACTTAGGGATGCATGGCTGAGTTATGAGGTATATGAATCAATTGGCAAGAGAAATTAAAAAGACATCAGAAAAATCCAAATAAAAAAAGAAAATTACTGGATGAAAATTATAGGATGAAAATATCAAAGTCTTATGTGTAAAAATTCTAAGTAAAGGAAAAGTAAATCTATAACAGGTCCTTGAATCAGGGCCCAAGTTAAATGATCTAAGCAATGATGCATTTACCCAGTCAGTACCCAGGACTATAGAAAGTTTGCCACACTATGAAAGACAGAAAAGGGACCAGATTATAGGATCCAAGTTTGGGGATACTAGTCTGTAAATATTTTCAGAGTGAATAAGTGTGTATACAAGGAAGGACTACGACTTAACATATGTCAAACATCGCAACCTTGAGTCCACATTAATATATCCTGTGTGCTCTTTCATGTGGCACTAATCAGGTTTAGCTTTGTGCTTCATTGGCCCTGTGAAATGGCTCTTTTGTGTATATCTTGTCCTGGAATCAAACAGAATCATTAAGCAAAGTCCCATAATTTTTTAAAGCAATTAGTGGCATCATTTTTAGTCTCAAAAGCTTTTGGGGTATGCATTAGCAAATGTATTTTAAACTTATATTACTGCAAAATCAAAAAGTTAAAGAAAACCTTAATGCTGGTGACATGTGCTTCAAATATAAAAAGGAGAGAAAAAAATAAAAAAACTGAAATAGTATATTGCATATGCAAGAAAAGTATAATAAAAGAGTTTTAAAAATTCAAAAATGTAGCTTGTAATCTTTGACACTCTGTCAGCTAAGAAAATATAGAAATACAAGGCTTTTTCACCAAAAATTTGATCCATTTCCTCTTCATATCTGGCCATGATCCACTGTGAGTGAAAGCAAATGAATTGAGCAGTAGTACAAATATGTGGTATCAATATCCCCCAAATTCTCAATAGCCCAGTTAATTACAATAACAAACAAACACACCATCATATTTCACATAAGTTGCTATATGGCATTTCTAAAGCCTATGAACTGATGGATATTTGTATTTTTCAAACATAGCAAATCTTTCAACCTTGGTAAACATAATTTTGAATAAAGTAAAACTACTTATTTCAGGTTTTGAACATCATCAAGAAATCTAGATATCATTCTGGTGGAAGTTAAGTAGTGAGCTGAAGAGTTATAAATAAGAGATTCCCCCCCCCCTCTTTTTTGAAGGCCTCTAGGGGCATATGCCTTGGGATTAACAGTTGCCCCGCTTCAATTCACATTTTTTTTTAATGCGGGAGGTGGTGGTTATAAATGCATTTCACTTCAACTATTAAAATGGGCCTTACCTCGTGTTAGGGGCAGGCAAAAATGACCAGAGATTGTTAAGAAAAATCTAAAGATCATGTCTAAAGAATCCTTAAAATCCATTTGAGAAATGTAGCTCATTAAATTTTCCAAAAGTTGTTGTAGAAATTTTCTGATGGAGTCCATTTATCCTCTATGTGATAATTTACAAAGTCAAAAATAGAAAAGCTGTTTTTTATACAGGCTTACTCAATGTTTGTTCAGTATGGTTATAGGGGAAAAGCAACAGAATTTAACAGTAGTTAAAACTCAGTACATTAAAATGATTTAGTGTAACAGAATAATATAAATCATAAAGTTAAACCTTGACCAAAACAATCAGCAAAATGCAAAAGAATACAGAGATTTTTATAAGACATTGGAATCTGAAATGCCTTAAAAAATAACCTCCAGTCTCTTTAAATTTCCTTGGGTTTTTTATCCATTTAGATGCCTATTGTCAGAAGGCAAGAGTAGGCAATGGGGGTGAGACCAGATTTCAACCAAGGGCCTCCCATCTCCAGGCCTGGCTCTCAAACCACTGAGCCATTCAGCTGTCTCCCCAAAGTTGGCTGAAGAGTTGCAGGGAGCTGAATTTTTCCCCTGAAGTAACAGAATCAGTGCACTCAAAAGATATCCTCTTAAAGTAGCCATGCTTTTAAGTTCCTGTTTGGAAAAGTCTCTTCCTTCTTTTCTTTCTTACTCCTTCCCTGTGATCCCCTGCCCCCCAGTCCACGTGGAGGCTAGTCATAGCCTAAGGGAAATTATCCCCATTTTTACCAGCTGATAGAAATGAGTCCTGGGCCTAGGGTAATGAGCAGTCTGCTCTGAGGCTACAGTTTTCTGGGTGGGCGGGTCACCAGGTGATCTAGATCTGGGTCAAACAGGTCCGGATGCTGGGAACAAGAGCTGAGCCAGCTGGGTGGTACAGGCAGGCAGGTGAGTGATATTGAATCAAGAAAGTCTGAAGCGGATGGCTGCAGGTCACAGCTGATCAAGACAGTTTTCTAAAAAAGCATCTTGGAGAAACGTGGCTTAAAAAAAAACAAACAAACTAGGCACTAACTATTAAAGGCTGAACTTAGTTATAGTAGACAAAAGATCAGAAGACTGAGGGTATTTCATTTTTCTGAAGTGGTTAACCAAAACTGTAAGAGTTAAAATTAGTTTCTCTGCTAAAAGTATTATATTTTTATGAGGTTTATTTAAAGAATAGGAAATAGAGAAATACAAAATAAGAAAGCACGTACCTAGGAGGGTCAAAAGGCCCAATTACTTACACTACCTCTTGAGAGACGCATGTCTTTGGAAGCGGAAGCAGGAAGCAGAAGGAGGAGTCAGTTTAAAAATAATTTCTGTTCTTGGCCCAGGTGGGAATTTAGGTGAGGTTACAAAGCATTCTGGGAAGTAGCAAGGACTTGTGGTGATTGAAGTCTGGGGTTCAAATCTCCATTTTTACAAGGCTTATTGTCTGATGGTGAGTAACAAGTGAATAATTACCAAATATTAAAGCTAAAAGGAACCTTTTAGTCCAACAACCACAGAAAGCTGAAGCAATTGTAGTAAAAGAGACAGACTTTTCCTCCAACTATAAATTGAATATTCTTTCTGCTATACTATTAATTCTTCCTCTATTCAGCCAAGCATATGAAGGGCAGAGGTAACATTACTCTGTCCTTTTCTCAGCTCAAAATATCATCTCAAATCTCCCATAATTTCTTTCTAAAAGTGATCCCAAGACAATAAGAAAGGAACCAGGCATGACCCACTTGGCAACAGTTCTCTATCCAAAGAAGGATAGAAACTGACCTCTCAAACAATACCATATTGTGATAATTAAATAGGCTATGTAGTCAAATCAGAGAGCCACTTGCATGATGTGGTTTTGGGGAAGGGAAGAGAAGAAAAAGGAAGGGAATAATAATTTATGAAGCACCAACTATGCTCTAAGCACTGTGTCAAGTACTTTACAAATATTTTCACATTTGATCCTCACAGTGAGGTAAGTCCCATTTTTATATTTGAGAAAACTGAGGCAGAGGTTAAATTATTTGTCCAGGATCACATAACTAGTAAGTAATCTCAGGTCTTCCTGACTCCAGGTCCAGTACCCTATCCACTGCACTAAACATCTGCCTCCATTTAAGGTATCAGGGATACCATAAAGGTCATTTTTTCCTCTGGAGAAATTGTGTCCTTATCTGCTGTCTGGATTTGAAAATTCCTTTTATAAAAGACCAGGGCTTTCATTCCATAATCCCTTGGAAAAAGAAATATGTTGACTTAAATTCACTCTAAGCTATCAGTGCTTAGGGGCAAGCTATAATAAGGAAGTAAAAGAGTGTTATACATATGACATATTCAAGTAATGCAATTTTACTTTTCATAATGAATCTCTGAACTTTCAAGGATTTCTCTGTAATTTTCTTTCAAAATGATTTCTTTGTTGCAAGTTATTACAGTGAGCTAGAATTATGGATGCTGCATTAAGAAAATATTATTGCATTCATATAATTTAAATGACCAAAGGAATTTTGTCAAAGATAAATACAAACAACGGCTTTCTTATTTATGCTGATTAGGCATCTTGGTATAGTTTTCCTCAGGATGGACAAATGAATACATTCAAAGGCTTTGAAGAGAGGGAGAGGGAAGAACTTCCTAACCTCAATATTCAGCAAACATTTATTAGATAACTACTCTCACAGGCACTGAGACAGATATAAAGAAAAATAAGATGTAGTCCCTACCTTCGAAAGATGTAGAATATAGAAGAAAAATTGAATCGATTGTGTAATGGACCTGGATTCATAAAATCATAGGATACAGAAGCTAGAAGGGACCCTTGATACTATCCAATCCAGATCCCTCATTTTATTATTTAATTTTTAATCTTAGTTTTTATTTATACCTTTTATTTTAAAATCATATGCATTTCAGAATACATGCCTTCTACCTTCTCTACTTCATATTCCAGCTTTTATAACAAAGATTAAAAAGAAAGAAAAAAGGCAGTTTCAGGAAAACATATTGACCATGTCTAACAGTTTGTGCAATGATTCATATACATATTCCCTCACCTTGGAAAAGAAAGGTGTGTTTTATTTTCAGCTATCCTCCAGCAGTCCCCTCATTTTAAACAGGAAAAAGCAGAGGTTCAGAGAGGTAAGACTAAATTGAATTTGATGGGTAACTGGGAATTCAGATATTCCTTTAGTAGATAAGGGGCACTAGAAAAATGTTGAGGCAAACTTGAAGACACACTCTATAAGAGCTACTCCTAGAATATGGATTAAGAGCTGAAAGAAAGGCAGGGCAAAGATGGTCAAGAAGGTACATAGACTCACTAAACTTCTAACAAATTATTCTCTAAAAAACTATGATATAATGTCTCAAAATGTATATTGGAGGGGCAGCTGAGTGGCTCAGTGGATTGAGAGTCAGTCCTAGAGATGGGAGGTCCTAGGTTCAAATCTGGCCTCAGACACTTCCCATCTGTGTGACCCTGGGCAAGTCATTTAACCCCAATTGCGTAGCCCTTACCACTCTTCTGACTCCAAGACGGAAGGTAAGGGTTTAAAAAATGTATATTGGAGCAGCATAAACCCCAAAAAAGACAGGGAGAAATAATTTTTCAGTCCAAAACAACTCAGAAGGCAGGGAATAAAGATCTAGTGCACCATGGTAGAAGGAGAGCACAGAGTAGCATACCAAGGTAGGCCCCACTGTGGCGATAGGCATGGGGACAACAACAAAGAATCAGAAGCAAAGATTTCCAAAGCTCTCAGCCACAGGCAATAAGGGGAGATTGGAAAATTGTTCAGAAAGAGAATATATAGTGGTGCCTTTGCTGGTTCGGGGAGTAAGATTCTTATTGTATGCCCAGGTCACAAACCTGGAGCACAGTCTCAGGGTGAGAAGGAACATTAGCTCACACCAGTGCTTGCAGCCACAGGAAAACTGGAAACTCTAGTCACAGTTCCAAGAAAGAAAAGAGTGTTTGTTGTTTCTTACAGAACAGAGCACAAACTGAGAAAGTATTAAACTCACCTTTTCTTATATCATGACACCTCAGAAGAATTAAAAAGCAGATAGATCTCCAGAGATAGCTCTAAAAACAACTGCACAAAGAATCTAAAGTTTGGAGCTCCTTTCACCACAGTTACAGACCCCAACTTTAACATTTTTTTAAATTAAAAGAAAATAAAAATGCAGGAAACTGAGCAAACAACAACAACAACAAAAACAAGAAAGTTAATATTGCTGCATCCAAAATCTCCAAGAAAATTATGAATTTTTCTCAGTCCCCAAAAGAATTAATACAGGAGTTCAAAAGGATTTTAAAAATCAAATAAGAGAGGTGGAATAAAAATTGGGAAAGGAAATTAGTGATAAAAGAAAATAATGGGAAAAATCAATAACTTGGTAATCAAGGCACAAATTATACTGAATTAATATCTTAAAAAACAGAAGCAGGGAAAGTTCAAAACACTAGGAGAATCCTCTCCAATCAACTATAAAATAGCACTTCAAAATGAACACTGAAGTGAAAGAACCAAGGAGATGGAGTGAAGAAACTTTCATGCAGAGAATAACTTAAAAAGTAGGAAGAGAAGGTCTTGTTCACAGGATGCTACACCTTGGAGTACCAGCACAAGCCTACAGCAAATCCCCTCCAACTCCAACCTATATTTACTGTTCCAGGTCTGAAACCTGGGCTCAAGCTAACTTCCAGACCCTAAGATACTGCCTAAGCCAATAGCAGTGCAGTGCATAAGCCCCAAGCCAAATCTATAAGTAAAGTCTGTAATCTCGGCATGAGGCAGTCTGCATGGCATGTCTTATCTCTGTAAGCCCAGAAAAAGGCTAGGAGCCCCAGACCACATTTATAGTGAGGTTTTAAATCCTAGCCTGAGAGAGTCTATGTGACTTGTATGGTCTGTGAAAGGCCAAGGTGAGACACAGAACTAATCCCTACCAAAGCTCAAGACAAAGTTACAAGCCCCAGAACAAGGTAGTGCACAGTGTACCTGACCACAGAGAATCCTAAAAATGTAAATAAGAAAGAGAAAATATAAGGGATTCAATAAGGTCAAACTATATGTATTCCTATATGAAAAGATATTTGTAATTCTTTTTTAAAGATTTAATCAGTATTAGAGCAGTTGGATTGATTTGCTTAATCATCCACACAGACAGACAGACAGACGACAGACAGACAGATAGATAGATAAATAGATAGATAGATAGATAGATAGATAGATAGATAGATAGATAGAAGTTAAATCTCATCTATTAATTAAAGCATGGTGTCCCAGAAATTTTAGTAGGGCTGAGATGGGAATGAAAGCTGATGAAAAAGTAGCAAATTGTGGAAATGGCAAGAAACATCAAAATAAACAAAGAATACATGAAATGAAACCAAAAAGGAGGTCACACTTTTGCAGTAAGAGTATCAGGAAAGGTCTCCTGGAATTATTAACAGGGATCCCAAAAGTAGAGTTTGAGCAAGAAAATTTTCTCAGGCATGGGGAATATTGTCAGTATAAAGTCGCAGAAATGGGACATGTTTTTCATGTGCAACAATCAAGAAACAGACCAATATAGCTGGATCATAGAGGGTACTGCAGGTGGAAAGAAGTAAAATAAAAGAAAATTGGAAATGTAAAAAGAGACCAGGTTGTGAAGAGCTT
This sequence comes from Monodelphis domestica, assembly GCF_027887165.1. NCBI lineage: Eukaryota > Metazoa > Chordata > Mammalia > Didelphimorphia > Didelphidae > Monodelphis > Monodelphis domestica. Next base: position 243,517,888 of record NC_077228.1, on the reverse strand, counting down.
TAAATTACAAATGAATTTACATGGGATTCTGAAGATAACTGGGAGCTATTAAAATTTATTGAGATGAGAGAGATGAGATTGATATAATCAAACCTCCACTTAAGGAGGATTAGAAATGATGCCAACCCAGAGACAAAGTGTCTATTCAATTCTGGAGTTTTCAATAGAGGGAAGAAAACAGAGCAAAATATGATGTTAGATTTAAGGAAAGCAAATTTCAAAAGGTTCAAAGGAAAGATAAGTGGGATTCCATGGAGTGACATATGAGCCCAAGAAATATGCTGAAGAATAAAATATTGAAAATACAAAGGAAAACAACTCAAATGAGGAAGAAAATTGTCTGAAGAAACCATTGAGTATGCACAGGAAACTCATCAATCACCTTAGATTTTTTTAAAAGAAATGTAAAAAAGGTGGAAACAAGACCAGGTAACAATGAATGACTATAAAAGCAGCAGGGTACTCTAAAAATAATGCCAAAAATGCTGAGGAAGCTCAGAATGAATTGAAGCTGATAAAGGAAGATAAGGACAATAAAAAAGGATTATTTCTGTTGGTTTGTTTTTTAACCATAGTGGAGAAAAAGAAGGTTCAAAGAAAGGACATCATTCCTATTTCCACCCTAGTGGAACCTTCAAACTTATCTCTGGGAAACTGAGGGTTAATTGGTGAACTTTTACCTTCTTTCAGTTGGACTGGGTAGTTTGATTATAACTGACAAAAGGGAGAAGACAAAGCTGCTCAATAATTTTGTTTCTCTGTCCTCTGCAAAGACTGATGACTTTCATACTTGAAATGACAGAACAAAAATTACTAACAGGAATTGATACTCAAGAGAAGATAAACAATATTAAAGATAGCTGCCCTTGATGAATCCAAATGGACCCAGATGAAATAGTTTTCCTCTGATCCTGAAAGAACAGGCAGGCTCAGATTGCTGAGCCACTCACTATTAATGACATTTGAAAAATCATGGAAAATTGGAAGGTGCCACAAAACTAGAAAAGAACAAAAGTAGTTCTGGATTTAAAAAAAAAAAGATAAGCAAACAATCTGTAAAGTAGAAAACAGTGACTTTATATTCAATTCTTGGGAGGATTCTACAATGGTTCTTTAAAGAAATGATTGGTCAGTCTTATAGGTGAGATTCAGAAAGAACCACACAAAGGAAATTCAAGCTAGATTCCTTAGGAAAAAGGAATTACAGTAGCCTCAGGCCCAAAAAGAGCAGATAAGATTTCCTTCCTTCTATTGAAAGTTCCCCCTCCCATCTCTGATAAAGGAAATTGTATAATCTCCCTTAGAAATATCTCCTTCCCTTCTTTGCCCAGCTAAGGGATTATGAGTGTGAAATAATATTGCATATACTGCCAGACACAGCTGATATATTAGTTGGTTTTTCTAAATTGCTTTTTTCTCCTTTTTCTTTTTTAATCTTTGTCACAAGAAAAGGATGGCTCACAGAATATGAGAGAGGCAGGGATATTGTTAGAAATAAAAGTGATATTTTTAAAAGATTAATAAATTTTAATTCCATGCAAATTAAAGAACAAGTCCTACCAGGCTTTTTAATAGAGCTGCTAAAAATATATATGAGGGCAATTTTAAAGATGTAGTTTATATATAGATATTAGCAAAATTTTTAGTAAAATATCCCCTGTCATTCTTATGGAGATATTGAGAGATGGATTAGCTGATAATATATAATCATTTTATTCAGAACTGGTTGGATGACCACACTCAAAAAATAGTTGTTAATAGTTTGATGTCAAGTTGGTAAGATTTCTCTAGTAATGTAGTCCACAATCTATGCTTGGCAGAGAATGAAAGCTGTTTTCAAGAACTTTTTTTTAAACCCTTGTTTCTATTTTAGAATCAATACTAAGTATTGGTTCTGAGTCAGAAGAGGAATAAAAGCTGGACAATTGGGATTATGACTTGCCCCGAGTCACACAGGAAATGTCTGGGATCACATTTGAACCCAGAACCTTCTGTCTATAAGCCCCGCTCCCTATCCACAAAGCCACCTAATTACTCCTGTGGTCAAGTTTTTTTAATGTCTATCATACTAAAGGAGAGATTCCATTTGTTTTATTTGGTCCAAGAGGGCAGAAGGAGGAACAATGGATCCAAGCTGTAAAGAGACAAATTTTTTTCTGGACTTTAGGGAAAATTATCTAACATTGAGTGCAGTACAGATGTGGAATGGGAATGGGCTGCTTTAAGAAGTGGTGAGTTTGATTAGAGTAGGGAAACCTTTTGTTTATGGATCATGTCCACCGAAATCCCTTTTAACTTCCATATTCTATAATTTCAGGTCACCTTCACAATTTGTGGAAGCATTCATGGTAAGCCCTTAATTGTATTTAATGAACTGTCCCACAAGTGATTTTTCCAGGTAACTCATTTACCCCAAGTCCCAAAACTTTATTTTGAAACTCCATTATTTTCATGATTTTTTATAAAAAATCTTTCAAAATTTCATTGTTACTGCCTTGTCTTCTTAAAAAGTGCCCAGAGTATAATTTAACTCTGCTCATTGTCTTCATTATGAATTTATATTACTGAATTATTCTGTAGTAGAGGGACATGACTCACTGAAGGATATAGGACCATTTCAAATGGTCCCATACTACTTTGTTTTTTCAGCTCTTTAAATCCATTCAGTTCATTAAACATTATTAAATATCTACTATAGACAAGGCACTAGGGACACAAAGACAAAAATAAATGTTTTCCTCAAGAAGTTTGTAATTTACTGGGAAGATACATGTGTGAAGTAAATAAATGAACATTATATACAAAGTAATTTAAAGTAAATTTCAGGAGGAAGAGTGCTATTAACTAGGGCTATCAGATAAGACCTTCATCTCATCTTAGTCTAACATCTGGGCTTGGTTTTGAAAATAACAGAATAGAGGAAGAAATGCATTATAGGCATGAGAGACCACTTGAGTGGGAAATGAAATTTCATGTATGGGGATGCAGAGTACAGAGATAGCAATCCAGTTTGACTAAAGTGGAGAGAAGTTTGTAAGGGGGGAAAGGAGTTATTTATAAAAGGGTTTAACTGGATTATTTAAGAGTGCGGTCACTAGTAATTTAATTTATTCCAAAGAGATTTATTTACAATTTATTTACAAAATGTAGAAAGAGTGAAGTAAGAAAATCAGAGAGAGGATAGGATATCTAGCTTAAGCACTAAGTTTAATTTACTTCTAGCCCCTAGTCAACCCTGGCAGGGAGAGTTGGTTCTTAGCTGGCCTCAGCAAAGCCAAGGACCCGGGTGAAAATTCTCTCAAGAGGCTAGTTTCTCCTGAGGCTAATTTCTTCAGAAAATACCCAAGAAAGGAATCAGCTCTTTCACTCACCACGTGTAAGTCCAACAGTCTCATCAGGTCCAGTCAGCAGATTTTCTCCTTCAGCCTCCACTCCAAAGAATTAAGCCCAGGTTCCACAAAGCCACCTAACTACTCCTGTGGTCAAGGTTTTTAATGGCTATCATATTAAAGGAGAGATTCCATTTGTTCTATTTGATCCAAGAGGGCAGAAGTGACCACTCCTTTTAAAGATGCTTCTTTTATGTCACTTCCTGTTGTTAAGATTAAAATTTAGGAATTTGGGGAAACTGAGGCAGGTAGAAATTAGTTTCTCTCTGCAAGGAGTATTATATTTTTGTAAGGTTTATTAAAGATTAAGTATTAAAGAAAATACAGGATAAGAAAACACGTGCCTAGGCCAGAGAGGCCTAGACAAGATAATCTCACATCATGGAAGAGACGCCTCTGCTCCAAAATGGAAGTCCAAAAAGAGAGCGAGCCTATTCACAACCAGGTTTAAATACCTTCTTGATCTCAGCCCATGTGAGAATTCAGTGAGATTACAGGGCATTCTGGGGATTGAAGTCCTGGATTCGTGTCTATTTTTTACACTGTGTCTTCCTCCATTTTTTATGTGGACAAATCATAATCTAAAATCTTGCTTAGGACTGCCCAGGAGGCAGTCAGTCAATTCTGATTCATCACCCACTATTGCACACGTGGGTCACAGACCTCCCACTTAATGATTAAGTGGGATGTTTATACTTTTGGTAATTAGGTCTGAAAAATGGGCAGATCTTCCCAATCAACTGTAAGTAGGGTGTTCTAAAAATAGGCAGGGGTTACAATTTTAATCTTCACAATCAGGGGAGAGTTAATTTTAATCTTCACATCTTCACAAGTTATATGAAATAATTAGAAAATTATGTGGATGCCATGGTAAGATTTTTTATTTCACAATGGAGGTAATATGGAATTCTTGTGTTTATCAGAAGTATGGCTGGCGGGGGGTGGGAGGGGACATAGAAAAACTATGAAAAATATATCTGACTTTGTCACATCAGACTCTAACTCCAAAGGCTTCCTATAACCTCAAGGATCAAATATAAGCTCCTATGGGGCATTTAAAGCTATTCAGAATCTTTTCAAACTTCAAACATATTTCTCCCTTCCATATACTCTTCAGTCCATTCCTACTGGCTTACTTGCACTTACTTAGAAGTGAATCTCTACCTCTCATCTCTGGATTTTTCTCCTGGCTCTCCCCCAATCCTGGAATGATCTTTCTCTTCACTTCCATTGTTGGAATCTGATTTTTTTCAAGACTTGGCTCAGAAATAAGATAAGGTCTTTCCTGGTCTTAACAGGGACCTTTTCTTCTGATATCTCAGAGGAGATACTGCTTTACATGTGCTTTGTCAAAACCTATACATTTTAAAAAATATATTACATATGTACATGTTATCTCCTCTGTTAGAATAAAGGTCATTGAAGGCACAAATTATTTCACTCTTGTTTTTGTGTCTTTCCCATCAACTAGCACAGTGCCTAGTACATGGGCAATTAATAAAAACTTGACTAATTGATGAACTGATAAAAAAGGAACCAGCCAACAATAAATTATCTCTGTCAGAAGCCAGATAGACTCTTATGAGTAATGTTCTTGATCACTTCATTGCATGAACTCTGTAACATCTTTTTTGGCTGCTCAGAGGTTTCTTTTGCTTCATTTTGAGTTTTCAGTGATATACTGAACAGGGATGGTTGTTGGATCTATGGATAAGATTATATGTCTGTACTTAAACATTCAGATGAGATTATTCAAAAATAGTTTTTTATCATAGAGACATAGTTCACATCAACCAGCAGAACTATTTGTTAAAGGTGTGCCAGGACTGCAGTTGAGGACTACTAAGGAATGGGCTAAGAATATTGCAAGAAGGAACAGATGAAATGGGAAGATAAGAAATATATCTCTCATTAAGAGAATTATTAATGAGTAAAGGCCTAGCCAGAGTTTTCACCAAATGTCAGAATGAAAGGCTTCTGCCAAGTTGCAAGCCATGATTTGCAGATGGATCTTCTGGGCAACTAATCCTGTGATTACTCCTGGGAGTAGCTATGGAACAGAGAAAGTTGATGGAAAAAGTTAGTTAAACATGTGAAAATAGAATCCTAGAATGATTTAAGAGGAATGATTTAGGAAATGAGAAGAGTAGACTCAAGATGAATTGGTTTAGACAACTATCCCCTGTCAGGTCCCAATACCTACAAAGTTCCTATTCCCCAAAGCACCTGATAGTACCATTTTGCAATGTGACAGTGTAATATTCATGTTGAAGAAATTGTTTATTGATTTCCTATTTATATTCATGGGATTTTACCGTGAAAATCTAAACATTTTATGTTTCAGACATCTGGTTACATAAGAGGGCAAATTCCTGAGAAGAATTATATTCTATCAATCCACTCCCTCTCCCATTTCTCTCTTAGGCAAGGGAAACCACTTTCTGACTTCACCAAGATCCAAATGGAAACAGGCAGGTATTTCCCATTTGGAATCAGAAATCTGGACTCAGTGATAGCATTATGCTCAAATTTGCATTTTCTTTCTAGCCAGCATGTTGGCAGGATCTGAGGAAAAACAAGCTGAATGAAATAAACAAAGCCTTCATCAGAATATCTAAGGGGTCTTTGAAATTTTCTTGGGCAAGAAAGTCAAAAGTGAAGTACTACCAACATTTTAGGAAATGGTCACACCCTTGATCAGTAACCAGCCATCAAATTTAGTATCACCCCCAAAGGTTTTTTTTTAAACTTTGTTCATGAAAATTAGAATTATGTGAATAATTGAGTTAAAGAATTCTTAATATTTTTTGTGAGGAAGTCCTCTTTGAAAGTTTGGTAAAACCTATGAACCCCTTCTCAGAATAATGTTTTTAAAAGCTCAAAACAAAATACTTAAGGTTACAAATTAAAACAATTACACTGAAATAAACATCAATGTTTTTTCACAGACCTGAGATTAAGAACCCCTGGTCTCATTTTGCAGCATTTTATCAGCATCTGGAAATATTCCATAGGGAGCAGTGGTATGGCACAAGTAAATTAGAAGCAAGAAATCTAGGGAAATCTGAGTGAATCTTGGCTATAATACTTACTGTGTGATTAAAGGAAAGTAACTTGACCTCTCTGAGTCTTAATTTCTCATCTTTAAACTACTATGTGCTAGGCACTATGCAAAGCACTTTACAAATACCTCATTTGATCCTCATGGCAAACATTGGAGATAGGTACTATTATTATTTCCATCCCATTTGAGAAAAGTGATGCAAATAGAAGTTAAGCAACTTACCCCAGGTCACATCATTAGTAAATGTCTGAGGGCAGATTTGATCTTAGATTTTTCTAACTTATGCCACCTACCTACCTCTAATTAATAATTATACTATTTACTTAAGAGATAAAGAATGTCCTCAAGTATTCTTCATATAGAAGAGATTAATTTTTAAACTTAATTTAAATTTTTATCAACTAACAAAAATCTATTTTTCTCAGTCCCATACTTCTCCAAATTAAAAAAAAAAGTTTGCAGCAAATATACATAGTCAAATAAAACAAATTCCTACATAAGCCATGTCAAAAATAAGTGTTTCAACCTGAATTTTAAATGCATCATATCTCTGTCAGGAGTTACAGAATATCTTTCATTAGTCCTTTGGAAACATGATTGCCATTGCATCATTAACCAGAGTTCTTATATCTTTCAAAATTGTTTTTACAAAATAGTTTTAATTTTAAAATTATTCTAGTTTTGCTCACATCACTCTACATAATTTCATACAAGTCTCCCAAAGGTTCTCTGAATTGACCCTTTCATCATTTCTGATAATCAAATAGTATTTATTTGTATCTATTACATTCATATACCATAAACATTTCCCAACTGTTATACAACCCTAAATTTCTGTTTATTTGCCAAAACAAAAAGAGCTAAAATAAATATATCCATATACCTTAATACTTTTCTTCTTTCTTTGACCTAGTAGTGGGATCACTAGATCAAAGGATATGCATAGTCATTTGGGTTGAGGCTTTATAGAATAGTTCAACTCACAGTTCCAATATTAATGTGCCTGTTTTCCTGAAAGTCCTCCAATATTTGTCGCTTTCTTTTTTTGGTCAGCATTCCTAATCTGATGGGGGAGAGGTAGTTGATTTAAGGTGCATTCATCTAATTATTAGTGTATACAATTTTTTTTAATATATCTATTGATAGATTAGATATCTTTCTTAGAAGACCTGTTCATATAGTTGAACCATTTGTCATTTCATGAATGACAAGAAAGATTCAACTTAATCTTTTGGGTCTGATAAAGAAGTACTAAGAGTCATGGAGAGAAGTTATTGAGAGGAATATTTAAGTTGGCAAAAGAAAATCTGACCAGCAATAAGAGTCATAATAAAGATAGAAATTACTTCCTAGGAATATAGTTATTTTTTTCCATATTGGAGGTCTTCAAACACAATTGGGATGACCACTTAAGCATGTTGCAGAGGAAAGTCTTAGGCTAGATTGAGTCTTGGACATGAAATTCCTGTCCAAGTCTTAGATTCTCTGATTCTCTGAATACCTCACAAATCTATGGTGTTAAAAAAGTTGTTGAAAAACCATAATGTACAATATAAGGTTGAATTATTCCGTACTGAATTAGCAGACACTATGTTGAAAGTAAGGCATTGTCCCTGCAATGTATTAAACTGTCACTTCAGATGATAGCCTAAAGATACATTCTACTTCCTGGCTAAGATAGCTGCAGAGTAGAAGGAATTTCACAATTCTCCCTACTACCAATCACAACAAAGCATCTCAAAAGAACAAAAATCAAAATCAGAAAATGGAAGGAGTTTTTCCAAGGGGATCAGTCCTGAAGGTAGGCAGGGTTTGGGCATTTCCACATTATAAGGGGATAAAATTACACCTACCAAACCTCAAGGTGATCACCACTCCCCCACACCACCTACCACACCAGAGTCAGAGCAAGGGCCAGAGCAATCTCTAAATTCTTGGAGATTGGTTGAGAGGTCCACAATCTTACCTCTGAAGGCATTGCAAGGCCTTGACAGTGAGACTTGGGACCTGAGATTGAGGAGCATGGAGCTCAAGAATGGAGAAAGCTCAGAAATAGCTGAAGTAGGGGAGACATGAAAAAGGAGTCTCAGGGCAAAAATCACTCTGTAGCTTGATATACCAAGAGCTGCTTGCCCTCCTCATTCAGACTTCTGGCTGGGAAGGGAAGATAAAACTAACACAACAATGACCACCAGCACCCAAGAACTACAATCCACAAGTACCAAAAGAAATAACATGTAACAGAGAAAGCCTCTGACACTAGATAACTTCTATGGAGAAAAAAGAGCAGAGTATAGAAGCAACAGCAGAGAGTGACAAACAAGCACATCCAAACTTTCCAAAAACAAAAAAATGGAAATTGGTCACAAGTTCTTGAGGAATTCAAAAAGGAGTTCAAGAACCAAGTAAGAAAGATAGAAGAAAATGGGAAGAAAATTGGGAAATAGAAATGTGAGTAATTAAAAAAGAAAATAATAGTTTAAATGACAGAATCTTCCACTTGGAAAAAGAAGCACAGAAATCAGATGAAGTAATAAGCAAATTAGAGACCAGAATTGACCTGCTGGAAGACATAAAAAGCAGGATAGACCAAAATGAAAAGGAAAATCAAATGGTCATAGCTGGAAACCAGTCTTTAGAAACTAGAATTGGGCAAAACAACAAAAAAAAAAAAATCCAGAAGCCTTGACATCATATTACAATAAATTATCCAAGAAAACTGTCCACATATTCTTGAACAAGAAGGCAAAATAGACATTGAAAAAGTCCATGGATCACCCTCTACATTAAATCCTCAAAAGACACCCCACAGGAAAATGCTTCCCAGCCAAGGAGAAATTATTGAAAGAAACCAGAAAGAGACAATTCAGATATCAAGGAGCCCCAGTCAGGATTACACAGAATCTGGCAGCCTCCACACTAAAGGACAACAATGCTTGGAATATGATATTCAAAAAGGCAAGAGAATTGGGTCTACAACAAAGGATCACCTACCCATCAAAACTGACTATATACTTCCAGGAGAAAGTATTCCTAAAGAAAAGACCAGAACTAAATGGAAAATTTGATAACCAGATACAACATTCAAGAGATCCATAAAAAAGGTAAACAAGAAAGAACAAAAAAAAATAAAAATTTTAAGGGCTTCAGTAGGGTGAAATTGTTTATATTCCAAGGAAACAATTATATTTTCAACTTTCAAAAACTCTGTTTTCACTATCATATTAGATAGAAGAATTATTCATAGGTAGAGGCTGGGATAATAGTTTAATATGATATCTAAAAAAAGGAAGGGGGAATAGAAGATGGCACCAAGAAAAACTTGAAGGAAAAAGAAAAAATTAGGATAAAGTATAACACATAAAGAGGCACATGGGATAGGGAGGGAATTTAATAGACCTTAAAAAAATAAGAGAAGAATAAGAACAGAGAGGGTAAGAAGGGAAATAAATAATGGTGGGGAATACAGGGAGTCGTTTAAAACAAAACACTGGTGCTCAGGGAGGGATAGCATCTCTGGTATGGAGGGCTTGTCATGCCCTCCTAGGGCAGCTCTCCAGCCTCTGACCCTCACCTGACACCCAGCTCTCACTTGTGGCTCCTAGTAGCTGCTAGCATGTGGCAGAGGCCACACCCCGGGCAATGGCTTCAACAGGCCAGCTAAACCTTGTGAGGGTAGCCATCGAGTCATAGACCCCTGGTGAACCAGGGCCTTGCTCACCCAGCATGTGAAGACTGCTTTGGCTGAACAGACAGAAGAAACCAATAAGAAGGTTCAATGGCTGAGATGGCGAGGCAGCAAAGCACTGTGGAGTGTTTAGGGTGTGTTGGAGCACAAAAGACAACACGGCCATCCAATGCAGCTGAGGAAGTCTCCAGGTGTAATGATTTTTCATGCCACTGGACCCAGGCTTCCAATGCCGAAAGAGTGGGACTGTCTCTGTGCATCAACTTAAATCTCCTTCACTCACAAATGTATCATCATACTTGGTTACTGAGAGACTACTACTACTGGTATAGAAGGAAATAGTGAAAGAAGAAAGGGCAAGATTAAAAGAGGAAATCAAAATAATGGGGTATACACAGGTGGTAATCATAACTCTGAATGTGAATGGGATAAACTCACCCATAAAATGGAAGCAGATAACAGAGTGGATTAGAAACCAAAATCCTACCATATGTTGTCTACAATAAACACACATGAGTCAGATAGATACACACAGGGTAAAGGTAAGCAGATGGAGCAAAATTTATTGGGCATAAACTGAGAAAAATAAGGCAGGAGTCACATTCATATCTGACAAAGCCAAAGTAAAAATAGATCTGATTAAAAGAGATATATAAGGTAATTATATACTAATAAAAGGCAGTATAGACAATGAAGAAATAGTAGTACTCAACATGAATGCACCAAATGATATAGCATCCAGATTTTTAAAAGAAAAACTATTGAAGCTTAAGGAGGAAATAGATAGTAAAATTATACTAGTGGGAGGCATGAACCTTCCTTTATCAGATCTAGATAAATCAAACCAAAAAAAAAAAACAAGATAGAAGTAAGTGATATGAATGAAATCTTAGAAAAATTAGAATTAATAGATATGGGGAGAAAAATAAATAGGGACAAAAAGGAATATACCTTCTCTTCAGTAGCACATGGTACATTCACAAAAATTGGCCATGTACTAGGGCATAAAAACATTGCAAACAAATGCAAAACAGTAGAAATAATAAATGCAACCTTTTCAGATCATAATCCACTAAAATAATAATTAATAAGATAATGGAGAGGTAAATCAAAAATTAATTGGAAATTAAATAATGTGATCATCCAGAATTGGTTGGTTGCTGGGAGACTTCAAATCCATGCTGTTTGACACAGTTATAGGTGGAATCCGGGGACTACACAGCAGCCCCCAGGAAGGATGGAAATACCCAATCATACTCCCCTGTGACTCCTCTCTTACTAATAATCCATATTATTGGAATTCTTATGATTACTATCCTTACTTAGCTCTAGGGAAACACAAAAGAATACCTGGAGGCTGTTAGGGCCTTTATAGATTCCCAGGAAAATCCCACCCACATGTAATGTTACAGAAATTCCCCCTAGAATATTGCCAAGAGATTATACTTACAAAATCAGACCTAAGGACTCCTATGTACCTTTTCAGATAAGGGATCATAGATGGAACCCCCCCCCCAGGTATATACCCCCAACAAAACTGTACTTGGATCCTCCACTCTCATAATAAAGGAACTTACGTAATAGAAGTCCAGAGATGACAAGCTCCCCTGATCTGGTATGTTCACATAGAAAAAAATATATAGAGAGAATTGCCTTTCATAGAAAGGCTGCTATATACCATTCTACTAAATTGTTTTGTTAGCACTTTAGGCTAGGCAACATGTCAAGGATACCTTAGTAAAGCATTGGAGAATGAAAGATTGATATTGGAATAACACTTGGACTTGGGTATGCTGATTGTATCCTTTGAAGTCTGATTGATTGTGTAATTGGTTAGTGTAACAAATAATCATTCTTAGCCTAACTGCATGTCTGGTACCTCATAGGTCAATGCAGAAGCGACCTCTAGTTGAGCTACCCCATGATGAGAACAGAAATATTTTCTGCAAAGCTTTGCATCATCTGTTAAAATCTATGGAATCAAAGAATGTAGGATAATTATAGAATGTCAATCAAATGATTTTGTAAAAGTTAATGTATGACCTATTCCATTATCTGTAAGGAAGGATGTATTTTGAAAATGAAACTGTTTACTATAAAAACTGAAATAATATTTCTACCCAGAAATATATTTTATAAAGTTTATAAGAAAGGGTAAACAATTATTCCTCTAATTAACCTGACCACATTTTGCCTAGCCTGCAAGTCTCTTCCTCCTTCCCTCTCACCTCCCTGCTAGGTTCCCGACTTCTTCCTTCTTCATTCTCTTCTTGCTTCTTTCTCCCCTCAAGGCCAAAACCTTGACTTTTATTGATGTACAGAACATACAGGGACACAAACCTGGCACAACTGTGTTGTCAGGAATGTTTGATGGACAGGTCAAGCTACTCAGGAGGGGGAGGGAATGAACTTCCTCGACACAATCCCCCTGTAATCCTTTGGGAGACCTGTCTCCCCAGAGGATCATTTAAATATAACTATCTTATAATTCTAAATTCCTTCTGGTTAAAAGTACACACAATATTGCATTTTTTCTAAGAGAGAGTTACAATAGTTAGAGTTGAAAGTAAAATACAAAAACTGATTGATAGACGCATTGACAAAATGCCAATTAGGGGGCAGTCCTCTTTGGCATAAGAGTTTACATTCAGAATAAATATGTTCAACCCCCTTCAATTCAGTTCATTATATCCCAAAGTTCATTCTGGATCTTTTGATGCAGTGTGTAGCTTCTTCAGGCATCTTTTCAGCACCTTCTCCAAAAGTATCCATGCTGGGAACCATTAGGCCACAATGCCTTGACAGAGTCATGCGTGGTAGCTAAGGAGGCCACAGAGTGGCCGTTGGCAAGATGTGATTGCCCACTCAGTCCCCCTTGCATGACCTCTCTCATCAATGTCCCTTACCTATGGAATTGACATGATTATTATTCCCTCTAGTCTCAGATGGAATAATGCAAGAGCAAAATACCTGTAACCTAATTCTCTAAAACATCACCAAAAGATCAGACCCTCAAACCCAATCCTAAAAGACCAACATGGGGTAACTTTTACTTAGACACATAATCCTCAATAAAACCTCAGCTACAGACCAAGCCCAGAACTTTCCCACTTACAGAAACTTATTCTCATGAAGCCAGCACACAAATCAATCATAAAGGCTTATACAATACGTACAGGTACACTAAGCTTCAATATGCCTCAGTGACTCAACTTCACAAACCAGTAACTCAGGAACTCCCTAGTAAACTCTGAAAAAATGATCAGTTTAATATTAAAATTGAATTATATTCCCAGTATGCCTCAACCTCAATGATATGATTGTTGGATTGTCTTTTAAGAACTTCTGATTAATTATTCCATTTTATTAAAAGCAACAAGTAATTTTCCTTGATTGTTTGTAAGCTCAAAAACTCCTCAGAGGGTAATGAGGAAATTAAGCTACCTGTGATGAAATCATTTATGTGAAACCTTTATGCTGTCTGTAATTACAATATAAGAATATAGAATGTTAATGAAGTGATTTGTTAAAAGTTAATGTATCGACTTCCGGTCAAGATGGCGGCGTAGAAGCAGCGAAAGTTCAGACCTCGGAAACTCTTCCTTACTGATTGCAAACAGAGTGCTCCTAGGACACCGAATTTCAAGCTGAACAACAGGATAGACCTGGGGAACCCTCCTCCTGGACCTGGATCAAAAGGTACTGCACCCCAAAAGCCAGAACCCTAGATCACTCGGATCTAAGGGGTAGGCAGAAGGAAGGTCCCAGGACCCATCCCCCCAAACCCAGAGTGCTCAGCCCATGGCAGCAGTGGGAACCTCAGGGCTCTGAGGACACACCTTGAAAGCAACCTGAGCCAGTCTCCGGGGCACCCAACATAGACGGCAGGGAAACATAGAGAGAAGGGGGAAGCCTGTAGCCCCTGGCTGGGTCCTTCCATCTGAGTATCAAGGGAGGTCCCAGCTTTAGGGCACGAGCTGAACCCAATCCCATCAGGAGCCCTCAGAGCTACTGAAAGGACAGAAAACTCAGGGCTGGCAAAGGGGTTGCTCCGAAGAGTTTACCTTGAAAGTAACCCAGGATATTCTCCGGGCATTCAACACAGACTGTGGAGGAGGAAGTTGTTTTTTTTTTCCTTCCTTTTTTTTGCCTCGGGGATCATTCTGCCCACACCACCTGAACTTAATTCCATCAGGAGCCCTCAGAGCTTCTGAAAGAACAAAAACCTCTGTGCCGGTGAAGGGCTTACATTGAAAACAACCCAGGCCAGTCTCCAGGCATTCAACACAGATTGTGGAGGAGGAGGCTTTTTGCTTCAGGGCTCATTCGGGCCAAACCAGGTGAACCTAATCCCATCAGGAGCCCTCAGAGCCCAGGCAAGCCACAAACCCTCCCCCCTTAGAGAGCAAGGTCTTCTGAAAGAACCAGCTGAACCTAATCCCATCAAGAGCCCTCAGAGCCCAGGGAAGCCACGCACCTCCCCCCTTAGAGAGCAGGGTCTTCTTAAAAAACAGAAACCTAGAGGAGAAATCAAGATGGCAACCTAGAAGGAGCATAGACCTGGCAGCCTGGCCAGTGCTTTGGAGATCCTCCATATTTGCTCCAGCCATCCAGGAAGTTTAAAACTCAGAGTAAACCCAGCCCAACTAAGCTGAGCTCAATCCCATCAAAAGTCTCCAGAACGCAGGGAAGCCCAGGCTCCCCATCCATCCTCATTGACTGCTGGACATTAAACCAATCAAAAGCCTCCAGAGGACAGGAAAGCTCAAACTCCCAACAACCCTCCCCCAGAGATTACACCAAGAGATCTTCTGTTAAAACTCCAAGTGGGGAGACCAATAAAAGTCCCCAAAAAACAAAAAAAATGAGAGGAACAAGAGCACAGACAAATAAGGGGAGTAAAGAAGGGGTGAATTTGAACAAACAACAGAAACAGAAGAAAGAAACTATAATTGACAGCTACTACTCAGCAAATGGAACAGAGGGGGAGAGATCAGCAAATGATAAACCAGAAATCCCAGCGAATTGGATACAGGCTGTGGAAGAACTCAAAACACAACAAAGAGAGGCTGAAGACAATTGGGAAAAGAACTTAAAAACCAAGATAAGTCATGTGGAAACAGAGGCACTGGAATTAAAACAAGAAAATAGTGTCCTGAAAGCCAAAATCATCCAGCTGGAAAATGAGACAAAGGAGATGAAAGATGAGGTAAAGAGGATGAAAGATGATCTTCAAAGAAAATCAGACCAGAAGGAAAAAGACGACCAAAAAGCCAAAGATGAAATCCAATCTTTAAGAACCAGAGTAAAACAACTAGAATCAAGTGACCTCACAAGGCAGCAGGACACTATAAAACAAAACAAAAAAAATGAAAAAATTGAAGAAAATGTGAAGCATCTCATTCACAAAACAGACGATTTAGAAAATCGTTCAAGAAGAGACAATTTAAGAATAATTGGACTACCAGAAGACCACAACAAAAGAAAAAGCCTGGACAAAATACTAGAGGAAATTATCCAGAAAAACTATCCCGAGATCCTAGAACAATAGGGGAATGTGGAGATTGAAAGAATCCACAAATCACCCCCTGTATTTAATCCCCAACTGACAACACCAAGAAATGTTATAGCCAAATTCAAAAACAATCAGATGAAAGAACAGATATTACAAGATGCCAAGAAGAATATAGGTGAGGATAACACAAGATATGTCTGCATCCACATTGAAGGACCGAAAGGCATGGAATATAATATTCCAGAAAGCAAGGGAACTAGGTCTACAACCAAGAATAAAATACCCATCAAAACTGACTATATTCTTACAGGGGAAAGTATGGTCATTCAACACAACAGAAGAGTTCCAAGCATTCATAAATAAAAGCCCAGACCTGAACAGAAAATTTGAAGTCCAACCACAGAACTCAAGAGAATCATCAAAAGGTAATTAAAAAAGAGGGGAAACAACAACAACAACAACAAATTTTTAAGAGACTCAATAAATTAAAATGATATGTATCCCCATAAGAAATGAGGTCACTGGCAACTCTTAAAAACTGTTGCTATCACATGAGCAGCTAGAAGAACTACACTCAGAGGGAATAGTGACAAACTGTATAGGATGAAAGGACAAGACATAAATAAGTATATAGATATATGCATACATAAATACATATACATGTGTATGTATATATATATGTATATATATATACATGTGTATGTACATATACACATGTATATATATATACATGACTAGAGCTAAAAAAGAAAAGACGTTATAACTAAAAGAAATGGGAAAAGAAACAAATGGGGGTAAATTGATATGTCACAAAGAAGCTCATGGCGGGAGAGGGGAGAACATCGATACACTGGAAGGGTAAAGAGGTTGGAGATAGGAAATACTCAACTCTTACGTACTTTGAAACTGACCCAAAAAGGGAACAACAATCCAATCCATTGGGGAAGGGAATAGATTTGCGCCCTATAGGGAATAGAAGAGTAAGAAACAGACTGGTGGGGAGGGAAGCAGTACAAGGGACGGAAAGGGTGGGGGGGAAATTTTAAAAAGACTACAGGAGAAAATAAGAAGGGAGGGGGGGTAGAAAGGGAAGTACAAGGAGGACAGATTTAAAGTAAATCACTGGACTAAAAGGTAGAGCTGAAGAAGAAAGGTTAGAATTAGGGAAGGATATCAAAATGTCAGGGAGTCCACAAGTGACAGTCATATCTTTGAACGTGAATAGGATGAACTCACCCATAAAACGTAGACAAATAGCAGAGTGGATTAGAATCCAAAACCCTTCCATATGTTGTCTTCAGGAAACACACATGAGGCGGGTAGACACCCACAGGTCTGAATTAAAGGATGGAGTAAGACCCTCTGGGCCTCAACTGACAGAAAGTAGGCAGTAGTGGCAATCATGATATCTGATAAAGCCAAAGCAAAAATGGACCTGATCAAAAGGGATAGGGAAGGTAATTATATTTTGTTAAAAGGGACTTCAGATAATGAGGAAATATCACTAATCAACATGTATGCACCAAATAATATAGCACCCAAATTTCTAATGGAGAAACTAGGAGAATTGAAGGAAGAAATAGACAGTAAAACCATATTAGTGGGAGACTTGAACCAACCATTATCAAATTTAGATAAATCAAATCAAAAAATAAATAAGAAAGAGGTAAAAGAAGAGAATGAAATCTTAGAAGAATTAGAATTAATAGACATATGGAGAAAAATAAATAGGGATAAAAAGGAATACACCTTCTCAGCACCACATGGGACATTCACAAAGATTGACCATACATTAAGTCACAGAAACATGGCACACAAATGTAGAAAAGCAGAAATAATAAATGCAGCCTTTTCAGACCACAAGGCAATGAAAATAAAAATCAGTAATGGTACATGGAAAACCAAATAACAATATGATACTCCAAAATCTTTTAGTTAGAGAAGAAATCATAGAAACAATTAACAATTTCATTGAGGAAAATGACAATGGCAAGACATCCTTTCAAACCTTTTGGGATGTAGCCAAAGCGGTAATCAGAGGTAAATTTATATCCCTGAGTGTATATATTAACAAACTAGGGAGAGCAGAGATCAATCAATTGGAAATGCAATTGAAAAAACTCGAAGGCAACCAAATTAAAAACCCCCAGCAGAAAACCAAACTAGAAATTCTAAAAATTAAGGGAGAAATTAATAAAATCAAAAGTGATAGAACTATTGATTTAATGAATAAGACAAGAAGCTGGTACTTTGAAAAAACAAACAAATAGACAAAGTACTGGTCAATCTAATTTAAAAAAGGAAGGAAGAAAAGCAAATTAACAGCATCAAAGATGAAAAGGGGGACATCACCTCTGATGAAGAGGAAATTAAGGCAATCATTAAAAATTACTTTGCCCAATTATATGGCAATAAATACACCAATTTAGGTGATATGGATGAATATATACAAAAATACAAACTGCCTAGACTAACAGAAGAGGAAATAGAATTCTTAAATAATCCCATATCAGAAAATGAAATCCAACAGGCCATCAAAGAACTTCCTAAGAAAAAATCCCCAGGGCCTGATGGATTCACCAGTGAATTCTATCAAACATTCAGAGAACAACTAACCCCAATATTATACAAACTATTTGACACAATAAGCAAAGAGGGAGTTCTACCAAACTCCTTTTATGACACAAACATGGTACTGATTCCAAAACCAGGCAGGTCAAAAACAGAGAAAGAAAACTATATATCAATCTCCCTAATGAATATAGATGCAAAAATCTTAAATAGGATACTAGCAAAAAGACTCCAGCAAGTGAACAGAAGGGTCATCCAACAATCAAGTAGGATTTATACCAGGGATGCAGGGCTGGTTCAAAATTAGGAAAACCATCCACATAATTGACCACATCAACAAGCAAACCAACAAGAACCATATGATTATCTCAATAGATGCAGAAAAAGCCTTTCATAAAATACAACACACATTCCTATTAAAAACACTAGAAAGCATAGGAATAGAAGGGTCATTCCTAAATATAATAAATAGTATATATCTAAAATCATCAGCTAATATCATCTGCAATGGGAATAAACTAGATGCATTCCCAATAAGATCAGGAGTGAAACAAGGATGCCCATTATCGCCTTTACTATTTGACATTATACTAGAAACACTAGCAGTAGCAATTAGAGAAGAAAAAGAAATTGAAGGCATCAAAATAGGCAAGGAGGAGACCAAGTTATCACTCTTTGCGGATGACATGATGGTCTATTTAAAGAATCCTAAAGATTCAACCAAAAAGCTAATTGAAATAATCAACAACTTTAGCAAAGTTGCAGGATACAAAATAAACCCACATAAGTCATCAGCATTTCTATATAATTCCAACACAGCTCAGCAGCAAAAACTAGAAAGAGAAATCCCATTCAAAATCACCTTAGACAAAATAAAATACCTAGGAATCTATCTGCCAAGACAAACACGGGAACTATATGAA
Source organism: Monodelphis domestica (assembly GCF_027887165.1). NCBI lineage: Eukaryota > Metazoa > Chordata > Mammalia > Didelphimorphia > Didelphidae > Monodelphis > Monodelphis domestica. The sequence goes on along the minus strand of NC_077228.1, from coordinate 243,498,738 downwards.
CACAACTACAAAAAACTTGCCACACAACTAAAACCAGACTTGAGCAATTGGAAAAACATTAACTGCTCATGGATAGGATGAGCCAATATAATAAAAATGACCATCCTACCCAAACTTTTTTATCTATTTAGTGCCATACCCATGGAACTCCCAAAAAATTTCTTTACTGAATTAGAGAAAACCATTAACAAAATTCATTTGGAATAACAAAAGATCAAGGATATCCAGTGAAATAATGAAAAAAACACACAAATGAGGGGGGCCTTGCAGTCCCAGATCTCAAACTATATTACAAAGCAGCAGTCATCAAAACAATTTGGTACTGGCTAAGAGACAGAAAGGAGGATCAGTGGAATAGTCTGGGGGCAAGCAACCTCAGCAAGACAGTATATGATAAACCCAAAGGTCCCAGCTTTTGGGACAAAAATCCACTATTGAATAAAAACTGCTGGGAAAATTGGAAGACAGTGTGGGAGAGATTAGGAATTGATCAACACCTCACACCCTACACCAAGATAAATTCAAAATGGGTGAATGACTTGAACATAAAGAAGGAAACCATATGTAAATTGGGTAAACACAGAATAGTATACATGTTAGACCTTTAAGAGGGGAAATACTTTAAAACCAAGAAAGACATTTTATATCCAGCCATAGCACTGCTGGGTCTGTACCCCAAAGAGATAATGGAGAAAAAGACTTGTACAAGGATATTCATAGCTGCGCTCTTTGTGATTGCCAAAAATTGGAAAACGAGGGGATGCCCATCAATTGGGGAATGGCTGAACAAATTGTGGTATATGTTGGTGATGGAATACTATTGTGCAAAAAGGAATAATAAAGTGGAGGAATTCCATGGAGACTGGAACGACCTCCAGGAATTGATGCAGAGCAAGAGGAACAGAACCAGGAAAACATTGTACACAGAGACTAATACATTGTGGTATAATCGAACGTAATGGACTTCTCCATTAGTGGCAGTGTAATGTCCCTGAACCATCTGCAGGGATCTAGGAGAAAAAACACTATTCATAAGCAGAGGACAAACTGTGGGAGTAGAAACACTGAGGAAAAGCAACTGCCTGACTACAGTGGTTGACGGGACATGACAGAGGAGAGACTCTAAACGAACACTCGAATGCAAATATTAACAACATGACAATGGGTTCAAATCAAGAACACATGTGATACCCAGTGGAATCATATGTCGGCTATGGGGGGTGGGGGGAAGAAAATGATCTTTGTCTCTAATGAATAATGCTTGGAAATGATCAAATAAAATATTATAAAATTAAAAAAAAAAGCTAATGTATCACTTTTCCAATTATCTCCATTTAGACATGTGTGTTAAATAATATAGTTGTGTGCCAAGAAAATGGGTATAAAAATAAACATCAAGCCTGCGGATGGTGGAGCAGCTATCAGATGCAAAGCATTCCAATGGTTGTAAAGATACAGCTGTCTTCCCTTAGTTATTTTTTTGGCTGATCATTCACCATCTGTCGGGAACCCCTGGAGTCAGGAGTAAGGCTGGACCTTGTAAACCTTAAAATTTCTTAGACTTATAAATGTTGGAAATTTCACCATTGGGAAATTTCATACTTGAAGAATTTCCTACTGATAGTGGGAACTCTATTGGAATGTGAACCCCATTGGAATGGGAGGTTCCTTCTCCTCCCCACTTAAGATTACTTTAGGACAGAAACCTTTTGCTGAACAATGGAAAGGGCTTTGACCTATGCTTAAGCATAGAACAGGAAGTTCTTTGAGTCATGATTGATTTTAGAATTGATACAATAGAGATACTTGGAATGACAGAACCAGGTCTTGGAAATTGCAATCTCCACCCTACTCAGTCCTAACAGGATTTAGGAAGGGCTGCAGCATAGATCAAAATTTAATTATTCCAATCTCTACCCTACTCAGGGTAACAGGATTTAGGAAGGGCTGTAGCAAAAGATCAAGACTTAATTATTTGAGAATATGACCTTCAACAGACATGTGCAAAGCCACAGACCTCTGGGAGATCCTGGGTTAAGCTAGAACCACCATTGGCACAGGGAAAATGAAGAACAGTGATTGGTAGATGTGAGAACTGAGGGGAGGGAACTTGGATGGTTTCCTTAAAGTTAGAGGGGTCTGAAGACGGAGGGGGTTTTGGTTGGAGAGTTTTGGCTCTGGTTGGTTGGAGAGTTTTTTGGCTCTGAGAGGTTGTGCTGCTCTGAAGAAAGCTGGAGGTGGAGGCCGCTGAGACTGTTTCTCCATTTTGGTCACGTGAATAATAGGGACTGATCTCCTTTCTTTGCCTCAGCTATCTAAGGGCTTGGCCTTTTGGCCCAGCCTAAACAGAAGGGGTATTTAAGCCCTATTCCCTTCTCTCCCCTTTCTCTCTCCCTCTCTCTCTATATCTCTAATTCCTTTCTTCCTCCTGTTTGTAATTAAACTCTATAAAAGGTTGACAGCTGACTTGAGTTTTCATTTAGGAATTACATAGCTGAATTCCTTGGCGACCTTAAATTAATATATATCAGTCTTTTAAAGTGATTTCCTTGTCACAACCTTCCCTGTGGTAGATCCACTTTCTTGATTTGGGGTGCTGGCAAGTTTCTTTTCCTGAAATTTCTCCAAAAATTTTTAAATCTTGGATTTTTAAGGATAATTACATAATCCCCCCCCCCCAGGAGGGTGTTGACCAACACCAGAATCACACTGGGATACATGACTGAGTTATGTGGTATATAAACAATTGTCAAAAGAAAGACAAAACAAAACACCCCCAAAATCCAACCAAAGAAACAAAAATTAAATTCTGTATAAAATAATAAGTATAAAAATGATAAAAAAAAAATAAAACTCTTATGTGTATAAAATTCTGAGTAAAAAAATCAACCTGTAACAGGTTCTTGAATCACAGCAAGGACCAATTGAAGTGATTTATGTCTCACAAGCCTGAAGCACAATAGCAGCAATACAGCACTTTACCCATTTGCAGCCAGGACTACAGTAAATTGCCAAACTGTAAGAGAGAAAGGACTAAGTTTCAGCAACAAATGGAAAAAACATCATTCCCTGGTCTGATTTTACAACCACTGAAAGAGATAAGGGAAGGCAGGATGATAGCCAACCTGAGGTACTTGACTCAGAATATTACACACGGAGTACAAGAGAGTGCTGCATCTTAACATATGTCAAGCACTGCAATCTCAATTCTCACACTAGGTTCAAGTCCTTTTGTATTGGCATAGAAATTCAACAGTCCTCCCTGGATAGAGTTTTTGGTCTGTTTTGACATCGTGCTACTTGGCACTGCAATATTGGCTCTTTTGTTCCCTTCTCTTGGAATCAGATATAATCATTAAACAAAGGTCCCATAACATTTATAAATAAATGGCAGGTTTCCATAGTCAAAATTTTTGGGTTATACATATTATTAGGGTTAATAGATACCGTAAACTATATCCTTCAATGTACAAAAAAAAAAACATTAATACTGATTTCATGTACTTCAAGTATCACCAAGGTTAGGAAAAAAGAAAGAAAAAAATCAAATATCCAATTTCAAACATAAAGAAAAAAATAATTTAAAAAATCATAATTTCACAGTACACATTCCATGTGACAATGTGTTAGCCAAGCAGAAGCACAACTAAATAGGTACTCACTCAAATATGAAATTTATATCCCTCTTAATTTGGCCCGGATCCACAGTGTGAGTGTACATACTTTTTCACCAGGTAAAAATCTTTTAAAAACAGTAGTACAACAACTAATATAGTTTCTAAGAAGTACCAAAATCCCCCAAATTATAAGATCCCCTTAATGACAATAGCAAACAAACCAACTATCATTAGGATTCACATGATTTTCTATACTTCTTATATGCCATTTAAAAAACCTTTGAAATCATAAATATTTGTCACAAGTTCCACTCTTCCAACCTTGGATGAGATATTTTTAACAAACTATTATTACCATAATTCCAAAATTTGTCAAGAGAGAAACCCAGAATGTAACATACCAGAGATGGAAGTATGGTTGATGAATTAAATATTTGATCAGATCAGTTAATGATCAGTGTATAGGTAGTTCTAAGGGCAAGAGAATTACTGGGCCTAAGCCACAAAGGCTTAGCCCTCACCTTGTCAAACCTCATTCCTCTGAAAAGCGCATGTCAGGTGAATCCCCACCTACTCTGATCTTATCATTGTCTATGCAAACAATGTGAATCAACTATACTTTGTTACGTATTCATTGATCACTTCTCTATCCACAATAAAGGCTGGGGTGAGGCACACTGCCCTTCCTCTTGTTTCCTGTAACCTTGGAATTCTCCCTGCTGTCTCTCTTTATTTTTCCTAGCACCACTCTTGGCCACGTGCTTTCTATCTCAGAATCCTTACTTTGATTTGTTCTATTATTTCTCATATTTTCCTTTAATTATTTTTCTAAGAAAAATATTATCAGGGACCAGCGCCACTTGCCATTTAAATTAGCTTGTCTGTGTCACTTTATTTATCACCCATTTTTTCAGACACCTTGCTCCTTCTCGAGCCCAAACCCACAAAGGAAAACTTTTATGTAATAGCTGCAGGTCGGACTGTTATACAGAAAAACCTCTATACAGTTTATGAAAAAATACAAGTATAATGAATCTATTTTGAAGCTACTAGGCTTCACAGGAAAAATCATTCCCACATATTGGATGAGATTATAACACATCACAGGGTAACCAAGCCACATGGGCACCTCTCTCCCTCATGGTATGAGACTATAACAGTGTAATAGAACTGTCTCTAATATGTCGCACCCATTTTCACATGGAACCAAGGACTAAAAGGTGAAAATCACTTCAGATATATCATCCATTACATTTACAATTGTATTATTATTTTCCTCAGGGGGGACTGTGTTATTGTTGTGAACTTTGACTTGAATTTGAGCCAAATTTAGAACAAGAGACTACTTCCCAGAATCTAGAAGGCACTATGAAGATGCCTGCAGATACCACACACTGTACCAGAAGATCCAGAGTGAACTTTGAGATATGACAAATTTGAACTTTGGGGAGGTTGAAATATTTGTTTTTGAATGTACATTCTAATGCCAAAGGGGACTACCCCCTAATTGGTGTTTTGTCAATGCACCTATTATTGGTTTTGATCCTTTTTGCTTTTATTTTTTTCTTATCCCCAAATGATTTTAATTTACCTTTAAAAACTGTAATATTTGTATATACCTCTAGTTCAAGTTATAAGTTAGTTATGTTTTCATGATCCATTGGGGAGACTGGTCTCCCAAAAGACCATGGGGGGGATGTATTGATTTATAATCTTGAACCCTAGAGACTACATTTCCCACAGTACCCTTTTCCTTTTCCTGCTTGTGTGTCTCCTTACATGGAGGGTATTTTGAGTTTCTGTTTCCACCCTCACGGGCTCTCAGCATTCATGGTGGAGGGGGAAGAAACAGCTCTTGGTTTTTGCTAGTCTTACTTCCTTATACTTCAAGATAAATATTTGATAAATATTATTAAATATAATACTTGGAGTTCTGGGTGTTAATTTTAATCATTACATTTTTGACAGACTACAAAGAGATTCTAGAACTCGGCTTTTCTTTTTCCTTTTCTTTAAAGCCAGCAGCCTAGTTACAGCCGAGCAACCCAGCAGTTTAAAATTGCTACTGGTTTGCAACCAAAGCTGCTTTTCTCCTGGGAGTTTTCAAATCCCCTCTCCAGCTACCCAGGTGTGGTTCATTCCTATAGGTCTCCTGCTTTCTGCGCCTCTAGCAACTACCTTACAACTGTTTTTCACAAATTGTATTCTGATTTGTCTAAGGTCCTGTTCCCTATCAAGATCGAGCTCAATATGTCTGCCTCCCAGCTCAATAAGTCTATCCATAAACTGGAAGGGATTTTCATTGTTTTCTTGCTTAAGATATTCAAATTTAGCCTATCAGAACAGGCTCTCATAGCTTTTAGCAATGTATTTCTAACCTGCCATAGTTGTAAGTCATCTTGCTCTGAATTTGAATCCTATTTTGGATCTTCAGTTGGCCATGAATTGTTCCCTCTCCCTGGGCCTGATTAACAAGAGAAAGAATCTTATTCCTTTCCCTTCCTGTTATCAAGGCCTGGAGCAAATCTTCCACATCAACCCATGTGGGATTGTATGTATGAAAAACATTCTCAACCCTATTTATTTAACAAAATAGGCTCAGTTTCAAATGAGAGAAATTTTTTCTTTGAATCTCTCAATGTCCCATGGAGAAAAAAGGTGTATGATGTCTAATGTTTACTAAATCTCCACATCTGTTATATATAGGGACATCTCTTAGAGGGAAAAGATCTTTATTTGAATGATCTGTTGTAACTGCTGCTTGGCCTGTATTCTGGAGTTCAATGGAGTAGGTTTTCAGTGAGGCTAGTAGGGGAAGGGGGTGGGGAGACAGAGTGAAAGGATTAGTGGTGGGGCTGGGGTGGGGTGGAGAGGAACAGGGGAGGGACTGGGGGAAGGGTGGAGAGGAGGGGGAGTGGGACTGGGTATGTGGTGGGGAGGATAAGGAAGGGTGAAGTCTAGAGGAGTCAATAGTAGGGTGGGTGGGAAGGAGGGTACAGAAAAGGATTGAAGTAGGAATGGTACAGGTGGGGATAGTGGAGATGGGTGGGCACTGGGTATTTAGAGGGAGGGTGGAGAGGTAGATTGGGGGAAAGGAGATGGGAGCAGTAGGTGATGAGCAAGGTCTGACAGGGAGAGGAGCTAAGGGGTTCAACTCTTGGTTTGGGTCAGTATGAGCAGAAACCTCCTCACAGGCCAGGTGGGATGATAGACTGTGTTTCTTGCTAGATTTCACTGAAGGAGTTAAGCTAGAATGGTTTGGATCCAAAGAAAGAATGGTTTCCTCACTGGAGGGTATGGGCGATTTACCAACATGATATTCCCACAAGAACCAGTATTTATAATCTTTGGAATCTTTGTTTTTAATGCCTAACTTCAAATCTTTTAAGATATTGAAGACAAAAGAGCCAGGTAAAAGATATGTCCATCCATGCCTTACAAAACTTTCTAGCTTCTTTCTTTGTCATCCAATTCTCATTAGGTAGATTGTGATCAACCTAAAAACTAAGAAATTTATGCAGGGGTGAATCGGGAGGAATATTTCCTGATTTCCCTTGATTTGTTGCAGTATTTCCCATATTGTCTAGTCTTTATGTCTTAATCTGATTATTTAAGCTAGTCTGAGTATTGCTAAATGGTCAGCTTAAATAATGACATGTTCCTAAAACATAAAAAAATGGAGACACAAAGTTCTTCAATTTTATTGTGGAAGGCAATAAGAGGAGACTTAAAACAAAAAGCTAATATAAGGAAACAGTAATTGTTGCACAGCAATAGTATCAATAAGGAATGTGTATTTAGTATAATAATTGTTGTAATTAATAATTAATAACAATATGCACATATCATAAATATTGATGGTGCTATTAATAATTAATAATATGTATTTATTATAATCATTGTTGTTATTATTAAGTAATAATATGCATTTACTATAATTATCTATAATGTTATCGATAATTAATAATATGCATTATAATTATTATCAATAACCACAAACAAGTATAAAATATCAATAATAATTATTAGTAATCAATAATAGTGACTAATAATAGTTATTGAAAATTAATAATTATTGTTATTGACAGTATTATTAATACTATTATGTTCTAAAATTATTCCTTAATATTGCATGTAATTAATTTGATTTAATGTTGGCTTTGTTTAATTTTAGAAATTTGGTCTTAATTTAAATTAAATATTATTAATATTTCCTATTAATAATCCTTTTATTTAAATGTATTCAATTTAATAGCATTGTTTTAGATCACTAGTAGCAATAGGAAAGGAATTCTTTTTCTTTTCCTGCAGTTTTAATTCTTGACAGTAGGTTGCGCTGTAAATGCATGTAGAGTGGAAGGCACTTGTGGGGAGGCCTTTATCTAAAAGCAGTCAGATAACGGAAGAAAAAGAAAAAATGTGACTTTTTATATGCTAAAGAAGGCAGGCAGTCTGCAAGGAAAATTTGAGAAAGAAAATGTGGCTTTTGATATGCTGAAGGAAAGTAGGCAGTCAGCAAGGAAAAATTGAGGGTGGGGGAAGGAGGGAGAAAAATTCAAAGAGAACTTCCTTGTAAAAACGCAATCTCTCCCCTCCCTTAGAGGTTAGACAGTGGTGTCAAAGTTGGGGGTGGGGCAGGGAGCAGAGAGCTCCTTCCCCTAGTTTACAGCCTCGAAGGACCACCAGGATTAATTTAATGGGTGTCTCCAAGCATACTGCTGCAGCAGTGTGTTGCACTCGGGGAAAGTCAGGCAGACACTGGGCTGGGAAAGACCTGTTGTATCCTAGTGTCCCTCAGTTTAAGAAAAAACACTTGGTTGCTTTTGGAATGGGGAACAGGGGTTCCTATGCACTGGGATGTGCTAAGCTGAGAAAAGGCAGCAGACATGAGGAATGTTCTTCCTGTATCTTTCACCTGCGGAGAGTGCAGAGGCTGGGAAGAAACAGAAGTCTGCATTTTTAGTGCTCAGGGAAAGTCAGACTGTCAGGGGGCACATGGGATCCTGCCTTCACAAAAGGCTTCCTGCCCATCCTCTACCACCCCACTCTCATCCAAGACAGATCGGGTCGGGTGGGGGGGCACGTGGGGAGAGTCCTTAAGGATCTTGGGGGAAAAAACAGCTGCTCCCCCACCTGGGCCCTAAAGACTCCCAGTTCTGTTTAGGCAAAAAGTTCTGACTTCTGTCTCTACTGTCCCAGGGAGTCCCTAACTCTAATCCACAGCCCAGAAGGACCCCCACGATTAATTTAAGGGGTATCTCCTCACTCAGCTCAGTGCCTGGCTGAGTAAAGTGGCAGTAGGAGTCAGTGGTTTCACATACCTGGAGAAGTCAGGGGCTGGGCTGGGTTCTTATGCTCTGGCCAGGACTCTACTGACCCACCCTGGGCTAAGGTAAAAGAACAGGGGTGGGGAAACACATTGGAGGGAGTTTTCTCATCAATTGATCTAGAGAAAGCTTGTTAGATGGCTGTTCTTCTCTTGTCCCCACCAAGTTGCATTTCTGAAGTCATTTTTATCTTACCTAGCTTACCTAAGCACTTATTTAAAACTTCTCAGAAAAAAATTAAAGGCCCATTTTAAGCCAAAGTGGTTACCATTCTGTAAGAATTGAAATAATATTTCTATCCAGAAATATATTTTATAAAGTTTATTAGAAAGGGTAGACAATTATTCCTCTAAGTAACCTAACCACATGTTGCCTAGTCTGCAAGTCTCTTCCTCCTTCCTTCTTACCTGCCTGCTCGGTTCCCAACTTCTTCCTTCTTTGTTCTCATCTCACTTCTCCCTCCTCTCAAGCCCAAAGCCATGGCTTTTATTAACATACAGCTCATACAGGGATGCAAACCTGGTACAACTGTATTATGTCAGAAATGTCTGATGGACAGATCAAGCTACTCAGGAGGGGGAGGGAATGAACTTCCTTGACATAGAACCAAATGTATATGTAATCATTAAGTGTATAAAAATAAATCAGTGCAAGTAAGAGCAGAACAATTTCTGTAAGAACAGATTATAGACACAATGAATAATTTCATCAAAGAGAATAACAATGAGGAGACATCCTATAAGAATCTATGGGATGCAGTTAAAGCACTACTCAGGGGAAAATTTTTATTCTTAAGTGCATATATCAGCAAATCAGAGAGGTAAGAGGTCAATGAATTGGGCATGGAAATTTAAAACATAGAAAGATAAAAAAGTAAAAATCCCCAGAAAAAAACTAAAATAGAAATCCTAAAAATCAAAGGAGAAATTACTAAAATTGAAAGTAAAAGAACTATTGAATTAATAAATAAGATTAAGAGCTGGTACTTGAAAAAAAAACAAATAAAATAGATAAAGTACTGTTAATCTAATAAAAAAGGAAAAAGAAACCAAATTAATAATATGAAAGATGAAAAGGGCAACCTCACCTCTAATAATGAGGAAATTAAGGCAATTATTAAGAACTATTTTGCCCCATCATATGGCAATAAATATGGTAATCTAGGTGATATGGATGAATATTTACAGAAATATAAACTGTCTCAATTAACAAAAGAAGAAATAGAATATTTAAATAATCCCATATCAGAAATAGAATTTGAAAAGGCCTCGAACTCCCTAAGAAAAAATCCCAAGTCAAATGGATTCACAAGGGAATTCTCTCAAACATTTAAAGAACAGTTAATCCCAATACTATACAAACTATGTGACAAAATAAGCAAAGAAGGGGCTTTACCAAATTCCTTTTATAATATAAATATGGTACTGATTTTCAAGCAAAGGAAGACCAAAAACTGAGAAAGAAAACTACCGACCAATCTCCTTAATGAGCATTGACAAAAAAATCTTAAATAGAATAATAGTGAAAAGACTCCAGTAAGTGATCACTATGATTATTCACCATGATCAGATGGGAATGCAAAGATGATTTAATATTAGGAAAAACAGTCACATAATTGACCATATCAACAAGCAAACCAACAGAAATCACATGATTATCTCAATAGATGCAGAAAAGGCCTTCAACAAAATACAACACTCATTCCTACTGAAAACACTAGAAAGTAGAATACATCAACCTTTGCCTCTCCTAAAAATGATAAACTGTATATATTTAAAATCATCATCAAGCATCATCTGCAATGGGGATGAATCAGAAGCCTTCCCAATAAGATCAGGAATGAAACAAGGATGCCCATTATCACCTCTATTGTTTAACATTCTACTAGAAACACCAGCAGTAGCAATTAGGGAAGTAAAAGAAATTGAAGGTATTAAAATAGGCAATGAGGAGACCAAGCTATCACTCATTGCAGATGATATGATGGTCTACTTAAAGAATCCTAGAGAATCAACCAAAAAGCTAGTCAAAATATTCAACAACTTTAGCAAAGTTGCAGGATATAAAATAAACCCATATACATCATTAGCATTTCTATATATTTCCAACACAACTCAGCAGCAAGAGTTAGAAAGAGAAATTTCATTTAAAATCACCACAGACAATATAAAATATCTAGGAATCTATTTTTAAGACAAACATAGGAATTATATGAATACAAGTACAAAACACTTTCCACAAAATTAAAACCAGATCTAAGTAATTGGAAAACATTAATTGCCCATGGATAGGATGAGCTAATATAATAAAAATGACAATCCTACCCAAATTAATTTACTTATTCAGCACCATACCAATCAAACTACCAAGGAACTTTTTTTATAGGATTAGAAAAAATTATAACAAAGATTTTAGAAGAGCAAAATATCAAGAATATCAAGGGAAATACTGAAAACTGTGAAGGATGGGGGCCTAGAAGTACCAGACTGAAACTGTATTATAAAGCAGTGGTCATCAAAACAATATGGCACTGGCAAAGAGACAGAAGGGAGGATCAATGGAATAGATTTGTGGTACATGTCCTTAGCAAGATAGTATACAATAAACCCAAAGATCCAAGCTTTGCAGACAAAAATCCACTGTTTGACAAAATCCACTGGAAAAAATGGAAAATAGTATGGGAGATATTAAGTCTAGATCAATATCTCTTACACTATACCTAAATAAATTCAGAATGTATAAATGACTTAAATATAAACAAAGAAACTATAAGTAAATTAGGTAAACATAGAATAGTATACATGCCAGATCTATAGGAAGGGAAAGAATTTAAGACCAAGCTAGAAATAGAGAATATCACAAAATGTAAAATGGATAATTTTGATTACATTAAATTAAAAAGGTTTTGCACAAACAAAACCAATGCATCCAAAATTTAAAGGGAAGGAACAAATTGGGGGAAAAGCTTTGTAACAAAAACCTCTGACAGAGGTCAAATTTCTCAAATATATAAGGAACTAAATCAGTTGTACAAAAAAATCAAGCCATTCCTCAATTGATAAATGGGCAAGAAACATGAATAGGCAATTTTCAGATAAAGAAATCAAAACCATCAATAAGCACATGAAAAAGTTTTCTAAATCTCTTATAATTAGAGAAATACAAATAAAAATAACTCTGAGGTACCTCCTCAGACTGGCTAATATGACAGCAAAAGAAAGTAGTAAATGTTTTTCTGGCTTCTTGTAGGATTTTTCTTTTGTTTGAGAGCTTTGGAATTTGGCAATTACATTCCTGGGAGTTGTCTTTTGGGGGTTTAGTGTAGAGGGTGTTCTGTGAGCTCTGTCAGTGGCTGTATTGCCCCCTTGTTCTAGAATCTCTGGGCAATTTTCTTTGATTATATCTTGTATTACGATGCGGGGTTTGCTGTTTATTTCTGGCTTTTCTGGAAGTCCAATTATTCTTAAATTATCTCTTCTCCCTCTATTTTCCAAATCTGTCACCTTGTCAGTGAGATATTTTATGTCCTCTTCTAATTTCTTGGTCTTTTTGCTTTGCTTTATTAGTTCTTGCTTTAAAGCCTGGTTTTCCTTTTCAGTTTGGTCAAACTGGTTTTGTAGATGCGTGAATTTCTTTTGTATTATTTCCCATTTTTCCTCCCAGAAGGCTTCCATCTTTTTGATCATTTCTGATTCATATTCTTCATGGGTTTGTGGAGAGTTTCCATTTCCTTTGGAAGGTTTCAGAGCATTTGCTTGTGTTTCCTCTTCTATCTCCTCTGTGTTTTGTATTTTTGCTCCATAAAATGTGTCCAAAGTTGCTCCCTTCTTCTTGTGTGTTTTTTTTTTTAATTTTGGGGTTTTTGTGCTTCTGTGGAGTTTGCCATCTCTATCTGAGTGGGGAGGATTAGCTTTTCTTATCTCTGTCTGGCGTTCAGAGGTTTTAGCCCTAGGCAGATTGTCCTTTCTATGGCTTAGCCCTTGTTTCTGTGCCTCAGCCAGCACTCTGAGGGGGGAGGGGCCGCAGCTTCCTGGAGCTTTTAGGGCTGGTGATAGGATTAACCTCAGACTGAGTATGCCCTCAGGCAGCGACCTTCAGTGAGACCCAGATGGAAGGTTCTGATTAGGGGGCTACAGGCTTCCCCCCCCCCTGGCTCCCTGCTGTCTGGGTGCCCCCGCGACTGGCTCAGGTCGTTTTCAGGGGGCGGCCCTCAGAACAGCCGGCTCCCGAGGCCCCCTTGCCTGCCCTGAGGTTCCTACTGCTGCCTCGGACTCAGCACTCTGGGTTTGGGGGGGGGATGGGTCCTGGGACCTTCCCTTTGCCTTCCTCTTAGATCCGAGCGTTCTTGGGCTCTGACTCTTGGGGGGCCGTACCTTTTGATCCAGGTCCAGGAGGAGTGTTTCCGGGGTCTATTCTGCTGTTTGTTTTGAATTTCGATGCCCTAGGAGCATTCCGTTTGAGATAGGTAAGGAAGGGTTTCTGGAGCTCCGAACTTTAGCTTTCTCTAAGCTGCCATCTTGACCAGAAGTCCCGTAAAGCATTCATTCTTGAATGTGATGACTGGGGTCGAGGCTGACCAGAAAATTTGGATCTCTTGTCGATTTGAACAGGCTGTCATCTCTTCTCTGACTGCTACCAATTCTGTCAGGTTAAGTGTAAGAAAAATCAGAAATTATTTAAATGACAACAATTGCCTGTTAGGTTTTATATGATTACAGATTCTGGTGACTATAGGAAACTGTCCATCTGAGTAATTGAAGGAAATATATTCATTGAAATCGATATGGTGAGTGTTTTATTTTTGCCTCAGGTATCTGTAAAGCTGAACTGAAAGAAAAATAATAAACTCTAAGCAGTCTTAGTAATTTTTCTCTAAAAATCTTTAAGGTTTTAACTCTCTCCTGGCAAACAAGTTCTCTAGTTGTTAATTCAGGAAATGGTTATCAAATGCCTACCATGTGAAATGTACTGTTGGAGACACACAGATGAATGAGACACAGCCTAGGGTTTCTCATTGCTTCTCAATGTTACCTCTTTGTAATTTCTGTACCATAGCCTTAAGGAATTAGTACGTTCTCTTAGATATTTCCTTCAAAAAAATCTTTACTTGAATAGTTTCAGTGGCTCGCCTTTTCTTTTTACATCTTATTTTAGTTTGTGTTTTTTTAACTCTAGACTTTGATTACTAGGTAATTACAGGCACAGTCTGGGATAGATGCATGTACACAGATGCATAGACTGCCTTCATAGAAGGAGTTTGATGAGCTGACCTGTACTTGACCAACAAATTCATGACTAATGTAGATCAGTACACCCTCACATACAAAAACAAAAAAGAATGAGTCTTTTATTACTAGAAATGGAAGGAAGCTTCTTAAAGACCATATTAATGTCACACATTCTTAAGCATTAAATAGATGATAGATAACCTATGCAGGCTCCAAACTTGTATTTGTTTTGTAATTTTTTCCATAGCATACACCACCTGGGCAATTAAATGGTACAGTGGAGAGTGTTGGCCTTAGAATCATGGAGATCTTAGTTCAAATCCAGCCTCAGATCTTTATTAGCAGTGAGACCTCAAATCACTTAACCACTGTTAGCATTAGTTTTTTAATCTATAGAAACTATCTCACAATGTTGTTGTGAGAATAAAATAAGTTAATATTTGTAGAGTGCTTTCCAACCTAAAACCCACTGTGTAAATATTAGCTATTATTATTTATATATGCCACTGCCTCTACCTAATAGGTAGGCTCACTGGCATTTGTTGGATTTGATTTTTATAAAAGTATTTTTTAAGTAAAAACATTTTCTAAATAGAAAGTGACATTTTCTAATATTGCACACTAAAGCAAGGCAGGAATTCAGGGAAATTATATATAAACTTCTACCGAGAATTGCAAAGCACCTTTCAACATCTTTATCCTTTCTGAGCCCAGTATCCCATGAAAAATAAAATGTATATGGAAATTACAATTATGCTTCACTAAAAAACCTATGGGCCTCCATGTCCCAGTGGCAGAGTCACCTGCTTCTGTCTGAGAATGGACTAGAAATTCTACAGTCCCTGGTGAAATTGCCTACAGCTTCCAAAATATAGGTGACACCTGCTACCCACCTGAATTTTTCATAATGAGGAGATTGGAAAAAATATTAAAAATCATTTACAGGAAGACTAAGCAGGAAATTTCATGCTGGGCTGAATACAAAATAACACCAATCAATGTGTTGGAAGAATAAGCTTGGGCATCATGGCTGTTCACTGAGAAATTCTACCCTTATGCTCTAAAGGATTAGAGATTCTCTGCAATCATCATAGCATAAAGTATAGGATACTGGATTGGTGGTCAAAGGACCTGGGTTCAAATGACAATTTCTTACTATCTGTGTGAACCACTTAAAGAATCTAGGTCTTAGTCTCCTCGATTTTTCAAAAAGAACAGGATATACTTGAGGTTACGTAAGGGAAGACACATTGCAACTTCATATAATTTGGTCATTTTAATTCTCTTCTTTTATTTTTGAAAATTTTATGTAATATTTTTCCATGGTTACATGATTAATGTTCTTTCCCTCCCTTCCCCTCAGGCCCCTCCCATAGCTGACATGCAATTCCACTGGGTTTTGCATGTGTTATTGATCAAGATCTATTTCCATATTATTGATATTTGCACTAGGGTGATCATTTAGAGTCTAAATCCCCAATTATATCCCCATCAACCCATGTGATCAAGCAGTTGTTTTTCTTCTGTGTTTCTACTCCCAGTTTTTTCTCTGAATGTAGATATTGTCCTTTCTCATAGAACCTCTGAATTGTTCTGGATCATTGCATTGCTACTAATAGAGAAGTCCATTACATTCAATTGTACTACAGTGTATCCAGTCTCTGTATATAATTTTTCTCCTGGTTCTGCTTCTTTCACTCTGCATCAATTCCTGGAGGTGGTTCCAGTTCACATGGAATTCCTCTTGTTCATTATTCCTTTGGGCACAAAGGTATTCCATCACCAACATATACCACAGTTTGTTCAGTCGAATATTCCCCAATCGAAGGACATCCCCTCATTTTCCAATATTTTGCCAGCACAAAGAGTGCAGTTGTAAATATTCTTCTACAAGTCTTTTTCCTTATTAGCTCTTTGGAGTATAAACCCAGCAGTTCTGTGCCTGGATCAAAGGGAAGACAATCTTTTTTTTTTTTTAATAAAACCCTTACTTTCCATATTGGAATCAATACTGTATATTGGTTCCAAAGCAGAAGAGTGGTAAAGGTAGGCCATCGGGGTTAAGTGACTTGCCCAGGGTCACACAGTTGGGGAGTGTCTGAGACCAGATTTGAACTTAGGACCTCCCATTTCTAGGCCTGGTTCTCAATTCACTGAGCTACCCAGCAGGCGGACTTAGAGTTCCAAATTGCCCTCCAGAATAGTTGGATCAATTCACAACTCCACCAGCAATGAATTAATGTCCCAACTTTGCCACATCCCCTCCAGCATTCATTACTTTCCTTTTTCTGTCATGTTAGCCAACCTCCTAGGTCTGAGGTGGTACCTCAGAGTTGTTTTGATTTGCATTTCTCTGATTATAAGAGATTTAGAACACTTTTCCATGTACTTATTGATAGTTTTGATATCTTTATCTGAAAATTGTCTATTCATGACCCTTGCCCATTTATCAATTGAGGAATGGCTTGATTTTTTGTCCAATTGATTTAGCTCTTTATAAATCTGAGTAATTAGGCCTTTGTCAGAGGTTTTTGTTTTAAAGATTTTTTTCCGAATTTGTTGCTTCCCTTCTAATTTTGGTTGCACTGGTCTTGTTTGTACAAAAACTTTTTAATTTGATGTAATCAAAATTATTTATTTTATATTTTGTAATTTTTCTAACTCTTGCTTGGTCTTAAAATCTTTCCTTTCCTAAAGATCTGATGAATATTCTGTGTTCACCTAATTTACTAATAGTTTCCTTCTTTATATTAAAATCATTCACCCATTCTGAGTTTATCTTGGTGTAGGGTGTGAGATGTCGATCCAAACCTAATCTCTTCCATACTGTCTTCCAATTTTCCCAGTAGTTTTTGTCAAATAGTGGATTTTTGTCCACTGGAACAAAGCTGGGATCTTTGTAGTCTATTCCACTGATCGTCCTTTCTGTCTCTTAGCCAGTACCATATTGTTTTTTTTTTTAATCCTTACCTTCTGTCTTGGAGTCAATACTGTGTACTGGCTCCAAGTCAGAAGAGCGGTAAGGACTAGGCCATGGGGGTAAAGTGACTTGCCCAGGGTCACACAGCTGGGAAGTGTCTGAGGCCAGATTTGAACCTAGGACCTCCCGTCTCTAGGCCTGACTCTCAATACACTGAACCACCCAGCTGCCTGTTACCATATTGTTTTGATAACCATTGCTTTATAGTATAGTTTGGGATCTGGTACTGCTAGACCCTCATCCTTCACATATTTTTTTCATTACTTCCCTTGATATCCTTGATCTTTTGTTCTGTGTTATGAACTGTGTTATGTTTTTTTCTAATTCAGTAAAAAAGTTTTTTGGTAGTTCGATGGGTATGGCACTAAATAAGTAAATAAGTTTGGGTAGGATTGTCATTTTTATTATATTGGCTTGTCCTACCCATGAGCAGTTAATGTTTTTCCAATTATTTAGATTTAGTTTTAATTTTGTGAAAAGTGTTTTGTAGTTGTATTCATATAGTTCCTGTGTTTGTCTTGGCAGATAGATTCCTAAGTATTTTATATTGTCTAGGGTCATTTTAAATGGAATTTCTCTCTCGTTTCTTGCTCTTGAGTTGTGTTGGAAATATATAGAAATGCTGATGTGGGTTTATTTTGTATCATGCAACTTTGCTAAAGTTGTTGATTATTTCTACTAGCTCTTTATTTGATTCTCTAGGATTCTTTAAGTAGACCATCATATCATCTGCAAAGAGTGGCTTTCTCATTGCCTATTTTAGTACCTTCAATTTCTTTTTCTTCTCTAATTGCTACTGCTAGTGTTTCTAGTACAATGTTAAATAATAGAGGTGATAATGGGCATCCTTGTTTCATTCCTGATCTTATGGGGAAGGCTTCTAGTTTATTCCCATTGCAGATGATGTTTGCTGATGGTTTGAGATATATACTGTGTATTATTTTTAGGAAAGGCCCTTATATTCCTATGCTTTCCAGTGTTTTCAATAGGAATGAGTGTTGTATTTTGTCAAAGCCTTTTTATGCATCTATTTAGATAATCATGTGATTTTTGTCAGTTTGCTTGTTGATATAGTCAGTTATGTGGATGATTTTCCTAATATTGAACCATCCTTGCATTCGTGGCATAAATCCTACCTGGTCATAATGAATAACCCTTGTGATCACGTGCTGGAGTCTTTTTGCTAGTATTCTATTTAAGATTTTTGTATCTATGTTCATTAAGGAGATTGGTCTATAGTTTTCTTTCTCTGTTTTTGACCTACCTGGCTTTGGAATCAGTACCATATTTGTGTTGTAAAAGGGATTTGGTAGAATTCCTTCTTTGCTTATTCTGTCAAATAGTTTGCTTAAATCATTTTAATTGGGTCCTGATTCAAAATCCTGTTATAGATTTGTTTATCCTTTACTCAAATTTTTTTAGACATAAGACATTTTATATTTCATCCACAAGTTATTTTTTCTCTTTTATATGGATTTTTTCATAATTTTTATTTTCTTTTGCAAATTGATTCATATAACTCATAACTCAGCCATGCATCCCTGAGTGATCCCTTTGTTTGTTATTATTCACCTGAGGGGGGCCAAGTTATTGTTGTGAACTTTGATTTAAATTTGAGAAATTTTAGGATAAGGAACTTGCCACCTCCCAGATTCCAGTATGCGCCATGAAGATAGATGCTTGCAGAGACCATATGATGAACCAGAAGAGCCAGAGTGAACTTTGGGATGTGAATTAAACTATGGAGGGTTGAAATGCCTTTGTTTTAAATGTGTACTCTTATGCCAAAGTGGACTTCCATGGTTATTTGTCCACCTAGTAATCATTGGTTTTGTTCTCTTTTCCTTTTATCCACAAATTATTGCAATTTTTAAGTTGATTATGATCCTTTTGGGAAAACTGGTTTAAGATCACAGGGGGGGTATGTATAAATGGAGATTTTGAGTCTTTAGACTTCATCCCCCAGAAGTCCCTTAGGATTTCCCAAAATTCCCTTTTCCTGTGTCCCTGCATTTTGTATGATTGTATTTAAGTGGTTGTAACTTCTTCCTCTTGCTCTCTTTTGACCAGGCTGAATTCAGGCTGTTATTTTGCTTTAGTTATTAATAATAAAACTTTATAAAATATAATATTTAGTGATTGATTATTAATTTTAAATCCCACAAGGCTCAGCACTGTAGGTGGGGAGAGGGGTCATGGGACCTTCCTTCTTCCTTTCCCTTAAACATATGTGTTCTAGATTTCAAGCTTTTTTGGGGGGGTGTACCTTTTAAGTTGAGTCCAGCAGGAGGTTCCCTAGCTCTGTCCTATTTTTTGATTTGGTTTTCAGTTGTCTTGAAACATTGTGTTTTTGATTTGGTGAAGAAGTGTTTGCAGAGGTCTTACCTTTTTCTGCCTCTAAGCTGCCATCTTGATTCCCCACATATATAGTCTCTCTTCCATTTTAGAATGACTATTCTTCCCAAACATCTTCCCTGGTTCCATTCTTTCCTTCCTTCCCTTCTCCCTTATTTCCTTCCTTTTTCCCTCCCTTCTTCTTACTTTCTTTTTTCCTTCCTTCCATCCTTCCCTTCTCCTCCTTTTCTTATTTTCTTTCTTTGTTTCTCTCTTTCATTCCTTTCTTCCCCCATATTTCCTTCTATAACCCTTTGGTTGTGTAGAGGGGGACAGGACACCCTGTTCAATAAGGAGTTCATCTGTAGACTCACATGGAACTCAAACTCAGTCTTGAGTAGAACTTAGCTACCAAACGAGGGGGCAATCAGGCTTTTCTTTAACTCTCTGGTTCATTATACTTCAATCCCAAGATCATAGAGTTTGAATAATGTTTCATATCTAGAGTCTACCTAAAATAAATTAATGGAGTCTTGTCTAGAAAAGTTACTCAATGTATAGTCATAGATATCAGAAATAAGATATATATTTATTTTTTTCACCACAAAAAGACTTTTAAATAAGAATTAAGACATACTTAAAACATAAATGAGAACTCATTCCCTTTAGGTAGAAAAGACTCGAGTGACTTATGGAACTGAACAGATTTCACTTTCCTTTCAGTCTACACTGTCTTAGCAATAATTTTTTAACATTATTTTATTTGGTCATTTCCAAACATTATTCATTGGAAACAAAGATCATTTTCTTCTCCCACCCCCTCCCCCTCTAACCACCTCTCCCATGGCCGATGCATGATTCCACTGGGTATCACATGTGTTCTTGATTCGAACCCATTTCCCTGTTGTTAGTATTTACATTAGAATGTTCATTTAGAGTCTCTCCTCAGTCATATTCCCTCCACCCCTGTAGTCAAGCAGTTGTTTTTCCTCATTGTTTTTACTCCCACAGTTTATCCTCTGCTTGTGGATAGTGTTTTTTAGATCCCTGCAGATTGTTCAGGGACAGTGCATTGACCCTAATGGAGAAGTCCATTACCTTCGATTGTACCACAGTGTATCAGTCTCTGTGTATAATGATTTCCTGGTTCTGCTCCTTTCGCTCTGCATCACTTCCTAGAGGTTGTTCCAGACTCCATGGAATTCCTCCACTTTATTATTCCTTTCAGCACAATAGTATTCCATCACCAACATATACCACATTTTGTTCAGCCATTCCCCAATTGAAGGGCATCCTCTCATTTTCCAATTTTTGGCCACCATAAAGAGTGCAGCTATGAATATTCTTGTACAAGTCTTTTTCCTTATTATCTCTTTGGGGTACAAACCCAGCAGTGCTATGGCTGGATCAAAGGGCAGACAGTCTTTTATCGCCCTTTGGGCATAGTTCCAAATTGCCCTCCAGAATGGTTGGATCAATTCACAACTCCACCAGCAATGAATCGGTGTCCCGACTTTGCCGCATCCCCTCCATCATTCTGTCTTAGCAATAATTGAAAGTCTAAATCTTCTAGTGATTTACATGTGTGTAACTTATCTTCCTGGCAGGAGTCATTTTCTCTTGAAAGAAGGACAAATAGTTTAAGAAAAATCCTAAAATATTGAATTCACAAGGCATCTGCCAAGGCTAGAAACATCCATCTTAGCATTAGTATTTTGTCACCTGTGCTCAGGGGAAAAACTCTAAAAACACAAGTGGAGATATATAAGTTCAAGCTCAACTAGGAAAGCACATGTACTCACTACTATGTACTTTTAGCTGCTACAACTGCTGCCAAGAAGGAAAAAGAAATCCTCCTCCCCACTGCTGAGAAGTCCAAAGGAGAATTCTCAGAACTCCCAAAAAAGTGGAGATTGAAAGAATCCACAGATCACGTCCTGTATTTAATCCCCAACTGACAACACCCAGGAATGTTATAGCCAAATTCAAGAACTATCAAGGCAAAAATATTACAAGATTCCAAGAAGAAGTCATTCAGATACCATGGAAACACAGTGAGGATAACTCAGGATCTGGCTGCATCTACACTGAAGGACTGAAAGGCATGGAATATGATATTCCAGAAAGCAAGGGAAGTAGGTCTACAACCAAGAATCAACAACCCAGCAAAACTGACTATATTCTTACAGGGGAAAGTATGGTCATACAACAAAATAGAAGAATTTCAAACATTTGTAAAGAAAAGACCAGACCTGAACAGAAAATTTGTTGTCCAAGCACAGAACTCAAGAGAATCATCAAAAGGTAATTAAAAAAGAGGGGGGAAAGAAAAACAAAACAAAAAAATATATAACTTTTTTTAAGAGACCCAATAAGTTAAAATGAGATGTATCCCTATAAGAAAAGAGGCCATTGGTAACTCTAAAAAATTGTTATTATCAACTGGGCAGCTAGAAGAATTACACTTAGATGTTCCCTCTGTATAGGATGAAATGACAAGACATAAATAGGTATAAAGATATATGCATGCATAAATACATATATGTGTGTGTATATATATATGCATATATATACAACGAGAGCTAAAAAAAGAGGTTAATACTAAAAGAAATGGGAAAAGAAACAAATGGGGGTAAATTTATATGTCACAAAGAAGCTCATGGGGGGAGAGGGGAGAACATCGATACCCTGGATGGGTAAAGAGGTTGGAGATAAGAAATACTCAACTCTTATGTGCTTTGAAACTGACCCAAAGAGGGAAGAACAATACAAGCCATTGGGGCAGAGAATATATCTGCGCCCTATAGAGGAGTAGAAGGGTAAAAAACTGACTAGTGGGGAGGGAAGTGGTACAAGGGAGGGAGAGGGTTGGGAGGCAATTTTAAAAAGACTAAAGGGGAAAATAAGGGGGGGGGGGAATAAGAAGGGAGGGGGTAGAAAGGGAAGTAAAATAAGGTTAGGAACTAGGAGGACTGATTATAAAAAAAAAACATTGTTGTAGAAGGAAATAGTGAAAGAAGAAAAGGCAGGACCAGGAATAGAAATCAAAATGCTGGGAAATACACAGCTAATAATCATAACTCTGAATGTGAATGGAATGAAGTCACCTATAAAATACAAGCAAATAGCAGAGTAGATTAGAATCCAAAACCCTACCATATGCTGTCTGCAAGAAAACACATGAGGAAGCTACTAGTACTAGTCAGTCTAATTAAAAAAAGGAAAGAAAGTCAGTATAATTAAAAAAAGGAAAGAAAAAAACCAAATTGACAGTATCCAAGATGAAAAGGGAGACCTCACCTCTAATGAAGAGGATATTAAGGCAATCATTAAAAACTACTATGTCCAATTATATGGCAACAAATATGTCAATCTAGGTGATATGGATAAATACTTAAAAAAATATAAATTGCCTAGACCAAAAGAGGAAGAAATAAATTACCTAAACAACCCCATATCAGAAAAAGAAATTAAACAAACCATGAAAGAACTCCCTAAGAAAAAATCCCTAGGTCCAGATGGATTCACAAATGAATTCTATCAAACATTCAAAGAACATCTAATCCCAATATTATACAAAGTATTTGACAGAATAAGCTAAGAAGGGATGCTATCAAATTCTTTTTACGATACAAACATGGTACTGATCCCAAAGCCAGGCAGGTTAAAAAAAAAGAAATAAAACTATAGGCCAATCTTCCTAATGAATATAGATGCAAAAATCTTAAATAGGATACTAGCAAAAAGACTCCAGCAAGTCATATCGAGGGTTATTCACTATGACCAGGTAGGATTCATACAATGAATGCAAGGATGGTTCAATATTAGGAAAACCATCCCCATAATTGACCATATTAACAAGCAAACAGACAAAAATCACATGATTATCTCAAGAGATGCAGAAAAAGCCTTTGATGAAATACAACACCCATTCCTATTGAAAACACTAGAAAGTATAGGAATGTGAGTCTTACTTTAAAATAATAAACAGTATATATCTAAAACCATCAGCAAACATGATATGCAATGTGGGGATAAACTAGAAGCCTTCCCAATAGGATCAGGAATGAAACAAGGATGCCCATTATCACCTCTATTGTTTAACATTCTACTAGAAACACCAGCAGTAACAATTAGGGAAGTAAAAGAAATTGAAGGTATTAAAATAGGCAATGAGGAGACCAAGCTATCACTCTTGCAGATGATATGATGATCTACTTAAAGACTCCTAGAGAATCAACCAAAAAGCTAGTCGAAATAATCAAAAAATGTAGCAAAGTTGCATGATACAAAATAAACCCACATAAGTGATCAGCATTTATATATATCTCCAACACATGTCATCAGCAAGAAATAGAAAGAGAAATTACATTTAAAATCATCCTAGACAATATAAAATACTTGGGAATCTATCTGCCATGACAAGCACAGGAACTATATGAACACAACTACAAATCACTCTCCACACAATTAAAACTAGATCTAAACAATTGGAAAAACATTGATTGCTCATGGTGCTATTGAACTATCATTGAACTATCAAAAAAAACTTTTTTATTGAATTAGAAAAAACCATAACAAAGTTCATTTGGAAGAACAAAAGATCAAGGATATCCAGGGAAATCATGAAAAAAAAAATGCAAAGGAAGGAGGACTTGCAGTCCCAGATCTCAAACTATACTATAAAGCAGTGGTCATCAAAACAATTTGTTACTGGCTAAGAGACAGAAAGGAGGATCAGTAGAATAGACTTGGGGTAAGTGACCTCAGCAAAACAGTCTGTGACAAACCCAAAGATCCCAGTTTTGGGGACCAAAATCCACTATTTGATAAAAACTGCTGAGAAAATTAGCAGACAGTATGGGAGAGATTAGGTTTGGATCAACATCTCACACCCTACACCAAGATAAACTTAGAATGGGTGAATGACCTGAATATAAAAAAGGAAACTATAAGCAAATTAGGTGAACACAGAATAGTATCCTTGTCAGATCTTTCGGAAAGGAAAGACTTTAAAACCAAGCAAGAGCTAGAAAAAAATCACAAAATGTAAAATCAATAATTTTAATTACATCAAATTAAAAAGGTTTTCTACAAATAAAACTAATGCATCCAAAATTAGAAGGGAAGTAACAAATTGGGAAACAATCTTCATTACAAAAACCTCTGACAAATGTCTAATTACTCAAATTTATAAAGTGCTATACTATTTGTACAAAAAATCAAGCCATTCTACCATTGAAAAATGGGCAAGGGACATAAATAGGCAATTTTCAGTTAAAGAAATCAAAACTATTAATAAGCACATGAAAAAAAATGCTCTAAATCCCTTATATTCAGAGAGATGCAAATCAAAACAACTCTGAGGTATTATCTCACACCTAGCAGATTGGCCAACATGACTGCAAAGGAAAGTAATGAATGCTGGACGTGATGTGGCAAAGTTGGGACATTAATAGATTTCTAGTGGGATTGTGAATTGATCCAACCATTCTGGAGGGCAATTTGGAACTATGCCCAAAGGGAGCTAAAATACTGTCTTCTCTTTGATCCAGCCACAGCACTGCTGGGTTTGTACCCCAAAGAGATAATAAGGGAAAAGGCATGTACAAAAATATTCATAGCTATGCTCATTGTGGTGGCAAAATATTGGAAAATGAGGGAATGCCCTTCAATTCGGGAATGGCTGAACAAATTGTGGTTGATTTTGATGATGGAATACTACTGTGTTCAAAGGAATATTAAAGTGGAGGAATTCCAGGAACTGGAATGACCTCCAGGAATTGATGCAGAGTGAGAGGAGCAGAACCAGGAGAACATTATACACAGAGACTGATCCACTCTGGTACAATTGAATGTAATCGATTTCTCCATTAGTGGCCATGCATTGATCCTGAAAAACTTGGAAGAATCTATGAGAAAAACCACTATCCACATTCAGAAAAAAACTATGGGAGTAGAAACACAGAAGAAAAACAACTGCTTGAATACATGGTTTGAGGTAATATAGCTGGGGATGTAGACTCTAAATGAACATAATGCAAACTCCAACAACATGGAAATAGGTTCTGATCAAGGATACAAGTAATACCCAATGAAATTGCGGGTCGGCTGTGGGAAGAATGGGTGGAGGGGAGGGAGGGAAATAATGTAATTATTTTAACCAAGGAATAATGTTCTGAAATGACTAAATAAATTAATTCAAATAAAAAAAAAAACAAAAGAAAAAAATGAAAAAAAGTAAAAAGCTACCTTATCCCAGCACACCTTATCCAGCTATTTCATGTAATACAAACTTATGTTTACAAAAAGCCATTCTTTTCACTGGTGTCTGGCTCTTGAAATCTTTGTGTAGAACCTTAAAAGAAAACATAAGTTTAAGATGCTGATTTTATTTCCTTGGTTTTGGTATTTCTTTCTTTATTAGTAGAAGCTACTTATTAAAGTTATTTGTTTTTTTCTTAACTTTAGCAAAAAAATTAATGTTGTTCTTTCCTTCCAGTTATAGAATCTATGAACCACAAGAAGCCATAGAGATCATTGAATCCAACATCTTCACTTTATCTAACCCTAACCCTAACTCTAACTTTATCTATCTTTTTATCTACCTATTTTTAGTGGTTTACAGAGGCAGCTAGTGGCACAGTGGATAAAATGCCAGGTCTGGATTCAGGAAAACATCATTTTTCTAAGGTTAAATTGGCCTCAAATGTCTGCTATCTGTTTTATCCTGGGCAGGTCACAACCCTATTTGTTTTAGCTTTGACATCTGTAAAATGAACTGGAGAAGGAAATGGTAACCACTCCAATATCTTTGTCAAGAAAACCCCAAATAAGTTCACAAAGACACATACACCACTGAAAAATGACTGAACAACAATACATTTCTTTATAATAGGAAGTTGATAGCTAAGGAAAGAACAGAACAGTATCACCTATAACAGAAAACCATTTGATCTAACTCTTCCTTGTCACAGAGAAGTCAGGGTATCAGAGAGATATCATCTCTAAGGGGTATGTGATGTCATCTCCTCAAACCAGGTTTAATCAATAACATATCCCTTGTGCATCATCTCTACAAAGACTTCATTATTAACTAAAACAGCAGCTTCAGCAGCAAGCAGCAGCAGGAAGCAATCATTTAGAAGATTTAGATAAAAAATCAGAGAAGCATAAACCAAGAGCTCTGGCCTGATTCTAAGAAGTCCATAGTGTGAAGTCTTGGTATATGATGTCACGATGTACAATAGACTCAAAAAATCTCCTATATGCTTCTCCATTTTCTGGCACCTTTCTTTCAAAATTCTTTATGAAACAGTCTCACAATCCCCCATTTTCAAAACACTGGTGCTAGCACTTTTAAGGGAAATGTCCCTCATCTCCATAGCAGTTTTGATGCAGAAATACATTACAAGAATCTACTGGAGTATCTTTGTAATCTATAAGCAAGCAGCAGCAGACACTGCTAACTGAAGTAGAGAACTGTTTACTCTAAATTAGAGTTCCTCATAAAGAGAAGTTGGGATGGCTGCTTCTTTTTCTAAGATTCAGAGTCATGAGAGAATAATATTATCTCTAAGGGATTTGCTTCTCAAATGTGATCTGATCAGCATCAGACGCACTAATCGTAGTCCTAGTCTCCCAGAGTAAATCAACTTCATTGTTATTTGAAGCACAGGCCTCAGCAACAACAAAAAGCCATCTTTTGGGCCACATCATTTAGAATTTTTTTTTGTTTTTAAACATTATTTTATTTGGTCATTCCAGAAATCATTTTCTTTTCCTCTCCCCCCACCCATCACCAACCCTCCCCTAGCTGACACGCTATGCCACTGGGTATCACATGTGTCCTTGATTTGAACCCCTTTTCATGTTGTTGGTATTTGCATTAGGGTGTTCATTTAAAGTCTCTCCTCAATCATATTCCCTCAACCTCTGTAGTCAAGCAGTTGCCTTTCCTTGGTGTTGTTACTCCCACAGTTTGTCCTCTGTTTGAGGATAGTGTTTTTTCTCATAGATCCCTGCAGATTGTTCAGAGACATTGCATTGCCACTAATGGAGAAGTCCATTACATTTGATTGTACCACAGTGTCTCAGTCTTGGTGTGCAATGTTCTCCTGGTTCTGCTCCTTTCACTCTGCATCACTTCCTGAAGGTCATTCCAGTCTCCATGGAATTCCTCCACTTTATTATTCCTTTTAGCACAATAGTATTCCATCACCAACATATACCACAATTTGTTCAGCTATTCTCCAACTGAAGGGCATCCCTCATTTTCCAATTTATTGCCACCACAAAGAGCACAGCTATGAATATTCTTGTACAAGTCTTTTTCCTTATTATCTCTTTGGGGTACAAACACAGTCTTTTATTGCACTTTGGGCATAGTTCCAAATTGCCCTCCAGAATGGTTGGATCAATTCACAACCCCACCAGCAATGAATTAGTGTCCCTACTTTGCCACATCCCCTCCAGCATTCATTACTTTCCTCTGCAGTCATGTTGGTCAATCTGCTAGGTGTGAGGTAATACCTCAGAGTTGTTTTGATTTGCATCTCTCTGAATATAAGGGATTTAGAACACTTTTTCATGTACTTATTAATAGTTTTTATTTCTTTAACTGAAAACTGCCTATTTATGTCCCTTGCCCATTTTTCAATTGGAGAATGGCTTGATTTTTTGTACAACTGGTTTAACTCTTTATAAATTTGAGTAATTAGACCTTTATCAGAGGTTTTTCTTATGAAGATTGTTTCCCAATTTGTTGCTTCCCTTCTAATTTTAGTTACACTGGTTTTGTTTGTACAAAAACTCTTTAATTTGATGTAGTCAAAATAATTTACTTTACATTTTGTCAGTCTTTCTAACTCTTGCTTGGTTTTAAAATCTTTCCTTTCCCAAAGGTCTGACATGTATACTAGTCTGTGTTCACCTAATTTACTTATAGTTTCCTTCTTTATTTTCAAGTCATTCACCCATTCTGAGTTTTTCTTGGTGTAGGGTGTGAGGTGTTGATCCAAACCTAATCTCTCCCACACTATCTTCTAATTTTCTGAGCACTTTTTATCAAATAGTGGATTTTTGTCCCAAAAGCTGGGGTCTTTGGGTTTGTCACAGACTGTCTTCCTGAGGTCACTTACCCCAAGTCTATTCCACTGATCATCCTTTCTGTCTCTTAGCCAGTACCAAATTGTTTTGATGACAGCTGCTTTATAGTATAGTTTGAGATCTGGGACTGCAAGTCCTCCTTCCTTTGCATTTTTTTTCATGATTTCCCTGGATATCCTTGATCTTTTGTTCTTCCAAGTGAACTTTGTTATGTTTTTTTTTTTTTTGTAATTCAATAAAAAAGTTTTTTGGTAGTTCAATGGGTATGGCACTAAATAGATAGATAAGTTTGGGTAGGATGGTCATTTTTATTATGTTAGCTCATCCTACCCATGAGCAATCAATGTTTTTCCAATTTTTGAGATCTAATTTTAATTGGGTGGAGAGTGTTTTGTAGTTGTGTTCATATAGTTCCTGTGTTTGTCTCGGCAGATAGATTCCTAAGTATTTTATATTGTCTCGGGTGACTTTAAATGGAATTTCTCTTTCTAATTCTTGCTGCTGAACTGGGTTGGAGATATATAGAAATGCTGATGACTTATGAAGGTTTATTTTGTACCCTGCAACTTTGCTAAAGTTGTTGATTATTTCGACAAGCTTTTTGGTTGATTCTCTGGGAGTCTGTAAGTTGATCATCATATCATCTGCAAAGAGTGATAGCGTGGTCTCCTCATTGCCTATTTTAATACCTTCAATTTCTTTTTCTTCTTTAATCACTACACCTAGTGTTTCTAGTACAATGTTAAATAATAGAGGTAATAATGGGCATCCTTGTTTCATTCCTGCTCCTATTGGGAAGGATTCTAGTTTATCCCCACATTGCATATCATGTTTGCTGATGGTTTTAGATATATACTGTTTATTATTTTTAAGAAAGACACACATTCCTATACTTTCTAGTGTTTTCAATAGGAATGGGTGTTGTATTTCATCAAAGGCTTTTTCTGCATCTCTTGAGATAATCATGTGATTTTTGTCTGTTTGCTTGTTAATATGGTCAATTATGGGGATGGTTTTCCTAATATTGAACCATCCTTGCATTCATTGTATGAATCCTACCTGGTCATAGTGAATAACCCTCGATATGACTTGCTGGAGTCTTTTTGCTAGTATCCTATTTAAGATTTTTGCATCTATATTCATTAAAGAGATTGGTCTGTTGTTTTCTTTCCCTGTTTTTAACCTACCTTGCTTTGGGATCAGTACCACGTTTGTACCATAAAAAGAATTTGGTAGCACCCCTTCTTAGCTTATTCTGTCAAATACTTTGTATAATATTGGGATTAGATGTTCTTTGAATGTTTGATAGAATTCATTTGTGAATCCATCTGGACCTGGGGATTTTTTCTTAGGGAGTTCTTTGATGGCTTGTTCAATTTCTTTTTCTGATATGGGGTTGTTTAGGTAATTTATTTCTTCCTCTTTTATTCTAGGCAATTTATATTTTTGTAAGTATTCATCCATATCACCTAGATTGCCATATTTGTTGCCATATAATTGGGCATAGTCGTTTTTAATGATTACCTTAATTTCCTCGTCATTACAGGTGAGATCTTACTTTTCATCTTGGATACCGTCAATTTGGATTTTTTCTTTCCTCTTTAAATTAGACTGACTAGTACTTTGTCTATTTTATTTGTTTTTTCCCAAAGTACCAGCTTCTAGTCTTATTTATTAAATCAATAGTTCTTTGACTTTAAATTTTATTGATTTCTCCTTTGATTTTTAGTATCTCTAATTTAGTCTTCATCTGAGGATTTTTAATTTGTTCACTTTCTGGTTTTTTTAATTTGCATGTCCAATTCACTGACCTCTGCCCTTCTTAATTTGTTTATATACGAAGTCAAGGATATAAATTTCCCCCTCAGTACTTCTTTGGCTGCATCCCATAGGTTTTGAAAGGATGTCTCACCATCATCATTTTCTTCAATGAAGTTATTAATTGTTTCTCTGGTTTGTTCTTTAACTAACCAGTTTTGAGAATCATATTGTTTAATTTCCAATTAATTTTTGATTTAACTCTCCTTGTACCCTTACAAATTATTATGTTCATTGCATTGTGGTCTGAGAATTTGCATTTATTATTTCTCTCCTTTTATACTTGTTTGCAATGTTTTTGTACCCTAATACATGGTCAATTTTTGTGAATGTACCATGTGCTGCTGAAAAGAAGGTGTATTCCTTTTTGTCCCTATTTATTTTTCTCCACATGTCTACTAACTAATTTTTCTAAGATTTCATTTGCTTCTCTCACTTCTTTCTTATTTATTTTTTAGTTTGATTTATCTAGTTCAGGTAGAGGAAGGTTCAGATCTCCCACTAGTATAGTTTTTCTATCTATTTCATCCTTGAGCTCCTCTAGTTTTTCCTTTAGAAATTTGGATGCTATGCCCTTTGGTGCATACATATTGAGTACAGATATTTCCTCATTGTCTATATTGACTTTTATCAGGATGCAATTACCTTCCCTATCTCTTTTAACTAGATTTATTTTTACTTTGGCTTTGTCAGATATCATGATTGCAACTCCTGCCTTCTTTTTATCAGTTGATGCCCAATAGATTTGGATCCATCCTCTTACTTTCACCTTATGCGTATCTACCTTCCTCACATGTGCTTCTTGCAGACATCATATGGTAGGGTTTTGGATTATAATCCACTCTGCTATTCGCTTGCATTTTATGGGTGAGTTCATTCCATTCACATTCAGAGTTGTGATTACTAGCTGTGTATTTTCCAGCATTTTGATTTCTACTCCTGGTCCTGCCTTTTCTTCTTTCACTATTTCCTTCTACAACAATGTTTGTTTATAATCAGTCCTCCTAGTTTCTACCCTTATTTTATTTCCCTTTTTTTTTTATTTCCCCCCCCACCCTCTCCCTCCCTTGAACTGCTTCCCTCCCCACCAGACAGTTTTTTACCCTTCTACTCCTCTATAGGGCGCAGATCCATTCTCTGCCCAAATGGATTGAATTATTCTTCCCTCTTTGGGTCAGTTTCAAAGCATGTAAGAGTTGACTATTTCCTATCACCAACCTCTTTACCCTTCCAATGTATCTATGTTCTCCCCCCTCCAGCCATGAGCTTCTTTGTGACATATAAATTTACCCCCATTTGTTTCTTTTCCCATTTCTTTTAGTATTGACCTCTTTTTTTAGCTATACACTCACACACATGTATATGTATTTATGCATGAATTTATCTATATACCTATTTATGTCTTGTCCTTTCATCCTATACAGTTTGTCACTGTTCCCTCTAAGTGTAATTCTTCTAGCTGCCCAGGTGATAGCAACAGTTTTTAAGAGTTACCAATGACCTCTTTTCTTATAGGGATACATATCATTTTAACTTATTGAGTCTCTTAAAAATTTTTTTGTTGTTATTGTTTTGTTTTGTTTTGTTTTTCTTTTTCCCCTCTTTTTTAATTACCTTTTGATGATTCTCTTGAGTTCTGTACTTGGACAACAAATTTTCTATTCAGGTCTGGTCTTTTCTTTACGAATGCTTGGAATTCTTCTCTTCTATTGTGTTGAATGACCATACTTTACCCTGTAAGAATGTAGTCAGTTTTGATGGATATTTCTTTCTTGGTTGTAGACCTAGTTTCCTTGCTTTCCGGAATATCATATTCCATGCCTTTCGGTCCTTCAGCGTGGATGCAGCTAGATCCTGGGTTATCTTCACTGTGTTTCCGTGGTATCTGAATGGCTTCTTCTTGGTAGCTTGTAATATCTTTTCTTTGGTCTGATAGTTTTTGAATTTGTTATAACATTCCTATTTCTCCACTATTTCTTCTATTTAAGTTTTTTCATCCAGATCTTGTGTGTTTTAAAAAAAATCTTTCATTGATACATTTTTTATTTTGTTGCTGATATTCTTAACTGTAGAGCCATCTTATTCTTGCTAATTATTTTTCCCTTTATTTCCCCCTTTAGGTCCTTTATTTCCATTATCCATGCCTTCCTTGATTGCTCTATTTTTATCTTTCTTGTGTTTATTTTGCTTGAATTGTTGGCATGTGGTTTGTTTTTGGCAGAAATACTTCCAATGCCCATCTTTTTATTTTCATAAAATATAGTACAAATTTGCATAGTATGTCACTTTGGGTGGCATTTTGAATATCTTTATTTTTCAGATTAGATTATTCCATTCTTGATTTCTGATAGGTGTAGGTCTTATTTGCTTGCAGAATATTTTGTTAGTCAATGGGATAGCCATTATGTTTTGGTCTTTTGTTTTCTTTTTCTAATGGTGATTTATGGATTATTTGAATTAGTACTTTCTCTTGGAAGGGTAGTATCTCTGGTATGGAGGGCTTGTCGTGCCCTCTTAGGGCAGCTCTCCAGCCTCTGACCCTCACCTGACACCCAGCTCTCACGTATAGCTCCTAGTAGCTGCTAGCATGCGGCAGTGGCCACACCCCGGGCAACGGTTTCAACAGGCTGGCTAAACCTTGTGAGGGTAGCCATTGGGTCATAGGCCCCTGGTGAACCAGGGCTTTGCTCACCCAGCATGTGAAGACTGCTTTGGCTGAACAGACAGAAGAAACCAATAAGAAGGTTCAACGACTGAGATGGCGA
This sequence comes from Monodelphis domestica, assembly GCF_027887165.1. Classification (NCBI taxonomy): domain Eukaryota; kingdom Metazoa; phylum Chordata; class Mammalia; order Didelphimorphia; family Didelphidae; genus Monodelphis; species Monodelphis domestica. Next base: position 243,465,561 of record NC_077228.1, on the reverse strand, counting down.
GGGAGCAAAGCACTGTGGAGTGCTTAGGGCATGTTGGAGCACAGAGGACAACATGGCCATCCCAAGCAGCTGAGGAAGTCTCCAAGAGTAACGATTTTTCGTGCCACTGGACCCAGGCTTCCAACGCCGAGAGAGTGGGACTGTCTCTGTGCATTGACTTTTCCACTTAAATCTCCTTCACACACAAGTGTCTTTGTGCACACTCATCTATACACCATAGATGAAAATGCACAAAGACAATTGTCATCCTCTGTTACTGAGAGACTACTACTACTACTATAACATTCCTGGGTGTTGTCAGTTGGGGATTAAATACAGGAGGTGATCTGTGGATTCTTTCAATCTTCACTTTCCCCTCTTGTTCTAGGATTTCGGGACAGTTTTCCTGAATAATTTCCTGTAGTATTATGTCCAGGCTTTTTCTTTTGTCATGGTCTTCTGAATCTTAATGATTCTTAAATTATCTCTTCTCGAGCAATTTTCTAAATCTTCTGTTTTGTGAATGAGATGCTTCATATTTTCCTCAATTTTTTCATTGTTTTCGTTTTGTTTTATAGTGTCCTGCTGCCTTGTGAGGTCACTTAATTCCAGTTGTATTCTGGTTCTTAAAGCCTGGATTTCATCCCTGGCTTTTTGGTCATCCTTTTTCTTCTGTCTGATTTTCTTTGAAGGTCATCTTTCATTCTCTTTACCTTGTCATTCATCTGCTTTGCCTCATCTTTCATTTCCTTTGCCTCATTTTCCAGATGGTTGATTTTGGCTTTCAAGACACTATTTTCTCATTTTAGTTCAAGTGCCTCTGTTTCAAGATGACTTATTTTAATTTTTAAGTTCTTTTCCCAATTGTCTTCAGCCTCTCTTAATTGTGTTTTGAGTTCTTCCATAGCCTGTATCCAATTCACTGGGATTTCTGATTTATTGTTTGCTGATCTCTCCCCCTCTGTTCCATTTGCTGAGTAGAAGCTGTCTATTATAGTTTCTAACTTCTTTTTCTGTTTTTTTTTTTTGCGCTCAAATTCACCCCTTCTAATTTACTCCCTGTATTTGTCTGTGCTCTTGCTCCTCTCATTTTTTTTGGTTTTGGGGGCTTCTGTCAATCTTCCCTCTTGGAGCGTTAACAGGAGATTTCTGTGTAGTCACTGGTGGAGGTTCATTGGGGTTTGAGCTTCCCTGTCCTCAGGAAGATTTTGATTGGATTAAATTACAGCCTTAAATGAGGATGGGTGTGGAGCCTGGGCTTCCCTGAGTTCTGGATACTTTTGATGGAATTAAGTTCAGCTTATTTGGGCTGGGTGAACTCTGAGTCCAAAATTTCCTGGAAGGCTGGCGCAAATATGGAGGACCTCCACAGCTCTGGCCAGGCTGCCAGGTCTATGCTCCCTCTCTAGCTCCTTCCCCACCATCTGTGTTGGACCCTCTGAACCTGGTACAACCCTGCTCGCAAGGTACACCCTCCAGACCAGCACCTTTGCCCACCCAGAAGTTCCTGCTGCCTCTGGAGTCTCAATGCTTTGGGTGGAGGGGGGATGGGTCCTTGGACCTTCCTTCTGTCTTCCCCTTAAACCCAAGTGTTCTCAGATTCTGGCTTTTCGGGGGGGCGTACCTTTTGAGTTAAATCCAGCAGGAGGGTTACTTGGCTCTGTCTTGTTGTTAAGTTTGTTTTTCCATCCCCTAGGAGTATTCAGTTTGTGATCAGTTAGGAAGGGTATTAAGAGGTCTGAACTTCTGCTCCTTCTAGGCCACCATCTTGACTCTGCCTCCTAGAATCTTTATAGGAAAGAGCAGAGGGGCATAAAGCCAGAGCCTTAACTCAAATACTTAGAAGTCCACAGGGGGCAACTTCCAGTCAAGATGGCGGCTTACAGAAAGCTAAAGTTCAGATCTCCAGAAACCCTTCCCGACCGATTTCAAACTATAAGCTCCTAAGGCGCCAAAATTCAAAACGATCAACAGCATAGACCCTGGGAATCCTCCTCCTGGACCTGGACCTGGATCAAAAGGTACGGCCCCCCGCAAAAGCCAAAACCTGAGATCACTCAGACCTAAGGGGTAGGAGCGCAGAGTCCAAGGCTCCGGGAAGCTGTGGCCCCTCCCCCCCCACAGAGAGCAGGGTTGTCTGAAACAACAGCAACCCTCAGGGCGGGCAAAACAGCCTCACCAGCTAGATCCTGCTATCCAAGTCTCAGTGAAAGTCACTGCCCTCGGAGCTCCGGGAAGCCACAGCCCATCCCCCCACAGAGAGCAGGGTCTTCTGAAACAACAGCAACCCTCAGGGCGGGCAAAACAGCCTCACCAGCTAGATCCTGCTATCCAAGTCTCAGTGAAAGTCACTACCCTTGGAGCTCCGGGAAGCCACAGCCCATCCCCCCACAGAGAGCAGGGTCATCTGAAACAACAGTAACCCTCAGGGCCGACAAGACAGCCTCACGGCCAGCTATTCTGAAGGCAACTTCCGGAAAACAACCCAACCCAGTCCAGTCGAGGGGGCACCTTAGCAGCAGGGAAACAGAGAGAACCGGGGGAGAGTGTGGCCCCCTGGTCCAACCCTTCCATTCCAGTTCCAGTGAAACTCATTGCCTTAAGGCATACTCAGTTTAACCCAGGGAAAGCTCATAGAACTGACAATCTGCCCAGGACTAAAGCCTCTGAACACCAGACAGAGATAAGAAAAGCTAATCCTCCCCATTCAGAGATGGCAAACTCCACAGAAGCACAGAAGCCCCAAAATCCCAAGAAAAATAAGAAGAAAGGGGCGACTTTGGACACATTCTACGGAGCCAAAATACAAAATACAGAGGAGATAGAACACTATACACAAGAAAATGCCCCGAAACCTTCCAAAGGAAATGGAAACTCTCCACAAACCCATGAAGAATTTGAATCAGAAATGACCAAAAAGATGTAAGCCTTCTGGGAGGAAAAGTGGGAAATAATGCAAAAGAAATTCACACATCTACAAAAGCAGTTTGACCAAACTGAAAAGGAAAACCAGGCTGTAAAGGCCAGAATCAGGCAGCTGGAAGACAACGATCGTGTAAAAGAGCAAGAATTAATAAAGCAAAGCCAAAATACCAAGAAATTAGAAGAGAACATAAAATATCTCACTGACAAGGTGACAGATCTGGAAAATAGAGGGAGAACAGATAATTTAAGAATAATTGGATTTCCAGGAAATCCAGAAATAAACACCAAACTCGACATCATGATACAAGATATAATCAAAGAAAATTGCCCAGAGATTGTAGAACAAGGGGGTAACACAGCCACTGACAGAGCTCACAGAACACCTTCTACACTAAACCCCCAAAAGACAACTACCAGGAATGTAATTGCCAAATTCCAAAGTTCTCAAACAAAAGAAAAAATCCTACAGGAAGCCAGAAAAAGACAATTTAGATATAAAGGAATGCCAATCAGGGTCACACAAGACCTTGCAAGTTCTACTCTGAATGATCGTAAGGCATGGAACATGATCTTCAGAAAGGCAAGAGAGCTGGGTCTCCAACCAAGAATCAGCTACCCAGCAAAACTGACTATATACTTCCAAGGGAAAGTATGGACATTCAACAAAATAGAAGATTTCCAACTTTTTGCAAAGAAAAGACCAGAGCTCTGTGGAAGGTTTGATACTAAAAAACAAAGAGCAAGGAATACCTGAAAAGGTAAATATTAAGGAAAGGGGAAAAATGTTATCTTCTTCTTTTACTCAAACTCTCTTCTATAAGGACAACATTTATATCAATCTATGTATACTAACATGTGGGGAAAATGAAATGTATAAATAGGGGGAAAAGAAAGACCAAATAGAATAATCTTTCTCACACAAAGATTCACATAGGAAGGGGAGGGGAAGAAAACTCCTATAAGAAGGAGAGGAAGAGAGGGTTTTTTACTTAAACCTTAATCTCAGGGAAATCAACTCTGAGAGGGAAAAACATCCAGATCCATTGGGATCTTGAATTCTATCTTACCCAACAAGGGTAGGGAGGAGGGAAAACCAAGGGGGGGAGGGGGAGAGGGAAAACAAAAAGGGAGGGAAAGAGAGGGGGAAGGGGGAGGGAACAAAAAGGGAGGGACTAAAAAGGGAAACATCAAGGGAGGGGACAAGGGGGGTTGATTCAAAGTAAATCACTGGACTAAAAGGTAGAGCCGAAGAAGAAAAGGTTAGAATTAGGGAAGGATATCAAAATGCCAGGGAGTGCACAAATGACAATCATAACTTTGAACATGAATGGGATGAACTCACCCATAAAACATAGACAAATAACAGAATGGATTAGAATCCAAAACCCTACCATATGTTGTCTTCAAGAAACACACATGAGGCGGGTTGACACCCACAAGGTCAGAATTAAAGGATGGAGTAAGACTTTCTGGGCCTAAACTGACAGAAAGAAGGCAGGAGTGGTAATCATGATATCTGATAAAGCCAAAGCAAAAATAGACCTGATCAAAAGGGATAGGGAAGGTAATTATATTTTGTTAAAAGGGACTTTAGACAATGAGGAAATATCATTAATCAACATGTATCCACCAAATAATATAGCATCCAAATTTCTAATGGAGAAACTAGGAGAATTAAAGGAAGAAATAGACAGTAAAACCATATTAGTGGGAGATTTAAACCAACCATTATCAAATTTAGATAAATCAAATCAAAAAATAAATAAGAAAGAGGTAAAAGAAGTGAATGAAATCTTAGAAAAATTAGAATTAATAGACATATGGAGAAAAATAAATAGGGATAAAAAGGAATACACCTTCTTCTCAGCCCCACATGGCACATTCACAAAAATTGACCATACATTAGGTCACAGAAATATAGCACACAAATGCAGAAAAGCAGAAATAATGAATGCAGCCTTCTCAGATCACAAGGCAATAAAAATAATGATTAGTAATGGTACATGGAAAACCAAATCTAAAACCAATTGTAAATTAAACAATATGATACTCCAAAATTGTTTAGTTAAAGAAGAAATCATAGAAACAATTAATAATTTCATCGAGGAAAATGACAATGGTGAGACATCCTTTCAAACCTTTTGGGATGCAGCCAAAGCAGTAATCAGAGGTAAATTCATATCCCTGAGTGCATATATTAACAAACTAGGGAGAGTAGAAATCAATCAATTGGAAATGCAAATAAAAAAGCTTGAGAATGAACAAATTAAAACCCCCCAGCAGAAAACCAAACTAGAAATCCTAAAAATTAAGGGAGAAATTAATAAAATCGAAAGTGATAGAACTATTGATTTAATAAATAAGACAAGAAGCTGGTACTTTGAAAAAAAACAAAATAGACAAAGTACTGGTCAATCTAATTTAAAAAAGGAAGGAAGAAAAGCAAATTAACAGCATCAAAGATGAAAAGGGGGACATCACCTCCGATGAAGAGGAAATTAAGGCAATCATTAGAAATTACTTTGCCCAATTATATGGCAATAAATACACCAATTTAGGGGATATGGATGAATATATACAAAAATACAAACTGCCTAGACTAACAGAAGAGGAAATAGAATTCTTAAATAATCCCATATCAGAAAATGAAATCCAACAAGCCATCAAAGAACTTCCTAAGAAAAAATCCCCAGGGTCTGATGGATTCACCAGTGAATTCTATCAAACATTCAGAGAACAGTTAATCCCAATACTATACAAACTATTTGACATAATAAGCAAAGAGGGAGTTCTACCAAACTCCTTTTACGACACAAACATGGTACTGATTCCAAAACCAGGCAGGTCAAAAACAGAGAAAGAAAACAACAGACCAATCTCTTTAATGAATATAGATGCAAAAAATCTTAAATAGGATACTAGCAAAAAGACTCCAGCAAGTGATCAGAAGGATCATTCACCATGATCAAGTAGGATTTATACCAGGGATGCAGGGCTGGTTCAATATTAGGAAAACCATTCACATAATTGACCAAATCAACAAGCAAACCAGGAAGAACCACATGATTATCTCAATAGACGCAGAAAAAGCATTTGATAAAATACAACACCCATTCCTATTAAAAACACTAGAAAGCATAGGAATAGAAGGGTCGTTCCTAAAAATAATAAACAGTATATATCTAAAACCATTAGCTAATATCATCTGCAATGGGGATAAACTAGACGCATTTCCAATAAGATCAGGAGTGAAACAAGGATGCCCATTATCACCTCTACTATTTTACATTGTACTAGAAACACTAGTAGTAGCAATTAGAGAAGAAAAAGAAATTGAAGGCATCAAAATAGGCAAGGAGGAGACGAAGTTAAAGAATCCTAGAGATTCAACCAAAAAGCTAATTGAAATAATCAACAACTTTAGCAAAGTTGCAGGATACAAAATAAAACCCATATAAATCATCAGCTTTTCTATATATCTCCAACACAGCTCAGCAGCAAGAACTAGAAAGAGAAATCCCATTCAAAATCACCTTAGACAAAATAAAATACCTAGGAATCTACCTCCCGAGACAAACACAGGAACTATATGAACACAACTACAAAACACTCTCCACACAACTAAAACTAGACTTGAGCAATTGGAAAAACATTAACTGCTCATGGATAGGACGAGCCAATATAATAAAAATGACCATCCTACCCAAACTTATTTATCTATTTAGTGCCATTCCCATTGAACTACCAAAATACTTCTTTACTGATTTAGAAAAGACCATAACAAAGTTCATTTGGAAGAACAAAAGATCAAGGATATCCAGGGAAATAATGAAAAAAAAAACACATATAATGGGGGCCTTGCATTCCCTGACCTTAAACTATATTACAAAGCAGCAGTCATCAAAACAATTTGGTACTGGCTAAGAAACAGAAAGGAAGATCAGTGGAATAGACTGGGGGAAAGCGACCTCAGCAAGACAGTATACAATAAACCCAAAGATCCCAGGTTTTGGGACAAAAATCCACTATTCGATAAAAACTGTTGGGAAAATTGGAAGACAGTGTGGGAGAGACTAGGAATAGATCAACACCTCACACCCTACACCAAGATAAATTCAAAATGGATGAGTGACTTAAACATAAAGAAGGAAACCATAAGTAAATTGGGTAAACACAGAATAGTATACATGTCAGACCTTTGGGAGGGGAAAGACTTTAAAACCAAGCAAGACATAGAAAGAATCACAAAATGTAAAATAAATAATTTTGACTACATCAAATTAAAAAGCTTTTGCACAAACAAAACTAATGTAACTAAAACCAGAAGGGAAACAACAAACTGGGAAAAAATCTTCATAGAAACCTCTGACAAAGGTTTAATTACTCAAATTTATGAAGAGCTAAATCAACTGTACAAAACATCAAGCCATTCTCCAATTGATAAATGGGCAAGGGACATGGATAGGCAGTTCTCAGATAAAGAAATCAAAACTATTAATAAGCACATGAAGAAGTGTTCTAAATCTCTTATAATCAGAGAGATGCAAATCAAAACAACTCTGAGGTATCACCTCACACCTAGCAGATTGGCTAACATGACAGCAAAGGAAAATAATGAATGCTGGAGGGGATGTTGCAAAGTAGGGACATTAATTCATTGCTGGTGGAGTTGTGAACTGATCCAACCATTCTGGAGGGCAATTTGGTACTATGCCCAAAGGGCAACAAAAGAATATCTACCCTTTGATCCAGCCATAGCACTGCTGGGTCTGTACCCCAGAGAGATAATGGACAAAAAGACTTGTACAAAAATATTCATAGCTGCACTCTTTGTGGTGGCCAAAAACTGGAAAACGAGGGGATGCCCATCAATTGGGGAATGGCTGAGCAAATTGTGGTATATGTTGGTGATGGAATACTATTGTGTTAAAAGGAATAATAAAGTGGAGGAGTCCCATGGAGACTGGAACAACCTCCAGGAAGTGATGCAGTGCGAGAGGAGCAGAACCAGGAAAACATTGTACACAGAGACCAATACACTGTGGTATAATCAAATATAATGGACTCCTCCATTAGTGGCAGTGTAATGTCCCTGAACAATTTGCAGGGATCTAGGAGAAAAAAAAACATCATTCATAAGCAGAGGATAAACTGTGGGAGTAGAAACACCGAGGAAAAGCAACTGCCTGAATACAGCTCTTGAGGGGATTGACAGAGGAGAGACTCTAAATGAACACTCTAATGCAAATATTATCAACATAGCAATGGATTCAAATCAAGAAAACATGTAATGCCCAGTGGATTTACGTGTTGGCTATGGGGGGTGGGGGGAGGAAAAGAAAATGATCTATGTCTTTAATGAATAATGCTTGGAAATGATCAAATAAAATAAAAAAATAAAAAATAAAAATAAATTAAAAAAAGAAGTCCACAGGGTTCCAAGACAGACAGTAGATACTGAATTCCCTACCTATCTTCTTTTTTATTGGCATTTTATTTCCCCTCACTCTAAAGATGCATAAAGATGAATTCAGAGGTAGGTAATGAATTTCCCAAAGTCACACAGTAAGATGTCAACAAAGAAAGGACTAGAGCTCAGCTTTCCTAATAGTGCCCCAAACCTCTCCTTCCTCAGATATGTGAAATTTGTTATTGATTTCTAGTTCACAGCTATGAGCCTAGGAGGATATAAAACTTCCCAATCTCTTTTCACCCTGCCTTCTGAGGGATAGCTACATCTGTTTTATTATAAAAGTTATTCTGAGCCTACAACTAATAATTCTTCTGGATTCAATTATCAGAATTTGGGGTCACTGATATGAAAAGCAAATTCTTCATTCCCTTTGCCTTGTCTGTGTTCACATTTGTGAAAGAAAATGCTTTATTCCCTTTGCCAATTTGAGTTAACACATCTTTTGATTGAATCAACACAAGCTTGAACTAGGTAGAAGAGCCCTCAAACCACTTAGTGAATTCATACCTAGTGCTGGGTGAGAAGCCAGCAAGATACTTGGAGAGCTCCTCCTTTTTTCTCCAAGTAGGAGAGTGGACTCCAAGAAGAGAGTCACTCTAAGAAGGAAGCTGGCTTCGGGAGTCATCTTCAACTCAAGTCATTGTCTTGTCCTGCCTCTTGAAGGGAACTTGTGTGAGTGGGTAGCTGGTTTTTCCTTTCTGTCTTCTGAAGATAGTTTAATTCCATTTGAAGTTCATCACATCCTAGCTGAGCCAAGCACTAGAACAATATTTAGGTAGATAGGTTAATGTCTTCTTTAATCTTTTTAATTTCTCTATTTTCACTCTTTCCAACTCTTTTATGAATAAAAGATTTATAATTTTCATATATTTAGCCAAACCACTAATTTTAACACTTACACTAACCTTTGAAATTGTTGTTCACCCTGTGTTTTCAAAGACTAACATCACACTGTTGGAATTAGGGTGGTCCGTTATAATAAGTAGTGAGTATTGGTTTGCTTGTAAATTTGATTTAAGTGAGGCAGAGTTATAGATTTATCAACTTCATTTTCTCCTCCAGTCATTGGTATTCAGTGTCAAGAAGGCAAGACTACTGTCAATGGCCAGGGATATGGTGCGTAACCTTAGCACTAAACTCTAAGCACCCCACATTGCCTGCTTCAGTCACCTTTATGGCCATTGCAATAAGATTATTCTCATCTACCCATTCCAACAAGAGAAATATTCAGTGTTTGGGTAGGCAAACCATTAATTCATTGATGGGTTTGTGGCCCACCAACTATTCTCAGTCTGGTTTGGTCCATCTGCCAAAATGACTTTATTGGGATATGACTGAAACACATGTTACAGTTGTTTGGATTTACAAGTAAAAGTTAGGGGACAGGTAGACACCAAAGGTCGATGAGAATTTCTGAAAAGGGCTCAACAAGCACACTCACAAGAGGTACTGGAGCTCCCTAAACAAACATACACCTCTGCCTTCAAAGGAGGTTAAGATGGAAAAAGGGGTAACATGCTTTCTAGTTTCAGTAAATAGCATCACATTGACCTTGGATATCTCCATTCACCACCAAGACCTTCTTAGTTTTCTCCAGGCTTATGGGCATTAATAACAATATAGGCAGCTGGGTGTCAGTTAGTGGATAGAATACTGACTTGGATTCTGGAAGATCTAAGTTCAAACCGTTACTCAGAGACTAATTAATTATGTGATCCTGGGCAATACTAAGATTCAGTTTCCTCTTCTATAAAATGGGGGCCTTATTGTGAAGATCAACTATGTATAAAGAGCTTAAAGTACTATATCAAATTTAGCTATTATTGTTGTTGTTATTTTAACATGAGGAAAAACATTTTAGGAATCAAAACTGTGCAACAATGGGAAAAGGCTAACTGATAGGGTAGAGAATTTCCTGTCATTGGAAGCATTAAAGTAGAAGTAGGATGAGCATTTGTCATGTCAAGAAGCAAAGAACACTACAATTGAACCTTGGAATGTTGGATTGGGAATCAGAGAATATGACTTCACATCATAAGCTGTGTTACTTACTAACTGAACTCAGCAATATCACCTAATCTCTCTAGGCCTTAGTTTTCTCATTCCCAAATGTGCCCCCATTGTTCTGTTCTGAGTCTTTCCTTCTTTCTGTCTATACTCTCTTGACTTGATGATTTTAAAAGCTGCATTGAGTTCAGCTACAATCTCTATAGAGATGACTCCCTGGACTACAATCTTTTCTGAACTCCTGCTCTGCATCACAGACTGCCATTTATTTGTTTCAAGGTGGAAGCCTTCTCAAAATCAATATGTCCTAAACAAAACTTGTAATCCCTTATCCCAAAACAACACCTCATCCAAATTTTCCTATAAGGACACCACTATACTCCCAGTCACCCAGCTTAACAATCTCAGTGCTATCGCCAACTTCTCCCTGTCACTCACCACGTGTATTCATTTAGTTGTCAAATCTTATTGCTTCTCAATGCCTCTCAAATACATTCTTTTTTCCTACTCACAACAGTTATCACTATAGATCAAGCCTTTATCTCTTCTTGACTCTATTATTTCACTGCCCTCCTATTTGGTCTCCCTGCCTCAAGCCTTTTGCAACTTTCAATCATCCTCCACATAACTGACAAAATAATTTTTATGAAGTATAGGTTTAATCATATTATCTTACTTTTTTCTCTCTCTCACCCCATTGAACTCCAATAGTTATCTATTGCCTATAAGATTAAATTTAAATACCTCATTTGGGCATTTAAAACACCTCACAACCTTCCTACTTCCTATCTTTCCATTCTTCTTATGCAATATTCAGCTACTCTAATCCCTCCTCCATTAAGGTATCAAATTAATCTTCCTAAAGTACAGGTCTCATCATGTCATCTCCCCACACCCTTCAATTTAATAAACTCCAATGATCCCCCAGGATCAAATATAAAATTCTGTGCTGTTCAAAACCCTTTAAAACTACCTATCTATACATATTTCCCATCTTCTTATTACTTACTCCTCCAATACACACACATACTCTGTAATCCAGTGACATTGACTTCCCTGATGTTTCTCAAACAAGGCACTCCATCTTAGGTTTTTTTCACTGACTATTCCTATGCTTGGTGTAATCTTCCCTTCATCTCTGTTTCCTAGATTCCCTGGCATCCTTCAAGCAATAGTTAAAATTCTATCTTCTGCCTGCCAGGAATTGTGTGAATGGCTAGTGATACAAAGAAAAACAAAAACAATCCCTATTTTCAAATTTGTTCAGTCTACTTGGAAAGCAACATGTCAACAACCATTGACAAACTAGCTATATATAGGATATGTTGGATATAATAAACAAAGGGAAGGAAATAAAATTAAGAGTATATAGGAAAAGTTTCCTAGAAAATGAGATTTTAGTCAGGTCCTGAAGGAAGTTAAAGGAGCCGAAAAGTGTGGTAGAGGGGGTAGAGTATTCCATGCAAGGGAGAAAACCAGTGAAAATGCCAACTTTGGTCATGAAGTGTTTTAATGTGAGGAACCACAAGGAAGTTAATATCACTAGATCATTGAATAGGAAAAGGAAAAGACATGATAAGGTATAAAAAGACTAGAAATGTAGGGGAAGCAAGTTAGGAAGGACTTTGAATAGAAAAAGATTTCATATTTTGAACCTAGAGGTAATGGTGGCTTTATTGAGTTTTAAGGATGTCACTGGGGACAGAGGTACAGCTAGGTAGCTCACTGGATTGAAAATCAGGCTTAGAGATAGGAGGTCCTGGTTTCAAATCTGGCCTCAGACAATTCCTAGCCATGTGACCCTAGGTAAATCACTTACCCCTCCCATTACCTAGCCCTTACTACTCTTCTGCTTTGAAACCAATGCACAGTATTTATTCTAAACTGGAAAGCAGAGTTTAAAAAAAAAGAATTTCAATTTGGTGCTCTAAATCACTCTTGATTAGAGAAATGCAAATTAAAACAATCCTGAGGTACCATCTCACATCTATTAGATAGGCTAATATAACAGAAAAGGAAAATGATAAATGTTGGCGGGGATGCAAGAAAATTGAAACATTAATAATAGTTGATGGAGTTGAAATCTGATCCATTCATTCCAAAGAGTAATTTGGAATTATATCCAAAGGGCTAAAAAATGTGCATAACTTTTGATCTAGCAATACAATTTCATGGTCTGTATCTCAAAGAGATTTTTTTCAAAGGAAAAGGACTTCTTTATACAAAAATACTTGTAGCTTTCTTTGTGGTATCAAAAAATTGGAAATTGAGGGGTTATACATCAAAAGGGGAATGGCTGAACAAGTTGTGGTATCAAATGGTTTTTCTCATCTTTTGTACTTCCTTTACCAAGCCCAACTTTAAAAACAGCCCTGAACTATTGTGGGGTAATGAGCAAAAAAGAACAAAAAATTATCATAAAAAGTTATTATGGTGACAGGGAAGATAATACAAATTCAGAGGAAGACAACAATGTCCAAATGGCTACATCTTTAAAGAAAACTGTGAAACTGTGTCACACCCAAAAAGAAATTGAGTTCATAAAGGACTTTAAAAATAAAAAGAAGAAAAACTGAGGAAAGAAATGAAAGTGATGCAAGAGAATCATAGAGTTAAGAGCTTGTTAAAAAAAGAAGCACAAAAAATAGGAAAATATATATTAAAAATCACTGAAGGAAATAATTTCTTAAAAAGTAAAATGAGTCAAATGGAAGAGGATATACAAAGGCTCACTGAAGAAAACAATCCTTTAAAAATTAGAATTGGACAAGTGAAGATAATGACTCTGTAAGACATTAAGAAAAAATCAAACAGAATTAAAAGAATGAGAAAATAGGAGAAAGTGCAAACCATCTCATTGGAAAAACAACCAAGTGGAAAATCAATCCAGGTGAGGTATTTTAAGAATCATTGGACTACTCAAAAGCCATGATCAAAAAAGAGTTTGGATGTCACATTACATGAAATTATCAAGAAAAAATGCCCTGATATTCTTGAACAAAAGGGTAAAATAGAAATTGAATAAATCCACTGATTACCTCCTCAAAAATATCCTAAAGTGAAAACTACCAAGAACATTATAGTCAAATTTTAGAATTCCTCAGCCAAGGAGAAAATATTGCAAACAGCCAGAAAAAAAATAATTTTAATATAGTCATATCTTGGTATTTTATGGTTTGGGAACTAATATAATTTGATATTTGTCACATTTTGGCATAAAAAATGTTTTGATATTTAACATTTACTTGGTATTCAAGAGACTTGCTAGAATTGTTGCCATCACAATCTTGGGAGGCATATGCACACTCCAGCCAAAACAAAGGATCATGTGTTAGTTCAGGAGCATAAAGAAGAGTTCACACTGAAGAGCTACAGGAATTTCAAAAGGAGCAGCAATAGCTAGTGGAAAAGGGGGAGTTTTCTTCAGGTGAAAGGAGGATATCCTTATTTCATTAATCAAGGAAATGTGAGTAAAATGGATGGAAATGCAAAACTTTGTTGAAAAATATCACCCTGATAAAGCTTTAACAAGCAGAATTATAAATGTGTTAAGTGACCAGACCACCGGAAAATTTAGAGAAATTTTGAAATGCAGAAAAAAACAAAAATCACTGTATAGGTTTCTTGTGATACTTACACTTGATGAATCTCAAGCAGGGTTCAGTGGTGATAAACTAAAGAAAAGAGAAAGAGAAAGAACTCCAGAAGGGCAATTGCCTTTACATATGTATTAATGAAGATGACTCCTCTTCCCCTCAAGTCAAGAATATCTCTCAATATAGGTAAAGTTATGTTACAATTATTTTTATTTAACCTACTTATTATTTTTATTTACATCTATGCATTAATGATTATTATACAATTCTATTATTGCCTTATAAAATCTGGGTTTTGATGAGAAAAATTATTTTGGTATTTGATCTTTTTGGTACTTGAACTACCTTCTGGAAAGAATTAATGATGAGTTCCAAAGAACCACTATATTCTAATCACAGTAAGAATAATACAAGATTTAGCAATTTCTTCATTAATAGATCAAGAGCTTGGAGTATGGTATTCCAGAAGGCAAAAGGAGTTTGGATTATAACCAGTAATCATCTATCTACCCCCCAACAAAATTGAGAATAATCCTTCAAGGAGAAAAATGAATATTTAATGAAATAGAGGCCTCTCAGGCATTTTTGATAAAAAGACCATAGTTAATCAGAAAATTCAGTTTTTAAATATAAGACTCAAGAAAAACATAAAAAAGGTAAACAGGAAAGAAAACATAAGGGATTCAATAAAATTAAACTCTTTACCTTTCTACAAGGGGAGATAATATTTAAGAACTTCATTTTATTAGGACAATTAGAAGAAATGTACATAGACAGAGGGCAGAAAAGTAAGTTGAATATGATGAAATCATATAAAAAACGAAATTAAGAATGAGAAAGAGTATTGCTCTAGGAGAAGAGGAAAGAAAGGTAGAACAGGATAAATTTTCTCAAAGAAGAGATGGAAATTATTACAGTGGAAAGAAAGGAAAATGGGGGAGGGGTGGCAGACAATATTTGAACCATAATCTCATTGAAATTGTCTCAAAGAGGTAACAATGTCTCAATCCAGTTTGATATAGAAATCAATATTACCCAATAGGTAAGTAGGAAGGAAGGGGGATAAGAGAAATGGGAAGGAAACTAAGAGAAGGAAGCGTAAATTTGGAAGGTGCTGTTCAAAACAAAATACTTGTGAAGGAGAACAGGGTGAAAGAGGGAAGAGACGGGGAATAGGATAGAGGGAAATGCACAATTAATCATACTTGTGATTGTGAATAGGATGAACTCACCCATAAAACAGAAGCTGATAGCATAATAGATTAAATCAAAATCTTACAATTCATTGTTTTCAAGCATTTGAAGGAGAAAGATGCAAATAGAATCTATTATGCTGGGGGAAGGTGGGTGATTCAGTGGATTGAGAGTCAGACCCAGAGATCATAATTTCATAGTTCACATTCCATGTGACAATATGTTAGCCAAGCAGAGGCACAGCACAAAAGGTGTTCACTCAAAAATGAAATGTATATCACTCTTAACTTGTCCAGGATCCACAGTGTGAGTGTACATAATTTTCTCACCAGGTAAAAACCTTTTAAAAACAGTAGTACAACAACTAATATAGATTCTAAAAAGTACCAAAATCCTCAAAATTATAAGAGCCCATTTAAGGACAATAAACAAACCAACTATCTTTAGGATTCACATGACTTTCTGTGTGACATTTAAAAACCTTTGAAATCATGAATACTTGTCACAAGTTCTACAGATTTAGCCAATATTTAAACCTTTGCAAAGATATTGTTAACAAAGTCTACTATTATCATCATTCCAAAATTTGGTGGGAGAGAAAACCCAGAAAAACCTCTGTACAGTTGATGAAGAGTTGCAAATATAATAAATCAATTTCAAAGCTACAAGACTTCACAGGAAAAAATCATTCCCACCTACTGGAGGAGATATGCACTTAAGGCTTAAAATTTCCCCTCCAGACTCTTTGAGGTTCCTTCCTCTCCCAAGTACCATCAGTTATCACAATCCCTTTGTCCACACCTCTGGGGTCTCTAATGCTGAGGGGAGTTCCCACATTGAGTACAGGTGTTTGGGTGTGAGTTTTGATTAGCTTCATTTGAATAACTATTCCTCCTATCAATATTACTATTCCTGAAGCTTCCTTTCCTATTTACCTGATTCCTCTTTTTACAATTTAAAGTTACATGACCAATTTTTCCACAAAAATAACATGTTAGTGGTTGTTTTGTGGATTCTTGTAAGGGAGCGATGAGCTCTCCTTGCTTTACCTTCACAACTGCTTCAATTAATTCTATTTCCTTCCTCAATATCTCTACTAAGTCAAATTTTCCTTATCCTTCTCACCCTGTTTAGACCTTAATTCCTTTATTTCCTTCCTTAATTCTTCCACTTAAATCATGTTCTTCTTATCCTTTTTTTTATGTCCCTCAAAAGCATAAACTGCTACTCTTTCCAATTCTTCAAGGTCCATAGTAGGCCAATTTGGACAGCTAGTCATAAAATAATTCCTCACTAGCTTACAACTGTTTTTGACAAATTGCACTCTGATTTGTCTAAGGTCCCTTTCAAGCTCAATATATCTTCCTTCCAGCTTGATAAGTCTATCCATAAACTGGGTGGGATTTTCGCTATCTTCTTGCTTAAGATTTTCAAATTTAGTCCATGTACTAGGCCTATCAGAACATGTTTTCATAGCTTTTATCAATGCATTCTAACCTGGCATAGTTGGAAGTAACCTTGCTCTGAATTTGGATCCCATTTTGGATCTTCAGTTGGCCAATGAGCCGTCCCCTCTCCTTGGGCCTGATTAACAAGAGAAAGAATCTTATTTCTTTCCCTTTCTGTTAGCAAGACCTGGATCAAATCTTCTACATCAAGCCATGTGGGATTATATGTGTGAAAAATGCTTTTAAACTTGTCACAACAACAGGCTCAGCTTCATATAAAGGTGTTTTTTCTTTGAATCTCTCAATGTACTGTGGAGAAAAAAGTGTATGATGTCTAATGTTTACTAAATCTCCATGTCTGTTATATGTAGGGACAACTCTTAGAGAGGAAAGACCTTTATTTGAAACATCTGTGGCAATTGACGCTTGGCCTGTATTCTGGAGTTTAATGGGGTGGGTTATAGTGAGGCTGGTAGGGGAAGAGGGTGGGGTGGTGGAATGGAACTGGTCAGCTGGTGGGGAGGTAGACCTGAAGCAAAACATTTAGGTTGATAGGATAGATAACTTCTCTCTCCCCCCTCGCATTTCTCTTCTTTATTGTTTCCTCTCTATTTGTAAATAAAATTTTGACTCAAGATATAATAACCACATAATTTCATATAATCATTGTCCAACCATTAATTTTAACCTTTACAAAACTGAGGAGCAGTCAGGTAGTTAGAACACCCTAGAAAGAATACTATCACAAAAAAAAAAAACAAACTAGAGCGAATTACAAGATAAAAGAAAAGAGGGGATCATCAATAAAACAATGCAGAAAGTTAAGGGTGAGTTTTAGAAAGAGTATAAGCCCTGTAAAAGTACTCAAAATATCTCTGGGTCTCAGTTTCCTATCTATAAAATGAAAGGGTTGGACAACATGACCCAGCAGTGTCTTCCAGCTCTAAATTAGCAATACTAGTTCAAACAGTGGAGCTCAAACTCAATCAGAGGAAAGAGCAGCCTATTAGACTTCAGCACAGCTAAAGATCATATCTTGGTACCTTTACCAACTCTTAAAAGAACAGGTCTGTCCAAAACTGGATCTTTGGACAATGATGGCAATTATGATAATGAACTTCTTCTAAGTTGTTTTGTTTTTTTTTTTTTATTTCGCAGAAATCTTTACCAGTAGTCCCTATGTCTCTCTTTCACATTGTACTCCTTTCTCAGTCAGTGCTGTCAAATAATGACCTATGTTCATTAATAGAATAATAATAGAATAATAGAATCATTGGATTTAGAGCTAGAAAGAACCATAGGGATCATTTAATCCAATCACCTCATTTTACAAATAAGCCAAGTAAGACCTAGGGAGATTAAATGCCTTGCCTAACATCATACAGGTAATAATTGCCAGACCTACAAGTAACTTCTCACTCCCTTTTTCTACTTTTCCTCCAGTTTCCACAAATTCCCAAACATATAAAGGTCACAAGTCACTCACAGATAAGATTTAACATTATAATGATACATTTTTAATTAATTTCTTTAGTCAATTTAGAACTATAATGATACATTTTCTAATATAGTCTTGTTTAAAAATGGGGGTCACTTTTTGGGTGGCTTGTGATTGAATTAATGGCCTAATAGGAACACAGAAAGCCATGAAGAAAATTCAGCAGACTTTGGGGGAAGTGGTTGAAATGCCAAGCACAGAATGAGGAGACAGAAAATTGTCCATACATCTCTTATTCAGAAAAACATGAGCCAAGAGCATGAAACCCAGTACTTATTGTTGGAAACAGCAGGGAGCATTGGGACTATGTGCATAGAATGTATTCAAAGCTAATTATATTGTAAAGAACAGCAAATTTGGCTTCATGAAAGTAAGATGGCAAATGTACTTAAATTCTTGGAGTGCATTACTGAATCACAGAATTTCTCTGTATAACACAAAAAAGAGAAAAGAAGAACTAAATAACTTCTCTGCAGAGTTATTTGCCTAGAAGAAAATCCAAAGGAAAAAAAGGGCTGAATATGATGAAATCCTAAGGAGGAAAGAAATGCTTCAAAGGCAGAAATCTGGTGGCTTCTAAGGGCAGAGTAAGCTTACTATAGGGCAGGAAAGAGACTGATATCTTGATTTAGTCTGTGGGAGTACAGAGATTCCAACACCTGTCACATAATTTGATTAGCAAAATCAACTTCCCAGAAGTGGAGGCATAATGCTAGGGAAAAAAAAGTTGATCTGGCTTCAGAATATGTGTATTTACTATCTATGATAAGCAAGGGTTTGAGCCTTAGTTCCTCTATTGGGATAGATGATTTCTAACATACCCAGCTTAAAATGATATGTTTCATGTTCTAACATTTAAGATAAGTTTGTAGGACTCTGTAGTCACCTCATGTTAATGGCATGTAATCAACTGTATCTGAAGAAACTGTACTGTGTATATAAACTGTGGCTAATGGGAAATGTGCCTACAAAGCATAATTAACTCAAATAACTAAAGCTGAACATGATGAGAGCAACTGAGACAATATTCCAGCTCTCAATTGCATAGGCCAGCTCACAAAACCAGTTTTCCTCTTCTGTTATTGTACTATATAACAATAGGAAATAATAGGATCAGAAGTTTAGAACTTTTTAGTTTTGGTGCTTAGAAACTATCAAGCCCAATTCCCTAATTTTATGGATAAGGAAATTGAGGTACAGAATATCAAAACAACAAACTGCATGTAAAAATGAAATATTAACTCATAGTCAGAATTTAGCAAAAGAAAACACGCTTCTAAGTAGAGTGTGTAGAGTATTGGAGTAGGAGTCAGAAAATCTGGGTTCAAGGTCACACCAACACAAAACATGGTGACTATTATTCTAGAGCAGCACCAATTTGTTTTCCTCAAGTATCTGGAGTAGCTACTATCTTTTAAGTCAAGGAACTCTGAGCTTAATCCCTGCTCCATCTTTAGCTTAATGTGCTGGTACTTGTGTTGCTACCTGAGGCACAAATTCACTCCATTAATCTTCTAATGAGAGGCAGCTGCATGATAGCCAGGAGAGGATAATTTTCTCATAGTGTTCTTATCAGCTGTGTAGAAACAACTCTTCTCCTTTGCCTAAAGTTCACTTTCCAGACCGCTCACGCCAAACAATAAACTGCAATTAACTATATTGATGTCTAAGAATTGCTCAATTGTACTCACAAAAAAAAGTTGGCTCTCAATGTCTGACTGCCTGACTCTCACCTAGGTGAGAGTGAGTCTCAGGATTCCAAAAATATATGAAGTCCCAAACTTTCTGTTCTGTCTGGTGTCACAGAAGAAAGTCAGATTTAGCAAGGGGAAGGTCAGCATAGATGGATATATTGTGTTTGAGGTAACAGTAGAATAATCAATTGGTGATGTCTGTGAGGCAGGATGTCCTTAGGCAAAGTGTAGTTTCCATAGAATTTTATAAAAGGGTCAGGTTTTCCTCAACATAATTAATAGCTTTTGTGTATACATTGTCTTTTCCAAATATATCTTTCTAATCTTTACCCACTGAGAAATCTCAAAGCCTGGGAATAAAAAGAATGGGAGAAAAAATTAGCTCAAACAAACACATCAAGTCTAATGGTGCATGCAAGATTCTATATCCATTGTCTGGATTATTCACTATATCTACAGTCTCCTTTAAAGAAAAGAGGAAAGTCCATTTTCTCAATTTTGATTACACAGCAGAATAATCAAGGTTGTTTATTTAGGGTTTTTTGGGGGGGCAGGCCCATTATTTCATTGGTTTAGGGAATTCCTATTGAGGAAATTTTCTTTACTAAGACAGATCAGGCTTAGAGAATTGCCTGGAGAGCAATGAGATAATAAATGGCAAAGGTCAGAGGGGCCACTAGGTGATTCAGTGGATAAAGCCCCAAGCCTGGAGTCAGGATGGCCTGGGTTCAAATTTGATCTCAAATACTTCCTGGCTGTATAACTCTGGGCAAGACACTTAAACCTGTTTGCCTAGCCCTTGCCCTTCTGTCTTAAGAATTGTAACTAAAACAGAAAGTAAAGGTTTAAAAAAAATAATAATTTGGCAGCAGGTGGCTCAGTGGATTGAGAACCTGGTTCAAACACAGAATGTCCTGGGTTCAAATATAGCCTAAGACACTTCCTAGATGTATGATCCTGAGCAAGTCACAACCTCCATTGCCAAGCATTTATAGATCTTCTGCCTCAACACAGTATTGATTCTAAGATGGAAGGTAAGGGTTTAAAAAAAATTGCAAGGTCAGGTTTACAGAGACAACATATTTCTGAAGTGGGAATAGGACTAAAGTTTTTTTCTTCTTCAACTTTTGATACTTTATCTTCTATAATCTGATTTCCTGTGACTTTTCATTGATTAATTCCTTTTTATTTATTTTTAAATTTTATTTGGTCAATTTAGAATATTTTTCCTTGATTACAAGAGTCATGTTCTTTCCTTCTCTTCCTCCCATCCCCTCCCATAGTGGACCCACAATTCCCCTGGGGTTTACATGTGTCCTTGTTCAAATACTATTTCCATATTGTTGATGTTTGCACTAGGGTGATCATTTAGGCAGGGGTCCCCAAACTTTTTACACAGGGGGCCAGTTCACTGTCCCTCAGACCACTGGAGGGCCAGAATATATTAAAAAAAAAAAAAACTATGAACAAATCCCTATGCACACTGTACATATCTTATTTTAAAGTGAAAAAACAAAACAGGAACAAATACAATATTTAAAATAAAGAACAAGTACATTTAAATCAACAAGCTGACCAGTATATCAATGGGAACTATGATCATTCTGTGCTCCTCTCACTGACCACTGATGAAAGAGGTGCCCCTTTTGAAAGTGTAGTGGGGCCTAGATGAATGACCTCAGGGGGCCCCATGTGGCTCTCAGGCCATAGTTTGGGGACCCTTGATCATATCCCCAATCATATCCCCATCGACCCATGTGATTAAGCAATTGTTTTTCTTCTCTGTTTCTGCTCCATAGTTCTTCCTCTGAATGTGGATATCGTTCTTTCTCCTAAATCCCTCAGAATTGTCCTGGATTGCTTCTAGTAGAGAAATCCATTACATTCGATTATACCACAGTGTATCAGTCTCTGTATTCGCCTGGTTCTGATCCTTTCACTCTGTATCAATTCCTGGAGGTCCTTCATTCACATGGAATTCCTCCAGGAATTGGGCACAATAGTATTTCATCACCAATATATGCTATAAGTTGTTCAGCCACTCCCCAATCAGAGGGCATCCACTCATTTTCCAATTTTTTGCCACCACAAAGAGCGCAGCTATGAATATTCTTCTACAGGCCTCTTTCCTTATTATCTCTTTAGGTATAAAACCTAGCAGTGCTATGGCTGGATCAAAGGGCAGTCTTTTAGTGCCCTTTGGGCATAGATTCAAATTGCCCTCCAGAAGGGTTGGATCAATTCACAACTCACAAGTCTTCTTGACTTTAAGGTTAGCTTTCTCTTCAATATACCATAACTGTCTTTTCAAATTTTTATATGTTCAGAAACCATCCCTTACTCATATAGAATGAAGAGCCTACACAAGACCAAACTTAGGGACAAAAGGACACCAATCATGGTTCTACCATTAAGGCACTGGACAGCTTGATGTAGCATTACTTCTGTAAAGTGATAAGAAAATCATAGAATAAAAACAATGTTGGTAAAAACATTAGAGATACTCTAAACTGAGGCAGTTCCAAGGAGGAACTGAGCCTGGAGGATCTCCCTCAGACAGTTTCCTTCTCGTCTTCCAGTCTCGTGTAATTTTGAAAGTCCTCCATTTCATTGAATACTCATTTTTTCCCCTGACAGATTGTGCTCAGTTTAGCTGAAGTATATTGCTACTGGAGAATTGGGGAAAGCTACAGATACACTGGATTCAACAGGGAAAATTAAAGAAGAAAAACCTTACAATCAGATAAAGCAAGAAGATATTGAAGGTATTCTCCAGAAATTCACAGGAAATATAATGCAAGTGCCCCCTCTATTTTGAATGTGGAGGAGGTTTTTATATCAGAAGTTGGTCAGTGACATTGGCAAAAAACTTTCTTCCTGTGCCACTGTGCAAGAACTGACCCAAAATAAACAGGGACCATTTATACTAGAGAAGTATGCCCTTTGAGAAAACAAATGGACAATTGATGAAATAGCACAATCCTTAGAGCATTGCATCCCTCTTCTCTCAGTAGAATCTTCTGTTAAAAAATTAAAAACTGAAGATTCTGAAGTACAAGCTGTGAGCTCTGAAGATAAAACAAGTCAGGTTAAGGAAAAAGATGGAGTGATTGGAACATCTTGAGATTGGACTAGGATTGTTATGTTTTCCTAGTAGAATTTATAATCTTTTGTGTGCAAAATGACAAGCTGCATTGTGGGAAAAAAAAAAGAAAGAATTTTCTCTCTGCATGGAGAAAAAGTTCATAATTTCTTATTTCTACAACATGCTATTCATCTAATACATTGTATTATAAATGGGTTTGTCAGTACTCGAAATTCTTTGCTGTATTCTAAAGGAACTTTTAGAATGTTTTTGTGTTACCATATTGACAATAAAAATTTTAAACCAAAATTCCAGAAAATTTAATTTTCTAAATTTAGTCACTCATCATTATACCAGTAAATAAGTTAAAATGTATTTTCTAATCTGTGTAGTAGTCTCTCGGTGACCGAGAATGACAATTGTCTTTGTGCGTTTTCATCTATGGTGTACCCTCATATGGCTTTGAAGTTCAAAGACTGAGGTACAAAGTTTGTGGCACATGGGGCATGGGACGCCAGTTGTTACGGGAGGTGTGGTTGTGGCCTGGTGTCAGCGTTCACACACAGCGGCAAGACATTGATGTCATTCATCTTCAAAGGTGGTGGCAGCATGGTTAATGTGGGTACGCCAGCTGCTTCTGACAGAGGCAGCAAGTTCTAGTTGCTTGGTGTAATGCCAGCCCACTTGAAGTTTGACTTTAGCTGATCCTTGAATATTTTCTTTGGTCGGCCTTGTTTCCTGAGTCCAGCTGACAGTTCACCATAGAATACCTGTCTTGGTATTCGCTGTGCGTCCATGCAGATGACGTGTCCAGACCATCGTAGCTGGGTTTTGAGAACCATTACTTCGATGCTGGTGGAGTTGGCTCTGTTGAGGACTTCCTGGTTGGTGATATGGTCCTGCCATCGGATCCTCATGATTGACCGGAGGGAGCATTGGTGGAATTGCTCCAGCTGTTTCATATGCTTCTGGTACAGTGTCCATGTCTCGCAACCTTACAGGAGCGAGCTGAGGACCACTGCGTTATATACTTTGAGCTTCATCGCAGTGTTTATACCGCTGTGTTGGAGGACTTTGCAGTGCAGCCGCCAGAGTGCCTGGCTGACCTTTTAGATCCTGGCATTGATCTCGTGGTCAAGGGATCCATCATTGGCAATGGTGCTGCCCAGGTACTTGAAAGTGTTGACGTTAGAAAGCTGCATGCCATCGATAGTTATGCATGGCTGGTTGGTTAGCCTCCCTGGTGCAGGTTGGAACAGCATCTCTGTTTTGCTGAGGCTGATAGTCAGGCCAAACAGTTTTGTTGCAGTAGAGAACCTGTCCACAATGGTTTGAAGATGATTTTCTTGGTGGGCCATGAGAGCACAGTCATCTGCGAAGAGAGCTTCCAGGATGAGTCTCTCTGTTGTCTTTGTTTTTGCAGTCAGGCAGTGAAGGTCGAATAGTGAGCCATCCAGTCGATATTTGATGTAGACGTCCAGATTTAGATCCATCACAGCATGTCGTAATACTTGGGTGAAGTATAGGTTGAATAGTACCAGAGCGAGGACACAGCGTTGTTTCACGCCATTGGAGATGTTGAAGCGATCAGAAGTCTCTCCACCAGATAGAACTTCCCCTGTCATGTCAACATGAAAGAGCTGGATCAGTTTGATGAATTTTGCTGGGCAACAGAGCTTGCTAAGGATCACCCACAATGCATCTTCTTACAAGCTCCTCATGAAGGACCAGCCCTGGAACCTATTTTCTCCCTGACCCCCTTGCCCCTAGAGCCGCTGCAGTCAAGTTAATGCAGAACCAGTTACCTGGAATATGCTAGGAACTGATAAGAACCCCCAACCCAGGAATACCTGTCACACACCCCGTCCAGAAACTGATAATGACCTTAACTGATAAGGACCCCAGCCCCAGGAGTTCCTGTTCACTCCCCCCACCCCAGGAATTCCTGTGCACTCCCCCTATCACAAAAGTATATAAAAAGCCTGCAAGCTCCAGACTCAGGGCCAGCCATTTTAGAGTTCTGAGCCCAATCTGCAGTTTGTATAATAAACTCCCTCCTGTGTATTACATTGTTGGTGTTGGTTTCATACTTGGGATCAAATAACTGGGTACTTCACTCATTAGGAAAGTGGCCCATTAGAGGTGCTAATTGTCCAAAATGCCAACTTTGTTCTCTCCACTCTTTTCTTCCTTTGTAAGGCAGTCAGTTTGGTTAACTTTCCTGACATCAACAGCAGGTAGCACCAAGAGAATAGTAGGGAGTCATTCATTAAAAAATACAGCCCTAAAATAGAGTCCTCATAGAAGAAGGGGGGAAAAAGGACACAAATTATTCCCTAGATCTGGGGTTTTAACCTTTTTATTTTTTTATCACAGACCTCTTTAGCTGTCTGGTGAATCCTATAAACTCACAGTAATTCTTTTAAATGCATAAAATAAAATCCAGGTATTCAAAAATGTAATTATCAAAAAAAAATTTTTTTTAAGTCCTATACTCTAGATTAAGAACCCCTGCAAGACCATAAGTCTTTTAAACTTAGATAATAGAGGCTGTCTGTTATTAGTCCAATTAGTCCAATTGTTCGGTATGGTTCTGGTTCAGATTCCAAGGAGGAGACACACGGTAAAGCAATAGACAACAGGTACTTTGTTCAAGCTATAGCTTGGGCCTCCACAAGAAGTGGAAGACTTCGAGCATTGTATAAGTCTGGTTTATATAGAGAGGCTAGGGGGTGGGGGTCATCTTGAGAACCAGGCATCAAAAGTGAAGACACATGAATCTTAGTCCCAGATGCTTCCTTTTAACACATAGTCCTCCAGTAACCCAGGTCAGTGAAACCTGAAGTCTTGAGATAACATATCCTTATGGCAATATATAAATAAGGATGTGGTAGTTTTAGTTCTTGGGACAAGGGACTCCATTAGGATATTGTCTGGAGGGCAATTTTCCCCTGGTAACAGTATATTTCTTCACAATTCCTGCTGTTTACTGAATAAATATAAATTTAGTTGGGGGTGGAGGGGAGACATTAGATGTACACAACTATAAATCAGAATTGACAGTGATTGAATTAACTTTGTTTAATAGCTGTTCCTTGGGTTTTTTACCATGTGTTGTTTTTTTGTTAGAGAGGGGGAGGGGGTGGAGAGTGACAGAATTTCTAGTCCCTTTAAGAAGCATCTGGCCAAAAGCTTCAGAGGATTATCAGGAGCCAGGCTGTAAAACAGAAAGGAACCAGCTGTCCAGAGGAAAAGGCATGTGGATAGAGGGAGGTCTTGCTACTAGATACACTGTGTCTTCCATTTTGTCAATTTCAGTTTCTCTAAACAGGCTGGCAGGGAAAACACGGAGACTCTGAGCATGCTCAGAAAAGCATCTTAGGCTTTGCTCAAGAAACTGAACTGGGTCTATCCCAGGGCAAGGAAGATTGAGCTAGGAACATAAGAGATCAGAGAGAGGCAGGAGAAAGGCAATTAACATTTCCCCTCTCATAAACATCTGAATAGCTGAGAATAGACTAGGCTGAAGTGTGCTAAACTGCCAGAATCTCTCAATCTTAGGGCTATCCTACAGATCAAAGACAATATTCAGATAAACAGTCCAGATGATATTTGAGTTAAGGGAGAAGTTATTATTATAAGTCTCACTCTAACTTAAAACTATATAACAATGTGCCACACAAAATGAGGTAGCAAATGCCTCCCAGAGATCAGTTTAGACCTCAGAGTGACCTGGCCCAACTCAATTACAGATTCTGAAGGAATGACCAAACTAATGAAATGCAGGTTCCCTTTGGTCTCAGACACTGAAAATTCTTGTTGGCATTAATCCACAAAAGGCTTTTGGGAGCATCTGTCCCTGTGTCAAGGGTAAAGAGTAGCACCCAGGACATAAAAAGAATGTAGGTCATTGGTAATTCAAACTTTACCTCCAGAAACAGCTGTGGCTGCTCAAGGTCTGCTATAATTTGCTTTTGGTTTCTGCTAACAAATTCCATTTAGTCTAAATGCTGAATGAATGCTTTGGTCCTGCATTGAGAAGAATACCAAGAGTAGGAAGCCCAAAGGGGTGAAGTAGGAGGCATTGAAATAATATAAACACCTTGAGGAAAGAGAATATTTTGCTTTTTTGCATGCCTCTTTTATTTATCCAAAGGTTTGCAATATAATAAATAAATCTTAGTTGGATGAAAGAGTTGATTTAGGAGGGAATTTTTTATAAAAACTCAGAAAGGTAGGAAATACAATCTAGGCATAGAACAGAAGGTACATATACTCATAATTTCTTGCATTGTATTTGTGGAGAAATGCTTGAACATTACCTTTGTGACTTGACCAGTATAGCTAATAGTTTAAGCCACACTCAAAGCTTTTGTACTGTTGACTTGGAAATAAAGCAGAACTACTAAAGTAGTCAGAAAAATCAAGTCTTTAATCAGGAAAGGGATAGGTCCAATATTTGGCCACATCCAGAGCCTATACCCTGGGACTCTGGGGACAGTATCACTAGGAGAAATCACCACCCAAGATGATATAGCTCTGAAGAGGGGAAGAACTTGAGGATCTTTTATACCTTCTGGAGAACTAGATTCAGCAAGCCTACATAGACAAACTGCAAGCAGGCTGCAAAGGGGTCTGCAACCAGCCTCAGGGATATCAGGGAATGGTCAATTATAACCAATACAAAAGAAAGAGTAAAATTAAGAGCTGGGCTTCCAGATAGGCATCTTTAATAGAATGGGAGAAGCTTCTAAAACAAATAAATGCATTCAACATTTTGACTATATCCACTAATCCCACCCACACTAAGGTCCCCAAACAGTTTAAAATCTATAGTTTAAACCAAAATAGGTGTTTCTGGTCTTGGGGTTTCTCAAAGGGCAGGGGTAAAATCAAGGTGTCCAAAGTTCATGTTAACTGTATGGTCCAAAATTGTGTTACCTGCACCTGAGTCTTATTTAAAACATTCATGATTACCAGACCTACATACTTGCAAATATGCATCACTTTTCATTTTGTGTCCATCATCCCAAGTATAATCATTTGGCCTAGGGGAAGATAGTTTCTAAAGGTGGGTCTTATTGTGCTCTGTTTTCTAAATGTTGTAGAACTTTTTGTGGAATATGTTTCAACCCTCACTTTTCATTTATGTTAGAAGAGGAGGGCATCCCCCCAGGTATTAAAATATTGGACCTTGGTAAAGACACTTAAAAAGTTCTAAAATCCCCCATTTTCTCTTCCCTTGACTTTGAAAGTCATTTCCAGTTTGTTGTTGTCAGTCTACTCCTTGTAGAAAATTTATGCTCCTGCTCAACTTATACAGAGAAGTCGGTGAACTTTGGGGTCAGACCTTTGTATTGACAAAGACTAGCAGTGGGAGAGATTAAACAGTTCAGGGATGGGTTAATACTAACAAAGTTCAGGCTTTGGAACAGAAGAAAATTTGATCAAATCAGAAAATATCAGCTTCCCAAAATCTCATTAGAAAGATGACTAGCCTTCTATCACATTCTTTGCTTTCCATCTGGTATGAATTTCTAACTCTGAGGATAGTTACAGATATATAACTCATTCCTCTAATTCTTCCAAGTCAAGTCAGCAAGCACTGAAGTACTATCATTGTGGGTGTAGAGCAGTGGTTCTCAACCTTTCTAATGCTGTGACCCCGCAATACAGTTTCTCATGTTGCAGTGACCCCAAACCAAAAAATTATTTTGGTGGCTACTTCAAAACTGTAATTTTGCTACAGTTATGATTCAGAATATAAATACCTGATATGCATTATGTATTCTCATTGCTACAAATCAAACATAATTTAAACATAGTGATTAATCACAAAAACAATATTTAATTATATGTTGAGAAATATTAATCCAGCAGGAGGCAGCCTGAGTGCTGGGGCGGGAGGTAAGTCCTGCCTGGGAAGGGGGTCCGCAGACGCTGCCTTCTTCTTCCTGTTGTCTCCCTCCAGCTCAAGCTGAGGCTTCACTTTTCTGGGGTTACTTGGCTCCGTTATCCGCTCCAGGAGTTATCCACTCCAGGACTCATTCTTAACCCCTCTGGAGCCAGCGCACTGGTGCTCTCTCTAGGTCTCTGTTTGAGTCTGGTCTCCAGGCAACAGGGTAAATCCATCACCCCTCATAGGGGGAGGGCTGCTGATAGGTAACTAATATTAGTACAATGTACGGGCAGCAGGGTCCCCGTTCTTTCCGAGATCTTGCTGTAAAGTAGCGCGATTTCTCAGCAGCTAAAGCCATTGTAAATATGTATTTTCCAATGGCTTTAGATGACCCCTGTGTTTTGGTTGTTCGACCCCCACTGGGGTCGTGACCCACAGGTTGAGAACTGCTGGTGTAAAGGTATACCCCTGGGATCCGGGAAGGATACCTTTCACAAGAATGCAAGACTCTGAAACTTAGCTTAAAAGTAGAGAGAGATTTATTAGTAATGTTAAATTTTTTGGTCAACTAGACAGCATGAGTGGAACAACCTGGGAAGTTGCTCCCAGAATGCCTCCCTTCTGGGAGTTTTTACATGCTTCTACAGCAGTGAGGACTTGACTCTGGAGCCAGGGGTTGAGGGGGGAGGTTAACCCAAGGGCATGGGGGTGGTTCTCCTAATTTGGAGAATGAATGAATGAGGTGTGTCTCTTTGTCCATCTCAATTCAAAAGGGCAATCAAAGGAGGGTAATCTCCAAGGTCAGGTGTTTTGGGTTGGGAGTCAGGAAGGCCCAAGGGAGCAGAGGAATTTCCCTGATAATAGTTTGTCTGAGTTTCTGGGGGTACAATGCCCATCTCATCTCCCCCCTCTCCAAATATCTAAGGGAAAAGGGAGTGATGGCCTCAGTATTCTGTACCTTCTTCAGAGCTGACAGTGATTATAGAGCTGTCCCTGCCTATTGTCAGAAGAGAGAGGTATTGGCTGTAGACAATGTCCAGGGGTTCAGGTTGGGACAGCTGCAGGGTTTCAATGGCATCTCAGTGACTCCAATAGGAGTTTTCACCCTGGAAACAACTAGAGAAGTGACAAGGTTACAAATCAGAATTATCTTTTCAGCTGGCTGGACATGCATGATTAAAAACAAGAAAGGACAGAAAGTGTAAGAAAAAGGATAGTCATGGCTAGAGCAAGAGATTTAAAATAACAAGGAGGCAGGGGGTGGATAGAATGACTGGATGGGGCCTATCCCATAGAGGTGTTAGCTGGTTTGATCCACTCTATGTTTTCCAGTATACCAAATCCTGTTCAGGCTGGGTGGAGGGATTCCTCTTTATCCTCTCTGGAGGGTTTGGAAAGGATATGATTAGCTTATTCTCTCAGAACCTGGAGGATCTGGCTGAGTTGCTTAGAAAACCGAACAAGGCTGTGGATTTCTGAATCTAAAAGAACATCAGAGGTAAGAAAAGGTCTCCCATACAACAGTCCAAATGGGTTCAACCCTAAATCTGCCTGAGGAGCCATCCTGATTCTGGTTAGGGCAATTGGGAGAACATGGACCCAGTCAATCTTTGCCTCCTCACATAATTTGATGAGGGTTATTTTAGGGTCTGATTCATATGTTCAATTTTTCCCAAAGATTGGGGGTGCCAGACTGAGTGTAAATGATAAGTAATACCTAATGCTTTGGAAACCATCTGTGTGATTTGTGAAATAAGGGCAGGACCATTATTGCTCTGGAGCATTTTTGGAAGACCAAATTTGGGAATGATTTCATTAAGTAAGGCCTTTGTGACATCTTATGCTTTCTTTGATCTTGAGGGGAATGCTTCAGGCCAACCTGTAAAGGTGTTGACAAAGACTAAAAGGATCTTGTCTCTTTTTCAAGGTGGCAGGTGGATGAAATCTATCTGCCAACCCTCACCTGTTAATTCCCCTCTTCTTTGGATGGGCTTAAGAAAAGGAGAGGGTTTAAGAGCTCCAGTGCTGTTAGTTTGAGCAAAGGATCTGCAGACCTCCTAGATGGTTTTAGAGTTGCCTTTGCCTGTGAAAAGTGGCAAAACAATTAATGCTTCTCTGCCCAAATGTGTGGAGTTATGTAACCCCATAACCAATTTCTACATTAAGTTCTTTGAGAGGAGCAGTGGTCCAGATGGAGAACGCTACCACCTGGTGTCTTCAAGGGTAAATCCCTGAAGTTCTGCCTGTTTAGTTTCCTCCTTAGTATATGAGGGGGAAATGTCCATTGGTACTGTGGGGTGAGGTGGAGTTAGTGTCAGAGCAGTCAAAGAAGTGGCTTGTGCAACTCTCTTGGCAGCTAGGTCTGCCCTGTGGTTCCCTCAGGCTATGTTGGAATCTAGACCTTGGTGATTTATGGCTGTCTGTGACACTACGGAGTAACCTGCTTTCCTCATCCAATTTTCCATAAAGGAAGAGCCATCTGTAAACCAGTCCATCTCTGGCTCAGGGAGAGGAGAATCTTTGAGGTGCAGTCTGCTTTAAAAGGTGTGGTCTATCAAATCCTCACAATCATGGGGGATGGGGTCTCCTGGAAGAGGGAGGAAGGTAGCTGGATTCAGTGTCCTGCATAACTTTAGGGTGAGGCCAGGTCTGGCTAGTAAAAGAACTTAGTATTTAGTGAGATGGCCTCATGTGGCCTTTAGTCTCCAGAATACTAAGGACCCTATGGGGGGTCAGAATTTCTAGGGGTTGGCCCAGAGTTATTTTAGATGTCTCTTCTGCCTTTTGAACTGTGGTAGAAACTGATCTTAGGCATAGTGGACACCCTAGGCTAACTGGATCTAATTTTTTTGAGAAGTAAGTCACAGGCCTTAGATCAGATCCTAAGTACTGGGCTAAAAACCCTAGGGTAAATTGCTTCCTAATCCCTTTCTGCATGGCCTCAAGGAAACAGTCAATCATTTGATCTCTACACTGTCTATGTCTTTCATTCATATGGTCCCATCTGGGATCTTGCCCTGGGACAGTGGTAGTGCCAGGGACTCCTGCCCATGTGCTGCCTCTCATCTCCTATTTCTATGGCCAAATCCCAGATCCTCTTTTTCCCATCTGGGGTGCAACAGGTGGAGATAATAATATCTGTCCAGGACAGGTCAAACTGCAGGGTAAGGGATTTAAAACCATCAATGAATTTGGAATGATTCTCTGAATAGCGACCTAATTTCTCCTTAATTTGGCCTAAATCTGTCATAGAAAAAGGGACATGTACCAGAGCCAGCCCATCTGGCATGGGCACTTCTCTCATAGGTAGGAGGTGAGCCCTATCACCATAACTCAGACTTCTACGGGTGTGGATCAGGCTTGGTTGGGGGATGGGCAAGGTAACATTATCAGGCTGTGGCAGATACAAAAGGATATTATGGTTGGGAGTAGTTTGGGAGACAACAATGGTCTCAGGCTCTGAGCCTGGAGAGTATGGTGGGGGTTTTGGAGCAGAGGGTTGAGAAGAGGAAACAGTTGAACCTGGAGGAAGGGATCCTGAAGTGAATGTTAGTTCTGAGGAGGTTGGGGGAGAGGGAGGCTGTGTTTAAACCTCAGCTGATGGGGGAGCTTTTATCTCCCTTCCCCTCTGGGAGACCAAATTACCATTGAGTGCTGAATCATCCAAAATGTCCTCTTGAGGGCTTCTCCCAGTAGGGTTCAGTAAGTGTGCAATATGGTACATATGGCAAGAGCTCCTAAGCTCAGTATTCAGACTGAGTTTAATAAATGCTGAAATATAGGGTTGTGCTGTCCTTTTCCCTTTCCTTATGCAAAACAAGTCCAATTGTTGGATGATATAATTTAGGGTGCTATTGATGGGCCATGACTCTTGCTTATCAAGGGTGTAAAATGGCCATTTAACATTACAAAAAGAAATTAGTTTCTCTTTTTTCAAGTAGTACAGTTCCATTTTTTTCCAGTTTTCATGAATACACCCCAAAGGGGAAATCTTGGGGTACACTCTGTCCCATTTTGGTGTGGAATGACCAGTTCCACACCAAGGACCAACAACTGTGCATCCAGAGGTTGCCCGACCTATAGCATTCACTTTGGTGAGGTGAGAGTCTCCCCTTCAGCAGAAGGTCTTCTAGTATGAAAAAGAGGAGCCGATAAACCCCAGATCCAATGACCAGACTAGACTGACTTCTGGGGCTGATGGGAGAGAGAGCACAAAAGAGCACAAAACACTGAGGGAGGCCTGAGCAGGAAACTGCCACGCCTTGGAAGTTAATATGTTAAGGTCCCAGAAGCAGTAGGTCCCAGATAAGAACTTAGGGGCCATAAATTCCAACACATTCCAACAATGGTATGTGCCAGATAGGGACTGGGGGTCCATGCATGCTGGAGGGTATATTAATCCCAGCATCCACAAAGACAATCAGAACTCTTTTGGCAGAGCTCCCCTGGTGTGCTCCTGGTGCACACCAGTTCAATAAATGACCCTCTTGCTAATTGCATTGTCTATTGGTCTTTCGTGGTGGTGGGCGAAAACCTGGACCCTAACATATAGGGGCTCATCCTCACTGTCCCCACCTCGGAACCCCTTTGACAGAGGGGCTAAAGGGACTGCCTTGGACTGGACCTTCAGGTGAGCCGAGTGGTGTGTGAGAGTGTTTGTGTGTGGTGACCACAAGTGTATTGGGGAGAGGAGGACTCTCACTGAACATATGGTCCAGTGGATGATTCTCCATGCCTATGGTTTGTTAAGGCCATCCTTATGCTAAGTTCCGAGGCCCATCCCGTTCTGGGGTGAGGGGTTCACCCCGCAGCATCTATCTGATCCTCCCACCTGTTTCTGAGTGTGGACTCTGTGGTACTGCAGCTCTTATCATCCGAGAGGAAGCCAGTCAGGAATCAGAGGAATCATTTGAGATCTGTCTGTGGGGTGGGGAAGGAATACGCTCCAGGGTATGTACCGAACTTGGACCTTTCAGGCAGTTTGAGTCCCCTGAGGACAAAGTTCGAGGCTTTGTTGAAAGGAGTTTGAGTCTCCGTCAGGTTGGGATTACTCTCAACTAGCTTAAAGGGAAAGAGTTCCCTTTGGGAAGATATTGCACCCTTAAGAGAGACAGGGGGACACCCCGCGATCTCTAGGTGATTTTATAGCCCTAGGTGGCTCTTATAGCCCTATGTGAATTTTTTTAGACACACTGAGGTTTTTTGGCCTCAAGGGAGGTGGCCACTGACAAGCAGTTGCTGGTATCGAGATTCTTTCAACTCCCCAGTATCACTCCCCTCCTTATCTTTCTTTCAGCCCTAGGTGATTGTTTTAGACACACTGAGGTGTTTTGGCCGCAAGGGAGGGACCAGGCAGCCGGGCACTGACAAGCAGTTGCTGGTATCAGGCTTCTTCACTGGTTAAAGACGGAAGGGATAAGGTTGATAAGTAACCTAGCCAATGCCTTGAGATACATTGCTCAGCAGTTGTTAACTCTTTCCTTAGACACAGGAAAGTAGTGCTTGTAATTATTACCTTTAACTTCTTGGTCTCATCAATAGATAATCAGCCTGCTTGTCAAACAGCTTGCTTTAAGGTTTACAGTCCTTACAAGTTTCATATCCACACTGGCAGACATGCTGAGAAATGAGATCTCTAAGATAAGCCCCTAGGTCGGGGAAGTGTACTGCCCTGAAACCTAGTGAATGTCCGTGTCTCTATTGTTTGTCTTCTGGCTTTTACTGTTTGTTTCATGTGTCTTTCTATATTTGGACAAAGGTGTATGAATGTGTGAGAGAGAGTTCCTATAGGTTTCTTTGAGTCTTTGTTGTGGCTAGATTAAACAAAGAAGAAAAAAGGAGTTTAGGATGCAGTGTCACAAAGGGGAATTAATTTTGCAGTGGCTGTTCCCCTGCTCCCTCTGCCTGCATTCCAACCAGGCAGGCTGTGAAGGAGTAAAGTCCACATGGGAGGGGATTTAGAAGTTCTTTCCTTGAGATACTTAAAGGAGCAGTACACTGAAACTGTTTCCCTGCAAATATTTCTTCTTAAGAATGGATCCTAAAACACTGATTTTTTTTTAACTGTTCAATGATTGTTTTCTCTTTTTTCCTTTGGATGGGCCCTCAAAAAGGGGAAA
Source organism: Monodelphis domestica (assembly GCF_027887165.1). Taxonomy (NCBI): domain Eukaryota; kingdom Metazoa; phylum Chordata; class Mammalia; order Didelphimorphia; family Didelphidae; genus Monodelphis; species Monodelphis domestica. The sequence goes on along the minus strand of NC_077228.1, from coordinate 243,430,644 downwards.
AAGAGAAAAAAATTCAAAGCAGAAAAGGGAGATTTTTACTCCATAGTTAGAGGCACTTTTCACTTAAAAAATTAATTAACTCTAAGGGTTGATGTATGCAACTTGGGAGGATTGCTAATGATTTTGATATGGTACAAATGTAATGTATTGTGGTTACTCTTTGTCAGTTAAATGTGAAATGTTGCCAGATTTTTATTGAGCACAAAAACTCCTGGTTAGAAGCTTGTCTTGTTAAACCTTGCAATGCATAATGGTTTCAGTGAATTTGAGAATTGTCTAAATGTGATTGATAACAAGCCTGACACAGAGAGGAATGTTTATTCTATAAGGACAGAAATAGTACTGGCTACTTTATAGATGGAAAAGTCATTCAGAAAAAGTTATGTTGTTGAGAAGAACTTATTCTAGAATTTAAAACTGGGAATCTTTCAAATCCGATTTATTTTAATGTACGTGCTGTCAGAACTAGCAGCAAGAAATCATATGACACACAAGAAGTTTTTAAAGTGGTTAATCTGTGCATGGGATTTAATGATATAAGTGCTAAGAATTTGATATTTTACAAAAGAGGAAATTTTTAAATGATGTTGTCTTTGATCAAAGTTATATGAATTGTTTTTAAATGTGCAAAATGCATAGGAAGGAATTTGTAATCTAGAGATGAACATGTATGTATTTAGATGCCAAATGCTGGAAATTAGTAATGCTGAGTGAATGCAGAATATGTATGCATTTGTATTATGAAGAGAATTAAGTTTTCCACCTAAATAGGTTAAGGGTATATGACATACAAACTGTATGTCCTTAACAAGATAAATTTAACCAGCCCTGAAATTGAGAGGGCTTGTCATGAGGATTAAATACAGTCTAGCTTCAGATATATCAAAGAGATCAGGCTGGAATGCCAGGTAGCATGTAGCTAATTAGGGAAAAGTGATTAAGTACATGTGAAAGGAAATAACTTCATATCTTATAACCTATCTAAATAAGTTAATAATTGGATTTGGGGGTGTCTGGATTCATTTTATGAAGTGTTCCATTTCAATAAGAGTAATGAATAGAGGTACTAACTGATACTTTAAAATCTATTATGAAATAGATATAACAAATTAAAAATTGGAATAATGTTGATGGACTTAAATTAGGAATATAGCAATGTTTTGAACTAGAAAGAAAACTAAACTGGAGGTTCTATTCTACTTTAGACAGGTTTGAGAGGAGTACAGGTAAATGCTTTGCACTTCAGTTTGGTTACACTGAAACATTGCTAAAGGACTTAATCAGAGTTATTTGGAAGTGTGGAGTTCAAACTGAAATCCACTGGGAAGGATGAACCAAGGTTGCTAAGTAATAAAATCTAAATCAAGCCAAGCAGCTTTAGGATAAATTGATCAGAAGTTATTAACCCTTTTCTTGCACACTCACTGTGTGAGGGAACTTAAAGATGAGTATATCTTAATTGCATATTTTGGAGGTTTTTAAGGTGCTCCAGCAAGCAAATATTGCCAGCCCTGTCTGACCAAAAAGCTTGTTTGAAGCTGTGGAATCTTAATGAAAACATTCCAGGTCCAGAGTGATAAAATGAGTTGAGTGATATGTAATTGATAAGTTACCACATATGAGTTCTGGGGATTTGTTAGTTGATATTTGGATTACATTTTTGATCTGTATAAATATATTTGTGGCAAACAGTAGCCAAAGAGTGGGTATGGTGTTATGTGAGTTGCTGCTAAAATGTGTGTTTAAGTACTATTTGGATGTAAACAAAAGCTCATTGTAAATCTGTGCCATTTGTTCAATACTCAGTGATTACTTCAGTTTACCAATTTGTATTATGAACTGAAATTTATAATGGATGAGCACTATGCTAAAGATAGTGTTTCAATGATGTAATCCTTTAAATCAGAATTCGTTTGGGTTACCGATTAGCAATTGAAGTGATACCAGGGGGATGGTTGTTTGACTTATGATGGTAAAAGCATGTTAGAGAAAGTGGGGAGGTATGTTGGGTTTGAATTCGGAAGAAAGGGACTTTGATCTAAAGTCCATAAAACTTTAGTATGTGGGTTTGTAAAGGAAGAATGGAAGTTGTGTTCTGCTTTTTAAGCAGAGGGGTCGTGAAGGAAGAAAGAGAGAGAGAGAGAGACAGAGAGGGAGAGAGAAGGTGAAAGAGAACAGATATATGTTCTGCTCTCATAATTGAATCTTTAACTTAGGGATAATATATAAAAATAATGTATGTGTTGTGGGAAAATCACATATGATTCTTTAATTTCTCTGGACAGTTACCCTGAAGTGATTCCTGTATGGCCTTGTCTTAGTCTTTCAGATGGCCTCAGTCCAGGAGATGATACAGCCCTGATTTATCTTACTATGGAGCTACTTAATTCAGCACTCATGTTCTTTATTTCAGGTTTTGTGACTAAAGTGTGATGTGTAAATTATTGACAAAATACATGAGAGTAATTGAGTGATCAGCCTTGTAGAGATATCAAAGGCTTGTTTGGGGGTATGCAGATTTGTTTCTGGACTGTTGATAATCAGAATTTCTCTCAGCTGAAATGGGTGAGACTTGTCTTTTAAGCAAAAGAAGGCTTCTGGGATTTAATGGTGACAAAGTACACCACAGAGAATGTCCTGGAATGGTTACAGAGGCATGTTCTGGTCTCACCTGGGAATGGACCTCTTCTGACCATCTAGGCTATTAATTACCTGCATGTGAAGCCACTTACTGAGTCCTTTGGGACTTGAGGAAATCTTTTCCTTGGTGACAATATCCCAAGATCAGCACATGATGCAAATTGTGATATTAAAGTTTCCATTTCCTCAAACAACCCTAATAATTGAATATTCTCATAGGAACATACTTTGAGGAGTGGGTGAAGTTTATTCATAGATGGCTTGTATTTACAGCCTTGATTTACCACAGTTGAAGTTTCTTGAGCTTGAAAATATAGCTCAAAGCTTTCTTGAATTTCCCCGGCCTCTGGGGTTAGGAAATTCATCTGTAAAATATTGTTACTCCAGTGTTTATAGATGTTATAGTTAATGTGTACTTGCAAAAGGATATTCTTTACCAGAAACATCACATACCAGCTCTGCAAATAACTCAGGAATCCGATTTTCCTAAAGGGATCTGTTCCTGTCAGAAGATGATTTCTGAAGATGAAGTCTGTTGGTTAAGATACCCAAATGCAAATGTGTAATGTTAATTGTTATTGTACTAATGTTCTGGTCCTATTTGCTATTCTAGTATTTGCCCCAGTATACTTCTATCTTATGGCTGACTCTCCCCCTTGTGACCTGTCTGCCAATCAGACGAAGCAGTGGCTGGACACCCTTCAGATCTCCAAGCAATTCTCTACCAACCTGGGACCCTGGAATTCACTGAGGAGACATGCCCCTAAAGACCCTGTGTCTGCAGCCTTTCCCTCCCCCTCTTATTCCCCTCCCCCTCTCTCCTGACCATAGGCAGGCACAGCTCTACACCCATTCTCAGCACTGAAGAAGCTACAGAATATTTGGACCTTTGCCCTTTTTCCCTTAGATACTTGGAGAGAGGAGGGGATAGGACGGCAGGGGGCACTGAACCAGGTGAGGCCTGAGATTCTGGCCCTCCTGAAGGCTGTGAGGTTCCCCTATAGCAGTGGGGAAATAGCTAGCAAAAAGAATACATGATAACACACATAGGAGAGAGAAACTGCTAGCCCCTGCTATGCCCCCTCTGGTACACCCACCTATATTTCTAGCCTTTGTGTGTCATCTGCTGGCTTTCATATTCTTTTTGCAATGCTTAACTTTTTACTTAGTTTAACTTTAAAAAAGTTATTCTGTATATTTATGGTAGTCAAAGATAAAATATACTGATATTATATAATACTATACACATATTTTATGTATTTCTGAGTTTCTAAATTTTTTCTGTGTTTTCTAGTGGCCTTTGGGTGTCACCTGCAGCTTCTGTAAAGCTTCCCAAAAAATCCCATTTAATTTCTTATTCTTACCTGTGATATAGTGAAACTGTGATGGGGAAAGTCATGCTGTGGAAGGGATACCTGTATAATGTTGAGGTATAGAATAAAAATGGGCAGCTAGGTGGCACAGGGAATTGAGCACCAGGAGTTAGAAAGACATGAATTAAAATCCAGCCTCAGTCTGTGTGGCTCTGGGCAAACCACTTAACTGTTTGCCTCAGTTTACTTTTCTGTAAAATTAATTGGAGAAAGAAATGGCAAACTACACCATTATCTTTGCCAAGAAGATTCCAAATGGGATCACAAAGAGTCAGACATGACTAAAATAATTGAACAACAATAACAAAAGAATGAGGATACAGTTGGGGATATAAAATGTAGGATGAAAAAACAACCTCATAGAGAAAAAGTTATACAGTGTAAAGATGGCAGCAGCGCCCTGTTTCCTAACATGTAATTTGTATATAATAAACATGAGGCCTTTGAAGTTGATAACTGGGAAACCTTTGGATGCTAAAACTTTTTAGTGACTGGAATTAATGCTTATTGTCTAGTTAAGGCATATATAACAACTATGTAGAGTTTAGTTTTCAATTCAGTTGTTTTCAATTGTGTCTGATTCTCTGTGACCTAGTTAGGGTTTTCTTGGCAAAGACACTCAATTGGCTTGGCACTCTCCTCTGCCACCTAACTGCCTGTGTCAAGGAAGTTCATTCCCTCCCCCTCCTGAGTAACTTGACCTGTCCATCAAACATTCCTGACATAACACAGTTGTGCCAGGTTTGTGTCCCTGTACATGTTGTATGTCAATAAAAGTCAAGGCTTTGGGGCTTGAGAGGAGGGAGAAATCAGAAGGAAACAGAGAAGAGATGGGGGAACATAGCAGGAGGGTAAGGGGCAAGGACGAAGAGACTTGCAGGCTAGGCACCATGTGGTCAGGTTACTTATAGGAATGATGAGATTTAAACTGATTGTCTACCCTTTCTAATAAACTTTATAAAATTTATATGTGGGTAGAACTATTATTTTAATTCTTAGACTTCCCCAAGATTTTCATTTAGTACCAAAAGATAGGAATGAGCTATCTCCTTGAAAAAAAATTCTGCTTCAGAAATGAGAGTAAAGCTAAGCCAGTCTTAGGGCTCAGAGAATAGTGACCTCCAGAAAAACTCCTGCTTCCTGGCTCAGAAAAGTTGTTTGGGAGAGGTTAAAATTTTACCTTTACTTTTCACTACCGTGCCACTTACTGACCAAGAAGAATACACTCAGTACAATTCATTATAGTTCCTGAGTTCAATCAGAAGGTCCTATTTAACAAGTCAGCCTAGATAAGAAGCAATCAGGAAAAGCCTTTTTTTTTTTTTTTGGTGGAAAGGTATGACCATGCTTATAGAAGATAGTCAATAGAAGGGAAAATGAAAATTAAAGATGAAAGGAAAAGAAGACCAACTTAAAGTGGCAGAGCAATTATCTCTTTTATGTAGATAAGTCCCAGATCTTTATCTCCAAACCTGATCTTTAGTTGAGCTCTAGTCTTTATTAGAAATTTCTGAATGTCCCCTTGAGAAGTTAAAATTTATTTCTAAAACTATATTCACTCCCTTCATCATTCCTCAAAAGAAAATTTTCCTCACTTTCCAACGTTCCTATTACTTTCAACCGCATTACAACTTTCCTGAATATCTACAATCATCAATTCAGTTATCCTTGACTATTTCTTCTTCCTCACCCTTTAAATCATAGTTCATCCTTCCAGTTCTGCTCCACAACATATCTCACATTTTATACTTTCCAGTCATACTGTTAGCACCCCCTCCACTGCTCACCTAGATTACTGCATTGGTTTCCTTGCTGATCTTTTCCCCTCCAAATTCCTTGTCCCTAAAACAAGTTGCCTAAAAGATGAAAATCCACCATAATTTGTCTCTAATCTACTTTTACAGACAAGTTTAATTATATTATTGCCCCTCACCATCTCCCACTCAATGCCAGTGTCTCTCTATCACCTCCAAGATCAAATATAAAATCCTCTGTTTAGCATCCAAAGCCCCTACCTTTCCAGACTTCCTACACCTTATATCACTCTAAGTGCTCCTTGATCTGGTGAAACTGGCATTCTTGTTGTTCCTTGAATAGGGAACTCTTAATATCCAATGCTGGGCATTTTCACTTAGGCTGTCCCCAATGCCTGACATCCCTCCTTCCTTATGTCTGCTTCTTGGCTTCTCAGTCCTTCTTCAAGTCCTAGTTAAAATCCCACCTTCTATATAGAAAGCCTTTTCCAATCCCTCTTAATTCTAGTGCCTTCCCTCTTTTGATTATTTCCAATTTATTTATTTTATATATGGCTTGTTTGTCCATAGTTGTTTATGTGTTGTCTCCATTAGACTCTGAGCTACTTGAGAACATGAACTTGCCTTATTCCTTTCTGTATAAATGCAGCAGTTAGCACAGTACTTATATATTGTGTACCCTTAATAAGTGTTTATTGACTGACTAATTTTATCCCTTCATGCATTCTATATTCTAGTCAAATTGACCTACATTTTCCTACTTCTGTCCATAAGTCCATTCCTGAAAAATTTCCTTCCATTCCCTCCATGCTTTTCCTGTCCTCCAGGTGAAAGTAATTACTCTCCCCAGATAACCCAAATAGCAAGTTGTCACTTATCACTTTCTGCCTATATCATACTTCTCTGAATCCTTTCATTTTTCATCTTTAGCCATAGAGCCTAGAAAGGAACTGCAAATATGCTGAATTTAATTGTCAAATTGGTGGAACTAAGGACATTGGTAGGGAGGATTAGCCAAGCAAGGTCGAGGATCAGTTCTGAGAAAAAAAGGAAAGGAAAGGAAAGGAAAAACAATAAAAGAAAGAGAAATTTTGAAATATAAAAAAAGAGCTCTTTACCAAAGCTAAATGAATTTAGTCTACTACCTCTCTGACTCATCTCCTTGAGATAGTCTAGTTCTCTCTAAATCAATATTTCAGGCTTAGGTTTGCTGCCTTAAAAAGGTTTTAAGACTGTAGGCATTTATGCAAATTTGCTTTTTAGAGCAGGCAACAAATTTCCTACAAACAAGATACTCTAAAAAGGTGGCAGGTGGCAATCTGCTGATGAAAGTGCAAGACATTGAGAGTGGTTGAAAGAAAGCTGTCAGATATTATGTAAGCTTCCAGGAACTTGTATTTTTTAAAAAATCTAACCTTTATATAAACAAAACTTAAGCAAATAGGCATTAGTTTCACATAAATTCTCCCATATCATGGAGAAACAAGAAAAAACAGAGCAAATGTATTTTTAAAAACAAACAAGTAGAGATACTTGAATATACTCATGTTTCAACTCTACATTTTTCATTGAAGCTCCAGTGAATCACAATGGCTCATTCCCATTCTCTAATGGTCTCAGGAAGAGACTTAGACAAACAACAGCTGCTCAGTCTGTCTACTTTGGATACTTCAGTTCTCATCCCTCAGTATCTGCTAAAAGGACAGATTAAGGAAAACTACTACATTGATGACCTGTAACTAAGGACATTTTACCTTTATTCTACAAAATTTATCCCTGGTTTCTTTAAACTTTTTAATTTTATTTCACATTAATTTCTAAATATGTCCCCTTTCTCTCCACGGTACAAAAAAAAAAAGTGGAATCTTCTAATAAGACATTTTAAAATGAATTTTAAAAAAGGATTTTAGCAACATTAATAAACATTGACCACATCTGCAAGTATATGTGGCATCCCTTAACCTTAGTCCTCCCACCTCTGAAATAAAGAGGTACATTTTTCCCTCCAGAAACCAGTTTTGTTCAGTATAATTACAGTATTCAGTTCGGGGTCTTATTTTTTCAGTTTATACTGTTGGTGTCATTGTGCATATTATTTTTTTGCTTCTCTATACTTCCTTCTGTATAAGTTCATATAATTTGATTTTCTAGATTATTCACAGGAATATTATTGTTTTAGAGAACTCCCAGATTTAAAAAAAATGCCCTCTACCAATTCAAATTGGTACCTTTTCTGCAACTTACAGTTAGTGAGTAGTCTTGAACATTCACTGAGAATATAATCAGCTTGTCTGGTAAGACAGAGACAATTCATGTCAGATTAAGATTTTAACATAAGATTGGCTTGGTCTCTGCCCATTCACTACCCTATGCTACCTACCTCTCTTCATAATCTTCATAGTGCTAGTGACAGCTAGGTCCACTTGAGTCTGGGTACCCGCAGACACTTACTAGCTATGTGACTCTGGGTAAGTCACCTGACTCAGGTCTATCTCATTTTCATCATCTGTAAAATGGGGGATAATAATAGTGCCTACTTCCCAGGGTTGTTGTGAAGTTCAAATAAGATAATAATTTGAAAGCATATAGCATAGTGCCTGGCACATACTAAGTACTATATGTTTGCTATTAATAATAGCATCATTTTTATAGTGTAAGGATATTCTATTATATTAATTTTTTAGCTATTCCTCAATTAAGAGAACTTGCTTTGTTTCCAGTACTTTGTTACTATAAAAAAGTCAAGCAAAACAACCTAACAACAAAGGAAAGTGCTTCTTTAAATGAATCTCTTGGGGTCTATAAGAACTTTCTGTTTTTGACCTACCTTTGGAATATATTGTGAGTTGTGGAATCCCTGGGTCTAAAGAATATTCACATTTTAGTCATTTTTTTACCATTATTTCAAATTCTTATTCAAAATGGTTTGTCAATTGACAGTTCAACCAGTATATTAGTCAACATTAGAGCTTTCATTCAACCTTTCTGAAATACATTATTTCTATCTTTTCTCATCTTTGTCATTTTATTGAATGTGAAATGAAACCTTTGATTTGTTTTGACTTGGATGTCTCTTATTAGTAGTTATTTGGTACAGTATTTTATTTAGCTTTAATATTTGTGATTCTTTCAAAATTTTTTAGGAATGACCCAGTTTTATACAATTATCTTAATTCCATATATCTGGGACACCTGACTCTTGGTGGAGAAATTTGATGCAAAATGTTTATTCCAATCAACAAGGAAATTTTCTTTTACTTTTAAAAATATAACAAAAATAAATTTTCTCTCCCTCTCATGCTTCTCCTCCCTTGCCCCACCCTATCCTAATGGAAAGGGGAAAAAAGAGATAAATGAAACTTTTGTAACAAATGTTCATAATCAAGAAAAACAAATTATCACATTGGTCATGATTTAAGAATGTATATATCTCAATCTCTGCCTTGAGTCCATCACCTTTCTATCAGGAAGTGGGAAGCATGTTTTATCATAAATCCTTTGTAATCATGATTGTTCATTTCATTGACCAGACTTTTTAAGTGTTTCAAAGTTGTTTGTCATTACATTGTTGTTGTTATTGTGTAATTGTTCTCCTAGTTCTACTCAATTCAAACTGTATCAATTCATACCAGTAAGTTCATGATGAAGAAAATATTACCTCGTGCTAGTGCTAGTAGCACTAATGATAGCAATAGAAAGAGAAAAGGAAATTGAGCAAATAAGTATAGGCAAAGAAGAAAGGTCACTTTTAGCAGATGATATGATGGCTTATTTAGAGAAATCTAGAATCCACTAAATATTAGTTAAAATCAAAAATAATTTTAGCATAGTTGCAGGGTATAAAATAATTCACATACATCATCAGCATTTCTGTATATTACCAACAAAATCCATAAGGATAGAAAAAAATTCTATTTAAAATAATATTAGAGTACAGCTACAAAATATACTATAAAGAGATAAAAACAAACCTATATATTGATGATATATTAATTGTTCACGACTAGGCTAAGCTATTATAATAAAATGACAATACTATCTAAACTGATTTACTTACTCAGTACCATATGAATCATACCATTTTATAGTTTAAAAATATGTTATTAATGTGAATGAGAAAAAAGTCAAGAATATCAAGGAAAATAACTTTTAAAATAGAAAGGAAAGAACCCTAGCATTACCAGGTCTCAAAATATACCACAAGGTAGCAGTGATAAAAACAACTTGGTACTAATTAAGAGAAATTAATTACTGGAATAGATTAAGAATGCTATATAAAGAAACAAACAGGCATGGTAATGTAGTGTTTAAAAGCTCCAAGTATACCATCTCCTGGGGCAAGAACTCAGTATTCCATAAGACCTGCTGAGAAAACTGGAAAGTAGGCAAAAATTAGGCATAGACCAATATTTCACACTTACATACCAAGATAAGCTCCAAATGGGAATATGGGCTGGACATAAAGGTGACACTATGAGTAAATTAGAAGAGCCAGGAAAAAATTATCTTCCAATCAGTGATTAGGAGAAGAATTCATAACAAAATAAAGAATAAAGACAATTTTAAAAGATAAAATGAATAATTTTCTTTGCATGAAGTTAAAAAATGTTTTTGCAGAAATAAATCAATATAGCTAAAATTAAAAGGGAAACAAATACTTGGTGGTGGAGGGGGATTAGTGCATCAAATTTTCCTTAAAAGCTCACATTTCTCAAATATACAAGGAATTTATTTTAATTTATAAAAATAAAAACCATTCTCAAATTGACAATTTTCAATTTTCAAAGAAAGCCATCCAAGCCTTTTATAGATACATGAAAAAAATTACTGCATATCAATAATCATTGGAGAAATATAAATTAAAGTAACTCTGTGAGATTCTACTTCATACTCTTCAGTTTGGAAGTTAGCCAAAAAAAAAAATTGCCTGGCCCACCCATTCTGGCAAGTAGTTTGGAATTATGCCATAAAATGTTAAAATACTGTTTGTTCTCTCTGAACCAATAAAATCTTAACTAGATCTATACCCCTAAAGACATAAATGAAAGAGGAAAAGGTCTCACTCACACACACACACACACACACACACACACACTCACTCACTCACTCACACAAACACAGTTCTTTTTATAATGGCAAAGAAGTGGAAACTCTGGGGTGACCATCATTTGGGAAATGGCTATATCAGTTATAGTAGAAGAAGGTGATGGAATACTACTCTACCATAAGGAATGATGAAGGGAACAATTTCAGATTGTACCTATATATGAAGAATCCCATGATCTGATTTGTTTTTCCTGAAAGATAAAGCTGGGCCTGGATCTTGACTGACTCCTCTTAATTCCAGGTAACCTAAAGGAATTACAAGGTCCCTTCCATGTACATTTGAGACCCCTACAAATTGGTGAATTTTTTAAGACTATGGGAGCTACAGGGGCCCCCAAACTTTTTACACAGGGGGGCAGTTAACTGTCCCTCAGACCATTGGAGGTCCTGACTATAAAAAACAAAGAAACAAACAAACAAAAACTATGAACAAATTTTTATATCGCTGTCTGGGATAGTGGAGGCTGCAGTGCTGGCTGTGATGGTCCTGTCACACCTTGCACAGCCCCATCACCGCCACCACTATACTGGGCAAGCAGTATACACACTGCAGAATCCCCTCCCCCAGATCACTGCTCACCATGCTGATGTCTTCCATTGTGCAGCCACATAATCCTTTGCATGGTGCCTCATTCTCATTCAGTTACTCTCAGAACAAGGCACCATGCAAAGGATTATGTCACCGGAAGTAGTACTGTATGTGAGAAACACTGCACTTTGTGGCACTGCCACATACAGTGCTCCTCTCACTGACCACCAGTGAAAGAGGTGCCCCATCTTGAAGTGTGGCTGTATAAATGACCTCAGGGGACCACATGTGGCCCACAGGCCGTAGTTTGGGGACCCCTGTACTAGACCCTGCCCTGCTGAGTAACTAGACCCTACATTTGCATTCGCATTTTCATTTTCATGTGAGGCTGGGGGAAGGGGAAAGGGGAGGCATCCAGAGCAGCTAAGTGCCACTGTTTTCATATTGCACATCTCTACTTGATTAGATCAAAGTAAACCTCTTTTTGTTAACTGTTCAAGAACTTCTGAGTACCTCATTTCATCCCAAAATAGAACCTAAATTACTGACATTGCCTGCTTTCACATCCCCCACCTCCCTACCACTGAGAATGTTATAAACTGTAGAAATGATAAGGAGTAAACTGTGAAGAACAATTAATATAATGACAACCACATTATAGAGTACTTTGAAAGACTTAAGAATTATGATCAATGCAATGACTAACCATGATTCCAGAGGACTCATGATGGAGCATAGACTTAGGATATTGATTGAAATGTATTTGGGGGCATAGTTAATTCAAGAATTTGTTTAATTGGCTTTGCTATTTGTTACAGAGGTTTTGTTTTTCTTTTTCATTTGGGGTAAAGTGAGAGTCAGAAGGTAGATTTTAGGCCATTAAATTTTTAAATTAAATTTTTAAAAAAGGATATATACATGGAATTAGAACATAATTATCAGAATATACACATGGAAGCAGAAAATTGAGCTTCCTGCTCCTCTGAACTTGTGGCTGCCAAATCTTTTGGGATTCTGACTATTTCTCCTGGTTACTTGCATTCTTCCTTTCTGGATATTTGCAGTATTTTTTTTTTCCAACCTGAAGTTCAGGGTTTAGAGTCTGATGTTTCTTGGTGTTTTCATTTTAGGATTTCTTTTAGGAAGGTGTTGAATCAAAACATCAGGAGCTGAGTTATAAAGAATTGATAATATAGGGGCAAATGGCAAAAGGAGAAAGAAAAGGTAGGACTGATAAGGAAAACTTGTGCAGGCAAGATTTCTTTTTTTTTCTTTGCCCCTGAAGAAGCTTCTTATAAGTTTTGCATGCTTTTAATATGTTCAGCATAGGGATAATAATTACATTTACCTCTGAATTGTTGCAAGGAACAAGTAAGTTGCAATCTTATGTAAAATACAAATGTTTTGCAAACCTTAAATCCTATATAAATACTTACTATTTTATTTTTAAGTAGCAAGCTACAGTATTTGCAGCAGAATTTACTTCCCTCATTCTCCACACACAGGAAGACAACTCCCTCCCTTCACATTGACCACAGTATGTTGAAAAGGAGAAGAAAATAAAAGAATTTGGCAGGTTCTGTAATTCAATGAGTTTTCCTTGACAAATGTCCCAAGGACATAAGGATGAGAAAACAGTGGGTTTGGTACCTCTTGATCTGACTCTCGCTATGGTTCATGTCCCAGCCAATCCCATCTGTATTAAGTCTAATCTACTTTGCCCAGCTTTCACTCTGCCTGTTTGTTAGACTCTTGAGTATAAAGAAAGTTCTAGCTCTTGCTCTCTGGAAGGCCCTCTACAACCTTGCTGTGGGGTGTGCCATCCTCCCACAAGGGATGGGGTCTTGGAGGTGGGACACTGTTGGCAGAAGGATGGATGGGACACAGCTTTTGCATTCAACCCACAGCACAAGTTTCACAGGATAAACTGCTCTGCCTTGACTGAGGCTTGGCTTTTTTTTATACCCTCATGATCACACATCTACTTGGCACACAGTTTCATTCTCAACATACATGTTTCCATGGAACCTAACAACAGACAGAAAGTCTAGGAATGAAACATTGTTGCTAAGTGCAGGGTCAGAGGGTAGAATCAACATGACCCAGATAAAGGTTAGGGAATTCAGAGCATAGATTTGCCAGAAGTTTTTTATGCCTAGAAAAGAAGGTCCTATCTAACTGGGTATATAAAAATCCTTAGGTTTAATTTTGTAAGTGGGCTCTCCTGGTAATATCCTAGGGGGACAGAATGGGGCATCTGTATTAACCCTGCAAGCATATTGCTCTCATCTATTTTTCCTGGGACTAAGTAAGAATAATAATCATAGCAATTCCAATAATAAGGGGATGTTAATAATGAAAGTCACTTAGGGGGGCTTCAGGGGGTGTTTCCATCCTTCCTGGGGACTGCTTTGCAGTTTCCACGTGTGACCATGTCAAACAGCATGGTCTTTGATGGTTCCCAGCACAACCTTCCAGTAACATCTCAGTTCTCACTTTTCTCAGCCTAACTAGCCTCAATGACAAAAGAGGCAGGATCTCCAATACCCTCAAACTACTAAAAAAAAAAAACCCACATGGTGTACAGGTGAATATTTTTTAGGACTAAAGCATGCAAAACTTTCAACAAGAAGCTTCTGCAGAGGCAAAGGAAAAAAATGGGAAAGGTTACAATGGAAACAGAGATAGAAAAGGGCTGCTTTCTTATTTATGTAGTATCTCAAGTTCCACATGGAGTCCTCTAAAGAAAAGATAAATGGGAAGAATATCTCTGAAAACCATCCCTTCAAATAGCCATCATGAGTTCCAGCAGTGCAAAAAAGAGCATCATCTGGTATCCAGCCTTATGGCGATTGCTTCTTCAGATTGGTCCTAGGAAGACAGTTAACCATTTCCCTGATCTCAAAGGGTTTCTAGCTTGTATAACCTTCGAGAACACATAATTTTTAGATGACATGATACATTAACAAATCCACTCCCCATCTCTGTGATTAGGGGAAGGGGTAAAGAAGATCATATACTTTCTCATGACCAGCATAATATACAATCATTTTAACTATGATTTTTTAAATTTCCCTACTCACTAGGCACACATAGCACATGGATTCAGTAGAGATTTAGAAGCCACACATTCCAGAGCCCTAGAAATATGTAGCTGGGGATAGTAAAGAACAGGATACACACACACACACATATATCTATATCTATATCTATATCTATATCTATATCTATATCTATATCTATATATATATATATATATATATATAGAGAGAGAGAGAGAGAGAGAGAGAGAGAGAGAATTCTACAGCTGAAAGAGATTCAGTTCAACATCCATATTCTACAGACACAGATGGAAAGTGATTTGCCCAAAGTCACACAGATAATTAGGGAGCCTGGGTTTTCCTGACTCCCAATAATTTGCTCTCCCTCTCACAGCATACTCCCTTCTAGAGTCCTCTTCCCCTCTCTCTGCTCCAGTCCTCATTGGAAAAATGCCTTACACTCCCATCTGTGTAGAGATCCTTCTGGCTATATTTCAAATACTTTTAACAGTTAAGCAAAGTTGCTATTGACTGCCAACTAGTTTTTTTTTTCTCCTTCCTCTAGGCTAGGGTACAAATCTAAGAAAAATGAAGTGATTCAGAGGAAACATCTTTTACACTCCGGGCAAATATTCTCAGCAAAAAGAGGTTAAATCAAAGAGCAGCCTTGACTCTTTCCATACCATTGCTTGTCTGGTAGTTAAGGATTGTCAAATATTCACCAGATGCACACAGCATTTATCTTGTGAGCTGTGCAGCAGAAGATTCTGTTTACTTTCTCACTGGAGGTGCAATTATTTTCAGACATGTTATAGCTTAGGGAAAGATTGCACATTTTAATCAAAGCACCAAAGCTAGGGATGTTTCAGCCAGCCAAGATGACCTTACACAATTCATTTGGGCTCATATTTTTACAGCAATGTCTGTGATTCAGATAATTAAGTGAAAAGTGAAGCAATATCCCACAGGATATAAACAAAAACAAGACAGTTGCACAGCAGCATTGTGCTGAATGAGCAAAATAAGACTTTTAAGTGAAATGAAACATACGGCTGTTTCTTTCACTTAAAATTCCTGCTTCCTAAGCACTGGTTGTTATAGGCAGAGCTGTGGCCCCTGGAGAGCCCTCTACCTGGGGCCTGCATGGCCACAGAGAAACTCTCCAGTACTAATCGAGATGCCTTGGAACATTAGGACCAAAGAGTATCAATCAACTCATGGAAACATGGGATTTGCCCAAGGTCAGATGACTTATTATCCATAGAAAGCCAGACTTAAACTTATAATGCCTGACTCCTAACATCTGCAGAAGGAAGCCAGAGGCCTGTCTTCTAGTCTGATACTGAGTGACTTTAGGACAGTCATTTCATGACCCTCAGGTTTCTTATCAAATTAATGGAAAGGTCTACACTTGAGCTGTCAAGCATGAGGCTCACAAACCTTATGCAGCCTGCAAAACTCTAAAGGGTGATCCAAATTGTATTAAACTATAATTGGGAAATATTTAACAAAATAAATTTTTATTGTCACTTAATTGTTTTTCAGTAGTGTCAGACTTTATGATCATGCTTAGGGCTTTCTAGGCAAAGATACTACAATAGCTTGTCACTTTCTTCTCTATGTCATTTAACAGATGAGGAAACAGAGGTATATCCGATTTAAGCAACTTGCCCAGGGTTACCCAGCTAGTATGTGTCTGAGGCTGGATTTGAGTTCAGGTCTGGAGCTCTATCCACTTCACCACCTAGCATATCAAACAAAATCAATAGAAATATGTGAAGATTGGATTTAGCTCTCCCCTGATTGTATCAATGAAGGTATTTCCTTTATTGTGAAGATTAAGTTGTAATCCCCTGTCTATTTTTAGATTTTAATCCTTAAAGTATAAACCCAGTATTTAAAGCAAATATACCCATTTTAACCACAAAAAGGTATGAACTAACCACAAAAAAATGTGAACTAACCACAAAAGGTGTGAACACCCATTTCATACATTAAGTGGGAAGTCTGTCACCCACATGTGAAAGAGTGGGCAGTCCTAGAGAAGAGTGTCTGCTGTGTATGGTAGATGTAAAATTTAGGGGAGGTGACAAGAGGAAAAGGTCTTTAAACAGTGGAAATGGAGACACATGGTTCAGTCACTCAGAGTTGGACTGGAAGACAGATCCTCGGACTTGGAGTGAAGACACTTGGCTGTGGAATTGGACCCCTGGAGGAGCTCATACAGGAGACCTCAGACTGCTTTCCTTTTAGACAGTCACTGTGGTGAGTATAAAGACTGACTTCCTTCCTTGCCCTTTCTGGAGGAGGTGTGAAAGGCCCATCATCTTGAGACACCTTTCCCCTGACTGGTGCCTTAGAATTTCTACTTGGTTCAGAGGAAGTCAGAGCTCACTCTCTCTCTGTCTCTGTCCCTCCCTCCCCTTTTCTCTCTTCCTTAATATCTTCCCTCTATTGTAAAAATAAACTACCATAAATTACATTTTATTTTAGTAATTTGGATTTCATAATTAAATCCCTGGAGACCACCAATCTAATATTCAGCACAACCATAAATTTAACAAATATGGTAAAACATAGATAATATTATATTTTAAAACTATCAATATATAGCCCACAGAGATCTCTATATATGATTTAATGACTGTCATTTTTATTTAAATGTGACATCTCTGGTCTAAATAATCCGGAAGTTCACACTCAATCATACTATTTCATGTATCTGAAGATGACATTAACTCTCTCATGCCCATTTTTATATTTAATCACCAGAAGTGTATATACCCTACTTAATGCATAAGTGGGAGAGGTCTGTGACCCATGTATTGCTATAGTAAGTGATGAATCAGAATCAACTGACTGCCGTAGTCCTAAGAAAATTTATTGACTATAATTGGTCCACATAAAGTGGAAGAAAGGCATATGAAGTGACAAAAGGAAAGTCTTTAAAAGTGGCAAGAACTTCCTATGGCCAGCTTTTTCACCTTCAACTTGGCCCTGGAGGAGCTCTGGCTTGGGACCTCAGACTGTTCTTCGATTTTCCTTTAGGACTACGATGTGGGTAAGTGAAAAAGGCTGACTCTTTTCCCCTGACTTTTCTGGGAGTACTAGCCTCCAGAGAGGCCCCTCATCTTAGAAGAGGCCTTATGGTTAGGGTTATGGTTAGGTTTAATTTACCTCTGGACCCCCTTTGCTGGGGTCTCTGGAGCCCTGCCTGGGTTGGACCTGGCTGGAATAAATATCTACTATCTCTCACTCTTTCCCTCTATTTTATAAATAAATTGCTATCAAGTCATTCTGACTTGAGTAATAATTTCTGGTGACCACACTCTTATAAATTTAGTCCAACCCTTTAATTTTCAACCTTACAATGGGGAGGACTTGTCATAAGAAATAGTCAACTTTTCTATAGTGCTTTAAAGTTTGCAACACAATTTCCAATAACCATGAGTAAATTAACTAGATCACATATGTTATTATCTCCATTTATGACTGAGAAGTCTCCACTAGAATTTTTGTAAATCCTATCTAACCCACAAGTATGTTTACATATCATTTTTATGTGTCTACTGACACTGCCAAATTTTTTAAATTAAAATCTACTTAAAATGTTTACCTTAGGGGGTTAGAGCCAAAATGGTACAGAAGATACATGGACCCATTTTATCTCTTTCAAATTATCCTTCAAAAAATTATTCTATATTGCCTCAGAATGAATTCTGGAGCAGCATAATCCACAAAAAGACTAGGGGAAGTAATTTTTCAGCCCCAAACAACTTAGAAGGCCAGCATAAGGGATCTATTATATACAGTGGAGGTAGAACACAAAGCAATGAGCCAGGACAATTACCACTGAGGAAATGGGTCCCGG
Source organism: Monodelphis domestica (assembly GCF_027887165.1). Lineage (NCBI taxonomy): Eukaryota > Metazoa > Chordata > Mammalia > Didelphimorphia > Didelphidae > Monodelphis > Monodelphis domestica. The sequence continues at coordinate 243,412,330 of NC_077228.1, read as the reverse complement.
ATACAAATGAAGCAGCATCATAGGCTTCCAGAATTCTCAGCTGGTAAGGAGTATCAGACAACTGCTTAGAAAGATATTACAGGAGTCTCTTTGCTAGTTCTGGGTGCAAGATTCTTGTTGTATTGCCCATATGCAAATTGAGGAAGCAATCCTCAGTAATGCTCTGTAGTCATAATTCCAAAGCTGAAGAGTGATTATGGTTATCCTAAGATCAGAGCACATGCTTGGAGCACATTAAGCACATCTCTCCTTACATCATACCACCTTAGAAGAACTAAAAGCAGATAGATCCCCAGAGCCAGTTCTGAAAGTTGTTGCACAAAGAACCTGAAGTTCGGAACAGTGTTCCCTTTACCACAGTTCCAGAGTCCAACTTTAACATTTTTTAAAGTTAAAAGAAAAATGTATAGGAAATAGGAAAACAACAACAAAAAAGAAATTCAACATAGAAAATTATTCTGGTGACAGGGAAGACCAAATACAACCAGACTCTATTATAATACAAACTCAAAAGACAAAAAAAAAAGTCAATACTGTTGCATCCAAAGCCTCCAAGAAAAAAATATGAATTGTTCTCAAGCCCCAAAAGAATTAATGGAGGAGCTCAAAGGGGATTTTAAAAATAAAATTATAGAGGTGGAAGAAAAATTGGGAAAAAGAAATGAAATGATATGGGAAAATCATGAAAAAAGGGTTAGTCAACAGCTTGGTAAAGGAGGCACAAAAAATACTGAAGAAATCAATACCTAAACAACAACAACAACAACAACAACAAAACAGAATAATCCAACTGGCAAAAGAGGCACAAAAGTCCACTGAAGAGAACTTCTTAAATGCAGAATTGGCCAAATGAGAAAAGATATGTAAAAATTCAGTGAAGAGAAGAACTTCTTAAAAAGTAGAATTGGTTATATGGAAAAAAAGTTCAGCCCACCTATTAGATTGGCTATTATAAGAGAAAAGGAAAATGACAAAACTTAAAGGGGATGTGGGAAAATTGAAACATTAATGCACTTTTTCAGGAGTTGAGAAATAATTCATTCATTCTGTAGAACAATTTGGACCTTTGCTCAAAGGGCTATAAAACAGTATATACCCTTTGACACAGCAATATTATTACTAGGTTTGTATCACAGAGATAAACAAAAAACAAAAGGGAGAAGGACATATAGGTTCAAAAATACTTAAAGCAGCTTTTTTTGAGGGGGCAAAGAATTGGAAAGTGAGGGACTACCCATCAACTGGGGAATGGCTGAGTAAGTTATAATATATGATTGTAATTGAATACTATTGTTCTATAAGAGGTGACAAGCAGGAGGTATTCAGAGAAACCTGGATAGACTCACATGAACTGATGTAGAATGAAATACGCAAAACCAGGAGAACATTGTACTCAGTAACAAGAATACTATACAATGAACAACAGTGAATAACTTAGCTAACCTCAGCAAATACAATGATCCAAAACTATTCCAAAGGACTCATGATAAGAAATGCAATCGAGGGCAGCTGGGTTGCTCAGTGGTTGAAAGCCAGGCCTAGAGATGGGAGGTCCTAGGTTCAAATCTGGCCTCAGACACTTCCTGGCTGTGTGACCCTGGGCAAGTAACTTGACCCCCATTGCCTAGCCCATACCATTCTTCTGCCTTGGAGCCAATACACAGTATTGACTCCAAGATGGAAGGTAAGGGCTTAAAAAAAAAAGAAAGAAAGAAATGCAATCTATTTCCATAGAAAAGGAACTGATAAGAGTCCAGACCCAAGAAAACTTTTTTTCTCTTTCTTCCTTTCTTAATTCCTTCCTTTCTTAATTCCTTCCTTCCATTCTTCCTTCCCTCCTATCTTCCTTCCTTCCTTCTTTCCTCCCTCCCTCCCTCCCTCCTTCCTTCCTTCCTTCCTTCCTTCCTTCCTTCCTTCCTTCCTTCCTTCCTTCCTTCCTTCCTTCCTTCCTTCCTTCCTTCCTTCCTTCTTCTTCTTTCTTTCTTTCTTTCTTTCTTTCTTTCTTTCTTTCTTTCTTTCTTTCTTTCTTTCTTTCTTTCTTTCTTTCTTTCTTTCTTTCTTTCCTTCTTTCCTTCTTTCCTTCTTTCCTTCTTTCTTTCTCTCTCTCTCTCTCTCTCTCTCTCTCTCTCTCTCTCTCTCTCTCTCTCTCTCTCTCTCTCTCTCTCTCTCTCTCTTTCTTTCTTTCTTTCTCTTTCTTTCTTTCCCGACTAGGCAATGGGGGTTAAGTGGCTTCCCAGGGTCCCACAGCTAGGAAGTGCCTGAGGCCAGATTTCATCTTCTTTCTTACATTTTTACTCAAGTTTCCTTCCACAAAAAGATTAATATGAAAAGATGTTTTACATGATTACACATGTAAAATATAAATGAGATTGCTTAGCATCTCAATGGGGGAGTGGGAAGGGAAGAGGGAATAAGGGAGAGAAGGAGAGAATCAGAGATTCAACATTCTTTTAAAAATGTTAGAAATTTTTTACATGCAATTGAGAAAAAATAAATTTTTAAAAAAGAAAGTAACAGACAAATCATGGAGGGACAACTGACAACTCAATTCACAGTTCCAAAAAGATGCTAAGGACAATGAGTTGAATGCAGTAAAATTAAATTTAATCTAAATGAATTAAAAAAATGTTTACCTCTTAAAATCTTAACTTCATCTTCTCTGTTATTACTCACTTACTGATCATTGTCCCAGTTTTCTATAAATGCCGAATAAGTGGGTCAGGAGGAGAAACCCAGTGAAAAGAAGGGAATATAGATTTAAAACTGAAATAGACCTCATCTGTCACCTAGTTTAATTTCCTCTTCCTATACCTCCACCCTCATTACAATTTTTAAAATTTATTTATTTGTGTAACATTTAAAATATTAGGATAATTAATTCCGTCCCTCCTTTCTCCCTCTCAGAGAATGCATAATTGAAAAAAGGTATATTTAAAACATATCATTTTCTCTGGAAGCAGACATACACAAATCATTCTTCAAAGAATATTTCTATTGCTATATATAATATTCCCTTGATTCTACTTGCTTTGTTCTTAATAATTTCATGAAGGTCCTTTCATGTTTTTCCAAATTCATCTGATTATTATTTCTTATGACACAGTAGTATTCCATCACAATCACATACCACAACTTGGTTATCCATTCTCCAACTGATGGGCATCCCCGCAATTTCTGGTTCTTTGCCCCTACTAAAAGAACTGCTTTAAATATTTTAGGACATATTAATTTATTTTCCTTTCTCCTTGATCATCTTAAGAAATAAACCTAATAAACTATGTCCAAAGGGTGCCCTTGGATACAGGCATACCACTTCTGGGTTTGTACCCCTAAAAGATTGTAAGGAAAAAGACTTGTACAAGAATATTCATAGCCTCGCTCTTTGTAGTGGCAAAAAAAAAAAGGAAAATTAGGGGATGTCCTCTGATTGGGAATGGCTGTACAAATTGTGGTTTATATTGGTGGTGGACTACTATTGTGCTCAAAAGAATAATGAACTGGAAGAATTCCATGTGAAATGGAATGACCTCCAGGAGTTGATGTAGAGTGAAATGAGCAGAACCAGGAGAATATTGTACACAGAGATTGATACACTGTGGTACAATTAAATGTAATGGACTTCTCTACTAGATCCAGAACAATTTGAAGGGACTTATGAGAAATAACACCATCCACATTCATAGAAGAACTGTGGGAGCAGAAACACAGAAGAAAAACAACTGCTTGATCACATGGGTCAATGGGGATATGATTGGGGATATAGACTTTAAATGTTCACCGTAGTACAATTACCAATAATATGGAAATAGGTCCTGATCAATGACACATGTAAAACCCAGTGGAATTGTGTGCTTCGGCTACGGGAGGGGGTGGGAGGGGTGAGGGAAAGAACATGAATCTTGTAGCCATGGAAAAAATATTCTAAATTAACTAATTAAATAAAATTTTCCAAAAAGAAAGAAAGAAAGAAAGAAAGAAAGAAAGAAAGAAAGAAAGAAAGAAAGAAAGAAAGAAAGAAAGAAAGAAAGAAAGAAAGAAAGAAAGAAAGAAAGAAAGAAAGAAAGAAAGAAAGAAAGAAAGAAAGAAAGAAAGAAAGAAAGAAAGAAAGGAAGGAAGGAAGGAAGGAAGGAAGGAAGGAAGGAAGGAAGGAAGAAACCTAATAGTGGTATTGCTGGGTCAAAAAGCATACATAGTTTTACCACTCTGAGTATAATACAAGTTTGCTCTCCAAAAGGATTGGATCAGTTCACAGTAGTGTCTTCATTTTTCCACATCTCCTCCAACATTTGCTACTTTGCTCTTTTATTTTAGCCAATCTAATAGGTATGAAATGATATCTCAGAATTATTTTTATTTGTATTTTTCTAATCAATGATTACTTAGAGCATTTTTTCATATGGTTATATATAGTTTTCATTTTTTTTAGCCTTTACCTTCCATCTTGGAACCAATATTGTGTAGCTGTGTAGCTGGGCCAATACTGTGTATTGGTTCTAAGGCAGACAAGTAGTAAAGGCTAAGCAATGTGGATTAAGTGACTTGCCCAGGGTCACACAGCTAGGAAGTATCTGAGGCCAGATTTGAACCTAGTACCTCCCATCTCTAGGCCTGGCTCTCAATCCACTGAGCCACTTACCTGCCCCCATTTTTATTTCTTCATCCAAAAACTGTCTATTCACATCTTTTGACTATTTATCAATTGAGAAATAGCTCATATTCTTGTAAATTTGACAGTTTTCTATATATTTTAGATATATCATTTAAGAAACTATTTACAAAAATTTTTTCTCAACTTATTGTTTTATTTGTAAATTTTTAAAATTTAATGTATTTTAAATTTCTCATTTTATATTTCACAATGTTTTTGATCTCTTCTTTATTTAGAAATTTTTCTATCCATAAATCTGATAGGTAATATGTCCCAGTTCTAATTTGTTTATAATATCTCTCTTTATGCCTTAGTCATATATCTATTTTGATTTTAACTTGGTAAATGATGTAACATATTGTATCTATATCTAGTTTCTGTCAAATTGCTTTCAATTTTTCCCAACAATTTTTATCAAATATTGAATTTTTATTGCAAAATATAAGATCTTTACCTTTGACAAATATGAGGTTACTATAATATTTCATATTGTTTGTTATATGTTTATTCTGTTCCATTGATCTATTTTTCTATTTCTTAGCTACTACAGAAATTTTCATAACTTCTTTATAAGATAATTATAAACTCATTTTTATAAAATGCATTTTATGCAAATGAAATCAGATTTAAATAATTGGAGAAATATTTATTGTTCATTAGTGGACAGAGCCAAAATAAATAAAATAGCAATCTTATTAAACATTTACTTGTTCAATGCCATCCCAATTAAATTACCAAAAAATATTTTATTGAACTAGAAAAAATAATAACAAAATTCATTTGGAAAAATAAAAGATCAAGAATATCAAAGGAAATAATGAAAAAATGTCAAGGAAGGAAGTCTAGCAGTACTCCCTTAAAATTTTACAGATGAGAAAACTAAAACTTAGAAGCTTACTTTTTACTAGACATGATAGGATGTAGCTGGGCCAGGATTTAAATCCAGTGCTCAGGCACTAATTCCAATGATCTTTCTTCTATGCCAGTCTGCCTCCTTAAGATCAAGATCCTGTTTACCTGGGCCAAAACCGAAGTCTGATATGAACATTGACTAATATATACATTTACTAACCCTCTGCACCAGATAGAAGACCTTGAGATGAGCCAAACACCATCTAATCTGAGCATTCCTCCCCCAGAAAGCACCCTCACATCACAAAGGAGAAAAAGAAGGTGAGGAGAGCTTTGTTCAGCCTGGGACAATGGCCCAAAGGTCTAATGAAAGATATTTGTCATTGCTCTTTTTCAGTTAGTTCAGTCATGCTGGTATAGACAGAAAAGTAAACTCCTCAGCATATTTTCCCAAGAAACTATAGGGATCAAGAAGTTTTGTACAAGGAAGCAGAGACAAAATTGTCCAATTCCTCAGCTTATTTATATAAAAATTAGACATGACATTAAATACAAATAAAAGACCTTAGGGGAGTGAACTGAGTTTATAAAAAATTGCCAGCATGATGACATTCATATTTTTTCTATATCCAATTCAAACACCTTATAATGCTACCTACTCTTGTAAGAAGAGTTTCACTGCATTTCAATTTCAGAAATCGTCTGGTAAGATGATAACAATAAATAAACTTATTGTTGAAGAGATTGCTCTTGCTCTTTTGTTTTGATACATCATATTGACTGATTCAATAAAATATGTATGTAATAGTAAAAAAAAAAAGCCTGTCTCTAGGTTTGAAGATTACATGAGTTCTGGTAATTAGGTCCATGAAGCAACGAGGTGGTACAGTAGATAAAATGCCAGGCTTGATGTCAAGAAATCTCACTTTCCTGATTTCAAACCTGAATTTACTAGTTTCTGTGATCTTGGGCAAGTCATTTAACCCAGTTTGTCTCAGTTTCTTCCTTTGTAAAATGAACCAGAGAAGGAAATGGCAAATGACTACAGTATCTTTGCCAAGAAAACCTCAATTGGGATCACAAAGAGTGGAACACCGCTCTACAACAAATTATGACTAGCATTAAAATGTGTTTTCCTCTCTTTTGCATATCTTAAGGCACAATAATCTTGAACATTAAAAATGTGTGGTACATATTTGCTGAAGTAAAGTTTAAAAAGAATTGTGAGTGAAGGATGCTTTAACAAGGCCAAAGTGTCCAAGTGGGAAAGCCAACCCCAAAATAGGTTCCTTTTCCTACTAACACTGAAAAGCTTCCTCAGTTTGTCCTATATTATATGTCCTATAACAACAAAGTTAGGGAAGGCATCACAAAGTTGTACCTGGACTTTGCTAATGAGAGCTAGCCATGAGTGTAGCTAACAGTGAGGTGCCAGTGCCACCTACTGGATAACTTTCACATTATCCCACTCTGTTTTGTTCTTGCTCGGGGAAGAGTAGGGTGAGTGAAATGGTACTGTGAGATTTAAAATGGTTGAGGTCTTAAACTGTAGTGATTAAAATAGTGGGAGATATAAATTGTGATAGATATAAGAGAGGGTGAGTAAATTTTACCACAGAAATATGTTTCACTACAGTGTCTTGGGTTTTAAAATCAAATATAAGGTGGTCACCAGGGAAATATTCCCAATTATTCAAATACCCAAGTCAATTGGGTTTTATAGAGATTTTTAATTAACAATACAATGAGTAATCAAAGAAGGAGAGAGAGTAAGAAAAGAATCAGTTTTTTTTAACACTCACGACAAGGTCTCACTAAACAAGGATTTCTAATGACATCAGGCCAGCGTCCTTCCTCAAAGAGTCTTCCAGCCAGAGATTGTTTCAAAGGGCCTCTCTCAAGAGCCTCCAGAGCTCCTACCCCAGAGGGACAGAGCCCCTCAGAGGAGCTCCTCAAGGAGCTCTCCTTCAGAATGAGATTCTCCAGAATGAGAATCAGAAATCGAGATCTTTTGCTCTTCTCTGAGCTCTTATTTTTAAGGGCAAAATCTTCTATGTCACCTCCCCTAAGTCCTTACATCTACCAATCACAGTAGACGTTTTTCTAAAGGACTGCCCATTCTTAGTCCACACTAAGAAGGTGTGGATTTTTGAGTAATTCACACCAGGAAAGCTCTGAGTAAGTTTTCCAGTTCTTTGTTCCTTGTAAATTCACAAGTTGCTTGACCTTTATAGGTACTTAGCTTAAGAAAAGTATGGGTTTAAGTACTTTTCATTGTTCAGAAAAGAGTTTACAACTTTATCTTCCCCTAGGGCAGACCCAAGTAGGTAAAGTAGAATTCTCACATTCCTGCTTTAAGTAGAGTTCACTGCCCAAATGGGGAATGGTCTTAATCCAATCTTATAAAGTAGGTTCTGGGAAATTTTAAGGTTTACAGTACCCATTGTTTAAACTGAGAGTTTAATCTTTTCCAAAATTAAAATTAAAATTTGTCCATGGCACTGACAGAACAACCCGAGTCTTTTTAAAATAAATTTAACCTATGGGAAAATAAGAAATATTAAACTCCTCATCTTTCCCCCCAAAACCTACACTCTTCAAAACTTTCTCCCACTTTTGTTAATGGTATGAGTAATCTCTCAGTAACCTTGACTGCCCCCACAAAACACTTTTTGATTATGAATTTGTCACCATTCTTAGTAACTGTCATTTAACAACAACAATATTAGCTAGCATTAGTGCTATAAAGTTTGCAAAGCACTTTATGTATATTGTCTCTTTTGATAATTTTAGCTAACCTATGGAGTGGATACTATTATCATTACAATTTTACAGATGAGGAAACTGAGGCTTTAAAGATATGGAATGACTTGTCCAGTGTCACATTGCTGGTAAATGTCTGAGGCAAGATTAAAAAGTAGATATTCTTAACTCTAACTCCAATACTCTCTTCACTTTCTACCCTTGTAGATTCCTCTGGTATGGGTCACTACAACTCTAAAAGCCATTGCTACGATTGATAGAGTGGTTATGGAGGAGAGGGAGAAACTCTCCAAGTTATTTCCAATAGAAAACCAAGGAATTTCCTCCCCTGAGGTTGGCTAACTTAGCTATTAAACTGGTCTGTTCCTGGAATATGTGATTCTAAACTGGTTTGTTATGTTATATGCAGGCCCAGGGGAGTGGGGTATCTGATTTTTCCAACTAATCATAAAACATTTCCTGTATGATATTATCTACATCATATCAAATTAACAAAAGACTTTTCATACCTAGTTTGTGCTTTAGATTTGAATGATTGATTATATCCAGATGTCTTAATTTCCTGTGTTTGAAATTTCAAGTATGGAGGCTCTGACTAGTGTGGATTTTAAACCTTCACACAACTCCAACTTTCAGTTAAATATTTGTGACCTCATCAAATGAACTAAAGTTGTCAAAATTCATAGTCTCAAGTCTTGGCTATCTCTAGTAATATCTAGTAACTCACCTCTGTGATTTCATATGTAAAATGAAGGGGCTGGACTAGCTGGTCCCTGAGGTCCCTTTTAGCTCTCTTATTCTATATATGATCTTCTGATTTCTGATATCTCCAGAGATCTTTCATACCCAAAAAGATCCCACTGGAATACAGACAGAAATTTCCTTTAGTTCTCTTCATCACAAACACATACAATTTCCCTAGTGTATCCCTGCAATAGCATATAGGAATCCAAATAGTTTCTAACTGACCTCTCTCACTAGGCTAAATATAGGTTACTTAAAAAGGAAAACATTCAGAAACATTCCCTGAAAGATGTAGGACTCCACAAAGGGATGGCGAAATCTGAGCCTTTTTTTCAGAGCTTTCAGGCTAGCAGGTAGATCTTATCTACCATATGACTCTCAGAAAACCTGTCCAGACTCATGTCACAATAAGGCAAGCAGTATATGTCTGCTCAAAAGTTCTAAAAAATGGGCATTTATTTGCTATCAGAGTATGCTGTAAATGAATTGCTAAGCAGCAATATTTAGGAATTTAATTCAATAATTCAAAATCTATTCCAAACCTTGAGTCTATACTTGTAAAATCATTCAGTAATAACCATATTAGTTCTTTTTTTAAAAACCCTATCTTATGTCGTAGAATTGATACTAAGTATTGGTTCCAAAGCAGAAGAGCAGTAGGGGCTAGGCAATTGCAGTTAAATGATTTGGCCAGGGTCACAATCTAGGGAGTGTCTGAGTTAAGATTTAAACATAGAACCTTCTGTCTCTAGGCCTGACTCTCTATTCATTGAGACACCTAGCTGCCCTTGTCACATTTTGAGGAGATTCATTTTTCACTTTCATAGGTTCTTTTTTAATCTTTTATTTTTCCAATTATATATAACACTTTTTGAAATACATTTTATGAAATTATAGGATGTAAATTTTTCCCTCCCCCTTCCTGGTGATGGTAAGCAATTTGATTTGGGTTATACAGGTATTATCATGCAAAACTTATTTACATATCAGTCATTCTTATAAAAAAAACACTGGAGGAGATTTTTTTTTTTACTAATTATTCTTACTATATATCACTTCAGTTAATAACTCCTTTCTAAAAGCTGTCTTCCTGAATATATGATAATTCACTAATAAACAGCAGGAAGCACACCAGTGAGGACTTTTTGCAGTCTCTAACTTCAAAAAATTATCCTTACTGTCTTGAGGCAATATAGTATCTATGATCTAGGAACCTAGCTCCTCTGTTAGTGGAAACTGAGATAGCTCAAAGTCCATGTGGACTACATTTTATTTACATTTTGCTAAGGCTAGAACAAGAACATGAATGGGGTCTGTTTTTAAAAAAAAATTTTTTTTTTTTAAACAGGAAGGGATGTAGTCTAGAGGGGAGGCTTGGATTTGGCTGACCCCATATCAATGAGAGTCTTGTAATTTTGATCTCCCATCTGGGGTGCCAACTGTTTTTTTAAAAAAAAATTTAAAAAAGGAAGGGATGTAGTCTAGAGGGGAGGCTTGGGCCCCGAGGTATGGAGAGAGAGAGGGAAAGAGAGGAGAACCCCCCTTCCACTAAAAAGGGTTCAAGGAAGACAGCAGATGTAACGGGTTGGCTCAGAGAGAGGAGAAGAGGTTTGAAGATTTTTCTCCCTTCTGCCTTCCCTCCTTAGCTAAAGCTGCTCTCCCCAATTCACTCTTGTCCCTCTTGTCCCCCCTCCATTACTCGAGACCAAAATATCTCCCCTCGATTCCATTCACTCACATTCAGCTTGGGGGACAGATAACTTTTAATGTTAACTCACTCAGGTAATACAAAAGAATAATGGGCAGGAGAGAATGGGAAAGGAAAGTGGGAAAAGGGGGTCCCTATCTCTAAACCCTTTTCCTCCGTCCTCGAGTTTGAGGGGAACTCGGGTCTTGGCAGCCTGAGCCCCCCTGAAAGAAAGTCAAGTATAACTCATCCCTGGATAACAGGAGCTGAGGTAAAGTCTGCTCAGGTTTCTCTTAAGAAAGTCCCTTCAATTGAGAAGTATTGGGGGGAAAGATTTCCAGTCACCAACAGGAAAAGTGTGTAGCCCTCAGGACAAAGTCTTTATCCACCTTCTCTCTTTGAAGTCTCAAGACAGAGAGACCCTTACTGCTCTCCTGCCAGAGTCTTCTCTCCTCAGGAAATTCACTCCTGGGGTCCCTCCCCCATAGAGGTGATCAATTTCATATACTCTTCAGTCTGGCACTTTTTCTTTAGTGCCAGCCTCTATCACAAATCCTCCATTTCCTGTTGTTCATGTGGTTCCACCTTGACCCACGCCAGTTACTTATCTTCTATGTCTATTCTACTTATTATTCCCACCTAATCTCTCCCTCCCAAAATAATAAATCTTATCCTAATCTGTCTATTTGCTAATCTAAGTTCCTATCTTATGCTAAATCTGAATTGCAGGAAGAGGGTTAGGATTATGTGGCAACAAAATTTTTACAATATAACAATTTCTTAATACAAAAGTCATCCCTATTGCAATTCAAATCTTAAGTAAAATTGAACTATCCTATACCTTATATAATGCTAATTCCAATGTAATAATTCATAACATTTATAGATATATATAAAATCTGATTTACTCTGTCCCTATGTTAACTCTCTAGTTACAATATTCCCTTTTCCACCCTAAACTACTCTGTCCCTGTCTATTAATGGTTAGTATTTTAATTCTCCTTTCCATCTATATTACTGGATTAGAACATTATTATGCTATATATATACATATACAAGTCTACTATTTGTACACATTTACATATGTCACATGTTATTTAAATACATATATACATATATCCTCTGGTAGTAGAGATTTATTTACAGATATACAATTCATGGGCTGTCCTTACTTATGGCACAGTCCCTAATGTCAATGTGAAATTTGTTTGTGTTCTAGATATGTCATGGTGGATGCATATTTATTTCAATGTATATGTGAATGTACTTCCCTATATGTGAGGTTAATATGATCAGCGATTAATCTTACATGACCCATTTTCCCGAAGTTCATTTCCCATAATGCCTTTGATTCAAAGTTCTTTTCCATTTGTCTGTGGGTCTTCCATCCTTTGGTGTTGCTTGAAGTTTGTCACCAGTCCGGGGTGCCTTCTCCTTTACAGGATACATACTTGTCTGTCGTCTCACCTTGAAAGACGATCTCAGGTATCCAGAACTACAGGATCATGCGTGTGTGTAAGATTAACGTGCGTGCATGTAAGAGTGAATAGTTTGATGCTTGTGAGTGAGACTTTATATAGGATGTTTGTGCCATCCACATGTGTGCAAGTGAGATTTTTTTTTTAGGTAACTTTCATAATGTGTAATTGTAAGGCAATTATTCTATTCCTATGTGGTTGATTGTAGAGGTTAATGATATTTTAGTATAAGCTTGAGATTGAAATTCATATATCAGTTTAATAATTCTAAGGGATTCTAAATCCACCCAAATAAACTCCCAGGTTCCACAAGGAACTACTTCTCCTGTGTTTCACAGGCTACGCTAATCCTCCCTGATCTAACTAACCAAATTTATACTATCTGTCTTAGATATTATTCTATTTCAGTTTCGCTGTCTCTATTCATTGTCTCTATTTCTTCTTGTGTGATTTTGTTGCATTCATGGACTCTATGTTTATTTGTCAAGGGTTGTTCTTGGGGTGTCGGTGTTTGAATGGATTCTTGGGCTCCCATTAAGTTGTCTTTTGGTATTTTATCATGGGCATAGTGATGTTTAACATGAGATGCGTGAAGCCAAGAATCTTTTCCCACTACTTTGATTCATGTAGGAGTGGTGAAAGCTACATTATATGGACCAATCCATCTGGGCTCTGTGGCTTTGTCTTTGGCAAAATTTTTTACATATATTTTGTCCCCTAGTCTTATGGTATGTAATGAGAAATCTAGTGGGACCCTTTGCACTAGTAGTCCCAGCCTTCTCAGTTCCTCCAACCTATTTTGTATCTGTGTCAGATAGGTGTGTAACTGGCATTCCCCTCCAGCATGGAAAGATAAGATGGTTTAGCAGTCATTCCTATCCATACTGGCTGTCCATATCACATCTCATATGGGGAAATATAAGTCCCCTCTGGGTTTCGTCCTCAGATAGAATAGCACAAGTGGAAGAGCCTCTGTCCATTTAAGATGAGTTTGGGCACAGAGTTTGGTTATCATGGTTTTTAATTCCTTATTCATTCTTTCCACCTGTCCTGAACCTTCTGATCTGTACGCATCATGGAAATTACCCTTTATTCCAAGAGACTTATACACTTGTTGTAAAATGCTAGATGTAAAGTGACTTCCCCTCTCTGAGTCTATGGTGTTTGGAATGCCATATCTAGGCTATTTCTTTAAGCAATGTTTTCACTACCATGCCAGTGTTGTTCTTTGATGGATATGCTTCTATCCATCGAGTGAGTCTGTCCACTATAACTAAAACATATTTATATCCTCAGTCCCCAGGCATGTTAATAAAATTGATCTGTAGACACTGAAAAGGCATATAAGCTAAGGGTCGTCCTCCCAATGCCTTGCATTTTAAATGACCCTAATTAAACTTACTATATATGTCACATGTCTGACACACTCTTATAGCAGTTGTTGATATCCCTGGAGCTTCCCAAAACCGGCAGACCTCATCCAGCATGGATTGCACTCCGTAATGACCTCTGGAGTGAATCACATTGCATAGATGTTGGTACAGCCTTTTGGGCAAGATGGGTTTCCCTCCTTGTGATAACCAGATTCCTCTGACTAATCTGGCTCCTAGATGTCCTTGCCATGACTGAATCTCCTCTTGGCAGTATGCTTCTTTGAGATCGTGCTTATCTACCAGAGAGAAATTCAGAACACAGCTAGGACCAAATCTGGCCGTGAATCTTGCCATTATATCTGCCCTGTGATTTCCTAGGAATACCTCATTCTTGGCAGAGGAGTGAGTCTTGCAATGGATCACTGCCACTTCCTTTGGCAAATTCACAGCTTCTAAGAGTTTGTTCATGAGGTTCTTATATGCTATCCTTTTTCCAGATGTTGTGACAAATCCCCTATTCTTCCAATTTTGTCCTGTAGCAAATAAAATGCCAAAGGCATAAGCTGAATCAGTATATATATTCGCCCCTTTGCCTTTGGATTGCACCAGCACTTCTATGAGGGCTCTGAGCTCAGCTCCTTGAGCACTGACATGACTCAGTAATGATGCATGCCAGAGGGTCCTGCCCCCCATCACAACTGCAGCCCCTGTGATTCTTTTGCCTTTGAAAATATATGAAGAACCATCCGAAAATATCCAAAGGTCTGGATCATTGAGTGGCGTGTCCTTCAGATCTTCTCTGGTTCTATGTACTGTTTCTACAGTCTGTGTGCAATCATGTAGGGGCTTTCCTTCCCCCTAGGTCAGGGTCAGGTAAGTCAGGGATTAATGGTCAGGGTCAGGTAGGTCAGGGATTAATGTGGCTGGATTCAATGGTGCACATCGATGTAAAAATAGATTGTCATTTGCCAGCGAAATGATTTCATACTGCAGATGATGTCGCCTTGCAGCTGTAAATGCATGCCTACTCTGGAATGTTAGCAATTTTTCAAGCTGGTGTGCAGAGTGTAACATTTAAAATAGTTGTCTGCCATAAACTGTGGCAGTTAAAAGAGTTGGGGTCATAAACTGTAAGAGTTAAAATAGTGGAAGATATAAATTATAGTAGATATAAGAGTGGGTGAGTAAAATTGTGACCGCAGAAAATATGTTTCACTACAGTGTCTTGGTTTTAAATCAAATATAAGGTGGTCACCAGGGAAATATTTCCAATTATGAATATACCCAAGTCAATTGGGTTTTATAGAGAATTTAATTAATAATACAATGAGGAATTAAAGAAAAGAGAGAAAGAGAGAAAAAGGAAATAAGTATGAAGGGCCTTAAGCCAACATGGCCTAGACCTGAGTCTTAAAAGAGAGAGATCAGTCAGTCAGTCTTTTATCACTCACCACAAAGTCTGTCTAAGCAAGGATTCTAGTGACAGAGTCTCCTCAGAGAGAGTTCCAGCCAGAGTCCTCCTCAAAGAGCCTTCTAGCCAGAGACTGTTTCAAAGGGCCTCTCTCAAGAGCCTCCAGAGGGACGGAGTCACCTCAGAGGAGCTCCAGCGAGACGTCCTTAGAGATTGTCCTCCAAGAGCTTCCCTTCTCCAGAGCCTCTCTCAAGAGATTTTCCAAAAGGATTCCACATAAGAGATCTTCCTCAAAATGATTGTCCTTCAAGATATTCTGCTTTTTCTTATATAGGGGGTTTTCTCCTATGTCACCTCCCCTAAGTTCTTCCATCTACCAATCACAGTAGACGTCTTCCAAGGGACAGCCTATTCTGAATTCACTGCTGGGTTGACTAATCCCTTTAGTAAGTTTGAATCAGAAAAACTTCTGAATAAGTTTTCATCTCTTTGCTCCTGGCAAGTTTACAAGTTGCCTGACCTTTTAATAGGTACTTAGCACCCCATTGCATTAATTCTAAAAATAGGCATGGCTTAAAGAACTTTTTGCCTCATTATAAGTATGGGTCAAAGTACTTTCATTGTTTAGCAAGGAGTTCTCTCCCCCAAAGCAGTCCCAAGTATGGGTGGAGCAGAGGTCCTCCCATTTCTGATCCAAGTAGAGTTCTCACATAGGGAATTGTTCCAATTGAAATTTCCCTGATGGGGAAATTTTTTAACATTCACAAGTCTGAGAAATTTCAAGATTTACACAGAGTAAACATGGAGCTTGCATCCAAGCACTAATTCATTAGCTTTTATAACCATGAGGGCAGAAGCAGCAATGCTGCACAGACAGTGCACCAAGCCTTATGCCACTGAGTCCAAAATTGCACTGTAATATGCAACAGATCTCAAAGTCAATCCTAGATATTGGGCTAGCACTCCAGAAGCTATACCCTTAGCCTCATGGACGTATAAGTGAAAATCTTTGTCATAATTCAGAATGCCAAGGGCTGGAGCTGTTAGGATAGCTTGTTTTAAAGTGGACAGAGCATGTAAATGTTCTTTTGTGAGCTTCAATGGCTCCTCAACCTCATCTTTCATCAGATCTATGAGACACTTGGAAATACATGAATATCTGGAGATATAATAATGTGAGAATCCAATAGTGCCCAGGAGTGCCCTAAGTTGTCTTTTTGTATGTGGAATGCTGTTACAGTTAAAAGAGTGGTTGCCTTAAACTGTGACTACAAAGATATGTTTTTTATATTAAAAATAAAGTGGTCACCATGGGAAAATTCCCAAATATTAAATATATCCAAGTCAGCTGGGTTTTATGGAGATTTTAATTAATACAAATTAAGGAATTAATGAAAGGGAGAGAGAGAGTAAGAGGAAATAATGAGAAAAGGGCTAGGGCAGCCTAGGCTTAAGCCTTAAGAGAGAGACCAGTCAGTCTCTAATCCACTCACCACAAGATTTGTCCCAAGCAAGATTCTAGTGTTCAAAGAGACCCTCCAGTTTAGCTCCTCAGTTTCACTAAGTTCAGCCACCGAGCCCTCCAATTAGCTTTGGCAAGCTCCCTCTCAGAGGCCTTTCTGACCTCCTTTTAAAGAGAATTTTCTCCTATGTCACCTCCCCTAAGTTCTCACATTTACCAATCACAGTAGACGTTTTCACAGGATTGACCATTCTTACTTCACACCTTCTTTAGTTCTCAACTTCTCTGGGTAGACTAAAACTTCTGAGTAAGTTCATACCTCTTTTTGCAACTTGCAAGTTTGCAAGTTGCCTGACCTTTATAGGTAATTAGCACCTTTTTGTATTAGATCTAAAAATAGAGTTAGCTTAAGGCTTTTGCCTTACTATAAGTATGAGTTAAGTACTTTTCATTGTTCAGTAAAGAGTTCACAACTTTATCTTCCCCTAAAGTATGCTTAAGTATGGGTGGAGTAATGTTAGAGTTCTCACATACATTCCTGATCAAGTACTTTCATTGTTTAAAATGGGGAATGGTCTTAACCAAATGTTCTAAGGTAGAGTCTGAGAATTTTTAACATTCACAAGTCTGAGAAATTTTAAGATTCACAATACCTAGTTTCTGTATATCTGCTATTCTCTTACTGGATATTTTCCTGGTGTCCTTTTCCAGGATAAAACCTAGGTAATCGACTTTTGGGAGAACCCATTGCAACTTCCTTTTTGAGACCTTATGTTCTCTATTATACAATTCTATTAACAGCCTCTTTGAGTCTTCTAGGCATGTTTTTGCATCAGGGAATGCCAGAAGCAGATCATCTACATAATGCACTAGCTTGCTGTGTTTGAATTTTATATTTTCCAGGTCTCTTTTCAGCAGCTGGCAGAAATTTGATGCAATCTCACAACAGTCCTGCACTAAACGAGTCCAGCAGAGCTTATTTTTCTTTCGTGAGAATGCAAACATATTTTGACTATTAGGATGGAGAAGAACCATAAAATATGCATTGCTTAAGTCAATTACAGTATACCATAACGCATTGCTAGGAATCTCAGAAATAATGTCATTGGGAGATGGCGTGATGGTATGGGTTTTCTGGATTATATTATTGATTGCTCTGAGATCCTGCACAAATCGCCAATTTACTGTGCCATCAGAATTTGGCTTGCTCTTTTTAATAGCTAGTATTGGGCTATTATATTCTGACACTGTGTGTCTCAATATGCCCTGCTTCAGCAAGCTATTGATAATAGGTGTTATGCCTTCTTCAGCTTCTCTGCTGAGCTTATACTGAGGGATCTTGGGAGGTATACAGTCTTTTACTTCTATCTTTACTGGTTGTACCGATTTAATCATTCCCACATCATTCTTATGTGCTGTCCATACATCCTGTGGAATGTCTGTAGGAATGTCATAAAGAGATCAGCCTGCTGCTGATCAGTGGTCTCATCAAGCTGCCCCAAAAATAATAGAGGATAATATTTCAGGGATTGTTTTGGTAAATGGAGGTAAATGTTCCCTGATTGTTCACATTGTAAAGTTGCCCCAATTTTACAAAGAAAATCATGTCCCAAAAGATTGTCTGGACACCCTGGTATTAGAAGGAATCTATGATCAATGTTCAGTGGACCTAGCGTTATCATCTTAGATTTCAATTGCGGGACTCGTTCTATCTGTCCCGTAGCACCTGCCACTGAAACCATACCCTCTATCATGGTGTCCCATGGAAATGACTTTAATATGGATTTGGCTGACCCCATATCAATGAGAGTCTTGTAATTTTGATCTCCCATCTGGGGTGCCAACTGTTTTTGTTTTTAATTTTCAAATGGAAGGGATGTAGTCTAGAGGGGAGGCTTGGGCCCCGAGGTATGGAGAGAGAGAGGGAAAGAGAGGAGAACCCCCTTTCCACTAAACAGGGTTCAAGGAAGACAGCAGATGTAACAGGTTGGCTCAGAGAGAGGAGAAGGGGTTTGAAGATTTTTCCCCCTTCTGCCTTCCCTCCTTAGCTAAAGCTGCTCTCCCCAATTCACTCTTGTCCCTCTTGTCCCCCCTCCATTACTCGAGACCAAAATATCTCCCCTTGATTCCTTTCACTCACATTCAGCTTGGGGGACAGATAACTTTTAATGTTAAATCACTCAGGTAACACAAAAGAATAATGGGCAGGGGAGAATTGGAAAAGGAAAGTGGGAAAAGGAGGTCCTTGTCTCTATCTAAACCCTTTTCCTCCATCCTCGAGTTTGGGGGGAAACTCAGGCCTTGGCAGCCTAAGCCCCCCTGAAAGAAAGTCAAGTGTAACTCACCCCTGGGCAACAGGAGCTGAAGTAAAGTCTGCTCAGGTTTCTTTTCAGAAAGTCCCTTCAATTGGGAAGTATTGGGGGGAAAGATTTCTAATCACCAGCAGTGGGTAACCCTCAGGAGAAAGTCTTCTCTCTTCGAAGTCTCAAGACAGAGATACCCTTGGTGCTCTCCTGCCAGAGTCTTCTCTCCTCAGAAAATTCACTCCTGGTGCCCCTCCCCCGTCAAGGTGATCAATTTCATATACTCTTCAGTCTGGCACTTTTTCTTTAGTGCCAGCCTCTATCACAGGTCTTGGAGAATTTTATCAATCTGTTGTTTGATTTTCATTTTTTAAAAATCTCAAACATTAAAGAAGGCACTAATGGACTAAAGAATGTAAGACACTGGAAAAAATGAAGAGAGGAGAAGGGAGTGAATTAATATTTCATTCCCTTATTAATAAATCAATATCACAAGTGTTAGGATAATACAAAAGATTACCTCCAAGGGGACAGTGAAATATTGTGACCCTTGAGATGATTAGTGGTTATGAGGGAGATAGGTCTTGAAAACAACTAATAGTAAATAGACACTTTAGGAGACCAAATTCTTTAAGATAGGAAATGTATTTCTTTGCTAACTCTTCCTAAGGGATAAGGAAATAGCTAGGTATCTGAGAAAAAAACAGCTCTGAAAGTAGAAAAAAGAGATTCAGAGGTTTAAAGACAAGATGATGATTTCAAAATGAATAAGCAATGAATGAGGGAAAAGCTACAAAACCGAAGTAGATACCTTGGACTAGAATTATACAACATTTCCCACTACATAGTGTTATTTCTATCTAGAATTTACATTTCTAGGAATAGATTTTAGAGAATCCTAGAAGAGGTAAAAATTAAGAAAGAGAGTGTAAAGAACACAACCCTTCTTGGAAGTAGACCTGAAAAAATCATATCCCTTAGCGGTTGAAAGGATTAGGCACCATACCTTTTTTGAGCTGGGAAGAGGAAAGTTAAAGAAACAGGATAAAGAGAATAATAATAAAAGTAAATCCATAGAGTTTGACAATGAAATTGAAAAGACAGAAAATTGGGTGCACAGAAGGAAGCTAATTTCATATTAGTATATATGATATGAACACTAGAGAATGAGAAAGGTTTTAATTTAATAAGCACTCAGGTTACATTGAAGTTTTCCAAAGTAAATTTCAAGTGTTTTCCACAATAGATCTTTCAATTCGTTGCAGCTATTGTGGTGTTTGACTCTGTAATAAAGAGGTTTTTTGCATGGGGAGAGAGGAGAGGGAGAGTATGGAGTCTTCCCTTCCTCAAGGCAAGAACAAAGGGAGAAGGAGTTGATGCTGGTTTTTGACCCAGAGGTAGAAAGAGGGCGAGTCTATTCTTTACCCCTTTCAGTCCTTTCTAATTATGGCTCCTCACTAAGCCTGCCTGTTTACTCCCCACTGTTTGGCTCTTTCTAAATAGCAGGCTTCTAATTCTAGGGAGAGAGATCACTTCTCTCCCCCACTCAGCTATAACTACCCTTCACTTAGTCTTGATTCAGTTTGGTAACAAGTTTATTCTAAACAATCAGGATGAAGGATAAGGTTGAAATGGCTGGTATATTGGGATCAGGAGGGATAAGGGAAAAGCGGATCCCTAGCTAGCTAAACTCTTCCCCCCAAAGTTAGACAACCCAGGACTCCTTTTCTCCCCGATTCTCTGTCCACTCATTGGTTTGGGAGGATTGTTCAGGGGAGGAAAGGTTTCTGGGATTGGGATCCAGTCAGAGATTGACCCTCTCCTCAGGAAGTCTCAAGTCAAGAGAGAGTAGACCAACTGAGATTGTTCCCTTTCCCAAGGTTCCAATCTTTCTCTGCCCATCCTCCCTACTGCTGATGGAATCTTTGCAGTCTCTCCAGGCTTTTCCATATCAAAAGTCTCTGGATTTTTCTCTCTCAGAACTCCTAATGTTAGGGGTGATCCTTGATAATTTTATCTTTCCTCCCATGGTTCTTACTGTGGTAACAGCTGCCAAACATACTGCTATTTACAGGTCCAAAATATGGCTTTTCACTTTCTGTCAAATACTACAGAAGAGTGCATTCATTCAGATGGTTACAGCAGATAATCAGTTTTTTTGTCCATTTGCAAGGTCTATGTGGCACAGAAGTCATAGTACTAGCCCTGGAACCAGGATTATTTGTCTTCCTGAGTTCAGATATAGCCCGAGACATTTCCTAGCTCTGGATAAGTCACTTATCCGTGTTTGCTTCAGTTTCCTCATCTTTGAAATGAGATAGAAAAGCAAATGATAAAACATTCCAGTATCTTTGCCAAGATAATCCCAAAAGGGGTCACAGGATCATATAAAACTGAAAAATGATTGAACAAGTTATGTATTATTTAGCTAATCTTATATACCTTAACCATTAGGTATCCTGTACAAACTTCCGGGACACTATCATCAGATACATGACCATTTGAATGGAACAGTAGTCCTTTGAGTTCTCAAAGACAGATATAAGTCCAAGGACTTATAAAAGATCAAGGTCAAGTATTCCAATCCTGAGTTCAACCACTTCTGTCTTAGTGGTTTAGGATCTTTGGATCTTTTAGGATCCTTGATCTAAAAGTGGAAGAAATGTTAGGAATATCATATCCTATATGAGAGAAGGATTGTCATATACAAGTAGAAAAATCTTTGGGGATAATTTCTTTCTTTGTGAGTTTGTCTTAGATGTTGGCATTTAACCACCAGTGGGCTCAAAAATAATCATAGGCTTAGTGGACCATGACTGCCCCAAATGGTAATGCTTGAGCATCTATTTCAGTAGTCACATCTGTTTATCTTTCAATGAAACTAAAATGAAACTATATCTCAAAATTTCTTCTTGACAAATTCACTTCAAAATTATCTTCTGTACAATTTATTTTTCTGGTATGGCCACTGGGCTACCACAAAATCATCCATATAGGTTCAAAGTCAGGAAAACACACTATAAAATCTGATCACTTGTTTACTGCTCCACCCCCATTCTAATTCAAGAAAAGCAAGAACAAATAGAGGTCTTCCTTTTGTAATGGGACTGGGGTGTGTCTATGTGATTAGACTGAACTAGAGGGGCAGCTATTTGATGAGACAGAAGGAAACAGATGAATGAGAAGTAAAGTAGAATCAATAAAATTTGACATGGATAGAGGAAGTGAAAGAGAACTTAGAATTAAGGATGGCTCCTAAATTACAAACCTGGGCAACTTAAAGTTTCTCTCAATAGAAGAAAGGAAATAAAGTCAAGGTGGGAATGGGCAGGAGAGATAAGTTCTGTTTTAAATATGTTGATTTTTAGATGCCCAAGGAGTATCTAGGTAGAAATATCCAAAGGGAATTCTAGAACTCAGAAGAAAGATTAGTTTATATTTGGAAATTATTTGTATAGTTTAGTGAATCAGTTCAGAAGTCAATGAAATCACTAAGAGAAAGGTTATAGAAAGAGATGATAAAAAGGACAAAGATAGAGCTTTAGGAGATATCCACAGGTAAAGATCAGGCCAAGAAGATGATCTAGTGAAGGGGTTCAAATGGAATTGATCAGCTAGGAAAAAACTAGTTTGTCAGGTGAGAGCAATGTCATGAAAACTGAGAGAAGGGAGAATATGAATGGGAGGGGGGAGCTTAGAGCTAAAGAAACAAAAAAAAATAATAATCAAAACAAAGCATTAATAGAAACAATCCCTAGTCCTGCCTGCTTGGGCTTCCCTTATAATTAATCCCAGAGGGAAGGACAAGTCTATTTGGAGACTTCTTCCCATATGTTTGCCATATGGGTTTTCACAGTAAATGTGTAACATAGTCATTGACAACAAGGCAATTATTCAGTCACAGACTGTGTACTAGGGAACCAAGAGGTATAAAAGGGACTGGCAAAATCTCTACAAAATGATAAAAAAATGGTAACTGTAACTGTTGTACAGATAGAAAAGAAGCAGAATTTGCTTTAAACTGTTGTAAAACTGTGAATATAAGTATGCATATACATGGATATGTATACATGAGAAATATGAACATTAAAATCTAAGACCAAAGATGCTGATGTAGAATTGCTTGGCCATAGCAACCCTTAAAAAGCATATACTCTTCAGTACTCTAATTTATGCCTCTGAGATTCTTATTTATGTTCTTTACAAATTCTAGAGTAAACTCAATGTGTCTGAGATCTTCTCTTGATATTTGTAAAGGTTAAAATTTAGGGGAGACTGAGGCAGGTATAAATTAGTTTCTCTCTGCAAGGAGTATTATATTTTTATGAGGTTTATTAAAGATTAAGGATTAAAGAAAATACAGGAGAAGAAACACATGCCTAGGCCAGAGAGGCCTAGAAAAGATAATCTCACATCATGGAAGAGATGCGTCTGCTCCAAAACAGAAGTCCACAAAGAGACCACAAAAGCCTTTGCAATCAGGTTAAATCCCTTCTCAATTTCGGCCCATCTGAGAATTCCTTGAGATTACAAAGCATTTTGGGGAAGTGGAGCAAGGGCTTGTGGGGACTGAAGTCCAGAGTTCGAGTCTATTTTTACATTACCCCATTTGATCATTTGAAAAAAATAATTTTTTTCCCCAAAGGATCATGAAGATTATAATAATTTGAGGATACAAGGGGAAAAAAAGAATAAAACCAATAATTGCTGAACACATTGACTAAAAGCCAATTAGGGGGCAGTACCCTTTGGCATGAAAGTATACATACAAATAAATGTTCAATCAACCACACCCAAAGTTCAATTTTTGTGCAGCTGGCTGGTTTGGAGGCTTCTTCAACAGTTCAGTTTCTGGATTCAGAGAGGTAGCATCTTCTTTACCTAAAATTCTTCTCAAAAGGAATTTAAACTTTGCAATTTAAATAATGATATTTTTTTACATTCCCCCATTAAGAGGGTGATTGAAAAATACAGGATCACTTAGGGATGCATGGCTGAGGTATGAAGTATATGAATCAATTGGTAAGAGAAATTAAAAAGACATCAGAAAAATCCAAATAAAAAAAGAAAAATTTCTGGATGAAAATATAGACTATCAAAGTCTTATGTGTAAAAATTCCAAGTGAAAAGAAAAATAAATCTATAACAGGTCCTTTAATCAGGGCCCAATCAAAATGATCTAAGCAATGATGCATTTACCCAGTCAGTAGCCAGGACTACAGAAAGGTACCACACTATGAGAGGCAGAAAAGGAGACCAGATTATATGAGCCAAGGTTTCTGGGATACTCATCTGTATTTTCAGAGTGAGTGTGGACACAAGGAAAGCCTATGTCTTAACAACATGTTAAACACAGTAACCTCGAGTCTTTACACTAGGTTCAAGACCTTTGTATTGGCCTGGAAGTGCATCAATCCATCCTGGATTGGCTTTTCTTTGACCCTGTGCAATGGCTCTTGTGTGTATATCTTGTCCTGGAATCAGACAGAATCATTAATCAAAGTCCCATAATTTTTTAAAGAATTAGTGGCATCATTTTTATAGTCACAAGCTTTTGGGGCATGCATTGGCAAATGTATCTTAAACTTATAGTACTGAAAAGTCAAAAAGTTAAAGAAAATCTTAATACTGGTGACATGTGCTTCAAATATAAAAAGGAGAGAAAAAATAATAAAAAACAAATAGTATATTGCACATGCAAGAAAAATATAATAAAAGTCTTTTAAAAATTCAAAAATATAGCTTATAATCATTAACATTCTGTATCAGCTAAGAAAATATATAATGCAAGGCTTTCTCACCAAAAATGAGATCCATTTCCTCTTCGTATGCTCCATGCTCCACTGTGAGTAGAAGGCAAATGAATTGAACAGTAGTACAAATATGTAGATATCAATATCCCCAAAATTCTCAATAGCCCAATTAATTACAATAGCAAACAAACACACTATCATATTTTACATAAGTTGTTGTATGGCATTTTTTAAAACCTATGAATTGATGGATATTTGTCACAAGTTTTTACAATCATAGCAATCTTTAAACCTTGGTAATAAACATATTTTTTTAAAAAACGTAAAACTCATCTTGGGTTAAGAACATAATCAAGAAATCTATATATCATTCTGTTGCAAGTAAAGTAATGAGCTGAAGAGTATAAATAAAGGGGTGCTCCTTTTTTTTGGAGGCTGTTTAGGGATACAAATGCCCTGAGATTAACTGCCCCAACTTCCATTAACATATTTAGAAATGTGAGAAGGTTGGTGGTTATAAATAAAATGTATTTCACTTCAGCTAGAATTGGCCTTACACCTCATGGTAGGGGCAGGCAAAAATAACCAGAGATTGTAAAAAAAAATTCCAAAAATCATATTTAAAAAACCCTTAAAATCATTTGAGCTATTTAGCACATAAAATTTTCCAAAGATTGTTATAGCAATTGTAACCAGTTCTGAAGTCCATCTATCCTCTATGTGACAATTTACAATGGCAAAATAAAAAAAAAGCTGTTTTTTTTTCATGTATGGGCTTATTCAATAATATTTGTTCAGCACAGTTATAGGGGGAAAACAACAGAATTTAAAAATACAGTACATTAAATGAACAGTATAACAGAATAATATTGGAATTTAAAATCACAAAGTTAAACCTTAAACAAAGCAATTAGGAAAATGCAATACAGAGATTTTTTTTTTTTATAAACCATTGGAATCTGAAATACCTTACAACCTCCAGTCTTTAAGTTCCTTGGGTTCTTATCCATTTAAATGTCTATTGTCAGAAGGCAGAGTGGTAAGGGCTAAGCAATGGGGGTTAAGGGATCTGCTCAGGGCCCCACAGCTGGGAAGTATCTGAGGCCAGATTTTAACCCAGGACCGTATGTCTTTAGGCCTGGCTCTCAGTTCACTGAGCCACCCATTTGCCCCTTCAAAGTAAGTTGAATCTTCTCCCTGACATGAAGGTGAAGTCAATAAAATTACCAGAACAGTCAAAAGGTATCCTTTTAAATAGGACATTGCTTAAAAGTCTGTTTCTTTTTCTCTCTCCCCTCCTACACTCTGATCTGCCCACGCCCATGTGGTCAATACCCTGAGTTTGTTACCAGCTGGTAGAAAAGAGTCCTGAGTGATCTGCTCCAAGGATCTGGGTGATGAGCCGGCTGGGGTCGTGCTTGTGGGTCTGGGGCTCATAAACAAGCAGGCAGCGGCCAGCGGATGGCTGCAGGCAGGAACACAGGCAGGCAGGGCCGGGAGAGCGGGTACCAGGTGAGAGGCCAGGAGCAGGATCCAGAGCCAGAGCAGGCTGCTGGGGTGGGCAGGGCAGGGACTAGGACCAGGACGGAGAGAGGTCAGGATCAGGGCTGCAGGCAGGAGCTGATCAAGATGGTTTTCTAAAAAAGCATCTTGGAGAAACGTGGCTTTAAAAAAATCATTATCTAGGCTAAAAAATTTGAGAAGTTCTCATCCAATCTAGTGGTCACCAAAAACTGTAAAGATTAGAATTTAGGGGAGACTGAGGCAAGTAGAAATTAGTTTCTCTCTGCAAGGAGTATTATATTTTTATGAGGTTTATTAAAGATTAAGAATTAAAGAAAATACAGGAGAAGAAACACATGCCTAGGCCAGAGAGGCCTAGAGAAGATAATCTCACATCATGGAAGAGACACGTCTGCTCCAAAACGGAAGTCCAAAAAGAGACCACAAAAGCCTTTGCAATCAGGTTAAATCCCTTCTTGATCTCGGCCCACCTGAGAATTCCGTGAGATTACAAAGCATTTTGGGGAAGTGGAGCAAGGGCTTGTGGGGATTGAAGTCCAGAGTTATAGTCTATTTTTACATATTGCATAGATAACAGTGGAGCATGCTAACTGTCCCTCAATTACTGTTTCCTAGGTACTCAGATTACCTTTTTTTTTTTAGTTATACATTTTCTTTATAAAATCTTTTAGCCTATTTCTTATTAATTTCAAACTTGAAATTCATTGTAGCCTACTCATGCCCACCCTATGCCTCATCACTGATCATTGTGTAGGGTTTCAGTTATAAACAAATCATAAAGATATTAAAGATGTATTCAAAAGCTGACTCTTACGAACAAAATGTTCTTGGACCAGACTTAAGGATATATTTCTAATATTTCACATAATTGATTTCTGAATCCTTAAATTGGATGGGGCTCAAATTTTGTGCAACTCAAATCTCTACTATTATTTGCAGTCTGGAAGGCTGGCAAGCAAGCAATTTCAATAGATAATTTGTACTGTTAAGACATATAATCAATATCTGAATGAGATGGTGCCAATGTTCTGGAGGAAGAAGAACTTTCAAATGAGCTTCTTTTCTGGGCACTGACTATACCATTGTGTTGGTATGTTTCTTTATCTTGTAATTGATGGCCAATATTATGCTAATATTTCTGTCAGGCCACCTGTTTGACATCCCTCAACCCCCATTGCTACTTTCCTTAATAAAGGCAGTTCAGCTCACTCACTGACCATCTGAGAAGCTGACAGGCTGACCTGATGACACCATCTCTGTGTTTCTTGTTTTTCTGATCCTTATATGTCTCATTCTCTCTAGCCTCACATCCTAACCCATTGCTTTCCAGCTTGCAGCCTCCCTCCACAAGTGATTCAAATCCATGCAAGAATTATATGTATGAGCTTGATCTCTACACATTGGATGATCCTCAACTTCATTTCTTCAGAAACTGCAGTATTCTGTTCCTCACTTGTGTGGAAACAGTTTAGTTTCATAAAAAGGGGGGGAAAAGATTTTAAAATGTATTAAAAACTAGAGAAATGGGATTATAAAGAAACATGGTTTCAAAGGCACCAGACCAGACATACTACCTTGTTAGAGACTTCAGAATGAAGGCTTATACACGTTTTATGACTAAAGATAATAAAACTAAGAAAATGAAAAGTCATATAAACAGTTGGATACTGAGTTATGATTTTAATAGGGCTATCAATTTGATAGGATAAAATTTGGGGAGTTGTGTCTTTTTAAGTACAAGATGATTCACTAAAATTAGGAGGCTTTTGTGCTCTTTGTGGTGCAAAAAAAATTGGAAAATGAGGGGGTATCTATCGATTGGGGAATGGCTGAACAAATTGTGGTATTTGATGATGATGGAATACTATTGTGCTGAAAGGAATAATGAACTGGAGTGATTCCATTGGAAAGACCTCTAGGAATTGATGCAGTACAAAAGGAGCAGAACCAGGGGAACATCATACACAGAGACTGATACACTGGGACACAATCAAATGTAATGGAGTTCTCTAACAGCAGCAATGCAATGATCCAGAACAATTCTGAGGGATTTATAAGAAAGAATGCTAACCACATCCAGAGAAAGAACTGTGGGAGTAGAAACACAGAAGAAAAACATATGATTGGTCACATAGGGATGTTGACTTTAAATGATCACTTTATTGCAAATATTAATAATATGGAAATAGGTTTGGATAAATGCTACATGTAAAATCCAGTGGAATTGCTCATTGGCTCTGGGAGGGGGTAGGGAAAGAACATGAATCATATAACCATGGAAAAGTATTCTAAACTAGCCAATTAAATAAAAATTTTAAAGAAAGAAAAAGAAAAAGAAATTAGGAGACTGATTTCAGCAATTAAAAATGGCAGCAGAGAAAGAGGTGAAGACCTAGCAGGGAAGGCTAAAAAAGTGTGTTTTTTTGTTTGTTGTTCTTTTTTTTGTTTGTTTTGTTTTTTGTTTTTTTTAAATTTGGAACTGATGCAAGCTAGAAGCAATCAGCTGAGAGAAAACTTCCGCTGAGTATTCCTAAGAGTCAGAGGGAATTGATTTCATTGGTGGTCAGCTCCAGGGACAGGTCCTGCACAGGAGCAAATTTGTTTAATTTTTGTTTTAAGTCTAAACTTTGGTAGTGTTAAAATGGCATTGAAATTATTTCTTAGAATTTCTATAGAATTCTATAGAATTCTATAGAATGTAAGTTTCTTATCAATAAGGTGGTAAGTGTGAGAGCTATTATTTTTCCATGATTTATTTTCTTTAGTCACCAAAATACAGTCCTGAAAGAACTTTTCACAGAGGTATTTATTACTTTCTACTACCACCTCTGACTAAAAGGAAAAGCAGAGGGGTTTGCAATAGCTTTGGTATTCTGATCAGGGAAGCAGTGTTTCTGGGAACTCCATTCTGATTTGAGTGTATTTTCCACAAGAGTGAATTACCTCCTAAGCTGGTCTATATATACCAGAGATAGCCAGTTAAATGAACTTGACAACTGTCTGACTTAAAGACAATTGCTATTCACATTAAAAACAATCGTTTTCTAAACATCCTTTAAGTGTAATAGTTAATTGAAAAAACTTGTAAAGATTGTGTTTGAGTAGAAAAGCAAAGAAATTTCCCCAACTGGAGAATAGTAAGGATCAGCTGACAAGCATCACGGAATTGCTGTCCCTGAATGGATCAATAATATCAATGCCTTCAGTCTAGATTTTTGAGTTACCCTAAGCACATGAGTTTTCCTCTCTCATGTTATTTCCTATAAGTGTATTCCTATTTTCACCATAGCTACTGAGTACATTGGTAGGGAAGTATCTAGGTGTATTTGTGTCATTTATTTAAATGAGGCAACATACATCCTTAGCCTGAGATGTGGAATTCAATCCTGTCCCCATTCCTGCCCTATGTATCTTAGAATCTTTTCTTTCCTTCAATATTCAACTGGAATCCCACTTTTTATGTGAAGCATTTCCCAAATGCCCTCAAAATTACTTTATATTTCTTTGCTTATGTTGTCTTTATGGCAATGATGTTTTATGGTTTTTGAAAATTTGAGTAAGAATACATCTGCAAAATATTCATAAAATTTGTAGCTCTTAAAGAACACACTTCAATTACTATTAGAGATTTTGCAGCACCTATTGGAGAGAAGTCTATAGCATTTCAATGATCATTCAATCCCACAATAAAATAAGAGACCACAAAACATGTAGGAACATACGGTTGAAAATTAAAAACAATACCAGGGAGTGACAAATAATCTCCATGAAACAGGCTAAATTAATCCTCAGGAAAAAAAAAAGGAATGATCTTAGGACCTAGTATCTGGGAAAGTTAGCATTGATTTTTCCACAATAAGAAATGGGAGCCAAAAAACATAAAGCTTGAGTTGAAAATGAAGCTGTTTAGAGAAGAGATTTTCAATGAAGAGATATTACTTAGCACAGACCTTGACAGGCTTGGACTTGAAAGACGTTGTACAGGTGAAAAGGCAGTCAGTATCCCTGTCAGTTTACTATAAAAAATTGTAAGTTGGAAGATACAATGAGATCTTTTTTTAGTGTACTAACCACTGATATGAACCAAAAAATGCTTGTTGTAAACCAGACAATACAAAGACTGGAATGCCGGAGTTTGGGAAAAGGTATTTTTTATTGGTGAAACTCATCTTCTCACTTAAGGCAATGCTTATACTAAAACCATTGTCGAGCGAGTCCATAAGATATGGACATTTTCATCAAATTGTAAAATATCCACCCCCAAAAAATATATTTTGGAATGTTTATACTTCCAGTAGGCTTTAGAAGTCTTGTCCCCACTGAGGAAATGATGAACATTTTCTTGATATTGATATGCTGAAAAGTAGATTCATTCTAGCATTATAGAAATTACCAAATGGAGACATAATACTTCATTGTGACATGTCATCAAAGGTTAAAAAATTTATCCAAGAGAAATAAACAGGCTTCAGTGTTGGACAACTGGACTGTTCTTTAAAATGTAGTTTCATGATGAAGAATAGACAAGCAAAAGGAGTACATGTTGCATCTGAATTAATGCTGATCTGAACACTAGAGGGCCTACATTCACAGAATCATACAATTAGAGCTGAAAAAGACAGATGTGATCATCTAGTCTAATCCTTAATAAATGAAGAATTGTGGATTAGAAAAATTAAATAACTTGCCCAAGATCACAGGGAGTGGTAGAGCTGAGACTTGAACCTAAATCCTCTAATTACAAATCCAGAGGTCCTTACAATATCTAAATCCTGGCTTGATTAACTATTGCTCAAGTCATTTTTCAGTCATGTCTGAATCTCCAGTATCCTTTCTAGGGTTTTCTTGGCAAAGATACTACAGTGGTTTGTCGTTTCTTTCTCTAGCTCATTTTGCAGATGAAGAAAACTGAGGCCAACAGGGTTAAGTGACTTGCCCCAGGTCATTTAGCTAATAAGTGTCTTAGAATGGAGTTGGACACAGGAAGAGGAGTCTTCCTGACTCCAGACCTAGCACAAAGAGCTTTCCACTACACCACCTAGCTGCCCCTTTACTACTTACTACAGTATCAGTTCCTTCATCTGTAAAATGAAGGGCTTAGGGTTAAATGGCCTCTTTTAACATTAAATCTATGTGCTTTAAGTTCTTATTTAGTAGACATATATACTGGACCTATGATTTCACTGGAATAGTAAACTCTGGTAAGGAAATTCCCTCTACCAATACTTCTTTATCAAAAATAGACAAAGTGTGTGGAGGAGTTAAATGAGTTGCCCAGGGTCAAATAGCCAAAATATATTAAAGCCAGAACTTGAACACAGATTATTTTCCTTGCTTTGGGGACATTTCTTTATTTACTATTCAATGCCTCGGGGTGTATGGGGTGCTCAGGGAGGGGTAGTATCTCAGGTATGGAGGGCTTGTCGTGCCCTCCTAGGGCAGCTCTCCAGCCTCTGACCCCCACCTGACACCCAGCTCTCACTTGTGGCTCCCAGTAGCTGCTAGTAGGCGGCAGCGGCCACACCCCGGGCAACGGCTTCGACAGGCAGGCCAAACCTTGTGAGGGTAGCCATCAGGTCGTCAACCCATGGTGAACCAGGGCTTTGTTCACCCAGCATGTGAAGACTGCTTCGGCTGAACAGACGGAAGAAACCAATAAGAAGGTTCAACGGCTGAGAGGGCGACGCAGCAAAGCACTGTTGTAAACCTCAAAATTTCTCAGACTTATGAATGTTAGGGGTTTCCCCCATTGGGGAATCTTCTACTTAAAAAAATTCCCTAGCAGATGGTGAGAACTCTACTTGAGTGTGGGGGCTCCTAGCTATGGGAGTGTCCCTGCTCCACCCTACTTAAGACTGCTTTAGGACAGAAAACTGTTTGCTAAACAATGAAAGTACTTTGATCCATGCTTATGGAAGGGACAGGAAGTTCTTTGAGTCATGACTGTTTTAGAATTGATACAATGGGATACTAAGTACCTATAAAGGTGTGGCAACTTGTAAACTACTTAAACCTAGAAGGGTGATAACTTATTCAGAGGTTTTTTCTTAATGAAATTTGTCGACACAGCAGCATTTTTTTCTGACTTACTAAAGAGATTAAAACTACTAAGCTGTGAATTCAAAATGGGCGGTCCTTTAGAAACATCTACAGTGATTGGTAGATGTAAGGACTTAGGGGAGGTGACAGAGGAGATTTTGCCCTTAAAAATAAGAGCTTGGATCTCATTCAGGATCTCGATTGCTGACTCTCATTCTAGAGGAGAGCTCCTTGAGGAGCTCCTCTGAGGGGCTCTGTCCCTCTGGGGTAGGAGCTCTGGAGGCTTTTGAGAGAGGCCCTTTGAAACAATCTCTGGCTGGAAGACTCTTTGAGGAAGGACGCTGGCCTGGTGTCACTAGTATCCTTGTTTAGGCAGACCTTGTGGTGAGTGTTAAAAAAAATGACTGATTTCTCCTTTAAGACTCAGGTCTAGGCCATATTGGCTTGAGGCCCTTCATACTTATTCCTTTCTTACTCTCTCTCTCTTTCTTTGATTACTCATTGTATTGTTAATTAAAATCTCTATAAAACCCAATTGACTTGGGTATTTGAATAATTGGGAATATTTCCCTGGCGACCACCTTATATTTGGTTTTAAAACCCAAGACACTGTAGTAAAACATATTTCTGCAGTCAAATTTACTCACCCTCTCTTATATCTATCACAATTTATGTCTTCCACTATTTTAATCACTACAGTTTAAGACCTCAACCATTTTAAATCTCACAGTTTATGGCTCCCACTCTTTTATTTACAACAATTTAAGCCCCACAACTAATTTAAATATTACACTGTGGAGTGCTTAGGGCGTGTTGGAGCACAAAGGACAACAAGGCCATCCAATGCAGCTGAGGAAGTCTCCAGGTGTAACAATTTTTCGTGCCACTGGACCCAGGCTTCCAACGTCGAGAGAGTGGGACTGTCACTGTGCATTGGCTTTTCCACTTAAATCTCTTTCACGCACAAGTATCTTTGTGCACACTCATCTATCCTAACCCCATCCACCCTCTTCAAGACCTGCAGCGATGGGGGAGTGACAGCGCAACAGGTGGAGGTGAATAGTCATTCTCGA
Organism: Monodelphis domestica; assembly: GCF_027887165.1. Taxonomy (NCBI): domain Eukaryota; kingdom Metazoa; phylum Chordata; class Mammalia; order Didelphimorphia; family Didelphidae; genus Monodelphis; species Monodelphis domestica. Next base: position 243,379,220 of record NC_077228.1, on the reverse strand, counting down.
TCACTGAGAGACTACCACTATTCAATGCCTCTTATTGCATATTGCTCTCAAACAAAATTGTCTGTTTATTAATTAAATTTTGCAAGCCAACCATTCTACTTCCTTTGGAAGATTACAAGAGAACTTGAGTGGGTAGGGAAAGGGGAAAAGGGAAAGGGTCACTTTCACCTGAGGGTCTCTGCAGGACAATATTGTTAATGCTTCATAATCTGCTACTGTGTTTCCTTTACACTCTTATTTAATTCCTTTTCCTCCCCTCTTGCCACCATATTCTCTATTCCAACTGTTAATGCCATTTCCTGTGCCTAAAATCTACTCAGATTTTAACAATTTATTTTTTTTGTTTTTTTTCTTTAAGTATAAAATTCTTTACTTTCATTTCAAAATATTTGTCATGCTATTTGAACTTCTCTTCCTTTGTGTGAATTTACAATATTGCAATGGCCATTAAGACATCATTATTGCTAAACCCAACCTCATTTCTCCTCCAAAAACAGTGTTGAGAGGATTTCTAACACCAACAAAATTAATCCCCATATTGGGATTAATCACCGTAGTAAAAAAAAATAGGTTTCTTTATCCATTGGAGTCCATCTCTTCTGTCTCAAAACTTGGTTGTCCAGTTTTTTTCATTACTTTCAGCATTATTTCTCTTTACATTGTTGATTTTAATTCTTGATTCTGCTCATTTCACTCAGCATCAGTTCACACTACCAGGATTCTTTCTACATTTCTTTGGATTCCTTTGTTTCTATTCCAAACTTCATACTCAGTTCTGGTCTTTCCATCAAGAATGCCTGAAAATCTTCTACTGAATCAAATGTCCATTTTTTCCCATACAGGATTATGCCAAGTTTTGAAGGATAAATTATTCTAAGTTGTAAACCCAGGTCTTTTGCTTCTCTAAATATTGTATTCCAATATCTCCTCTCATTTAATGTTGAAGCTGCAAAGTCTTGTGTGATCCTAATTGTAACTCCTTGGTATTTGAACTGTTTCATTCTTGATTCTTGCAATATTTTCTCCTTGATATGGGAATTCTGAATCTTAACTATGACATTCCTGGGAGTTTTCATTTGAAGATTTCTTATAGGAGGTGATCTATGGATTCTTTCAATTTTTACTCTCCCTTCTGGTTCTAATAAATCTGGGCAGTTTTCAGTTATGATTTCTTGAAAAATAGTATCTAAGCTTTTTACTGGATCAGTGTTTTCAGGGAGCCCAATAATTTTAATATTATCTCTTCTTGACCAGTTTTCTAAATCAGTTGTTTTTGATACCAGATATCTTACATTTTCTTCTTCCAGTTTTTCAATCTTTTGATTTTGTTCCAATATTTCTTGCTGTCTTGAGGAGTCATTGATTTCTGTTTGATCTATTCTTGCTTCCAAGAACTCTACTTTTTGGGCAAGGCTTTCCACATTCTCTTCTAAGCTATTTAATTTACTTCCAATTCTTTCCTCTAGGACTCGTATTTCACTTTTTATCTCTTCTTTCATTTGTTCTAAGAATTGATGAAATTCTTGTGGAAAATTTATTTTTTCCGTAAAGTCTCTAGTTAGAGTTGTTATAAAGTTGCTCATTCCTTCATCATGAGGATCTCTGGTTTTGGTTCTGGATGTTATTTTCATCTTTAATTTATTTGTCTCTCCAGGTTTTGTTCCTGAAATGGGATTTTCTCCTGGAACTGAGTTATGACACAGATAGACCTTCTGGGTATGTTGGGTCTTATCTTGGAGCCCATGTGTTCTGGCACTGACCTCCACATCCTAAGATTAGGCCTCTTTGGATTTTTAAAAGTTCAGAACTGAATCTAAAGGATCTACTGTCAGGAACCTCAGAGTTCTTGGGACTGGACTATACTGTTTTGATAGCTATGGACAGCTACTTTTCTCAGTAGAGTAGATAGTTTGAAATTCCATGACAGATGATAACTTTTTGGAAATGTTCAAGAAAATTCTTGTCCAGAAATGAGATGACCTCTTCCAACTATGATTTAAAATTCACTTCACTCAAGAATCAGTCTATTAATTTCTGCAAGATTAGTTCAAGATTTGGCTGTATAGACTTTAACAATTTAAATCCCACCTCTTTCATTTAAGACATACCTGATTCCCATCCCCATCCCCCCCAATGTAATTTCCTCCTGAAACCTTTGTTTCATACTTCATTGAGGCACTTTTCATATATTGTTTTTATCAATTACAGTCTGATGTGTTATAATTTCATTTTATCCAAATTGTGTGTCTTTTACTAATGCTTTCCATAGTGCTCTGCAAATAAGTATTTGATTAAATTAATGTAATTGAGTGCCACACAAAGCTCTGTCCTAAAACCTCTCCTCTACTCTATCTGGCCTATCTCCCTTGGTGATTTCTATGAGTTTAATTATCATCTCTATGCAAATAATTCCCAGATTTAGTTATCTAGCTGCACTTTTTCTTCAGAATTCAAATTCTACTTCTCTAGCGGTTCATTGCACATTTCAAACTAGATATCCTGTCATCATTATTCCCCTTAAACCTTTCCTTCTTCTGAGTTTTCCCATTTCCGTTGAGGGGTACACCATCCTTTTGTTTCCCAGGTTCACAAATGTACTCAGTATTCCTTGACTAAATTGTCACTGACCCCAAATGTCCAATCTGCTCCCAAATGATTTTGATTTGCTCAATCAACTCTCAGTGGCTCCCTGCTGTATCCAGGATCAAATAGCAAGTTCTGTGCTTGGTATTTAATTTTCTTTAGACCATTTCTATCTTCCCATTCTTCTCACACTTTACTCCCCTCCAAGCATTCCATAGACAGTTATTGCAGCCTATTTATTCCTCCTATATGACACTTCACCCTCCACCACCATCTTTTTGCCTTTGCACTGGCTACACCCCATGCCTGGAATATTCTCCTTCCTTCCTATTTTCCTAGAAAGCCCAACTCAAGACCCATCTCTTAACAACCTTGGCTTCCTTCAACCTTGCCATTTCCTACAGGAGGCCTACCCAGGATCTCTAGTCATTTTCTCTTCTAAGGTTATTTATCTTCTATTCTTATGTATCTTCCTTTTTTCCTACATATTTACATATCTATTCTAAAAGGATGGGAGTTCCTTGAGAACAGGAACTCTTTGTGTTTTGTTTTTCTTTTTTTGTATCCTAAATCAGAATACAGTGCCTGATCCATAGTAAATATTTAATCAATACTTTTTATCAATTGATTTGTAACTTTTAACATGTTATGCCCCTGTTTAAGAACTATACAGCAACTGGTGCGGGTATGACAACTCATCATTCCAGGGTCTTTTTTCACTGACCTCATCTTAACTATGAACTTCAAACCACATCAACAGGATTGTTACATACTTAACTATATTTCTGAAATCATTCAATCTTATTTCTCATCACTTCCTGATGTAAAAATGGAGACTTGAATCCAGGACTTCAATCCTCAGAAGTCCTTGCTCCACTTCCCCAGAATGCCCTCTAATCTCACTGAAAGCTCACCTGGGCTGAGAACGAGATGGGGTATTTAACCTGGTTGTGAATAGGCTCTTCCCCTTTTTCTACTTCCACTTCGGAGCACACATGGCTCTCCACCTAGCAGGCAAGATGTGAGTGGTCGTGAATAGGCTCTCTGGGCCTAGACATGTGCTTTTCTTACTTGTGTTTTCTTTATATTTTAATCTTCAATAAACCTCATAAAAATTATAATACTCCTTGCAGAGAGAAACTAAATTTCTTCCTGCCTCAGTTTCCTAAATTTTAATCTTTACACTGCCAAAGTGGTTTTATTAAAATTCATGTCTGAAAAACTTTTTGTTGAATCATTTCAGTCATGTCTGACTCTTTGTGAACCCATATAGGATTTTCTGGGCAAAGATACTAGAATGGTTTTCCATTTACTTCTCTAAATCATTTGACTGATGAGAAAACTTAGGCAAACAGGGTGAAGTTACTTGCCCAGGGTCACATAGCCAGTAAGTGTCTGAGGCCATATTTGAACTCAGGAAGATCAATCTTCCCGACTTCAGGTCAGTACTCTCTCTATCCACTTTATCCAATTTAGCTGCACTAAAGCTATAAATTGAAGCAAAGGGTGAGTCAAATACTATCCTCCCCATCCTGAAAGACAATAGCAGTAGCAACAGATTATAATGGAGACAAGACCAAATAGAGTCTCTCTATTCTGTCCAAGAGTCTGACTTTTTGTCCTTTGGGATTTTCTTAGCAGAGACACTGTAGTTGTTTGTCATTTCCTTCTCCTTCATTTTATTTATTTATTTATATTTTTTATTAAAACATGTAGAAACAATCTTTCACAATTATTTTCTGATATTTTGTGATTGAGATTCTCTCCCTTCCTCCCTTCCCTGCCTCTACAAGGCAGTGAATAATCTGCTATAGTGTTATACCAGTGCTTTCATACAGTACAGATTTCCATATTCCCCATGTCATACTTAAAGTCACATATCACATATACAATTAAAAAAACTCATGAAAGAAATAAAATGAAGAATGGCGTGCTTTGATCTACAATCAGATTTCAACAGTTCCTTCTTTGGCTGTATTTGTTGTTTGTTTTGTTATTATGCACCTCTTGAGGCTATCTTGGAACCCTGTTTTGCTGATAATGGTTTAGTCCTTCACAACTAATCTATCATATATTTCTGTTACTGTATATACTGTTCTCCTGGTTCTGCTCACATCACTTTGCATTAGTTCATAAAAGTCTTTCTAAGCTTTTCTGAACTCATCTTGTTCATTATTTGTTATGGTACAACAGTTTCCCATTACAATCACTTTTTCAGCCATTTCCCAATTGATGGAGACCCCCTCAGTTTCCAATTCTTTGCTACAACAAAAAGAGATGCTAAAAATATTTTTGTGCAAGTAGCTCCTTACCCCCCATTTCTGATCTCTTTGGAATACAGAACTAGTAATGATATCACTGAGTCAGAGGATATTCAATTTTATGACTTTGGGGGTATGATTCCAAATTGTTCTTCAGATTGACTGTATCAGTTCACAAATTCTATCAGTAGTGCATTAGTGTTTCAATTTTCTTACATCCCTGCCAGTATTTATCATTCTCTTTTTTGGTCATATTAGCCATTCTGATAGATATGAGGTGGTATTTCTGAGTTTTAATTTTCATTTCTCTAATCACTAGTGATTTTATAGCATTTCTTCACATGACTATAGATAATTTAAATTTCTTCATCTGAGAACTACCTGTTCTTATCCTTGAGGATCCAGTTCATTTTATAGATGAGGAACTGAAATAAATAGGGTTAAGTGACTTGCCCAGGTCTCACACAGCTAGTAACTGAGGCCAAATTTGAACTTAGGAAAGTAAGTAGTCTTCCTGAGTCTGGAGACAAATTGAACCTGGGTCACCTAGCTATCATATCATTGCCCTATGGATGCACAAGATGTGTCTTCTTGGTAGTGTCAACTTGAAATCTAGAAACCCCAAGTTTGTAGCAATTTGAAATCTAGAGACCCTCAAGTTTGTCCCTGTCACATGAGAGTTTCACCTGGAGGGAAAGTCTCAGACTCACAGGTTTCAGACTAACAATAGACCTTAACTTACTTGGTGGGGCTAGCAGACTTAATCAAATGTTAAGTACCCTTTTTGATCTGGTAGTTTATCCCATGGTACCAAAGTCCTTTCCCCGGTAGCCCAGTCCTAGGCTGGATCTTTCCCTTTTGTATCCTTTGTAAAACATCAGCCTCTCTCTGATAATCCTGTCTTGAACTTTTTATTTCCTGGTAGCCCTGGTGATGTTAATCAATCATGCTCCCATGTCCTCAGTTCCCCAAAAGGTATATAAGTTCCCCAAATTCTATTGTTCTTCAGAGCTATTATCTAGCATGGTGATACTTCTAGGGATACTGTGGTCAGAGTGCCAGGCCTTTGGCTCTGTGTGGTTTGGGACACTTGACTCTATGTAGAGGCCTAAATATTGAACACTATCCCTCTCCTGATTAAAGACTTGGTTTTTCTAACTATTTAATAGTACTGTTTTTTAAAGGTTAACAGCATAATTCATATAGTTTTTTAAAGTTAGCAAAGTACTTTATATGCATTACTCATTCCATCCTTAATGCAACTCTAGACATAGATATTTTTTTTATCCTACTCATACAAATGAGAAAAAAAAAGAAGCTAAAAGAATTGCCCAAGGTCAGTAAGTTAGTCAATAATCATTTATTAATCACTATTTTCCAGGTATTGTTGAAGTAGCCCCAAAAAGACCAAAGATGGAAAAATTACCCCTGTCCCATTTTTAGGGGACAGACCTGGCTTCCCTTCAGCCAGGAGATCAAACTGTTTATGTAGATAACAATCTGGCAGGAGACAAGGAGAAATTTCAGGAATATCAAAGAGTCAGGGAACTGCACAACCCCCCGGGATGGACTTCTTGTCTCCAACATAAAATTCCTGCATTAAGATCTGTTTATTGTCAGATAAGAACCTGTATGTGTAACTTGTATCTGTAACTATATAACCTGTTCCCTAATGCCGAACCTGTGCAGTATTCCATTAGGGAATTCTGTCCCGGCTGATAGTTTCTTTATTTCTCTCTTTTATTAATAAATTATGGTTCCAATAATCAATATTTTAGGTGTTTGAACTCATTTGTGTAGTGTCCCACTTCATTATGTTAAGTGCTAGGGACACAACTATAAGCAAAAAGATAAGTCAACATCCAAATCCCGTATTCTATCACTGAACCTCATAGTGAACCCAACTTCCACATCATACTATGCTTTATAAGTTTCCAGGCTCTGAACCACTAAGGACCCCTTACCTCAACAACAAGTACTCCTTAAGCAAATACAATAAATGTTTATTGTTTGACTAATTCCTAAAAATGAACTCTCTATACCAGGGAAAGTAGGTTATTGCTTATTCCTGCTTTTATTACCTGGCTCACACTTATTCCTCTGCCTGGAAATTGCCTTCTCTCCTTCTCAGGGTCTCCTACTACTCTGGCTCTTTTCTCATCCTTACCCTAACTATAATTTCCCATCTTCTACTTTTTTACCTCCTCTCTGTTTGAACCATAGATCTTCTCACTTTTTCCTTCCTCCTCTCATTCTGTCTAGACCCCTACCTGCTTCAAAATATCATTGAGCACTATAAGGCAGCTAGGTGGTACAGTGGATAAAAACATAAGCATAGAGTTAGGAAGACTTATCTTCCTGAATCCAAATCTGGCTTCAGACACTTTGGAGCTGTGTGACCTTGGGCAAGTCACTTAATCCTGGTCACTTCAGAACCTTATCTATAAAACAATTTAGAGAAGAAAATGGCAAATCATTCTAACATCATTAACAAGAAAACCCCAAATGACTGAAACAATTGAACAACAACTATAGTAGTGGTAAAGTAACAGCATAATAGGTATATTGTGGCATGAAAGGCATTATGGAATAGTTGGTCTGGAAACAGGAGACCCAGATATGAATCCCAAGATTCATACTTACTAGCTGTATGCCCATAGACTCTATATGCCCAAACTCTACTCTTTAGTTTTTTCATCTGTAAAATGAGGGCAAGGGAATTACACTACTATCTTAAAATATTGTTGTTAAGAAAATGCTTTGCTAATCTCAAAGTTCTTTATAAATTTGTTAATATCAATAATCAATATCATTTTACTGAGCATATTTTTAGGCATCAAGCTTAAAGCCATCTTAAAAAGTTAGCCTCACTATGTGAGGCATCCACTAGATGGCAGTCAGGTCCCAAAAGTAACCAAAACCTCTCCTTAGGGTGGAGTTCCATGTGCCCGTTCTGCAAATGCCCCTTACCATTCTCTCCATCTGCTCCCTCTGGCCCTGACTGCCCTAGTCTTTCATTCACTTATTGGGTTCCAGTATCTATGAGCATATCCCGCAATCTTGTGAGATGTATTATATACCCAATGCTTCTGACCAAACCAGAGAGGCCTGGGGAAAAGGACAAGCACATTAGTGAACAGACTCGAATAACAAAAAAAGAATTTAGGGCAGGATAGAGTCTAACTTATCTTCTTCCCTCCGCTTTTTTCTCCTCTGCTTAACACTCCATAACCTCCATAACACTCTGCAAACAGCAATTTTTCATAAAAAGGCAAATAAATATCTACAGGAGTAGGGTGGATCCCTGACATCCTCCAGAGGAAATCTGCCAAATTAAAATACCTTAGCCAAAGGGTCCCTGGGTGACCTCCAAAGGAGGATTGGGCCTGGGAAAAAGCATATGTGAAAGCTCTGGGGTCATATGAGAAAGGTGCCCTTGAAGGGAGTGTCGGCAGGCAAGCACTAACTATGGTAGCAGCTGCAGAGAAGGCTGGAGGGAACTCTTCCTCCTGGGGCTGCTACATTCCATTCCTACTCCAGTCTGATTTGAGTAATTATTTTACATGGCTTTCCAGGACATTGAGTAAGGAACAGAGCTCCCCTGCAGCCTTAATCCCAGAGCCAATACCCTCTTCTCACTTATCATCCCTCTGCCTAGAGAAAGAAATTTCTCACATTTTTTTCTGAGTTTGGTTGTTGTCATAAGTCTGATATAGAGCAATCCACCTCTGAAAAGTGTGGGGATAGGGAGGGTCTTCTCTGAAAAGGATTAAATTCTAAAAACTCATTAAAATCTCTATTGGTCTTTCTCATAGATATTGGAACCCAACTTGGTCAGAAAAATTATCTTTCAAACAATTGATGGTGATTAGGCAAATATATTAGGAGGGCTCCTCTCTCCTTTCCCTTAGCTTTTAGCTTCCTTTATCCCTCCCCTTCCCTTCTTTTTCACTCTCCTTCCTCCCCCCATTTCCATTTCTTCCCAGTCTGGGGGAGACAGATTAATAGCCACACCCATCTGCTGCCAGAGTTCTTATTCCCTAGTCTTTACTGAACCTTCCAGTCTTGTGGATATGGATTCTAGGTTGCTATTTTCAATTGGAAACATTTATCAAGTGCTTACTTTATGTCAGACACTGTGCTAAACTCTAAAAGGAGATTAACTCCTTTTTCCACCTACCAGGGCACATACTTTCTTCTCTATTTGGGGTAGTAATATCTTATACACAAAGAGGATCCCTAAATGTCCAAGGATAGATTTCACTATGCCTGTGAACTTGGATTGGGGAAAAAATTATATCTATATTTTCACTAGACTCTTAGTAAAATTTAGTACTTCCTTTAAATGTGACTAAAAATACTCCTATTTTTCTGAGAAGGGGTATATCAACTATGTCACTTCACTACATCATACATCATATGAAACATAATATATATATCACATATCATAATATACCAAATAGGTCTATGACACACAAAAAATCCCAAACTCTAGGAAGATAAATGTTCAAACACTCCAGTCAAGATGAATATCCTGCCTTCTTAGCAACCACAGCTCCCAGGAACACTTCTTAATAAGGTAGATACTCTCCCCAATCTGTCCTCTAGACAGTCAATGGTAATTTAAAAAAAGATAATTTGTAAATATCTCTTTCTTCCCTTATCCTACTTCCTAATTCTTAGAACTTCTTGATTACCAAGTTTAAGGCAGAAGCAAACCAATTCCTTAGAACCCCTCAGATACCTGGATATCTGTGATTCTCTCATCACTTGAATTTAATTCCTTGTTACTCTGGCCTGTTGCTTACTCCTCTCACCCCTCTTAAAGCCCCCATACCATTTGCTGTCCTATATACAGACCATATTCTCTTTTCTGCCCGTCCCTCAGCAGCTCAGCACATTCTACATCTTCCCTAAGCACAAATATCCCCAAGCCAGCAACACTCTAGCACCCTGAAGTTATGCTTCTAGAGTTGTGTTTGAAAAATCAGGCCTGCCTAGGTTTGAGACTAATATGCTGCCCCACCAAATCTTAGATACAAATTTTATAGAGACGCTTCATTCATATTTTAGGAGCTCTAGACAGCAGTGGGGAAATTGGTCCGAGATTCTTAAGTAGGTTTGTCCCACCACCCTAGAGAAAAGTTAGCAAAGGGTTAATCCATTAGACAATATCCTGGTGAGCTCATCTTTGTTGGAGCCTGCTCAGTAAGTGGCCAGGAGTATCTACACACTGACTCCTTGTGAGGCTTCTTTGGATTGAGAGTATTATCAGAAGATCCCCAAGAGAAAAGTAAGTTTCCTGTTTTTCTTGTCTCCTGGGTTTTGAGTGCAGTAAAAAGGAGTGGCTCCTCTATTTCCCTCTCATCCTTCCTATTTCCCTGGAGATATAGAAGGATTCTAACTTTCCTTTGGCTGAAAATGCTCTGTTCCCTGAAGCTGGCAGCACATTTGCCCCAAGCTGTCCCCCAGAGGCAGGAGAGGTATGCAGAGGGAGTATAGGGAGCTGCACAAATTGAAGGACCTGCACCATTAGGAGTGGCTGCTAACAGCCTGCCAGCTGCCAACCAGAAAAGGTGCCCCAGTGGAATCTCTAGCAGAGAGTGAGATCAACCAGCCAGCTCCCTGCTCTAATCATGTACCAGGGAGAAGGAGAGATGCATGTGAAGAGGAATGTTCCATCAGCAGCAGTGGGTGCCCACAATAATCCAGCATCCAGTGTGGTTTCAGAGACATCCTTCTAATTCCTGGAGGAGGTAGGAGTATAATGTCAGAGGGGAATGACGATGGGAATGGATGGGTCAAAAGGAATTCTGGTTGGTGAAAAAGTAGGTAATCAGACCCCAGGTATTCTCTTATGGGTCTGACCCTGGCACTAGATTTCTGTGGACATCTTAGAGCTTTGATCAATTTTTCAGTTGAACCTCCCAATTCCCTTCTGTTCAAGAAGCCACTCTAGGAGGTATGACAGACAAGGTACAGAGATATGCATTTCACATTCTGCTTGAGAAAAATAAGAAACTATCACACACCAAGAGGCACAAAGAAAGAAGCCAGGCCGGATAGATGGAGTTCAAGTATTGTATACATGGGAAAATAAAATATTATTGTATTTTGCAAAGCTAGGTATTGTTCCAGATTGCAAAACTTTCCCCATTATACTCCTGGGCAGCAGGCTGGGCAACAAAGGTGTATAGTTTTAGGAAAGAGAGCAATACTAGATTTTTTTCAGGTTGGAAACTGATTTCCAGAAACTTTTTCCTTGAAATGTTCTTCTTATTGACAATGAGCAAAAGATAGACTTCTATGGGGATACAGAAACATACTGAAATAGGGCTAAACTCTACATTTTATCTGTTCAAGTTCTGCTTCTCTTATGTAAAGAATGACCTGCCACTTAGCTTTCTCTTTGGTACATGGGAAGAACTGAGTGTGAGATAGGAAAAATAGGTATTTCTTTGGGAAAGAGATTACTTAGTTAAATCTGGTGGGAAAAGGGACTAGGAAAGTGTAAATAGGGAATAGGGCAGGGATAATAGGTAATTGGCCACTTCTTTAAAATGTTAAAAAAAGGTAACCCAGAACTCTTTCTGAAACTTAACTTATTTCCATGCTATTTTTTTTCTCTTTTTCATTTCTTGCATTCACTCTCTGTCCCTTCTTTTCTATTTTCCTCTAGCCTGGCCTCCTTTCCTGGGAACAAATACCTTCCCTATCTCTCTTCTGCTTGGAAAAAATGATCTACTTTCAATTCTTGTAACTCCCAGAATAGCCCTGTTAGAAATCAGAGGTCTAGCTGTAAAGGGTTGAGGTTAGTGTATGGGAGAAAGGAGAGGAAGAGGTCCGGATAATTCTAATTCAAAGCACCACAGGTGACATACCTTTAAAGTGCTCACACTTCAAAATGGCCTTTGTGGTATGAACTTGAGGTATCAGAGTCTAATCAAACCTCTGATAAATATGTATATGGAAGGTCTCTGAGAGCAAAGAAGGAAGGAAAGGACAGAAACAATTTGGATCTTATAATTTTGGAAAATGTATGTTGAAAATAATTACAAAGTAATTGGGAAAGAAAAATATTTGGGGCAGTGATGATTAAAGTAGGAGAAAAGACTATTGGATAGGAAGAATTATTTATAAAGACTTTTGCCAACTAGAATCCTACCCATTTGTCCAAATTGCTTCTTGGGCCACAGTTTCTTCACCTGTAAAACAAGATTAGAGTCGATAATCTTTAAAGTCCCTTCCAATTCTGAATCTGTGATGCTACTCAAGCTGCTTTAGGAACATTACATAATTAATCAGGACATGCTTTCTCTTCTGATCAAGTCAAATAAAACTAAACTAAAGGATCTGGCAATATGTGCAACTGACTGGAAAAAAAGCAGAGAATAAATGAGCATTTCTTTCTCAACTGCCTCTTGTCACTTTTCTCTTTAGACCAGGAATCTGCTCAAGATCAGAATATATTTCTCTATGAGGAGAAGCTAATAGAATAAGTTAGTGATGCCAAACCTCTGTGGTCCTGGTTCTCCTTCCTTTGGACCAAAAATACTTAAGTCTGAAACCTGAAACTTGAAAGTAAAGGAACTACTCAGTATAACTTTTGATATCCCCCACTTAATGTCAACATTATAGAAGAACCCATGGAATTTTGTGAATATTATTCCCATATCTAGCAGGAATGTAGAGACTATATTTATTCTTGTTGAAATCCTCCTCTTCCTTCTAGGTTCAGTTCAGATGCTGACCATCTACCACTCAACTTTCTCTCAGTAAAGCTTTCTTTAATCTTGACCTCCACCAATCTTTATTCCTCTCTTTTTTATCTTTTGTTTTTATTTCATTTTGCCATTTTTCATCTTTACTTGTATAAATTCCTACTTTTGTACTAATTCCTTCAATTGGTAAAAGCAAATTGAAGATATTATTTAAAAAAAAAAGGTTGTGTGCTTTGTAAAATTTTCTGGAGTATGCCTTATTTTCACCCCACTAGTTTATAATCTCCAACCTTCAGTCATTTGAACTTCCCACATGAGGATTCCTTCCTTCCACTCAATATGTATTTTATATGATTCTACTTATTTACAAGTTATTGCCCCCATTAGAAATTTAAGCTTCTTGAGGACAGAGACTCTTTTTTGGTCTTATTTTGTATCCCCAATGCTTGACATCATATCAAGCACATAGTAATCACTTGACAAATGGTTGATGACTGATTCATTGATTGATTTCAACACATTTTCAAATTATTTTATTCTTTTATCTATTCATTATTTCAGAAATATTTAGTATGTGCTTCCACTATGGTAAGCATCATTTGGGGATTCAGACATGAATATGCTATAATCTTTGCTCTCAAGAAGCTTATAATCTGGCAAGTACACATACACACACATATATAGATACATACACACATATGTAGACATACAGTGGTGCCTTGATACATGAACACCTTAAGTCACTAGCAATTTGAGATATGAGCAGTCAAGATTGGGACATTTTGCTTTAAGTCACAAGCAGATATTTGAATCATGAACTTCCACCACCCTCCATTAGATAGCCTGCCAAACGTTTGGTTTCACAAGTTACACAAGGCTGTCTCCTTTAGTTTAGTGCTCATCTGGCCAGGCGAGCATCTGTATTGAATTGCTTTGCTTTCTTCTTTATTTTTGTCTTTATTATCTGGTTTTGGGGCAAATTTCTTAACTTTTATCCATGGGTCCTGATGATGGAGGAATTGAAGGAGTTACAGCAGCAGCAAATGGTCTTTAGTGGGGAGGAGTCTGAGGTAGATAAGGTAATTAGTACAAGTGAGATTAAGGAAATGTTGAGGATATAGGAAAAATTTAAACAATTTATTGAAAAGACATACCCAGAAAAAGTTGCAACAGGTCCTGCGTTGGAACTGTGTGAGGATGTTTTTTTCACATGTTATCGTAGCATTCTGAAAGGGAAGAAGAAACAAATTTCAGTGGAAAGGTTTTTGTTGAATCGGCCTTTAAGTGAAATTGAGGAATGTGTGGCAAAACAGCCAAAATTCAATGAAGACAATTATGATAATTATGTAAACAAATAGCAATTACACTTAGCAATAAAGTTACATATGTCTAAAGTTAATTTTGCATTTAAATGTAGTGTTAAGTGCATAGAATGTTATGTTTAATGATAGCACATGAAATAAAAACCTTCTCCACCATCATAGTTGCCTGACTTTGAAGGTAAATAACATTTCATAAGCAAATTTATTTCTTTACATTCTTTTTCTTGTTATCTGTAAATATATTTATTTGTTATTCATAAAGTACATTTTCATATTTAAAAGTATGTAAAACAAGAAATTTGTGTGTTTTGGGGGGACCAGAGCAAATTTGCATTTACATTAATTGAAATGGGGAAATTTGATTTGACACCTGAGCAAATTGAGTTATGAGCTTGGCCATGGAATGGATTAAAATCATGTGTCAAGGTAGCCCCATTACATGCCTTCAAGTATCAACAATTTTGCTATATTGCTTTTGTCAAAGACTTGAATTTGTTCCAATGAGAACATTAAGGAACATTTTGAGTATAACTCATTTTGAGTTGGCTTCTAAGAGAAGTTGGCTTCCTTGAGAAATAGCCAGAGAACTCAGAAAACCTTACCACTTCACAATAAACACAAGCTGTAGCCCAAAGCTCACTTCCACAAGCAAACTTCAGGTCTTTGTCAAGTAAGTGATATTTATTATACAGCTTCTGGTGCACTAATAGTGATGGGCTAAAGGACTGAATTGCATTGTTTCCCATTCTTCCAGCCACCAACACCAGCTCCAAGGCCAAGAGTTGCTTGTAAACCCTTGGACACAAGACTACAGCAGCTAAAGGTTGTATTACTTTACCACCTAAAATATATAAAACTATGCTACTGTTTTTTATTAGCTTCCTATTTTTTTAATGTATCACTGATAATGTTTTTTTAGAGTTGTACCCCATTTTCCCCATAAGTTCTGTGGTTTCTATTGCACAATTTTTATAATGCAGTATTTTTTATGGGGAACATATGTCAAATTACAGCAGAACGAACTATACCCAATCTCTATCTTAAAGCAATTTGCTCTATATGCATATTTTTTAAATACAAAGAAATATTGAGAAAGGGAAAAATGTTAAACTAGTTCAAGAATCCAAGTAACTTCATTGAACTAGATATATCACTAGTTAAAAGGAACCATGATCTTAGAAAAAATTGCTAAGAGACAGCAGAGGTTAGATACAGATATTTGAATATAATTCTACTGCTCTCTCCATTTTATCTTATTCTTATTTTTATATGTCAGTTTCAGATTTACATGTAATTGTATATATGTATATATAGATGTACATGTATAAATGGACATAATGGCATGATATAAGTATGTTACTTGTGTATATGTGTGTATGCCTGTATGTTTACTATGTGCCAGGCACTGAACCAAGCACTAGGGATACAAAGAAAGCAAAAGCCCATCTCAGTCTCCTTGACAGTAAGAACTGGCTCTCTCTAGCACATAGTAGGCACTTTATAAATGATAGTCAACTATTTCACACACACACACACCCTTTGAGCTAAGCCAAACTGACTTACATAGAAATGCATCTGACATTCTACACCCTAATTCTTCCATTTCATCCAGAAGAGATCACCATTTCTTTTTCAGTGGGTCAGAATTGATCATTACAATCATATAATATTTGATTCCATTTTGGTGTTCTTTTCATTATTTTAGTTATTGTCTATTGTTGTCTTCATTCCATTTTTCACTTTCTTTCCATATTTTCCTGAATTCTTCATATTTGTTGAAACCTGAAATTTAAATGCAATAATATTCTATTACAAGGGGCAGTGAGATGGCACAGTGGATAGAACACTGGAGCTGGGATTAGGAAGGCCTGAGTTCAAATACAGCCTTAGACACTTACTAGCTATGTCACTCTGGGAAAGTTATTTAACTTCTATTTGCCTCATTTCCTCAATTATGAAATAGGGATAATAATAATGCTTATCTTGCAGCATTGTTCTGAGACTCAAATGAGGTGTTCCTAAAGCACTTAGTACACTGTCTAGTACATAGTAGGTGATATATATATATATATATATATATATATATATATATATATATGGTTTGTTTTTATTATTGTTACATAACAATTTGATCATTTCTATTTTTTTAATCATCTTTGTCAATTTGCTGAGTGAGGAAAGCACCACTGTTTTGAAAAGCATTGCTCTCGATCATTTGGAGCTGTTTTTATTATGGTTTAATCAATTAACAAGTATTTATTAAACTCACCTAACTCATTTCAAACACCATACTAAGAATTCAAAGCTAAGGAAATAAGATTATTCTTGAAAGTCATTCAAGGAGATTTCATTCTATATGGAAAGAAACATATGTGTTTACAAAACAAATTTGAATATGTGAAACTACATACAAAATATGAAGGCAGGGACTAGGCTGTAATTTCATTAGTAGGAAAAGCTTTATAAAGAGACTAATCTATCAGGGAAGGCCAGCTCTGTGTTGGCAATTTCCATTCTTCAAAAAATGCCTAGATCATTGAGAAATTAACTATTTGCCCAAGGTCACATAAGCAATAAGTGACAGAGGTGGTACATGTACTAAGGTCTTACTTCAAGGCCAGCTCTTTCTCCCAAACAACATAAATACAAAGTAATGAAGTAGGAGGTGGGAGAGAAACATGCACAAGCAACGAAGGAGATTTGGAGAGGCTTCATGTACTATTTTCACTTTCTTCAAAAACTATTGATATTTTTGGGTTACTTAACTATTTTATCTCCTATCTACTCTTCTCTCAACCAAATTTCAAAAGAAAGGGGGCTAACCTCTTTCTATCAATATGGTAAATATTGATTTCCTGGATGGCTCTCAAATTTAATTATCTTTTAAGTCAGCAGGGTGGGATCCTAGAGAGAACATTACTCAGGAAATATGGGCTCTAGTCCCAGCTCTACCATTAACCAGCTACATCAACTGAACAAATAGTTCTTAAATATAAGGTAGGTTCTATGAATGCAAGGACAAAACAGTTCCTGCTTCAAGGAGATTTCCTTTAGCTGACCCTAGACCCAAAAACCCAACCAACTTTCAATCTATATTTTAATTTATATTTTTTGCTTTTAATATCCCCTTTATTTCTGAATATATCACTCCTTTGC
The DNA here is from genome assembly GCF_027887165.1 of Monodelphis domestica. Lineage (NCBI taxonomy): Eukaryota > Metazoa > Chordata > Mammalia > Didelphimorphia > Didelphidae > Monodelphis > Monodelphis domestica. The sequence continues at coordinate 243,362,177 of NC_077228.1, read as the reverse complement.
CTAAAGAATTATTCCTTGGAGCAGACAATAAAAAAGACCGGAGGGGCAACTATGTTGCTCCGTGGATAGAGAGCCAGGCCTGGGACTAAAAGTTCTGAGTTCAAGTCTGGCCTTAAGATACTAACTAGTTGTGTAATCCTGGATAAATTATATAACCCCAATTGCCTTACTGCTCTTCTGCCTTGGAAATAATATTTAGTATTATTCAAAGATAGAAGGTAAGGGTTTGGGGGGTGGAGGGAGGAAAAGGAAAGCAGATCAGAAAAACTAACCCATGTATAAACCAGGTTTGACAGTATAGTATACATACTCCTTCAAAGAGAAATAATATTTTTCTCATCTGCTCTTTAGAACCAAGTTCAGCTATTTTATGTAGTGTTCTTGTTTGTTGTTCAGTCATTTCAGTTGTCTTAGTGACCCCACTTATGGTTTTTTTGGCAAAGATACTGGAGTGGTTTGTCATTTTACAGATAAGGAAACTGAGGTAGATAGGGTTAAGAGACTTGCCCAGGCCAGGGTACACAACTAGTGTCAGGCTGGATTTGAACTCGGGTCATACTAAGTCCAGACCCAGAGCTCCATCCACTATGCCACCTAGCTGCTCCTATAGTGTTTGGTTTTAGATTTTTCTTTTTCTATCCATTTACATTAATCTTTTCATTAGTAAAAAAAAATCACAATTCTATTTATTTCATCTTGTATCAGTTACTATGTTTTCCTGTGCTTCTCCATATACTTCTTATAATGTAGAAACATTCCATAACATTTATGTGCTCCAATTTGTTTAGCCATTTTCCAGTTGATGGGAATCTGTTTTGTCTCCATTTCTTTTTCATGGTTATTTAATTTTATAGAGTTATTGGATACCACTTTAGGAGCACTCTGTGCAGAGCTATAGAAAAATGCAAAAGAAACAAAGCTAGATGTAGGGATAAATATGTAAGTAGAATGTGAAAAACAGATGAAAGAATATGACTCTAACAAGTTGAGGAGACAAATGTAGTTGAATAACTGCAATTCTTGATACTTCCCTCTGCTCAGACGTCTATCATTATCTATCTGTCTATCTAGGGTCTTGTCTGGGGGTTGTTGATTTTTTCTTATGGTTATAATTTTTCCTCCCTAATATAATTACAATGCATTTTAATGTTTAGAAAATGCTTTCCTCACAACCCCTTGAGGTAAGTTTGAGCAATTTATTAGGGTTTTTTTGTCTTTTTAAATAATTTATTGATTGATTTAGAATATTTTACCATGGTTACATGATTAATGTTTTCTCCCTCCCCTCTTACTGGCAAGCAGTTCCACTGGGCTATACTTGTATTATTAGTTGCTCAATTATTATCTCCATTTCAGAGATGTGGAAACTGAGGCTCATACAATTTTGAAGTTGCTTGCTCATGGTCACATATTGAGTAAGTGTTGGCTCACCAGAATTTGAATACAGGGTTTGTGATACCAAGTTCTGCATTTTTTTAATTTATAGAAAGTTCTTTCGAAAATAGGATGGGATAGTGGAACAATTATTGGTCTCCAAAGTTGATGATGATGCCTCAAAGCAACTCTTAACTGCCACTTTCCAAACAGTATGATCTCAGGTACCTCTCTAAGCCTCAGTTACCTTGGCTATAAAATGTAGAAAATAGTTCTTACACTAGGATTTCCAGACCATGTTACCAACAAAATAGAAAACTTTTATCTCCAACCTCTGAGAACTCTAAAAAGATCTCTTCTGAGGAAGAATTATGAATAGAACTAAATTAAATGCAGCTATCTGTCTTTACAAGCTGACACCAAAAGCAATCAATAAACATTTATTGTTGTTAGTCGGTTCAGTGACCCCATTTGGGGTTTTCTTGGCAAAGATGATGGAGTGGTTTACCATTTCCTTCTCCAGCTTCTTTTGCATTTGAGGAAACTGAGGCAAATAATGTTAAATGACTTGTCCCAGATTATACAACTAAGCAAGTACCTGAGGCCAGATTTTAACTTAGGAAGAGGAGTATTTCCTAACTCTAGCATTCTATCCACTAGCAAAGTTACAAGATATAAAATAAGTCCACATAATTTATTTACATTACCAACAAAGCCCATCAATTAAGAGATAGAAAAAGAAATTCCATTTAAACTAACTGTAGATAACATAAAATTCTTGTGTATCTAATGTACCAATATAAACCCAGGCATATCAATACAATTACAAAATACTTGCCCATTTGTTAAGTCCCTACAACTTGCCAGGCATTGTGCTAAATCTTCGAGATACAAATAAGAAAAGAAAGACAGCTCCTGCCTTCAAAGGGTTGGGGAAGACAATACACAAAAGAAAACGAAAAGAGTTAAGATGAGTAGCAGTTAATGCTAAAAGAGGTAAACTGGAAAAGTCTAAGCCCTTTATAAAAGGAAAGTTTAGGAAGAAGTTTTTTATTCCCAGATGATGAAATGTCAGATGATGACCTTATACTGGAAGAGACATGATGTTTTTGGAATCAAAACCAGAAAGAGCAGCTGATGGAAAATGGAAGCTGATGGGGGGGAAAGACAATAATAGGCTGATAAATTAACAGCAGGGAGGGCTAATCCTTAAAACACACACTTATCAGTCCCTCTCTCACTACTTCCTCTATGCTTTGTCAGAGACCATAACACTGGCTTGTGAAATCTGTCTTCTCCAGCAGATTGCTCCCTCTATAAATCCTATTCCCTCACTTATCTTCAATCCCTTATCATCTATTTATTGCTTTTCTGCTACCTACAAACAAACCCAAGCTTATTCCATATGGTTCTTCTCATACTATTTCACTTTGTGATCTCATTAGTTCAGATGGATTCTCTGTGCTCACATAATATGATAGGGTTTTTAGAAAGAGGAATATATACTTCAAAAGATAATCTCAAATAAACAAGGAGGGGGACTGCACTATCTTAGTCTCTGAGCAGGGGAAGAGGTTTAGGTTCATAGCTTAGCTCAGTTCTTATGGAGCAGTTCCAAGTCCAAAATCACTCTTAAACTAAAGCCCCAAAGCATCCTGGCTTCTCAGAGGTTCTGTGGTGGGAAGATATGCTCTGCCTACAATCCTGGCTTTGTGGTCTCCATGTCTCTCAGTTTCCTGGAAACCACCTCCAACACCTAAAACAGGACAAATAATACAAAGCAGAAATAAACACCTTTAGGCCTATTTCTTGGAACTAAGGTAAAAGAGAAAAGCAAAGCAAAACTTTTCTCCCAATCATTGATTCTGTTTTATCTATGCTAGGCATAGTAGTCAAAAAATGACATAAGAGAGACAACTTGATCTCACCCATTTTAAAAACAGGAAGGCAATCAAAGGAGGCTATACCACCCACTTGGATAGGGACACTCCAAATTAGGCAAACTGAGCATGCTCAAAGATGTTAATATTCTCAATAAGATTCTCAGCTGTTCTTATCTAGTCCTAACCTTTCTGCTGATAACCAGTCTTGCATTTTCAATTGTCAACTAGATATCTTGAAGTGAATGTCTATATATATTTATATAATATGTTTAAAACTGAACTCATTATATTTTTACCCTTCCAAACTTTCTCACTATTGTTGAGAGTATTACCATTCTCCTAGTCACCTAGGCTTATAACCTAGGTGTCACTCTAGCCTCCTCATTCTTTTTTACCCTCCTTATTCAATCTGTTGCTAAGGCTTGTTGATATTATCTTCATAATATCTCTCTCATTCTCCTCTCCTCCAATACTACTAGAACTCTGGTACAGACAGATCCTCACTAGCTCACATTTGGACTATTGCAATAGCTTGCTGGATGGTCTCTGTTCTAAGCCTTTCCCCATCTCAGAGGATCCTCCATTTAGCTGTCATAGTAACCTCCCTAAAACACAGGTCTGACTATGTCAGCTCCTTTCTCTCTTTTTTTCTACTTTAAAAGTGTTTATTTTAGTTTTTGTAACATTCTTTTTTTATTTCAAGTTTCATGTTCTCTCTCTCCCCCTAGATCCTCACCTACCCATTAAGAAGGCATGCAATATCATACCCCTTATACATGTGAAGTCATATAAAGCACATTTCCATGTTAGCCCTGTTGCCAAAATAAGGGGAAGCAAGAACAATAATGAAAGTAAAAAATAATAAGCTTTAATCAGTACTCAAGCATACATGGGAGTGGGGATATTGGGGGGGGGGAGGGATCTGAGTGTCCCAATGAATTGAGAGCCAGACTTAAAGATGAGAGTTTCTGGGTTCAAATGTTTTCTCATATACTTCCTGACTGTGTGACCATGGGCAAGTCATTTAACCTAGCCTTACTGTTCTTCTACCTTGGAACCAATACACAGTATTGATTCTAAGATGAAAGGAAAGGTTTTTTTTTTTAAATAATAATACATCTCTCTCTCTCTCTCTCTCTCTCTCTTTCTTTCTCTCTCCTCTCTCTCTCGTGTAGGATAACACTTTTCATCATGAGTCCTTTGGAATTCTCTTGGATCAGGGTAGCTTATGACAGTTGATCATTGTTACAATAATGCTGCTACTGTGTACAACATTCTCTGCTTCTGCTCATTTCAATTTATATCAGTTTATAAAAGTCTTCCCAGCTTTTTTGAAATCATCCTGTTCCTCATTTGTCATATCACAATGATATTCCATTACAAAAACATACCACAACTTGTTCAGCCATTCATGGGCATAACTTCAACTTTGAAAAAAGAGCAACTACAATTATTTTTGTATATATAGATCCTATTCATTTTTCTTTGATCTCTTTTGGATACAGACTTAGTAGTGGTAAAGCCTTTAGAGAATAGTTCATTGTTCTCCAGAATGATTGGACCAGTTCACAACTCCACCAACAATAATACATTAGTTTCAGAATTTTTCCACATCCCTCCCTCCAATATTTGCCATTTTTGAGAGTGAGGTAATATCTCAGGACCATTTAAATTTGCATTGTTCTAATTAATGGTAATTTAAAGCATTTTTCATATGATTATTGATAGCTTTGATTTCTTTTGAAAACTCTCTGCTCACCTCTCTTGAACATTTACCAACTGAAGAGTAGTTTCTATTTTTATGAATTTGGCTCAGTTCCCTATATATTTGAGAATTGAGGCCTGTATCAGAGAAATATGTTGTAAATTTCCCCATAAGTTTCTTGCTTTCCTTTTAATTTTAGCTCCATTTACTTTGTTTAAAGCCTTTTATGTTTAATATAATTAAAATTATTCATTTTACCTACTATGATCCTCTTTAGCTCTTATTTGGTCATAAATTATCCATATCCTCATCCAAAAATTTGACAAGTAAATTTTTCCATGATCCCATAATTTGTTTCTTATATTGTCCCATTTTGACCTTATCTTGGCATATGTATAAGTGTCACATGTAGGTCTATGCCTAATGCCAGATAACTTTCCCATTTTCCGAACAGTTTTTGTCAGAGTGAATTTTTGCCCTCAAATCTTGGATTTTTTAGTTTATCATATATTAAATCATATGGTCATTTTCTACCATATATTGTATCCCTAATCTATTCCACTAATTCACAATTTTTTTTTCTTAGCCAATATTAGATTGTTTTGATGATTACCACTTTGTAATAAATTTGAAATCTGGTAGTGCTGGGTTGCCTTCCTTAACATTTTTTCATTGATCCCTTTTATATTCTTTTCCTTTTGTTCTTCCAGAAAAATTTTGTTATTATTTGTTATCTTTTTGTATCTCCTACATAAAAACTATATGCCAAATCTAGGCCTGTGCTGCTGTTTCATCACAAAAAAGGAAAGATATTGGGAAATATATGTTTATAAAACTGATAGAATGTTGATGCCTAATGGTTTGAGAGGAGGATTTGCCAAGTGTTGCTGGCTCCTGGAAATATAAAATGCCTGCTGACTCAGTCTCTGTAGATTTTTCAGGCATATAGGAAAAGCATCAACTGTTGGTAGTCAGCCCAAGTTTTAGGAATGGCCCAGTTAAGCCCTACTAATTTCTCTAAAAGCAGTAAAAGCACCAGAACCTGCATCTGGGACAACTATAATCTATCACTACAACCCAAAGTATCTCTCCAAAAAGACTATGCTCTCCATATTTCTCCTTTATTCACTGCTAATGCCATTCCTCCCTGCCCTGTAATGAGGGAGTCATTTAACCTTCTTATACATCAGTTTCCTCAGCTTTAAATAGAAATTGGTCTAGATGGCCTCTAAAGCCCCTGCCAGTTCTAGATTTATATTCTTATGTTATCTTCTTCCTTTCCTCTCACTGCAACAATTTGACCATCTTTTCCATTATGCATGTTTTCTCTTTCCTCCTCTGACTCTTCTTTATTGCTTTTTCTTGGTACTCCTCATACCTGATTATTATTATAATAATAAAATAATAGCATGAATATAGCATTATATGGTTTCCAAAGTGCTTTACAAATATCTTATTTTATACTCACCTGGGAGGTAGGTGTTAATTTTTAAAAAAGAGGAAACTGAAGCATATGTAAATTAAGTGACTTGACCAGAGTCCCATAGTTAGTAAGTAACTAAGGTCATATCTGAACTCAGATCTTTCTGACTTCAAGTCCTATGTTCTATTGCCAATATATCACCCATATTTTATTCCTTAGCTCATTCACTATGTGAATAAATCAAGACTCTGTCCTGGACTTTCTTTCTCTCTCCGATTAAATGATTTCATTAGCTCCCATGAGTTTATTTATCATCTGTAAACAAATGATTCCTGGATCTATATACCTAGCCCTAGTCTTTTTTCTCAAATCCAGTCCTGCTGATTAGATATTCTAAAATACTATAGAAATAGTAAACTCAACATGTATCTACTTAACTTCTAAACTTTCTCTTTTCAGTAGAGGGCACCATCATCAACCTAAGTTCACAACCATGTTATTATTCTCAATTCCTCACTCTAACTCATCTCATCCATTCAATGATTTGCCAAGTCTTGTCAGTTCTATCTCCAGAGAAACTTTTAAATTTCTCTGCTTACTGACTACCTTTCAAGATCAGATAATCATCACTGCTTGCCAAAACTACAGCAATTAACTTTCTAACTGGTGTTTCTCAAATTGCTTACTTTTCTAATACATCTGCCTACAGAGCCTGCCAAAAAGTTTCTCTTAAGGTGAGTGTTTGACTATATCACTTCCTTATTCAACAAACTGCTGGTTCCCCACTGACTCTGGAATCAAATGTAATTTTCTTTATTTGGCATTTAAAGCCCTTCACAACTTAGCTCCTACTACCCTTCCAGGTTTATTATACATTGCTCCCCTTCGTGAATTCTATGACCCAGCCAAACTGGTTTTTCTCATGTTTCTCAGAGTCAATTCCATTTTCTATCTCTGTAATTTTGCATTGACTATCCCCATACCTAAACTATATCTTCTCCACACCTTTGTCTCTTAATAACTGTTGTTTCCTGAAAACTCAAGTGCTACATTCTAGACAAAACATTTCCTGATTCTCTCAACTACGAATGCCTTTCCTCTCAGTTATCTTCCATTTATTTTGTAAATACATTTATGTTATCTCCTTAAAAGGAAGGTAAGATCTTTGAGGGCAGGAACTTTTTCACTTTTTTATATTTGTATTCCCAGATCCTAGCACAGTGCCTGGTGTTTAGTAGAAAACTGATAAATGCTTATTAGTTGATTGAAATAGTTCCCTTTTCCCCATGCCTTGTTCTTCTAAGTGACTCTTAAATCATGCCCACAACTCCTTACACTTCTCTTTGGGATCACATTTTAAAATTAAAACACAAAGCACAGGACCAGTGATCAGTAAGACCGTGATTCTAGTTCTAGCTTTCACATTCACTAGGCATATGACTGAGCAAATTCCATAACTTTTCTAAACTTTAATTTTTTATCTGTAACCTGGAAATAATAATGATACTTTCTCTCAAAGTCATTATAAGGAACAATGTCATCATTAATCAGCAGTTATTAAATACCTACTATATGCCAGGTATAGTCTTAGGTTCTAGAGATACAAGACCAAAATGAAACAGTCTGCACCCTCGAGGAGCTTACCTTCTATCAGGAGAAACAACATATGAAGCAAAAACAAGATAATTCAGGGGAAAGTTGCTAGCAACTAGGGAAACTTAGGGAATCCTCATTGTAGGAATCAATGCTTGAGTTAAGCATTGAAAGAAGTTAGTCATAATTTCTAAACACCAGTTTTAAAATCATAAAATTCTATGTAAGTATCAACTTTTGGCATAATGTGAAATATGGATCTTTTTAAGGCAGTCATGTCCCTCCCCTTAAAAAAGTGAGGTCTGCAAGTTTTCCTATTTTCAGTGTCCAATTAATGCTTGGATAGTACAAAACATTCCACTAGAAAATCTGAAATGATCTAAAATTACTCTAGTCCAAATTTCCTTAATTTATATTCATTTGACCAATTTGAAATATGACTTATTCTACCTAGATTATCATGTATTTCTGTTCTTCAGGATGAAAATGTTTGTTAAGCAAATTAACAGTGTAAACAATCAGTGAAGATTGTGCCTATAACCTCCTTACAACACAAAGTAACCCTTTCATGGCTTCAGATAGCCATGTCTCCTTGTTGACAATTAATTTCCTATAAAATGATGGGATTTGACTAGATAACCTCAGAAATGCTATTCAGATTTAGGATATGGACTTCCATTCAATCCTTTGTGAGCAAATACCTGCTAACCCAATGTAACTATAGCACCGAAGAAGGACTAGGTAGAAACTAGGAAGCCTGAGTCCTAATCTTGGTGTGACCTTGTGGAAGTAATCTAAATTCCCAGTTTCCTCACATGTGAAATAAGGAAACTGGATAATATTATATGTGGCAAAAATGCTATATAGTGGAAAGAATGCTGGGCTTCAAGTTAGCAAATTCCTGGTTCCTAATATTTCCTGTGAAACTGTTGCTGTGGGCAAGTCATTTACTTCCCCCTCCCCACCCCAAGACTCAATTACTTGTCTGTAAAATAGGAATTATTGTTTTTGTAGTATCTCTATTATAAAGTTGTTATGAGAATCGTGTGAGGTCATGTGAACCAAGAGTTCAGCAAACCTGAAGCTACTATATAAAAATGAGGTTTTCCAGTCTTTTCATCACCTTTTTCCGGGTAGTTGCCCTAATCTGTAAAGACTTTCATTTGCATCTGTGTTTCCTAAAATGTATCCAAAAATTAATAGAATAAGCTAGATACAGACTGAATGAGTCAGAGTATAGAAAAACTTTTAACTCCCTCATTCTCCATGCTGTACCTTCTTTAATGTAGCTCAGCATGATACATTCTAGCTGCTATGTCACATTGTTGGCTCAAATTTTGATTTTAAGTCCATTAAAGACCCCAAATATACTTCACAAACTGTCTGATCCCTCCTTCACATTACAAATATCTACTGATTTAAGATTACTCTCATGTTCTTTCATATAATCTTTATGTAACATATTCTCCAATAAATTCACCAATAGACACTGAGGTGCCTACCATGTGCCAGGAACCATTGAGGGTTCTAAGGATACAAATAGAATGATTTAATCACTGTTCTTAAGAAGCTTAAATGCTATCAAGGAGAAGTCTTACATAAGTATGTACAAAATAAATAAAAATAGAATAAATATAAGGTATTTAAATACAAGGTAGTTAGGTAGGAATGGCAGGAATGAATACCATGAAACTCTTTTCTTTGGTCTTTGAGAGAAGTACTGACCTTGAATTATACCTATCTCTTCTTCCTCATATATCATTCATTGAGCTTAAGGTATGAATCTGAGTTCAGGAGGAAAGCTATATCTCTGGTTGCTCTTAAAGGGAGGGAAGCCCTTAGTTTATACTCTCTTGTTCAGCACTTTTGCACTAATTTCTCATTCCATAAAAGACTATCACAAGTAAAAAAGTAGCAAATAAACTCATTTATCCAAGCAAAGCAATAAATTGAAATTGAAGAATAAAACAGAAAATACAGAAAAGTAAATTAGTTCTTTGGGTGGGAGTGAAATAATGTCCCAGCTCAAACCAAAGAAGAGGGTCTGATCTCAACCAAGGAGGACCATTCTATCAATCCAATGAAGGCAGGTTGCCCATGATGAGCATCCAGATTTTCTCTCTGTATGTCTCTCACAGAGCCTCTGGAATTACAGTATTTTTCCCTTGAAGGAGCTCTAGTACTGCACTTGTACCATACCCTGAAACACAGCCTTACCTCATATTTATCATGTTGACCACCAAAGCAGAATCACATCTCCTTCCACACATACAACAGCACACAAACAACCCAAAGTTGTTCATTTGTGTTTTATTTCATCTTCCCTCCAGGTTAAGGAAGTTCGTTTTGCTTGCAACTATTTTCCTCCCTTGTATTATCTTCACCTCCCCTTTCTTGTATCCCTGTAGAGTTTGATGTGCTTCTAAAACAACAGTGTATGTATATGTTCCCCTCTCCATTGTCAATTTCAGATTGGAATGAGGTTGATCTGATGTTCCATATTTGTTTATTCTTCTCATGCACCCCATTATGAGAAATAACAAGTTCTACCTGCTTCCTTCTCTTTTCTCTACTAGAATATTCCTCTTCTATGACCCTTGCTTTGTGTCAATTAATGCTACTCAATTCTTGTTCCATGTAACACTAACAACTCCCAAGCAAGTTTTTGCCCTGGGCGTTCTCTTTCTCTCTATGCTTTCTCATTTAATGGGCCAGTGGCTAGAGTACTAGGCCTGGAATCATGAAGAGCTCATTTCAAGTCCAGTCTCATATATTTTCTACCTGTATGACCTTGGGTAAGTCACTTAACCTCTCTCTGATTCAGTTTCCCCATCTGTAAAATGAGGATAATAAAAACTTATCTCCCATAGTTGTTGCAAGGATAAAATGAAATATTTGTAAAGTACTTTGCAAACCTTAAAGCACTATATAAATGCTATTATTTTGCTGTTATTTAGAGATCCTGTAAGACTTTGTGGGATCTACTAACTTCTTTATGTTGATGAATCTCTTTGTTATAGATTTGGTTATCTCTCTCTATATATCTCTCTTTCTCTCTCTCTCTCATACACACACACACACACACACACACACACACACACGCACTTATATCTTATATTAACAAATATCAATTGGACATTCTCACAGGCATCTCAACTTGAAAACATCCAAAATAGAATTCATTATCTCTATTCCCCTCTTTTCTAAAACCATCCCTTTACCAAACTTCTTTTCTTCTGTCAAAACTACAAACATCCTTCTAATCACTTCCAATGCAACTTTCGTATCATTCATTCTCCTCTTACTTATTTGTCATATCCAGACACATGTCTTTTATGCCTTCCAAAAAATTATCTACAGTATATGTCCCTTTCTATACATTCATAGTCATCATCTTAACAACTTTAGCAAATTTGCAAGATATAAAATAAACCGACATAAATCATCAGCATTACCAACAAAGTCTAGCAGGAAGAGATAGAGAGATGCCATTTAAAATAACTGCAATAAATACAAAATTCTTGGGAGTCTGCCTGCCAAGACAAACCCAGGAACTTTAGGAATACAATAAACAATACAATTACAAAACAGTTTATAAACAATTGAAGAAATAGTAATTATTCATGGATTTGCCAATTCAATATTTTTAAAAATGATAATTCTACCTAAATTCAGTGTAATTTAGTACTTAGTAATCAAAATACCAAAAAAATATTTTATATAAATATAAATATAAATATAAAATATAAAATATATTTTATAGTGCTAGAAAAACTAATAGCAAAATTCATCTGGAAGAACAAAAGGTCAAGAATAGCAAGAGAATCAATTGAAAAAATATATAAAGGAAGGTGGCTTAGAACTACCAGATTTCAAATTGTATTTCAAAGTGGTTATCATAAAAACAATCTGGTGCTGACTAAGAAAAATAGTAGTGAATCCATGTGCTATATGCTATATATATATGCTATATGCTATATATATATATATATATATATTTATGCAATATACAGTAATAAATATTCATAGTAGTCTAGATCTAAGCTTTTGTGGAAAGAACTCTATTTGATGATAATTGCCAGAACTAGAAAGTAGTTTGGCAAAAAGTTGACATAAATAAACATTCAAATCATATACCAAGTCAAAATAGACATATGATTTAGACATAAAGAGTGATATCATAAGCAAATTATGTGAACATGGAAAATTTTACCTGTCAGTTCTATGGATAGGGGAAGAATTTATGACTTAATAAGAGAAAGAGAGGATCAAAGGAATGAAATAGATAATTTTTATTACATTAAATTAGAAGACTTTACATGAGGTAGCTAGGTGGCTCAGTAAATTGAGAGCCATATAAGAGGTCTTGAGTTGAAATCTGGCCTCAGATACTTCCTAGCTATGTGACCCTGAGCAAGTCACTTAAATCTCATTACCTACCCCTTAACACTTCTGCCTTGTTACCTACCAATACTTAGTATCAATTCTAAGACAGAAGGTAAAGGTTTTAAAGAAAAAGAAAAGAGTTTGCACAAACAAAACCAATGCAGCCAAGATTAGAAAGAAAATAGGAAAGTGGACAAATATTTTAGAATAAGTTTCTTTGTTTACCAAAAGGCCTTTACGGCCTTATTTTTCAAATATATAGGGAATTTAGAAATATATAAAAATATGCATTGTTTCCCAAATAAAAATGGTCAAAGTATATGAATAGGCAGTTTTTCAGAAGAAGAAATCAAAGCTATCTAAAATCATGTTAAAAAATGTTCTAAATCACTATTGATCAGAGAAATGCAAATGGAAATTGAGGTAAGAGAAAAGAATCTACCTTTATCAAAATATTTTTAGCAACTTTTTATGTGGTGGCAAAGAATTGGAAAGCAAGAGGTTGTACATCACTTGGAGAATGAAAAAACAAGTTATGGTAAATGGTTGTAATGGAATACTATTGTTACATAAGAAAGGATGAATACAATGAGTTTAGAAAGACCTGGAAAAACTCATATTAGCTGATGCAAAGGGAAGTGAGCAGAACAAATAGAACAATATATACGGTAACATATGGGGTGCTCAGGGAGGAGTAGTATCTCTGATATGGAGGGCTTGTCATTCCCTCTTAGGGCAGCTCTCCAGCCTCTGACCCTCACCTGACACCCAGTTCTCACTTGTGGCTCCTAGTAGCTGCTAGCATGCGGCAGCGGCCACACCCCGGGCAACGGCTTTGACAGGCCAGCCAAACCTTGTGAGGGTAGCCATCGGGTCGTCATGGACCCCTGGTGAACTAGGGCTTTGCTCACCCAGCATGTGAAGACTGCTTTGGCTGAACAGATGGAAGAAACCAATAAGAAGGTTCACCGGCTGAGATGGCGACGCAGCAAAGCACTGTGGAGTGCTTAGGGCCTGTTGGAGCACAAAGGACAACATGGCCATCCAATGCAGCTGAGGAAGTCTCCAGATGTAATGACTTTTCGTGCCACTGGACCCAGGCTTCCAATGCCGAGAGAGTGGGACTGTCTCTGTGCATCGACTTTTCCACTTAAATCTTCATGCACAAGTGTCTTTGTGTACAAAAACACACAAAGACAATAGTCATCCTTGGTTACCAAGAGACTACTACTACTACTACTACTACTACAGTAACATAAATGTTAGACAATGATCAATTGTGAAGAACTAAACTATTATCAATCAGCAAAGCAAGTTCCCAAGATATCCACAACAGACACATAATGAAAAATGTCATCTATTGCCAAAGAAGGAATTGTTGGAATCTGATTACAGATCAAAGCATGCCATCTTTCACTTTATTTATTTTATGAGTTTTTTTATTGTGTTGTAATATGTGTCTTCTATCATGACATGAGCAATACAGAAATATGTATTGCATGAAAGCACTGGTACAACCTTTCTTTTTGGAAGAAAATTTCTCTCTCTATTAATGTTGCTTTGTTGTCATATCTCAGTGGTAAATGACCTTCAGGTTTCCCCTTTGTAAAGTGCAATATGTTATGCACCTCTAATAAGAGAATCTTTAGAGGTATAAGCTTGGTTATTTGAAATGATTCTTTGGGAAGACTAGGCATGTTAATCCAAAACCCTCAATTGGGGAGACTTCAACATGCTCATCTCCCAATAAAATCACAAGGGGAATTGTTGGAAGAGAAAATTTCTCTCTCTGTTAATGTCTCTTTGTTTTATGTCACCTCTCAGTGACCTGAAGATCATTTAACACTGAGATGTGCAGGTATAGAAAAACCCTTAGAAAAAGAAAGTTGAATCCAATAAGATGGGAAACTGATTCCACAGGCACTGCCCCCCTGAGTGGTGAAAGGAAAATTAAGAAACTGGTTGGTTCCTGAGATGTCATGTGGAAGAGCTAGTGGGTGGAGAAAACTGCTTATACAGTCAGACTCAGCAGGAAGTGGCCATCTTCTGGCTGGAGCATGTATCCTGAAGGGACTCCTATCAGCGCTTGGTTTCAATCCATCATGGAGGCCAATAGAGTAGGAAGCTAAGTAATTCTCTACCTCTTTCCTACATTTTCCTCATTTTGCTATTACTACTTTGATGTAGTAAAGTTATTAAATCAACAAGCAGCCTGATAATTTAATTTTAACTATTACATATGTCAGTCTATATATCACCTTGGGGAGGGGGAAGGAAGGAAGGGAGATAATCTGAATCCTAAAATGTCAGAGAATAATTGTCAAAAATTGTTTCTACATGTAACTGAAATAATTAATTGATTAAAAAAAAAACCAACTCTGAGGTACTACCTCATACCTATCAGATTGACTAACATGACAGAAAAAGTAAATTACAAATCTTAAAGGGGATGTGGGAAAATTGGGCGTTGCAAACAGGTCCAACCTTTCTGGAGAAGAATTTGGAATTATGCCCAAATGACTGTCAAACTATGCATACCCAGCAACACCACTACTAGGTCTGTATTTTGTAAAGAACAAAGAAAAAGAAAAAGGGCCCAATTGTGAGAAAATATCTATAACCGCTCTTCTTGTATTGGCAAAAAATTGAAAATTGAGAGAATGCCTATCAGTTGGGGAATGGCTGAACAAGTTATAGTATATGATTGTAATGGAATATTATTGTAGTATAAGAAATGAGAATCAGGACTTCCGGTCAAGATGGCGACGTAGAAGCTGAGTTCAGACCTCAAAAACCCTTGCTTACTGATTGCAAACTGAGTGCTCCTAGGACATCGAAATTCAACCTGAACAACAGGACAGACCCGGGGAACCCTCCTCCTGGACCTGGATCAAAAGGTATGGACCCCCAAAAGCCAAAACCCTAGATCACTCAGATATAAGGGGCAGGCAGAAGGAAGGTGCCAGGACCCATCCCCCCCAACCCAGAGTGCTGAGCACACGGCAGCAGCGGGAACCTCATGGCCGGTAAAAGGGCCTCAGGGTTGGCTATTCTGAAGGCTATTCTGAAAGCAACCAGAGCCAGTCTCTAGGGTGCCCAACACAGATGGCAGGGAAACATAGAGAGAAGGGGGAAGCCTGTAACCCCCTGGCTGGGTCCTTCCATCTGAGTATCAAGGGAGGTTCCAGCTTTAGGGCACCAGCTGAACCCAATGCCATCAGGAGCCCTCAGAGCTACTGAAAGGTCAGAAACCTCAGGAGCAGCAAAGGGGTTACTCTGAAGAGTGAAAGTAACCTGGGCCAGTCTCTGGGCATTCAACACAGACAGTAGAGGAGGAGGGTTTTTTTTTTGTTTGTTTGTTTGTTTGTTTTTTTGGTTCGGGGATCATTCTGCCCACACCACCTGAACTTAATCCCATCAGGAGCCCTCAGAATCCAGGGAGGCCAGGACCCCTCCCCACTTAGAGAGCAGGGTCTTTTGAAAGAACAGGGTGGGCAAACAGGTTGCTCCAAAGGGCATTCCTTGAAAGAAACCTGGGCCAGTCTCTGGGTATTCAAAACAGATTGTGGAGGAGGAGGTTTTTTACTTCAGGGCTCATTCGGTCAAAACCAGCTGAACCTAATCCCATCAGGAGCCCTCAGAGCCCAGGGACTCCATGACCCCTCCCCCCTTAGAGAGCAGGGTCTTCTGAAAAAACAGAAACCTAGAGGTGGAGTCAAGATGGCAGCCTAGAAGGAGCATAGACCTGGCAGCCTGGCCAGAGCTTTGGAGATCCTCCATATTTGCTCCAGCTGTCCAGGAAGTTTAAAACTCAGAGTAAACCCAGCCCAACTAAGCTGAACTCAATCCCATCAAAAGTCTCCAGAAAGCAGAGAATCCCAGGCTCCACACCCATCCTCATTGACTGCTGGACTTTAAGCCAATCAAAAGCCTCCAGAGGACAGGAAAGTTCAAACCTCCAACAACTCTCCCCCAGAGACTACACCAAGAGATTTTCTGTTAAAGCTCCAAGAGGGGAGATTGATAGAAGTTTCCAAAACACAAAGAAAATGAGAGGAACAAGAGCACAGACAAATACGGGGAGTAAAGAAGGGGTGAATTTGAGCAAACAACAGAAAAAGAAGAAAGAAACTACAATTGACAGCTACTAGCTGTCAGCTACAGCAAATGGAACAGGGCGGAGAGATCAGCAAACAATAAACCAGAAATCCCAGCAAATTGGATACAGGCTGTGGAAGAACTCAGAACACAACTAAGAGAGGCTGAAGACAATTGGGAAAAGAACTTAAAAATTAAGATAAGTCATCTGGAAACAGAAGCACTTGAACTAAAACAAGAAAATAGTGTCTTGAAAGCCAAAATCAACCAGCTGGAAAATGAGGCAAAGGAGATGAAAGATGAGGCAAGGGAGAAGAAAGACGAGGTAAAGAGGATGAAAGATGATCTTCAAAGAAAATCAGACCAGAAGGAAAAAGACAACCAAAAAGCCAGAGATGAAATCCAATCTTTAAGAACCAGAATAAAACAACTAGAATCAAATGATCTCACAAGGCAGCAGGACACTATAAAACAAAACAAACAGAATGAAAAAATTGAGGAAAATGTGAAGCATCTCATTCACAAAATGAACAATTTAGAAAATCATTCAAGAAGAGACAATTTAAGAATAATTGGACTACCAGAAGACCACGACAAAAGAAAAAGCCTGAACATAATACTAGAAGAAATTATCCAGGAAAACTGTCCCGAGATCCTAAAACAAGAGGGGAAAGTGGGTATTGAAAGAATCCACAGATCACCCCCTGTATTTAATCCTCAACTGACAACACCAAGAAATATTATAGCCAAATTCAAAAAAAATCAGATGAAAGAACAGGTATTACAAGCTCCCAAGAAGAAACCATTCAGATACCATGGAAACACGGTGAGGTTAACACAGGATCTGGCTGCATCCACACTGAAGGACTGAAAGGCATGGAATACTATATTCTGGAAAGCAAGGGAACTAGGTCTACAACCAAGAATAAAATACCCATCAAAACTGACTATATTCTTACAGGGGAAAGTATGGTCATTCAACACAACAGAAGAGTTCCAAGCATTCATAAATAAAAGACCAGACCAAAACAGAAAATTTGAAGTCCAACCACAGAACTCAAGAGAATCATCAAAAGGTAATTAAAAAAGAGGGGAAACAACAACAACAAATTTTTAAGAGACTCAATAAGTTAAAATGATATGTATCCCTATAAGAAAAGAGGTCATTGGCAACTCTTAAAAACTGTTGCTATCACCTGAGCAGCTAGAAGAATTACACTTAGAGGGAACAGTGACAAACTGTATAGGATGAAAGGACAAGACATAAATAGGTATATAGATATATGCATGCATAAATACATATACATGTGTATGCATATATATATAAAGATATATATATATATATACATGACTAAATCTAAAAAAGAAAAGAGGTTATGACCAAAAGAAATGCAAAAAGAAACAAATGGGGGTAAATTTATATGTCACAAAGAAGCTCATGGCTGGAGGGGGGAGAACATTGATACACTGGAAGGGTAAAGTGGTTGGAGATAGGAAATATTCAACTCTTACGTACTTTGAAACTGACCCAAAGAGGGAAGAACAAACCAATCCATTGGGGAAAGAGAATAGATTTGCGCCCTATAGGGGAGTAGAAGGGTAAAAAAACGGACTGGTGGGGAGGGAAGCAGTACAAGGGAGGGAGGGGGGGGGAATTTTAAAAAGACTACAGGGGAAAATAAGGGAGGGAATAAGAAGGGAGGGGGATAGAAAGGGAAGTAAAATAAGGGAGGGACTGGGGGTGGGGGGCTGACTATAAACAAACATAGAAGGAAATAGTGAAAGAAGAAAAGGCAGGACCAGGAGTAGAAATCAAAATGCTGGGAAATACACAGCTAGTAATCACAACTCTGAATGTGAATGGAATGAACTCACTAATAAAACACAAGCGAATAGCAGAGTGGATTAGAATCCAAAACCCTACCATATGCTGTCTGCAAGAAACACACATGAGGAAGGTAGACACTCATAGGGTGAAAGTAAGAGGATGGAGCTAAACCTATTAGGCATCAAATGATAAAAAGAAGGCAGGAGTAGCAATCATGATATCAGACAAAGCCAAAGTAAAAATAAATCTAGTTAAAAGAGATGGGGGGGGGGGCAGCTGGGTAGCTCAGTGGATTGAGAGCTAGCCCTAGAGACGGGAGGTCCTAGGTTCAAATCTGGCCTCAGACACTTCCCAGCTGTGTGACCCTGGGCAAGTCACTTGACCCCCATTGCCTAGCCCTTACCACTCTTCTGCCTTGGAGCCAATACACAGTATTGACTCCAAGACGGGGAAGGTAAGGGTTTAAAAAAAAAAAGAGATAGGGAAGGTAATTACATCCTGATAAAAGGCAGTATAGACAACGAGGAAATATCTGAAGTCAATATGTATGCACCAAATGGCAGAGCATCCAAATTTTTAAAGGAGAAACTAGAGGAGCTCAAGGATGAAATAGATAGAAAAACTATACTAGTGGGAGATCTGAACCTTCCCCTATCCGAACTAGATAAATCAAATTAAAAAATAAATAAGAAAGAGGTGAGAGAAGCAAATGAAATCTTAGAAAAAATTAGAGTTAGTAGACACATGGAGAAAAATAAATAGGGACAAAAAGGAATACACCTTCTTTTCAGCAGCACATGGTACATTCATAAAAATTGACCATGTACTAGGGCACAAAATCATTGCAAACAAGTATAAAAGGGCAGAAATAATAAATGCAACCTTCTCAGACCACCGTGCAATAAAAATAATAATTAGTAAGGGTACATGGATAGATAAATCAAAAATTAATTGGAAATTAAACAATATGATTCTCCAAAACCAGCTAGTTAAAGAACAAATCGCAGAAGCAATTAATAACTTCATTGAAGAAAATGACAATGGTGAAAAATCCTTTCAAAACCTGTGGAATGCAGCCAAAGCAGTACTCAGGGGGAAATTTATATCCTTGAGTTCACATATAAACAAATTAAGAAGGGCAGAGGTCAATGAATTGGGAATGCAAATTAAAAAACTAGAAAGTGAACAAATTAAAAATCCTCAGATGAAGACTAAATTAGAGATCCTAAAAATCAAAGGAGAAATTAATAAAATTGAAAATCAAAGAACTATTGATTTAATAAATAAGACTAGAAGCTGATACTTTGAAAAAACAAATAAAATTGACTAAGTACTAGTCAATCTAATTAAAAAAAGGAAAGAAAAAACCAAATTGACAGTATCCAAGATGAAAAGGGAGACCTCACCTCTAATGAAGAGGAAATCAAGGCAATCATTAAAAACTACTATGCCCAATTATATGGCAAAAAATATGGCAATCTAAGTGATATGGATGAATACTTACAAAAATATAAATTGCCTAGACTAAAAGAAGAAGAAATAAATTACCTAAATTACCCCATATCAGAAAAAGAAATTGAACAAGCCATCAATGAACTCCCTAAGAAAAAGTCCCCAGGTCCAGATGGATTCACAAATGAATTCTATCAAACATTCAAAGAATAGTTAACCCCAATACTATACAAACTATTTGACAGAATAAGCCAAGAAGGGGTTCTACCAAATTCTTTTTACGACACAAACATGGTACTGATCCCAAAGCCAGGCAGGTTAAAAACAGAGAAAGAAAACTATAGGCCATTCTCCCTTATGAATATAGATGCAAAAATCTTAAATAGGATACTAGCAAAAAGACTCCAGCAAGTCATCACAAGGATTATCCACTACGATCAGGTAGGATTCATTCCAGGAATGCAAGGATGGTTCAATATTAGGAAAACCATCCACATAATTGACCATATAAACAAGCAAACCAACAAAAATCACATGATTATTTCAAAAGATGCAGAAAAAGCCTTTGACAAAATACAACACCCATACCTATTGAAAACACTAGAAAGTATAGGAATAGAAGGGCCTTTCCTAAAAATAATAAACAGTATATACCTAAAACCATCAGCAAACGTCATCTGCAATGGGGAAAAACTCAAAGCCTTCCCAATAAGATCAGGAGTCAAACAAGGATGCCCATTATCACCTTTATTATTTAATATTGTACTAGAAACACTAGCAGTAGCAATTAGAGAAGAAAAAGAAATTGAAGGTATTAAAATTGGCAATGAGAAGACCAAGCTGTCACTCTTTGCAGATGATATGATGATTTACTTAAGGAATCCCAGGGAATCAACCAAAAAGCTAATTGAAATAATCAACAACTTTAGCAAAGTTGCAGAATACAAAATAAACCCACATAAGTCATCAGCATTTCTATATATTTCCAATAAAGCTCAACAGCAAGAACTAGAAAGAGAAATCCCATTCAAAATCACCTTAGACAAAATAAAATACTTAGGAATCTATCTGCTGAGACAAACACAGGAACTATATGAACACAACTACAAAACACTCTCCACACAATTAAAACTACATCTAAACAATTGGAAAAACATTGATTGCTCATCGGTGGGAAGAGCTAACATAATAAAAATTACTGTCCTACCCAAACTTATCTATCTATTTAGTGCCATGCCCATTGAACTACCAAAAAACTATTTTACTGAATTAGAGAAAACCATAACAAAGTTCATTGGGAAGAATAAAGGATCAAGGATATCCAGGGAAATAATGAAAAAAAATACAAAGGAAGGTGGCCTTGCAGTCCCAGATCTCAAACTATATTACAAAGCAGCGGTCATCAAAACAATTTAGTACTGGCTAAGAGACAGAAAGGAGGATCAGTGGAATAGACTTGGGGTAAATGACCTCAGTAAAACAGTCTTTGACAAACTCAAAGACCCCAGCTTTTAGGACAAAAATCCAGTATTTGATAAAAACTGCTGGGAAAATTGGAAGACAGTGTGGGAAAGATTAGGTTTGGATCAACACCTCACACCCTACACCAAGATAAACTCAGAATGGACGAATGACTTGAATATAAAGAAGGAAACTATTTAAGTAAATTAGGTGAACACAGAATAGTATACATGTCAGACCTTTGGGAAGGGAAAGATTTTAAAACCAAGCAACACTTAGAGTCACAAAATGCAAAATAAATAATTTTGACTACATCAAATTAAAAAGGTTTTGTACAAACAAAACCAATGTAACTAAAATTAGAAAGAAAGCAACAAATTGGGAAACAATCTTCATACCAAAAACCTCTGACAAAGGTCTAATTACTCAAATCTATAAAGAGCTAAACCAGTTGTACAAAAAGTCAAGCCATTCTCCAATTGAAAAATGGACAAGGGACATGAATAGGCAATTTTCAGTTAAAGAAATCAAGACTATTAATAAGCACATGGAAAAAGTGTCCTAGATCTCTTATAATCAGAGAGATGCAAATCAAAACAACTTTGAGGTATCACCTCACACCTAGCAGATTGTTCAACATGACAGCAAAGGAAAGGGAAAGTAATGAATGCTGGAGGGGATGTGGCAAAGTAGGGACATTAATGCATTGCTGGTGGAGTTGTGAATTGATCCAACCATTCTGGAGGGCAATTTGGAACTATGCCCAAAGGGCATTAAAAGACTGTCTGCCCTTTGATCCAGCCAGAGCACTGCTGGGTTTATACCCCAAAGAGTTAATAAGGAAAAAGACTTGTACAAGAATATTCATAGCTGTGCTCTTTGTGGTGGCAATAAATTGGAAAATGAGGCAATGCCCTTCAATTGGAGAATGGCTGAACAAATTGTGGTATATGTTGGTGATGGAATACTATTGTGCTAAAAGGAATAATAAAGTGGAGGAATTCCATGGAGACTGGAACAACCTCCAGGAAGTGATGCAGAGTGAGAGGAGCAGAACCAGGAGAACATTGTACACAGAGACTAACACACTGTGGTACAAGAGAACGTAATGGACTTCTCCAGTAATGGCTTTACAATGTCCCTGAACAACCTGCAGCAATCTACGAGAAAAAGAAAAAAAACTATCCTCAAGCAGAGGACAAACTGCGGGAGTAAAAACAGCGAGGAAAAGCAACTGCTTGACTACAGAGGTTGAGGGAACATGATCGAGGGGAGATGCTAAATGAGCGCCCTAATGCAATTACCAACAACAAGGAAATGGGTTCGGAGGAAGGACAGGTGTGATACCCAGACGAATTGCACATCGGCTAGGGAAGGGGTGGGTGGGGGGCGTTTAGGGAGGAGGAAAAGAAAATTATCTGTTTCCAATGGACAATGTATGAAAATGACCAAATAAAATAATGTTTTAAAAAAATAAAAGAAATGAGAATCAAGATGGTTTCAGAAAATTTTGGGAAGACTTACATGAAGTGATGCAGACTGAATAAGCATAACCAGAATAATGTACAAAGTAATAGCAATGATTAATTATGATTGATTAACTATTTTGATTAATTCAATGATCCAAGATAATTCCAAAGGACTTATAATTTAAAATGCTGTCAGCCTTCAGAGAAAGAACTGATAGAATCTGAGTGCAGATTGAAGCATTGTGTAATAATTAAAATTGGATGCCAAATGTAATAGTTAAAAATTTGGTTTGACAAAAATAATAATGATTAAAAAAAGTTTGTGGTCACTATATAAAATTAACTTCTAAGTAAAAATGTTGTTAGTAACTCTTAATAATTTAATTTAATATATAGTAAAAGGAGGGAAATATGTGAGGAAAGTAGAAAATATTTCCTAGCCTACCACCTATCTGAAGAAATTCAGCTTGCTCCCCAAAAAAGTTCCAATCTCCACATGGAAGTCCAGTAGCCTCTTCACCAAGGGTCTCTCTCTTCCTTCAGCTCAAGTCATAATACTGAATCTATGGAGCACATAATGCTTCTTCAGCCCAACTCACCCATACCAAATGTATCTTCATAAAGTGCCTCACAGAATGAATCACAGAAAAATCCTCCTCTTCAGCTGAATTCCTTCTAAAAATGCCTCCCCAGAAGTTCTTGGACTGCCTTTTTATAAGCAGTTTCTCCATGTCACTTCCTCTCTCTCTCCCACTTCACAGGAACCAATCACAGCCTCCCAGTTTGCCTGGCACTTGGGAGCAAGCTTAATTTCTTCAGATAGGAGCTCTAGGGTGGTAGACTAGGAAATATTTTCTACTTCCCTCATGCATTTCCCTCCTTTTACTATATTTTTTTAAGTTAAATTATTAAGAGCTACTAACAACATTTTTTATTTAAGAAGTAAATTTTATATGAAGTGACCACAAACTTCTTTTTAATCATTATTATTTTTGTCAAACCAAATTTTTAACTATTACATTTGGCATCCAATTTTAATTATTACAATTATTTTTTCATTTTCTTGCCTTTTTTCCTGCAATATGGCTAATATAGAAAGATTTTACATATATAATTGATAACATATTTCTTGCTTTCTCAATTAGCAGGGGGAGAGGCAGGAGGGAAAGAGAGTTTGGAATTCAAAACTTTTTAAATAAATGTTTAAAATAATTAATAAAATTCATCTCCAAACAAGTCATTAACCTAGTTCAGACATCTACAATAACTTCTTAATTGGCCCCCCTACCTCAATTCTCTCCCTACTACAATTCATCTAATGTAATTAACAAAACATAGATCTGACTATGTTACCCTTTCATATTCCATAAATTCCCATTACTCCCTATTGCCTTGAAGATCAAATATAAATTTCTGGCATTAAAAGTTCTTCATACCTACCTTTTTCACTTTATCATGTTTTACTCCCCCTCTATGTATGCCATAATCAGGCCATACTGGCCCTATTTCTATTTCTCAAATATAACATTCCCACCTCTGTTCATTTCTATTGACTCTGCCCAGTGCACTGAATGCCCTTACATCTGCCTCTTATCACCTTCACTTCTTGAAATCCCTTATTTCCTTAAAGACTTAGTACAAATATCATGAGGCCTTTAATGGACCACCTATCTACCAGTCCTAAGTATATCTACTTGCCAGATTCACTGTTAGAATCTAAACTTGAAGGCAAGGGCTGTTTTGCTTTTGCCTTTGTATCCCAGGAGTTAGCACAGTGCCTGGCACATAATAGGTGTTTAATAAATGTTTGTTGACTACTTGATTAATTGATTTGTTACTCTAGCAGCATGCTAGAGCTCAGTCTTCATGTAAATTAATTAGAAGAACTTGTGATTGTTGCCATTCACTTAACACCTTTGTTTTTAACCATCACAGGTACCAGGTACATAGTCTTGAAAAGTCTGTGGCAATGGAAACTCTCCCCAGTGCCCTTAATGCAGATGAGAAATCTCCAGAGTCAAAAGATTTATTGCCCAGTCAGACAGCCAGCTCTCTCTGCATTAGCTCCCGGAGTGAATCAGTCTGGACAGCTGGAAGCAAGAACAACTGGGAAATCTTCCGCAAGCCCATCATCATCATGTCTACAGGTGGGGCTATCTTCCTCTTTGGTGTTGTCATCACCTGCTTGTCATACACTTTGAATTTGCCTCAAAATTCAACTGTCCATTTTGGTTATCAGATGAGTGGGCCAGCCTTCCTTTCCTTGGGACTCATGCTTCTGGTGTGTGGACTGGTCTGGGTACCCATAATTAAAAAAAAACTGAAGCAGCGACAAAAATCAATTTTCTTTCAGAGTCTCAAATCATTTTTCCTGAATCGCTGATGGCACTTCATCTTCACTATGGTTTAGGGAATGTAATCTAATGATCAACATCCAATGAAGAGACGGGTAAAGAAAATTGTATCAATCAAAGACTTTTCTTACTTTTATGGGGAAAAAAGAATCTTCGTTCCTTCACAGGACTCCCAATTTGGAACCACACCGATCCAGAAGCTGAATTTTGATGGGTTATGCTCCAACCAAGTATCATCTATATAGTCTTTCTATTATCACTGATGTTTGAAATACTATATCAATATCAGCAAGCACCACCCCTTATCACCTTCAACTACTGCCCCTTTTGTGTGCTTCATCTCAATAACCTTCTCCTTTGTGAGCCAAAAGCTAAGACATACTGAACTCCAAGAAGCTCCTTTTTACATACTAGAATGGCAGAGAAGGTGAGATATAACTCACATCTGGGTCTTTGAACTTGGACTTCTGGATGGAGGAAGGGACTAGGCAGCATATCTTACAGACTTGGGTTTGATATTTACCCCATACACACATCAAATTCCTTGAAGAATTGAGAAACTGAGTTGCTTCCAGTAGACCAGACTGGACTTGTTACTAGTGACATTTTCAAACATTCCAAAGATTATAAGGTGGGAGGGAGAATAAGTCTGTGTGTGTGTGTGTGTGTGTGTGTGTGTATAAAATCATGAAATAAGTAGGCCATCACATAAGAACACAGAAAATTTAGTTAAGTGAAATACTGATCTCACAGTATTGGTGCTGTAATCACCAGTTCATTCTTGACTACTTGATCTTTCTTCTCTCTCCCCTCTGCTTTCAATGAGCAACCGAGGAGTTATTCTTTGATCTACCAACAAATGTATAATGCCACCCCAAACCATTTTCAAAATAAAACAATATCCCAGACCTGAACTGGGTATCTGTGATATCATTTTTTCATTGCACCTGTGTCTAACGTAAAGCACCAAATGATGAAGCACCATATAAGAAGAGCCTTTTCATTTATCAAAAGCAGTAACCCACCTCCTAAAGTTTGATCGATAGTTGCATCTATTTGAGCCAAGAAATTCTCAGCCAGAAGGGACCTAGATGTTATTTGTGGCAACTCTGGTTCAGAAATCAGGGAAGCTAAGCCCTCCACTGTATTAAATGTACATCTTTCTGGCACCGCACCCTTCCTCTAAAAAGTCCTATTAATCTATGTCTGCCTCTCATGATTAATTCTCCAAGTACCTTATACCCGCCTCTTCCCAGGGACTCAGGATGAGGACCCCAGAGTGTTGATGAAGGGACTGGAGATTTGTTTCTTCAATTTCTTTATAGAGATTTAATGTTAGTGTATTGTCCCATGTTTATTCTCTACCTTCCTCAACACAGAGCCATGGGAAAGAGTCATCCCCAAGTGCATGGACTTCTCTCCTGACTTCTAAGCAGGTTTGATAGGCAGAAGGCCAAGGTCAACCTGTGAGTGTGAGGTCTGTCTTCTATTTTATTGCCATTGGTCCCCTCTGAGAGTTTTTCCTCTCCTGAGAGAGGTGATTAGGTAGGGCAAGAGATATCCATGGAAATACAGAGTGTCAGAGCTAAGTCAACCCCCTAATTTTAAAGATGAGGAAACTGAGAATGGGAAAAGGCAGGTGAATGGACCATGATCACAAAACAAATGATTCTTCCCTAGCAAGTTTGACAACAGTTAGCTCTACTAGGTTTTGTCCATACCTGAGCTCTGTCAAAATATGATTTCATTTATCTTTGAGAATTTCTGCCTATACCCTAAGCCATTCCTCTTTCACTAGTTTCAACAGACCAGAATGGTATAGAATAAGCACTTAAGTTATTTAGAGGATCTAAGTTCAAAATCTGGCTCTGCCTCCTTATAAGACTTTAGGCTAAATACTTAACCTATATGGACTTTAGTTTCTTTTTCTGTAAAATGAAGGTATTGGATTGCTTAAGCCCCTTTCAGTTCATATGATTCCCTACTGTTTCTTTAGTGTATTTGCAGCATCAAATGCAAAGGCACTGTTTGCATTTGCAAATACAAATGCCTGCTTCACTATAGGTTGTCCAAAGGAGAAAGGGATGGGAAAGAATTCCATGCTGTAGCAGAAGGGTTGCTCTCCTCTGTGTCATTGGCAAGCTTCTGCTGATAATCTGAGATCTAGTCATCTTATTGAAGGGAAAGTATCCTTCACAGGGTCTAGTATAACTTTTATTTAAGTATATATTAGTATAAATCATTTTCTCTGAACAATTTGATTTACAGGTGTCCCAAGGCCTCCTGCTGTCCAGTCATCCATTCCTTAGCCTCAAAATTGTACCCTCACCTCATGTGAGGACAAAGGCCAAACAGCATGTGCCTCAAGCTATAGGGACAGTGGGTTCACTCCATGGTAGAACAGCCTACTGACTGAGGCCTACTGACTGCTGGCCAAGGATCTCAACATATTGAATGATGAACAGTGAATAACTGGAATAATAAGAAGCAACTCAATTACAATGTCACATTTAAAAAAGAAAATAAATTCACTTGCAAATCACATTTCTACTATGAAAGAAAGAAGTTGGGATTAGCATCAGTGGTCTACTCTGTGTTATATCAGCTTCTATAAATGTACTGTTGCTATGTTTGGGGAAAATTGATTTTAACTATGTCTTGTCCAAATCTGGATAACAACAAGCTATGTGATAAGAGTTTGCTGTATTTCCATTTCATTGTATTAATAGTCCTCCTGACCTCTACCAAATTCTTTTTTCAGAAATGTCATCTTCTTTTCCTCACCTTTCCTCTTCAAGTCAACTCAGATCTTCTCCACCATCTTTACCCTTTCAACCCTAGAATGTGTTTGCAGAGAGCAGAGCCTGTATGAATCTAGTGAACAGATTCAAAGGTTTCTCTGTGGGGAAATCATCTGGTCCCCTACATGATACAAGAATCCCTTCACAGATTTCCCTATTGTGTCAGTTACTCTGTATAAGGAAACACTCTAACTCTCAAGGCAACTGAGGCCATTGTAAAATAATTCTGATTGTTAGAAAGTTCTACTGAGCTAAACTCTATCACTTTAAAACTTCTACCCACTGATTCTGGTTTTGCCCTTAAGAACTGAACAAGAATAAATATAATTCCTTTGTGGGTCTGACTATCTCCTTCTGAAGAAGGAGAAGCTACTTCATATCTGAAGCTATCTCCTTCTAACTCCTTGTTATCACTGAAAGAAAAACAGAGTTAACCTCTGACCAGCATTGGAGGAGCAAAAGGAGGAGAACTAGGAAAATATTGTGGTGGACTACAAAGACTTGACTATAAAGTGACCTAGATTTGATACTGTAATAAAAAGATACTCTTGAGATATTTCTAGTTGCAATAAAGGAGATACTAGGCGATAGAGAGATATTACCAGAGGGTGCCTATTGATCACTACTAAATGGCTTATAAATCTATATTAGATGGCTTATGGATCAAGATTTTGTCTACCCTCCTCCCTCAAAATGTCACCTGTTTTTCCACTCACTCCCTCCTGCCTCCCTTCCCCTCCCCCCTCTTAGTCAGCCACCTTCAAAGTAACTCAAAGGTGAACTGTGAGGTTTAGAGAAGATACTCTTTCTCTCTTTCTCAAGTAAGGAGGTTTATTGGGGAAGATAGGACAAGGAAGAAGATGAGGTAAGAGGGTTGGGGTTTCCCTAATCTATATAAGGAGTTAGGAGGGTATTGGTAAAATGGCAGTTCTGTCACCACTGTGACACAAAGTCTATCAGGGAGCTATGAAGACAATTATTTTCTTCTTTCTTCTTTTCCAAACAGCCAGATAATCTCAACTTGATTAATTCAAGTTCAGAGACACAACTAGCTCTTCAGGTTGAGCTGCCACCCTCAGCCACTCAAAAAACTTCTTCCCTCCTCTCTTAGAAACCAAGAGAGTCCTTCAGTTCAGCTGTGGGGATAGCCTCCAACTGTCTTTTCCCTGGAACATTCCAAATGGAATTCTACCTTTTTGATTGGCAGATGATGTCCTTTGCTTTGTGTTGCATGCTTGGCTTGCCTTGCAGATTCTCTTTTACAATATCTGGTTCTTCTATTAAGCAAACTGTGTAATCTTTGGTAGATCACTTAAAATCTGAACTTCACCTGTCTCATCTCGAAAATGAACATAATAGGTGGGCCTTACTATAATTAGAAAGGGCAATGTTTTGAGGCCCTTATGCCTTCAGACCTAATATTTTTAAAGTCTAATTTTGGAATCATTCCTTTAATAATAAAATTATTGTCCCTGAGTAAAATGAAAATCTCTTCCAATAGAGCCAATAGATGAAAGTATTATCAATAATTTATACTTTATTTTGAATGTTTACTTATTTTTTCCAAAAAAGAATGCTCTGAGAGTTGACTTTGAGAAGGCTAAAAAGAGGGTTCAGAGCAAGAAGACACTGTGAAAGGAAAAACAGGCCACAGTATGAGGCCTAGAGCAACATGAGAACAAAAACATGCCCAAAGGTTAAAAGTGGCCTAACTAGTAAAGATAGAATGAGAAGATGCTCTTTGACAGTTTTTCTCTCATTGATTAAGGTCCCTCAGCCCTGTACATTTAGAGCTTCAGAAATAACCCTACTACTACCATTCAAGAGCAAGAATCTAATATTTCTTTTTTAAGATGGGAAAATCAATCAATTCATTAATCAACAAATATTTATCAAACATTTTCAATATATACTTCCTTAATTTACTCTGTGGTTTTCTTATCACAGAGGAAAATAAGAATTAGGGATGACATTATTATTAGAGTTGAGTTTAGGGTTAGGTGGTATCAATATCATCAAGCAATTATTAAGTACCAAGCATTTTACTAAATGATGACATTTTTTTTTAGTTCACATTCAAATGAATTAGACAGTATCCATTTCAGCATCTGTCTATAAATGAGTTGGGGTTATGTGTATAGGACCATATAGACAGCTGAATGGCATAGTAGATAGAAGAACACTTGGTCTAGAGTCAGGAAGATCGGACTTCAAATTTGGCCTCAGATACTTAACTAATTATGTGATTTTAGGCAAATCACTTAAGCCTGTTTGCCTCAGTTTCCTTATCTGTAAAATGAGCTGGAGAAGGAAATGAGCAAATACTTCAAATTGCCAAGAAAACTCCAAATGGAATTACAAAAAAATCATTCACAACTGAAAAACAACTGAACAACAAGTATAGGATCATGGAATTCTTAAAACTGGGAAGAATCTATATAATTCTTTTCTTTTTTTTCAATGAACACCTACTAAAAGACTACTGTGCACACTGTAAAAATTAAATTATATTTCTAATAATAAAATACTATATTTTTGAGGTTTATTAAGGATTATTAGAAATCAAGGATACAAAATAAAAACCATGTGCCCATGGCTGATTAGTCTATTCAAAATCCCTGTGCTTAGCTTACTTTGCTACATCATTGCAATGGAATGGAAGAGAAGAAGGCGTGGGAGGCATTACTGCAAGTTAAATACCAATTGTGATCTTGCCAACATGGAGACTCAGGTAGGATTATAGGGAATTCTGGGAAATACCAAGGACTTCTGGGGATTGAAGTCTAGGGTTCAAAATCTCCATTTTTTACAACACATATAACATTTTGATAAGGGGGAAGCTGGGTAGCTAAATGGATTGAGAGCCAGGTCTAGAGACGGGAAGTCCTAGGTTCAAGTCTGACCTCAGACACTTCCCAGCTGTGTAAGCCTGGGCAAGTCACTTAACCCCCATTGCCTAGCCCTTACCAATCTTCTGCCTTATACTGGTTCCAAGACAGAAGGTAAGGGTTTTAGAAAAAAAAGTTTGGATAAAATATATTATTTCCCTCATTGAGTTCATAGTATGATGAAAACACAAAACTACATTCTATTATGTATAAATGCAAAAATTAAAACATTTACTTATTAGTGCTTATTCTGTGCCCAGAAGGAGCTGATATGAACTGAAATAAACAATTACAAAATGAAGGCACAGCACTAGCAATTGAAAACACCAACACTGGTCCCCTGTAGGAGTTGAATTGAACCTGGAAAATGCATTTTTTAAGGTGGAAAAAAAGAGAGTACATTTTAGGCATGGAAAATGGGACATAAATTGTCATGCAGATAGTTTATGGTGACAGAGTTCATGAAGAGCAAATGTAAACTGTCCTGGAAATGTAAACAGGAGCTAAATTGTGAAGGACTTTAAAGGCCAGAGAAATTTATGTTGTATCCTAGAGGTAATTTGGAGCTCTTGTAACTTCTTGAGCAGAGAAATAACATAGTTACATTCGTACTTTTAAGAATATCAATTAGTCAGTTGTGTGGATAAAAGAAGCTAAAAACAAGATCAAATAAAATATTCCTGCAGTCTAGGAAAGGGTTGATAAGGGCCTAAACTTGCACAGATCTAAAAGGGATATTAAAGACCATCTAGTCCAATATCCTCATTTTAGAGATGAAAAAAACCAGAGAGGTAAAGTAATTTTAAGGTTACATGGTGGCAAACCCCAAACTCCAAGCCCAAAATATTTTTTATTGAATCATACTACCATCCGGATCATAGGAGATCATTATATATCTGATGTAGAAATATCTTTCTAGGACAAGGCCCATTCTTTATTAGTATGAGCTATCTCCTGCCCAGGCTTAAGAACAAGCTTCAGGCCAGTCCAGCTCAGTAAAAGCTGTGTTGCTCTAACAGAAAATTCTTTCCAACACTGTGATCATCACTGGATTTCACGCCTCTGTCATCTGAGCCCACTGGGCTGTGGTGGCTACATCCCAAAATAACTAGAAGGTTGGAAATGCAGCTGGGAAGAGGAGAGATCACATGTAACTCCCTACTTTGGGACTCAGAAAGGCACCAGCTCTTGGAAGCAGATAGAGAAAGGTTCACAAAGGGTTCGGCACAAAGAGGAGATTACCCTAAATTCCTTGGAAAACTGTCCAAGAGAAAAAGGTGAAATAACAGGGCAGGCGTCCAAGTTGTTACACCATACCAATGTCAGTGATCTCAGGACCAACTGACAGTCAATTGTGAGCAACAATATCAAGGTATATTTAATAAATGGAAAAACTAAACAAATAAATAGTAAGCTTTTATGCCTGTATTTTTAATATTGGGAGATATAACAAGAGGTGTTAACAATTCACTACAAAGTAATATGTTTCTAATGTTTAATAACCTCTACTGTCTCCTTCCAATCCATCTTACACATAGCTATGAAATTGATTCCTAAAACACTGATTTGCACACATCAGTTCCATATTTACCAATCCAAAAGCCTTCAGTAGTTCCCCATTACCTCAAGGACAATGTCATAGAATCAAATATCTTAGAGTTGAAACAGACTTCAAAAGATCAACTGGTCTAGTTCCATCTTCAAGTGGACAATATATTATTAGCCTAATTTTTCAGATAAGATAACCAAGGCCCAGGTATCAAGGTGGCACAGTGAATAAAATGCTGGACCTGGAGTCAGGAAGACTCATCTTCTTGAGTTCAACTCTGGCCTCAGACACTTACTGGCTATATAATCCTGGGCAAGTCATGTAATAGATGCTAATATAGGGCGTATATTTGATTGTATATTAGATGACTAATGGATTAAGGTTTGCCTACCCTCCTCCCTGTTTTCCTCCCTCTCTTTAGAAGCCTTTCAGTTTCCCCTTCCCCTTTTCCTTCAGCCTTCTTCTAAGTCACTCAAGGTGAACTATGATGCTTTAGAGAAAATACTCTTTTCTTTAACTCAAGTAAGAGTTTATTGGGGAAGACAGGAAAGGATGGAGAATAAGGTAAGAGGGGTAGGATTTCCCTATTCTCTAAAATGAGAGTTAGGAGGTTATTGGGGAAATAGCAATTCTTTCACAAGTGTGAAACAAAGTCAGTCAGAGAGATAGGGGGACAACTGTCTGTCTTCTTTCTTCTTCTAATCAGCCAGATCAGTCACAGAGATACAAATAGGTTCTTCTTTCCTTCACCTCAGCCAGCCAGCCCCATCACTACCAGAAGCCAGAAGCCAAAAGCCCAGTTCAGCCCAGTTCAGCCATTGGTTTAGCTCCAACTGCTTACTGCTTTCCCGGTAACATTCCTAAAGGAATGTTCATTTTGACTGACAGATGATGTCCTTTGCATGTATGCATGTTCTCTTTTTTACAGTCACTTAACTTTGTTTACCTTGATTTCCTCATCTGTCAAATGAATGGAAAAGGAAATTGAAATTGCAAACTACTCTAGTATCTTTGACAAAAGAGGATGTCAGAATTCGCTCATAGAGGGATTGTGGAAGAGGCATGAAGAGAGAAAGGTTTTGAAAGACAAGACAAGATGCAAGAGACTAATCTGGAGACATGTTTTGTCAATCAAGACTAAGATTCTAAAATGGAATGTTCCCAGGAGGAGCGGCAGTTGAGCTGATGAGGGGGAGGGGCTGAAAATGACTCTCTCTGGCAGTTGAGGCTGGCTGAAGACCCTGGTTGTGCTGGCTTGTTTTGGGGGGCTTTCTGATCAAGGGGAGACCCCTGTGCTCTCTGAGATTTTGACTTAGGGGGGAAGGAAGAAGCCAAAGGTTTCAAGAAGTTTTGGGAGGTGGGGGAGGCAAGGGAGCAGAGGGTTGGAAAAGGGAGGGAATGAGGGAGGAAGGAGGTTAGGAAGTAGATTGATCCATCAGCCATCACTAGGGATCAATAGAAAACCCCAGAATAAACCCCAGAGCAGTCCTCTATGTACCAGCATCCCTGTGTGCCACTATCCCTGTGTGGCAGCATTCTCCTGTACTAGCAGTGTCTCTCTTCTATCAACATTGTAACTAGGAGGTCCTCAGGGTGTGTTCCCCTCTAGCAGCTCTCTTTAGTCACAGCCAGAGAGTAGAGCAGTCATTGCAACCAGAAACAGTTTCCCTCAGTTTACAATATTCTATTTCAATTGGCATCCCAAGTCATAAGCCAGAGGACAGCAGTCAGTTCAAGAAGAAACAGTTTCCCTCAGTTTACCTTTCTCTATTTCAAGCAGTAATAGTTTCCCTCAATTTACCACTTCTATTTCAGGATAACCTCTGCCTCTGAACTACCTACCTCATCCAGGTGTTCCTTTTGCTTGCTCCCTTTCTCAGAGATGTAGACTTACTCTGCTAGGACTGCCTTTAATCTCAGTAACCATAGAAAATATCAAAGCAGTTGCAGAAAATAATTTCATAGAATAGATACTGCTAACCTTCATTCATATCCCTTTTTTCTGTTCTGGTGTTCCTTTAATACTAATTCCCTGCCATTCAAGGCAAAAAAAAAATCTCTTCTTGACACCCCTCTCCCTTCTGCCTGTGAAAAATCAATGCTACCATTGCTTCTGGAAAGGATACGTCAAACAAGTAACTTGTGAATCTACTTATCATTCTCTTCACAACTTACTTGTAAGGTACTTCTTTACAAATCCTCTCAAAGAACTCAATTTGCACTGGTATATTAAAGACAATTGTCATTGGTCCTCCTGAAGACCCTCTGGATAGTATAGTTGAAAAAGTATCCGACATCAAAGGGACATGTATTTGAATCATTAGTAAATGACATTGATATGATTATAAAAGTCTATTTCTTTTTCTTTGCTTTTCTTTAAGATGAGC
The DNA here is from genome assembly GCF_027887165.1 of Monodelphis domestica. Classification (NCBI taxonomy): domain Eukaryota; kingdom Metazoa; phylum Chordata; class Mammalia; order Didelphimorphia; family Didelphidae; genus Monodelphis; species Monodelphis domestica. Next base: position 243,327,526 of record NC_077228.1, on the reverse strand, counting down.
ATTTAATGCTAATGCTTGATGCCTTGTTATAGGGTTATTATGAAGAAAAAGCTATATAAGGGTAATCTTAACAAATTCCACTAGATAGCTATGCCAGTTGAGAGATATAGGGTAGATATAAATAGACTGAAGCTTATTAGCAACAATGGCTTATTTGAGTGGGGGAGGGAGAGGCAAGTAAAAATTTGGAGGTGAGCTGGTCATGTAAAAAGAGAGGAAGGAAATAAGTAGATAGGCATTAGTAGCCTTTGTGTTGAAAGACTTAACAAGAGACCTCCAGCATTTAGGTGGACCCCCTCATCTGTAAGAGGATATAAAGTACAGTTGCACAAGGTGAAAATGCATAAATGGGATATGTTCTGTACTATATGAGTAAATATTTGCATCAGTGAGATCATATATCTCATGAAGTAATGAAGCATGTGGAACCAGAAGCAGCCTCAGTAATCATCCTCCTTGTTTTCATTTCAACCATGAAGAAATTGAGACCAGGATAGAAAGTGACTTACCTAGGAATAGCCAGATCTGCAGCCCTGACTCACAATTCAGTGGTAGTATTTTTGTATATTTTTTTTACTAGCTTATCTTACCTCCCTGTATTTTCAGAAGCACCACCACACATCAGAACTCTTTTTCTCATTAGGAAAAGTAATTATGAAAACAGCTACCATTCCTTCCTTATTCCCCTGCTAAGGAGCAATCTTTCCTCTTGAATTACCTCAGGATATAGCATCAGGGCAGCAAAAGTGATGAAAAGGAGATAATATTTATACTTTATCTAGGGCAGCAAAGTTGAGAGTAATATGTAGTAGTGTGTCAGAGAAAATTTAATCCTGTCAGTATCTGAAGGTGGGAAGAAGGAATGGAGTTTGTCTTACTAACTCAGGACCCTTTGAAGTTTTCCTTAGGTAGTCCAGATATACTAAGGATTTGCAGAGAAAGAACATACCAAGTTTTGGGATGAAATACTATCACTAAGGAAATAAAAGAATTTCTCCCCTCCTTGATATATATGTACCTACATGCATATGAGTATGCTAATTATTAAAATTAGGTATGGTAGGCAATGAAGGATGCCAAATGAACCCAGGGTTAAAGGAATAGGCTACAGACTTTGGTGGTCTAGGGATTTGAAAGCAATGACAGAGAACCTAGTGTTTCAACCTTTAGTGTTTGCCTGGGGCTTAGGCACAATCTGGTCTAGCAGCAGGCTTATAAATGAATAGCCCAAACGAAGAATGAGTTATGCCCCCAGCTATACCTGAGGTTGATGAACAACAGGGAGAAAAATGGAGATAATGATAGATTCCAAATTCTGAATATACTGTCCCATGTAATTTATGTGACATCACAATGACTAAGTTTGCCTCCTTCCTTCTCTTAGCCCATACTTTCCCACACTTAGCCCATACTGAGTGTCAAACTCAATTGTATGGCCTCTTTTCCTCTTGCACTTCAAACAAAATGAAAAGGTATTAAGGAATCTGCAGGGTTTGTTTTTTTTTTCCTAACAAGCAATGGGGAAATTGGGTTTTCACAAAAAGAGATGGAGGCAGAGAAACAATAGTGGAATATGGGTCACAGGTCAACATGATAAGCAATCTGGATATTTTCCAGAGTCTCCTCAAGGGCACCTCCATGTTACCTGAACTTGCCATTCTGAGTTCAGTTTACACATAGAACCCCAAAGTCTATGAAAATTCTTGCCCTGGAGTCCTTTACTACTTTGCCTAGTTTCAGGGTGGTTGTTTTAGGCAAATCATGAACTGAGCTCCTCAGTATCGTATTCTATCATTCAACATGGCAAGACACACCAATCCAATAGCAAAATCATGTTATTGGGACTAAAAGAAGAGAGAACACATCAAATTTTTAGATGTTATAGTAGCATTAAGGGAATAAAGAAAAGAGCCTCTCTCCTCACTAATACATAGGAAACTATGTGCACATAAATGTTAATAATTAAAATTAGGTATGGTAAGCAAGCAGGAGAGACAATTAGGGAATGTAAAGATAGAGCCATTTTTTTTTCTTATACATAAATGGCTATACCATTCTATAACTTCTCATACAATATTTTTGAATGAAACCTCCTGGGGAAAATTTACCATTCCATTCAATTAGTTTCTCATCTTCATTCTCATTCTGAGAATGTAGTCTCATCCTCTCTCTCAAACAAAAGCACATTTCCCAGCTACTACTCCCTTATTTATGTGTGTGTCCCTTTCCCTCATTGCTTTTCTATTGTATTCCCTAGTTTTATCTCAGTGCTTGATAAATACTTAATCAATGCTTTTAATTCATTCATTCATCTAACCCAGAGACTACCTGCTAAGAGATAGGGTTACATGAAATTATGAAGAATAAAACAAGCAGAACCAAGAGAACATTTCTGTATATAGAGCAACAAATATTATTTGAAGAACATGTGTATTAACTGATAAATACAAATAAGCAAAAGATAATTTTAAATATGCATATCTTTTCTTTTTCAAATGATGAATTCTCTAGGGTGGGGAAAGGAAGAAGGGAAGGAGATATATTGAAAAAAAGGAGAGAGGGAAATGAGAATGAGAAGACTGCACTGCCAAAAAAGAAATCTCTATTTCATTACTGAGACAATTGCTTCTAACTGCTGTAAAGGGGTTTGGGGGTGGAGAACAGAGAAGAAAGTAGGAAGATTCTATAGGTCTGTGAACTTGGATGGGGGCAGGGAGTGGGAGAAATTACATTTTTATTTTCACTAACCTCTTCCTGAAATTTAATATTTCCTTCAAAAATTTAGAAACATTATTCTGAAAAAGGTTTTTACTATAGGCTTCATCACTCTGCCAATAGGTTAAGCACACACACACATGAGGTTAAGGATCCATTATCTAGGCAGGAAGAAAAGGAAACACTTCTGTGCTTCTTTCTGTGTTTCAAGAATAATTTCCTGGGGGAAGCTGGGTGGCTCAGTGGATTAAGAGTCAAGCCTAGAGAAAGGAGGTTCTTGGTTCAAATATGCCTTCAGACATTTCCTAGCTGTGTGACCCTAGGCAAGTCACTTAACCCCCATTGCCTAGCCCTTACCACTCTTCTGCCTTGGAGTCAATAAACAGTATTCATTCTAAGATGGAAGGTAAGGGTTTAAAAAAAATTTTTTAAAGAATAATTTCATGTCACATTGATTTATCCATAGTTTTCTTCAGCTGGCTATTTGGTATTTTGTACAACAGTGCTCACAATAAAAACTTACCAATGAAAATATTTGTAGCTTATGCATTATTTGGGACAGTTAAGTGAACAGAATGCTGAGTCTAAAGTCAGAAAGTCTTGAGTTCAAATGAGGCTTCAGATTCTTACTAGCTGTGTGAACCTGGGAAAGTTATTTAATCCTGTGTGCCTAAATTTCCTTATCTGTATAATGAACTGAAGAAATAAATAGCAAACCACTCTAATATCTTTGCCAAGAAAATCCTAAATACAGTTACAAAGAGATGGAAATTACTGAAATTACTGTCCAGCAACAACATTCACCATTTCCCATTTCATAGAATGAGGAGTTAGGTAAATTATTTGAAGAACTACACAAAATCTTCCAAATTAAGTCAAAATATACATTGATTTTTATTTTGCTATGGCCAAAGAATTTATCACCATATTGCTAGACTACTAGCAATATTTTCCTCTGTAGGTAACTAGGTACATCAAAAACCAACATCCATAGACTACATGTTTACTTGCACAATTGACAAAAGGATGTATAAGATACAAAGTTATAAGATTCTTGTTATTTGTAGCCTACATAAAAACATTTGATTTAGTTTAGCAAATCACCACCTTATATATGTCAATTAAAAGTCCCTGAAATTTATAGCAACAAAATTAACTTCATTCAAGGATACTCTGATCATTAATAATTTGCAAGGAATAAAATGGCCAAACATACTGTATGCCTAACATGAGTATTAAACACAATTGTGGAGGAGATCCAGGTCAGAGTTCAAATTAAGAAAAGATTTCATATTTTTAGGGGGGGTCTTTTTGATGCTCTTGTTGGTGAATGACACTGTACTTATTACAGTAAGACTTTTGACATTGCAGAGTCTCTTGAATTTGGTATATTAGAACTCAGATGAAATTGATTTAACTATTCATACAGGAAAAACCAAGTGTGTTAAAATTGTCTATTGTTCTAACTCTACTATACTATATAGTTACATGGGCAAATCATAGAGCTTGTCTATTAGATATATTGGACAAACACAGAAAATAGAAAAGAAGTTAGACCCATGAGGAAGAGATTGCTTTTGAGAAATTATAAAGCTGTTTTAACAACCCCAAACTTCTCCCTGAAACAAATGCCCTTTTTTGAATGCCAATATTCTATCAGGGTAATATGGCTAAAAATCATAGAACACAGTCGAGCCATCGAGTTTCTGAGCCACCCATTGAAAGAGTACTTCCAATCTAATTTCTGTTTTCTATTCTCATTTCAGGTGGTGATTGCACTCTTTTTGCCATTACCCAATCTTTGAAGAGTACTGTAAAGATAATTTTAGGGTTGTGACCTAAACTAAATTAATTCCGGTCACCAGGAGATATCCCAAATAAAATACCCAAGTCAGCTGGAAATTTATGGTGATTTAAATTAATATAGAGGAAAGAAATTAAGGAGAATGGAGAGGGAAAAGGTGTAGGATTTTTCCCACCTGGCCTGTGCCAGGGGGAGTTCAAATTAATGGCTTTAAGAGGATAGTGTTGGAAGGTAAAGGAGAAAGGAATCAGCCTAAACTCCAAGAGGGCTCAGCTAAGATGCCTGAACCTGAACTAGCCATCCTCCTAAATACTTAATCCTTCAGTATGGGTGTCTAATCAGGAATGTATATTCCTGATTTTGTTAGACTAAGTAGAGTGCAGTAATTTAAAGTTCACAGTAGTTCTTTGCCTGGTCCATAAGTCCTAGTACTCAACCAATACATTCCTTCTATTTTACCAAGGAAAGTCTATTGCCTTTGCCTTTGAGACAAGCAAGAAAAATTTACTTCTTTTTACCAACTAGTCATTTGGTGCCTGAGACTTTCTGATATTGGAGGCATTTATCCATGACCAGTTTGATAAAATGATATTCCTAAAATAGGGTTCTGATCTGGTCAATCATAAATAAATTCTGAGATATCCTGTCACTTCTTCGATAACATATATACTCCTCTATTGGACTTTTAAAGTCCTTCAAAAAAAATGGTTCTCAGGCAGAGTCAAGATAGCGGCATAGAGGCAGCAAAAGTTCAGACCTCTGAATACCCTTCCTTATCATTTACAAACTAAATGCTTCTAGGGGACAGAAAATCAAACCTAACAATAAGACAGAGCCAAGGAACCTTCCTGCTGGACTCAATTCAAAAGGTAAGCCTTCTGGCCCCAAAGCCAGAATTCAAGAACACTTGGGTTTAAGGGTAAGGAAGAAGGAAGGTCCCAGGAACCTTACCCCTCACCTAGAGCTCTAAGCCTCCAGTGGCAGGGGGAACCTCTGGGCAGGCAAAAGCACTGGTCTGGAGGGTGTACCTTGTGAGCAGGGCAGTGCCAGGCTCAGAGCATCAAACACAGGAGGTGCGGAAGGAGCTGGAGAAGGAGCACAGACAGGGCAGCCTGGTCACCATGGCAGAGGCCCTCCATATAGATCCAGGAGGTTTTGTACTCAGAACACATCCAGCCCAACCCAGCTGAACTTAATCCAATCAAAAGTCTTCAGAGGACAGGGAAGCTCAAGTTCCAATACCCCTCCCTGACAGACTGCACTGAGAGATCTCCTGACAACGCTCCAAGAGGGGAGACTGACAGAAAACTCCAAAGCCAAAAAAATGAGAGGAGCAAGAGCACAGACAACTACGGGGAGCAAAGAAAGAGTAAATATGACCAAACAACAGAAAAAGAAAAATGAAATTACAATCTACAGCTTCTATATAGGCAATGAAAAAAGAGCAAACAGAACAGAGGAGAAGGGATCATCAAGCATTAAAACAGAAATCCCAGTGAATTGGATACAGGCTTTGGAAGAAATCAAAATGCAATTCAAAACACAATTATGAGAGGCTAAAGACAATTGGGAAAAGAACTTAAAAACTAAGATGGCATCTGGAAACAGAAAATAGAGACTTGAAAGCCAAAATCAACCAGCCTGAAAATGAGGCAAAAAAGATGAAATATAAGGCAAAGAAGATGAAAGATGAGGCAAAGGAGATGAGTGATGAGGTAAAGAGAATGAAAGATGACCTCCAAAGAAAATAAGACCAGAAGGAGAAGGATGACCAAAAATCCAAGGATGAAGTCCAGTTTTTAAGAACCAGAATACAACAACTAGAATTAAGTGACCTCACAAGGCAGCAGGACACTATAAAACAAAACCAAAAGAATGAAAAAATTGAGGAAAATATGAAGCATCCCATTCACAAAACAGAAGATTTAGAAAATCTTTTTAGGAGAGACAGTTTAAGAATCATTGGTCTACCAGAAGACCATGACAAAAGAAAAAGGCTGGACATAATACTACAGGAAATTATGCAAGAAAATTGTCCCAATATTCTAGAACTAGAGGGAAAAGTGAAGATTGAAAGAATCCATAGATCACCTCCTGTACTTAATCCCCAACTGACAACAGCAAGGAATACTGTAGCAAAATTCAAGAACTATCAGACCTAAGAAAAAATATTACAAGCTGCCTAGAAGAAGACATTCAGATACCATGGAACCACAGTGAGGTTAACACAGGATCTGGCTGCATCTACACTGAAGGACCAAAAGGCATGGGATATGATATTCCGGAAAGCAAGGGAACTAGATATACAACCAGGAATCAACTACCCAGCAAAACTGACTATATTCTTACAGGGGAAACTATGGTCATTCAACAAAATAGAAGAATTCCAAGCATTTGTAAAGAAAAGACCAGACATGAACAGAAAATTTGATGCCCAAGCACAGAACTCAAGAGAATCATCAAAAGGTAATTTAAAAAAAGGGGGGAAAGGAAAACAAGACAAAACAAAATAAAAAAACTTTTTTAAGAGACCCAATAAGTTAAAATGATGTGTATCCCTGTAAGAAAAGAAGTAATTGGTAACTCTTAAAAATTGTTATTATTACCTAGGCTGCTAGAAGAATTACACTTAGAGGGAACAGTGACAAATTGTATAGGATGAAAGGACAAGACATAAATATAAATTTGCATATATGTATGAATAAATACATATACGTTTGTGTGTATATATGTATACATATATACATATATATACAAAAAGAGCTAAAAAAGGTTAATAATAAAAGAAATGAGAAAAGAAACAAATGGGGGTAAATTTATATGTCACAAAGGAGCTCATGTTGGGGGGAAGAACATCAATACACTGGAAGGGTAAAGAGGTTGGGGATAGGAAATACTCAAATCTTACGTGCATTGAAATTGATCCAAAGAGGGAAGAACAATTCAATCCATTGGGGCAGAGAATAGATTTGCACTCTATAGGGGAGTAGAAGGGTAACAAATGGACTGGTGGGGAGGTAAGCAGTACAAGGGAGGGAGAGGGTGGGGAAGTAGTTTTAAAAAGACTGCAAAGAAAATGGGGGGGGGAATATGAAGGGAGGCGAATAGAAAGGGAAGTAAAATAAGGGTGGAAACTAGGGGGATTGATTAACAGCAAACATTGGTGTAGAAGGAAATAGTGAAAAAAGAAAAGGCAGCACTAGGAATAGAAATCAAAATGCTGGGAAGTACACAGATGGTAATCAAAACTCTGAATGTGAATGGATTGAACTCACCCATAAAATGCAAGCAAATAGCAGAGTGGATAAGAATCCAAAACCCTACCATAGGCTGTCTACAAGAAACACACATGAGAAAGGTAGATACCCATAGAAAGTAAGAGGATGGAGCCAAATCTATTGAGCATCAACTGATAAAAAGAAGACACAAGTCACAAGCATGATATCTGACAAAGCCAAAGTAAAAAATAGATCTAGTTAAAAGATATAGGGAAGGTAATTGCATCCTGATAAAAGGCAGATATAGACAATAAAGAAATATCTGTACTCAACATGTATACACCAAATGGTATAGCATCCAAATTTCTAAAGGATAAACTAGTAGAGCTCAAGCATCAAATAGATAGAAAAACTCAAGAAATAATTAAGAAAGAGATAAGAGAAGTAAATGAAATCTTAGACAAATTAGAGTTAGTAGACATGTGGAGGAAAAAAATAGGGACAAAAAGGAATACACCTTCTTTTCAGCAGGACATCATACATTCACAAAAATTGACCATGTATTAGGGAATAAAAACATTGCAAACAAGTGCAAAAGAGCACAAATAATGAATTAACCTGATCAGAGCACAATGCAATGAAAATAATAAAGGGTACATGGATAAATAAATCAAAAATTAATTGGAAATTAAACAATAAGATTTTCCAAACCTGGTTAGTGAAAGAACAAATCATAGAAACAATAATTTCATTGAAGAAAATGACAATGATAAGACATCCTTTCAAAACCTATGGGATACAGCCAAAGTAGTACTCAGGGGGAAATTTATATCCTTGAGTTCATATATTAATAAACTAGAAAGGGCAGAAGTCAATGAATTGGGAATGCAAATTAAAAAACTAGAAAGTGAACAAACTAAAAATCCTCAGATGAAGACTAAATTAGAGATTCTAAAAATCAAAGGAGAAAATAATAAAATTGAAATCAAAGAACTATTGATTTAATAAATAAAACTAGAAGCTGGTACTTTGAAAAAAACAAATGAAATAGACAGCGTACTGGTCAGTCTAATTACGAAAAGGAAAGAAGAATACCAAATTGATAGTATCCAAGATGAAAAGGGAGACCTCACCTCTAATGTAGAGGAAATCAAGGCAATCATTAAAAACTACTGTGCCCAACCATATGGCAACAAATATGTCAATCTAGGTGATATGGATGAATATTTACAAAAAATATAAATTTCCTAGACTAACAGAGGAAGAAATAGATTACCTAAACAACCCCATATGAGAAAAAGAAATTGAACAAAATCAAAGAACTCCCTAAGAGAAAATTCTCAGGTCCAGATGGATTCACAAATGAATTCTGTCAAACATTCAAAGAACAACGAATCCCAATATTAAACAAACAATTTGACAGAATAAGCAAAGAAGGAGTTCTACCAAATTCATTTTATGACATAAATATGGTACTGATCCCAAAGCCAGACAGGTCAGAAACAGAGAAAGAAAACTATAGATCAATCTCCTTAATGAATATAGATGCAAAAAATCTGAAATAGGATACTAGCAAAAAGACTCCAGCAAGTCATCATGAGGGTTATTCACTATGACCAGGTAGGATTTATACCAGGAATGCAAGTATGGTTCAATGTTAGGAAAATCATCCACACAATTGACCATATTAACAAGCAAACTGACAAAAATCACATGATTATCTCAATAGATGCAGAAAAAGCCTTTGATAAAATACAACACCCATTCCTGTTGAAAACACTAGAAAGTATTGGAATAGAAGGGCCTTCCCTAAAAATAATAAACAGTGTATATTTAAAACCATCAGCAAACATCATCTGCAATGGGTATAAACTAGAAGCCTTCCCAATAAGATCAGGAGTCAAACAAGGATGCCCATTATCACCTCTATTATTTAACAATCTACTAGAAACACTAGGAGTAGCAATTAGAGAAGAAAAAGAAATTGAAGGTATTAAAATAGACAACGAGGAGACCAAGCTATCACTCTTTGCAGATGATATGATGGTCTACTTAAAGAATCCTAGAGAATAAACCAAAAAGCTAGTCAAAATAATCAACAACTTTAGCAAAGTTGCAGGATACAAAATAAACCCACATAATTCATCAGCATTTCTATATATCTCCAACCCATCTCAGCAGCAAGAATTAGAAAGAGAAGTTCCATTTAAAATACTTAGGAATCTATCTGCCAAGACAAACACAGGAACTATATGAACATAATTACAAAACACTCTCCACACAATTAAAACTAGATCTAAACAATTGGAAAAACATTGATTGCTCATGGGTAGGACGAGCTAACATAATAAAAATGACAATCCTACCCAAATTAATTTACTTATTTAGTGCCATACCCATTGAACTACAAAAAACTTTTTTACTGAATTAGAAAAAAAAAACATAAGAAACTCATTTGGAAGAACAGAAGATCAAGGATATCCAGGGAAATCATGAAAAAAAAAATGCAAAAGTAAGAGGACTTAAAGTCCCAGATTTCAAAGTATACTATAAAGCAGTGGTCATCAAAACAATTTGGTACTGGCTAAGAGACAGAAAGAAGGATCAGTGGAATAGACTTGGGGTAAGAGATCTCAGCAAGACAGTCTATGATAAGCCCAAAGATCCAAGTTTTGGGGACCAAAACCCACTATTTGATTAAAAAAAAAACTTCTGGGAAAATTAGAAGACAGTATGGGAGAGATTAGGTTTGGATCAACATCTCACACCCTACATCAAGATAAACTCAGAATGGGTGAATGACCTGAATATCAAGAAGGAAATTATAAGCAAATTAGGTGAACCCAGAATAGTATACTTGTCACATATTTGGGAAAGGAAAGACTTTAAAACCAAGAAAGAGCTAGAAAAAATCACAAATATGTAAAATCAATAATTTTGATTACATAAAATTAAAAAGTTTTTGTACAAACAAAACTAATGCATCCAAAATTAGAAGGGAAGTAACAAATTGGGAAACAATCTTCATTACAAAAATGTCTGACAAACGTCTAATTACTCAAATTTATAAAGAACTAAACCAGTTGTACAAAAAAAAAAAAAAATCAAGCCATTCTTCAAATGATAAATGGGCAAGGGACATGAATAGGCAATTTTCAGTTAAAGAAATCAAAACTATTAATAAACACATGAAAAACTGTTCTAAATCTCTTATAATCAGAGAGATGCATATCAAAACAACTCTGAGGTATCACCTCACACCTAGCAGACTGGATAACATTACAGCAAAGGAAAGTAATGAATGTTCGAGGGGATGTGTCAAAGTTGGGACATTAATGTATTGCTGGTGGAGTTGTGAATTGATCCATCCATTCTGGAGGGCAATCTGGAACTATGCCCAAAGGCACTAAAAGACTGTCTGCCCTTTGATCTAGACATAGCACTGCTGGGTCTGTACCCCAAAGAGATAATAAGGAAAAAGACATGTAAAAAATATTCATAGCTGCGCTCTGTGTGGTAGCAAAAAAAATTGAAAAATGAGGGGATGCCTTTCAACTGGGGAATGGCTGAACAAATTGTGGTATCTGTTGGTTACGGAATACTATTGTGCTCAAAGGAATAATCAAGTGGAGGAATTTCATGGGAACTGGAACAATCTCTAGGAAGTGATGCAGAGTGAGAAGAGAACATTGTACACAGAGACTGATACACTGTGGTACAATCAAATGTGATGGACTTCTCCATTAGTGGCAATGCAGTGATCCTGAACAACTTGGAGGAATCTACGAGATAAACCACTATCCACATTTAGAGGAAAAACTGTGGGAGTAGAAACACTGAAGAAAAACAACTGCTTGAATACATGGGTCAAGGGGATATGGTTGGGGATGTAGACTCTGAATGAACATCCTAGAGCAAACATTAACAACATGGAAATGGGTTCTGATCAAGGACACAAGTAACACCCAATGAAATTGCATGGCACCTCCAGGAAGGTGGGTGGAAGGGAGGGAGGGAAATAATGTGATTATTGTAACCAAGGAATAATGTTTTAAATTTAATTAATTAATTAATTCAAATAAAAAAAAAGAAATATTATTCTCAACCAAAACAATGGTTCTCACTTATCCTTTTAAGTTTGATTTTACATTACTCTCCTTCATATCCTGGACAGTTCTGATGAACGTCTTCTTGCCATTTTTCACACATAATATTCTCTCTCCCATCTCTGTGCCTTTCCACAGTCTGTTCCCCATGCCTGAAAGATACTCCTTCCTCACTTCCATTTCTTAAAAACTCTAGTTTAACATCAAAGCTCAGGTCATAAGCTTCTTGGCTTCCCAAACTAAATCTGAAAGAAGTCTCAGAGACTAGACAGTGTTATTTTGATATCTCCTCTAAAAGAATGGAAACTTCCTGAGAGTGGATGCTATTTCATTAATGTCTTTGTATCCCTAGACCATGATAAGGTGCTGCACTAAAGTTTAACTGTGATGTGAAGGTGATTCTAGTTTCTTGGAGGCTATGGCAGTAGAATGGAAATTCTGGAAATATTTTGAAGCACAACCCCAGTAACAGATTGATTTTATTTTGGGAGGACCAACAAACTAATTATAGACTCTAGAGTTTGGCTACAAAATGGTAGACTTTTTTTGGCTAAAAAAACTATGAAAAAAGAAAAATTTTAAATATCCTTCAGTTTTATATATCTTGTATGTCCTCCTTCCCTTTCTACAGTAATTTGGCAGACTAATGAGAAACAAGGCAGATGATACCAAGAATCATAAGGTTTTAGGCCATCAGCAATCTTTTGCCATTGGAACTTTAAATATTAGTTCTGTTTTCAATGACTAATAAGTAGCTTTGTGGAGCTGAATCATATTAATTTTTCTTAATAGCAAAGAAGGAAATACCTATAACAAATGTGGAGAGCAAAATAGTTCATCACCAAAGTGATAGAGAAGATCACATAAGATAAAAGAAAATTTCTGATTATATAAAATTGAAAAGATGAGTAAAAAACAAAATTAATGGAGTTGAAATTATTAAGGAAGCAAGAAAAAAATCTATGCAGCAGTCTCAGATAAAAGTATGATATTTAAGAAATAAAAGATTCATTCAAGTATATTAGCCAAAGAGCCATTCATTAATTAATAAATCATTAAAGGACCTGAACAGGTAGTTCTCAAAGAAAAAAATGTGAAAAAATGTTCTAAATTATGTATATTTAAAAGAAATGCAAATTTTAAATTTATTAGAGGAGAGAGGCATTTATTGTCTGCTAAGTGCTTTATAAATCTCATTTGATTCTCCACACAACCCTATATTATTAATTAATTATTCTTCTCATTTGATTGTTGAGGAAATTGAGGTAAACAGAAATTAAATGACTTTCCTACTTATGCAGTTAATAAGTGTCTGGGACTATATTTGAACTTAGATCTTCCTGATTCAAGGCCCAGTGCTCTGTGCCTGCTAACAACCTACAAAAAATAGTGCTATTATTATCCCTATTTCATACATAAGTAAACTGAGGTAGACAGAGGTTGTGACTTGTCCAAGTTCATACAGCTAGTAAGTGAATCTTACAGAATTTGAACTCAAGTCTATTATACTACAATCAATCTAGTAAGCCATCTAGCTGTCTCTGACATCAAACTAACAAAGGCAACAAAAAAAGACAGTAATTGGAAGGACTGTGTGAAAGTAGTCACACTAAAATACTGTTAGTTGAATTGTAAATTAATCTAATCATTCTGGATAGCATTTTGGAACTATACCCCCAAAAAATCATTAAACTATTGCATATTCTATAATTAAAGCCTATATCCCAGAAAGATCAAAGAAAGAGAAAAAAAAAGTAGTCCTATGAATAGAAATGTTTATAGTAGTTCTTCTTACCTTGACTAATAACTACAAACTAGTATCCACAAATTGTGAAAGTGCTGAAATTATGGGATACTATTTTTCTATAAGAAATAATGAAAGACATTTCAGATCAACAGGGAAATTTGCAGGAAATGAAACAGAGAAAAAGGAGTATGACTACTGTAGACTACTACATCAGGATACTTAATTATATTCATGGTCTGTTCTAGGCTTCTAAATTGATTAAATCTATCACTGAACTGGTCAAGTAACAAGTCTAAAATATGCAAGGGTTCCAATTCATTTTGTACAGCTGCACTGGCCTTCTCAAAATACTTTGTTACTCTAGGGAAATACTTATACGTTTTAGTTTCTACATCTTGCTTGAAAATTTTAAGTTTATTCTTTTGTTTTTTTTAACCTTTACCTTCCATCTTGTCACAAGGCAGAAGAGTGGTAAGGACTAGGCAATGGGGGTTAAGTAACTTGCCCAGGGTCACACAGCTAGGAAGTGTTTGAGGCCAGATTTGAACCCAGGACCTCCTGGCTCTAGGCCTGCCTCTCAATCCACTGAGCCACCAAGCTGCCCCCATTAAGTTTATTCTTTATGGAAGTGTCATAGCAGAACACGCTTCTCTTTTCTCCTGTTCTGATCTCAATTATATGGCTTTTTCCAGCTCCAAGATTTCATTTATGCGTTTCCTTCCCCCATTTGAATCTAAGCTCCTAAAGAGTAGGAACTGTCTTTTTACTTGTATTTGTAATTCTATTGCTTAGCATAATGCCTGTCACATATTAAGAAGCATAATAAAACCTTTATCATTAAAAACAAAAACAAAAAAAGAAAATTTTAAATTTACTTTCAAAGGCTTTTTATGTATCCAAACATAACATCAATATTTTTGCTAAAATGTTGTAACTTTAAGTTCAGTTCATTAATATGAACAGAGAGATCTGTAAAAAAACATCAGGGTGTTGACCCACTTAGCATCACTGAGCTGAGGAAAGTTTCCCAGATCCTTATGCTCAAGAAATACCTTTATTTCTTCAAAGCACTATACAAAGTGCTCAAGAACTTTGTCTCAGCTCAGCCATCTTACATTATTGTACTTTAGCAGTCCACTGTAGGTGGAATCAACCTCCAGTAAAAGTGCAGAAAATTCTCACTTGTGAAGGGGCAAGCAGCTATTAAATTAACTTTTTTATAACAACTGACATTAAGTCATTAAGTTGGTGGATCCTACCTTGGCACATAAAGCCTCCTGATGGATAATACAATGAAAAGGCCAAATCAGATGTCCAATAGCTTCTATAAACAATTTGACAAATCCAACTCTTTTCACCACTATGTTTGGTATCCCATCTGTCATCACTGACACAACTTTAGACATATCAGCAATGCTTAGATCAGGGAATGTTTGTATAACCTTACATACTTCACTTCCTGATGTACTTGTTGGCACTGATACTAATTTGATCAACTCTTCTCTCATTGTGAGACCATCAAAATGTTGACCAATAATGGCCAACTGAGTATGTGATGTGACATCAGTTGTTTCACCAAGAAAGACTAAAAAATATTTATAATTACTTATGTCTCTCTTGTTCAGTCTCATTATTTAGTCTTTTATGATATTTCTGCTGAGTGGTAACTCGGATATTCTCTTCATAATTGCATCTTTATTCTGCATATTGTGAAATAGAATTGGTGCACATCTTAGGAGAGTTGCTTTAATAAATTCTCCCTCACTGAGTGCTTTTCCATGCTGAGTTATAGAGTGAGCAGTGCTCAAACTTGCAGATGTTAAATTTGTAAAGCCTTTTACAAATTTAAGGATGGAATTAGATTGTCTCTTTTAAAGTTGTAGCTGCCTGGAAATGTATACCTTCCTGTCATCCTCTTTTTTTTTTCAAGAGCTAGGAATCATTAGTTTCAAAATGTCTATTTATATTCCATGTTCTGCTTACTACCATTTCAGTATGTAAAATGATCTGCCATTTTTTCTATAATTCCATATATCTCGGTCCATGTCTCTTGAAAGGGTTGGCTACTGCTACTACCACTTCCTTTACTTAACTTTGGTTTTTATTTTTTTGGGTTCTCCATCATGGGAGCAATGACAGAAGATAGAATTATATATAGCCTGTTAGCCCTGCAGGCAACTAGGGGTTAACTAGCCTAATTGACCACAAGATGGCACATGTAACTGTCTTTTAGGAAAGGACAGGGTTAATAAGTAGAAATAGGGGGTTAATAAAGATGCACAACAGTAATAATGATGAAATGGAGTTTGTCCTATACTGCAAGATGGCTTTCCTTATGTAAATTAAGATGGCTGCCACTATTTCTAATGGTGGGAAACAGAACCCATAGCACAGGCCCTTGCCTCTCCCAGCCTCCTCCTCACTTATCTCAGTAATGATGGTCAATTAGAAATCCACAACAACCCAGAACAGTAAATTGGATGATGGTTATGGTTATATGGTTGTTGGTAATGGTGATCACAAGACCCCCCAGAGATGTGTCCCCCATGGCATTCCACTGCTCCCTGCTCCGCCAGCCAGAAGTGAGGTCAAAGATCCCCTAACAGCCTACCCAGAAGTCCCAGAAGTAGACACTCTGTGCCGGAGTTCTGTTGTTTTGGCCTACAGAGATCCAACACAGAGTGTCTATATTACACTACAGCAAATGTTTTATCCTCACCTTCTGCACCTGGCCATGCAGGAGCCAAGGATGAAACATCCTTCTCAGCATGCTGCCCCATATTTCTCTGTATGCAGCCACGTGTCATTGAAAATGGCTATGTGTGTCAGTGCTGACACACGTGTTATAGGTTTGCCATCAAATATGCTTGAACCACACTCTTATCTAAACTTGTTCAAAGAGGAAATAATACATATATATGAATTTAGCTATGTATAGAAATCTAACTTACCTAACAAGGAAGCAGGCAAAGAAGGGGGATAAGAGAAAGGGGATAAGAGGAAAGGGAGATAATAATGGGGAGAAAGTATAGATAAAGGAGGCAGTGGCCAGAAGGAAAATAAACTTTTAAGGAGGGACTATGTAAAAAAAGATTCAAAGAAGGATAAAGATATGAAGAATGAATCAAACTTTCTTTGTCTACCAATCAGCAATTTTTAAGTTAATCAATCAAAAACTTAACACTAAGTAAGAGTGTTGCAAGTCACTTGCTAAAGTGGGACAACTCCAGAGGCCATGGCCCTGCCCCTGGGCAGTGGTAGGCAAATCTAAAGACTGCATTTGGTTCCTGTAAAGTGGAAGAAGGGAGAGGAAGTGATGTGAAAAAAGGGCAATAAAAAATCCTGAATTTCCTGTCCAAGGCACTTTGGACTTTGGACTTCGAACTTCAGCTTCACTTTGAGCTGGGACTTTGGCTCATGCACTGCTTCTTGGAGGAATTCTCCTGGATCTTCTCCTTTGGACTTTGGTGTTAGAGGACTTTGCCTTGGGTGGGTGAGTAGCTGGTCTTCCTTTCCTGACTTCTGGAGAGATTGGTTCTAGAGAGGCCTTCCATTCCTGACTTCTGGAGAGATTGGTAGAATTTTGCTGAAGACACCACCAAACTTCTGGTTGAGAATTACCAGAAAATCCATATGGGGACAAGGAACATGGTGAAGCCCTGCCAGGACTGAGCCTCACACCGGAGCAGTGCTTAGTGTGAATCTTAAAATTTCTCAGACTTGTGGATGTTAAAAATTCTCAGATTTTACCTTAGAACATTTGGTTAAGACCATTCCCCATTTTGAACAATGAAGGTATTTGATCAGGAATGTGAGAACTCTAACCTTACTCCACCCATACTTAAGCATACTTTAGGGGAAGATAAAGTTGCAAACTCCTTACTGAACAATGAAAAAGTACTTAACTCGCACTTACAGTGAGGCAAAAGCCCTTAAGCTAAGTCTATTTTTAGGTCTAATACAAAAAGGTGCTAAGTACCTATAAAAGGTCAAATTAATCACTAAAAGGTCAGGCAAATTGCAAACTTGCAAGGGACAAGCTTAACAAAAGAGGTGTGAAGTTTTAGTCTACTCAGAGAAGTTGAGAACTAAAGAAGGTGTGAATTAAGAATGGTCACTCCTGTGAAAACATCTACTGTGATTGGTAGATGTGAAAATTTAGGGGAGGAGACATAGGAGAAAATTCTCTTTAAAAGGAGGCCAGATGGCCTCTGAAAAAAAATGCAGCCTTGGAAGTTGAAGTAGAGCTTCCTGAGCTATACTGGAGGATCTCTCTGAACACTAGAGTTTTGCTTGGAAGGATCTTGTGGTAAATTGATAAAAGACTGACTGATCTCTCTCTTAAGGCTTAGGCCTAGGCTGGCCTAGCCCTTTTCTCATTATTTCCTCTTACTCTCTCTCCCCCTTTCCTTAATTCCTTATTTGTATTAATTAAAATCTCCATAAAACCCAGCTGACTTGGGCATATTTAATATTTGGGAATTTTCCCATGGTGACCACCTTAATTTTCATTTAACTCAAGACACTGTCTTGAAACCATATTTTCACGGTCACAGTTTAAGACAACCACTCTTTTAACAGTAATAGTTTATGGCTTACCACAAAGTTGGTGAAAAAAACCTCAAAAATTTCTGTGAAATCTCTTTCCTTTCTCTCTTTATTACTTGCTCTATCAGTCAGTCTATTAAATGTGTTAACTCAGCTTCAGAACACAGCTGCAAGAGTGGGTGAGTAAAAAACATTTTGATTTCTCCTTAAAATTAAATAGAATACAGCAGTTTCAAATCTTAGCAACAGGGCCCTAAGGTCCTGGCTAGGAGAGCTGTTTCTAAATATCCTTTCCTTTAGGAAACAAATGCCTAAATTAGGATTAAGGGAAACCTGGGAAAGCTTTTGGCCCTGTCCTGCTTCCCACGTGTTTACTTTAGAAATATGGAGTTACAGCCAGTTCAGAACTTAGTTAACAACTGGCTTTTCAGTAAATAATTTGTTCTTTTTTTAGTGCAAGCATTGTTCTGCAACTTACTTAACAGCTGGATCATCAGCTCCATGACCAAACTTGTAAATACAGAATTCCTTGTCTCTCTGAAAGGGCTCATCCATGGAACTTATGTCAAAATTGAATTGACATACTACTTTCCCTTGAGTTTTTGATTGTTGTAACTGTAATATTGGATTTCCTTGAAGAACTCATTTTTCAGTTAAACCAACCAATTGCTCCCCCTAATATTCAACAAAATGCAGAACTAAATACTCAGCAGGAGCTTATAGAGGAAAGTTATGGGGAGATAGTAACTTTTATGAGAAGCATTAAAAGAGAGTTAAGAATATTATCAGAATCTCTGTCCCACCCTGCTCTGGACACTAACCCTCCTAACCAACCCACCCCTCCTCCTCCCCCCTTGGCCTCAGGAAACCCTAATTCTAACCAACCCACTCCTCTCCCTGCCCATGTTTCCAATCCCACACCCTCCACTCTAAGTTCTCACCCCACCCATGCTTCCAACCCTACCACCTCTAACCTGAGTTCACACCCTACCCATACTGACCATCCTAATGCCTCACACCCTACTCATTCCTCCAACCCTAACACCTCAGTATCCTTTCACCCTTCTTCCTTGGCCCCTCCTTCCCACCCAGCCCAATTCAATTCTCAATACTCTTCCTACCTCTGATCTTTCTGTCACTATGGGACAACAACAAACCCTCTCCCTCAATGTGCCCAACCCTTCTTTTTTTCATACCTACCCCATTGAGAATGGACAAATAAGGCTAGAAACAGAAACAGGAGTACCAAATAATCCAGATAGGATATTTCCTTTAAGGGAGGTACCCACTTTTAATGAAGATGGGAACTTGGTATCTGTAAGACATCATACACCTTTTAGCCCTGAGGATTTAAATAAATTGAAGGAAGATATGCCATCATTTGAGGAAGAACCAATATTAATTATAAAAAAATTAGAGAACATATTCAGAACACTTGACCCCACTTGGATGGATGTTGAGAAATTGTTAGAGACATTTTTAACAAAAAGAGAAAAAAACATTAAGAATTCAAGCTACTGTCAAGATGGCGGCTTAGAAGCTGCGAAAGTTCAGACCTGAGAAACCCTTCCTTACCGATCGCAAACTGAAAGGACACCGAAATTCAAGCTGAACAACAGGACAGACCCGAGGAACCATCCTCCCGTACCTGAATCAAAAGGTACGGACCCCCAAAACCCTAGATCATTCGGATCTAAGGGGCAGGCAGAAGGAAGGTGCCAGGACCCATCCCCCCCAACCCAGAGTACTGAGCCCAGAGCAGCAGCTGGAATTTCAGGGTCGGCAAAAGGGCCCCAGGGCTGGATATTTTGAAGGACTCACCTTGAAAGCAACCTGAGCCAGTCTCTGGGACCCCCAACACAGATGGCAGGGAAACATAGAGAGAAGAGGGAAGCCTGTACCCCCTGGCTGGGTCCTTCCAACTGAGTCTCAAGGGAGGTCTCAGCTTTAGGGCACCAGCTGAAGCCAATCCCATCAGGAGCCCTCAGAGCTACTGAAAGGAGAGAAACCTTAGGGCCCCGGCAAACAGGTTGCTCCAAAGAGCTTACCTTGAAAGTAACCTGGGCCAGTGTCCAGGCATTCAACACAGATTGTAGAGGAGAAGGTTGGTTTATTCCTCTTTTTTTTTTTTGGCTCGGGATCATTCGGCCCACACCAGCTAAACCTACTCCCATCAGGATCCCTCAGAGCTTCTGAAAGAACAGAAACAGGGCCAGCGAAGGGCTTACCTTGAAAGAAACCTGGGCCAGTCTCTGGGCATTCAACACAGATTGTGGAGGAGGAGGTTTTTTGCTTTAGGGCTCATTCAGTACAAACAAGCTGAACCTAATCCCATCAAAAACCCTCAGAGCCCAGGGAGGCCACGACCCCTGCCCCCTTAGAGAGCAGATTCTTCTGAAAGAACCAGCTAAATCTAATCCCATCAAAAGTCTCCAGAAAGCAGGGAAGCCCAGGCTCCCCACCCATCCTCATTGACTGCTGGACTTTAAGCCAATCAAAAGCCTCCAGAGGACAGGGAGCTCAAACCCCCAACAACCCTCCCCCAGAGACTACACCAAGAGATCTTCTGTTAAAGCTCCAAGAGGGGAGACTGATAGAAGTCCCCAAAACACAAAGAAAATGAGAGGAACAACAGCACAGACAAATACGGGGAGTAAAGAAGGGATGAATTTGAACAAACAACAGAAACAGAAGAAAGAAACTACAATAGACAGCTAATACTCAGCAAATGGAACAGAGGGGAAGAGATCAGCAAATGATAAACCAGAAATCCCAGCGAATTAGATACAGGCTGTGGAAGAACTCAAAAAACAACTAAGAGAGGCAGAAGACAATTGAGAAAAGAACTTAACCAAGATAAGTCATCTGGAAACAGAGGCACTTGAACTAAAACAAGAAAATAGTGTCCTGAAAGCCAAAATCAACCAGCTGGAAAATGAGGCAAAGGAGATGAAAGATGAGGTAAAGAGGATGAAAGACAATCTTCAAAGAAAGAAAATAAGACCAGAAGGAAAAAGCGACCAAAAAGCCAAAGATGAAATCCAATCTTTAAGAACCAGAATACAACAACAGAATCAAGTGACCTCACAAGGCAGCAGGACACTATAAAAGAAAATAAAAAGAATGAAAAAATTGAGGAAAATGTGAAGCATCTCATTCACAAAACAGACGATTTAGAAAATCATTCAAGAAGAGACCATTTAAGAATAATTGGACTACCAGAAGACCATGACAAAAGAAAAAGCCTGGACAAAATACTAGAAAAAATTATCCAGGAAAACTGCCCTGAGATCCTAGAACAAGAGGGGAAAGTGGAGATTGAAAGAATCCACAGATCACCCCCTGTATTTAATCCCCAACTGACAAAACCAAGAAATGTTATAGACAAATTCAAAAACAATCAGATGAAAGAAAAGATATTACAAGCTCCCAAGAAGAAACCATTCAGATACCATGGAAACACAGTGACGTTAACACAGGATCTGGCTGCATCCACACTGAAGGACCAAAAAACATGGAATATGATATTCCAGAAAGCAAGGGAACTAGATCTACAACCAAGAATAAAATAACCATCAAAACTGACTATATTCTTACAGGGGAAAGTATGGTCATTCAACACAACAGAAGAGTTCCAAGCATTCATAAATAAAAGCCCAGACCTGAACAGAAAATTTGAAGTCCAACCACAGAACTCAAGAGAATCATCAAAAGGTAATTAAAAAAGAGAGAGAAAAAACAAACAAAACAACAACAAAAATTTTATAAGAGACTCAAAAAGTTAAAATGATATGTATCCCTATAAGAAAAGAGGTCATTGGTAACTCTTAAAAACTGTTGCTATCACCTGGGCAGCTAGAAGAATTATACTCAAAGGGAACAGTGACAAACTGTATAGGATGAAAGGACAAGACATAAATAGGCATATAGATATATGCATACATAAATATATATACATGTGTATGTATATATATACATGACTAGAGCTAAAAAAGAAAAGAGGTTATGACTAAAAGAAATGGGAAAAGAAACAAATGGAGGTAAATTTATATGTCACAGAGAATCTCATGGCGGGAGGAGGAAGAACATCGATACACTGGAAGGGTAAAGAGGTTGGAGACAGGAAATACTCAATTCTTACGTACTTTGAAACTGACCCAAAGAGGGAAGAAAAACCCAATCCATTGGGGAAGAGAATAGATTTGCGCCCTATAGGGGAGTAGAAGGGTAAAAAACGGACTGGCAGGGAGGGAAGCAGTACAAGGGGGGGAGAGGGTGGGAGGGGAATTTTAAAAAGACTACAGGGGAAAATAAGGGAGGGAATAAGAAGGGAGGAGGGTAGAAAGGGAAGTAAAATACGGGAGGGAACGGAGGGGGGGGTCTGACTATAAACAAACATTGGTATAGAAGGAAATAGTGAAAGAAGAAAAGGCAGGACCAGGAGTAGAAATCAAAATGCTGGGAAATACACAGCTAGTAATCACAACTCTGAATGTGAATGGAATGAACTCACCCATAAAACACAAGCGAATAGCAGAGTGGATTAGAATCCAAAACCCTACCATATGTTGTCTGCAAGAAACACACATGAGGAAATTAGATACACATAGGGTGAAAGTAAGAGTATGGAGCCAAACCTATTGGGCATCAAATGACAAAAAGGTAGGCAGGAGTAGCAATTATGATATCAGACAAAGCCAAAGTAAAAATAAATCTAGTTAAAAGAGATAGAGAAGGTAATTACATCCTGATAAAAGGCAGTATAGACAACGAGGAAATATCTGTTCTCAATATGTATGCACCAAATGGCAGAGCATCCAAATTTTTAAAGGAGGAACTAGAGGAGCTCCAGGATGAAATAGACAGAAAAACTATACTAGTGGGAGATCTGAACCTTCCCATAAGAAAGAGGTGAGAGAAGCAAATGAAATCTTAGAAAAATTAGAGTTAGTAGACACATGGAGAAAAATAAATAGGGACAAAAAGGAATACACCTTCTTCTCAGCAGTACATGATACCTTCACAAAAATTGACCATGTACTAGGGCACAAAATCATTGCAAACAAGTGCAAAAGGGCAGAAATAATAATTGCAACCTTCTCAGACCACAGTGCAATAAAAATAATAATTAGTAAGGTACATGGATAGATAAATCAAAAATTAATTGGAAATTAAACAATATAATGCTCCAAATCCAGCTAGTTAAAGAACACATCATATAAACAATTAATAACTTCATTGAAGAAAATGACAATGGTGAGACATCCTTTCAAAACCTATGGGTTGCAGCCAAAGCAGTACTCAGGGGGAAATTTATATCCTTGAGTTCACATATAAACAAATTAAGAAGGGCAGAGGTCAATGAATTGGGCATGCAAATTTAAAAACTAGAAAGTGAACAAATTAAAAATCCTCAGATGAAGACTAAATTAGAGATCCTAAAAATCAAAGGAGAAATTAATAAAATTGAAAATCAAAGAACTATTGATTTAATAAATAAGACTAGAAGCTGGTACTTTGAAAAAACAAATAAAATTGACAAAGTACTAGTCAATCTAATTAAAAAAAGGAAAGAAAAAACCAAATTGACAGGATCCAAGATGAAAAGGGAGACCTTACCTCTAATGAAGAGGAAATCAAGGCAATCATTAAAAACTACTATGCCCAATTATATGGCAAAAAATATGGCAATCTAAAGTGATATGGATGAATACTTACAAAAATATAAATTGCCTAGACTAAAAGAAGAAGAAATAAATTACCTAAATAACCCCATATCAGAAAAAGAAATTGAACAAGCCATCAAAGAACTCCCTAAGAAAAAATCCCCAGGTCCAGACGGATTCACAAATGAATTCTATCAAACATTTAAAGAACAGTTAACCCCAATACTATACAAACTATTTGACAGAATAAGCCAAGAAGGGGTTCTACCAAATTCTTTTTAGGACACAAACATGGTACTGATCCCAAAGCCAGGGAGGTTACAAACAGAGAAAGAAAACTATAGGCCAATCTCCCTAATGAATATAGATGCAAAAATCTTAAATAGGATACTAGCAAAAAGTCTCCAGCAAGTCATCACAAGGGTCATCAAAACAATTTGGTAATGGCTAAGAGACAGAAAGGAGGATCAGTGGAATAGACTTGGGGTAAGTGACCTCAGGAAGACAGTTTTGACAAACCCAAAGACCCCAGCCTTTGGGACGAACATTCAGTATTTGATAAAAACTGCTGGGAAAATTGGAAGACAGTGTGGGAGAGATTAGGTTTGGATCAACACCTCACACCCTACACCAAGATAAACTCAGAATGGACGAATGACTTGAATATAAAGAAGGAAACTATAAGTAAATTAGGTGAACACAGAATAGTATACATGTCAGACCTTTGGGAAGGGAAAGATTTTAAAACCAAGCAACACTTAGAGTCACAAAATGCAAAATAAATAATTTTGACTACATCAAATTAAAAAGGTTTTGTACAAACAAAACCAATGTAACTAAAATTAGAAGGAAAGCAACAAATTGGGAAACAATCTTCATAACAAAAACCTCTGACAAAGGTCTAATTACTCAAATCTATAAAGAGCTAAACCAGTTGTACAAAAAATCAAGCCATTCTCCAATTGAAAAATGGGCAAGGGACACGAATAGACAATTTTCAGTTAAAGAAATCAAGACTATTAATAAGCACATGAAAAAATGTCCTAGATCTCTTATAATCAGAGAGATGCAAATCAAAACAACTTTGAGGTATCACCTCACACCTAGCAGATTGTTCAACATGACAGCAAAGGAAAGTAATGAATGCTGGAGGGGATGTGGCAAAGTAGGGACATTAATGCATTGCTGGTGGAGTTATGAATTGATCCAACCATTCTGGAGGGCAATTTGGAACTATGCCCAAAGGGTGATAAAAGACTGTCTGCCCTTTGATCCAGCCATAGCACTGCTGGGTTTATACCCCAAAGAGATAATAAGGAAAAAGACTTGTACAAGAATATTCATAGCTGTGCTCTTTGTGGTGGCAATAAATTGGAAAATGAGGCAATGCCCTTCAATTGGAGAATGTCTGAACAAACTGTGGTATATGTTGGTGATGGAATACTAATGTGCTAAAAGGAATAATAAAGTGGAGGAATTCCATGGAGACTGGAACAACCTCCAGGAAGTGATGCAGAGTGAGAGGAGCAGAACCAGGAGAACATTGTACACAGAAACTGACACACTGTGGTACAAGAGAACGTAATGGACTTCTCCAGTAATGGCTTTACAATGTCCCTGAACAACCTGCAGTGATCTAGGAGAAAAAAAAAACTGTCCTCAAGCAGAGGACAAACTGTGGGAGTAAAAACCCCAAGGAAAAGCAACTGCTTGACTACAGAGGTTGAGGGGACATGATCGAGGAGAGATTCTAAATGAGCTCCCTAATGCAAATACCAAGGAAATGCAAGTACAAGGAAATGGGTTCAGAGCAAGGACACATGTGATACCCAGACGAATTGCGCATTGGCTAGGGAAGGGGGAGTTGGGGGGAGGAAAAGAAAATGATGTTTCCAATGAATAATGTATGAAAATGACCAAATAAAATAATGTTTAAAAAAAAGAGAAAAAAACAATATCGTCTCTTCGGCTAATCAAAAAAGAGGTAGAAGAGCACATTATTGGCCAAATGAAGATCCACATTTGAACCCCAATGTTAAACTAGATCACACAAAAGTAAACCAGGGCAGAGAAGCAATATTGACAGCCATGAGAGCTTGCTCTGATAGACCTGAAAAATGGTCAAAATTTGAAAGAACCCGACAAGAAATTGATGAAACACCCTCCCAGTTTATGGACAGACTTATTGATGTAGGGAATACATATATGGACCTTGATTTATTCAGAGAAAGAGACATTAGGCAAATTCATAGGCAATTCATTGAGAATTGTTGTTCAGTGGTAAAAGACTAATTTAAAACTCGCTGTCCTAATTGGGACTCTATGGACCTTGAAGAATTGAGGAGAGTAGCAACCTATGTTAATAAAGGTAGTGTAAAAAGACGTGAGGAACACAATACATTAGTAGAAGACTTAAAGAAATGTGACAAGGAAATCACTTTAAAAGACTGATATATATTAATTTAAGGTCCCCAAGGAATTCAGCTATGTAATTCCTAAATGAAAACTCAAATCAGCAGTCAACCTTTTATGGAATTTAATTACAAACAGGATGAAGAAAGGTATTAGAGATAGAGAGAGAGAGGGAGAGAGAAAGGGGAGAGAAGGGAATAGGGCTTAAATACCCCTTCTGTTTAGGCTGGGACAAAAGGCCCAAGCCCTTAGATAGCTGGGGCAAAGAAAGGAGATCAGTCCCTATTACTCACGTGACCAAAATGGAGAAACAGTCTCAGGGGCCTCCACCTCCAGCTTCCTTCAGAGTCAATCCTCAAAGCACCACCTCTCAGACCAAAAACCTCTCTAACCAACCCCCCCCCCTCAGTCCTCAGACCCCTCTATCTTTAAGGAAACCATCCAAGTTCCCTCCCCTCAGTTCTCACATCTACCAATCACTGTCCATGTCTTCCCTGTGCCAATGGTGGCTCTAGCTTAACCCAGGACCGCCCAGAGGTCTGTGGCTTTGCACATGTCTGTTGAAGGTCATATTCTCAATAATTAAATCTTGATCCTTTGCTGCAGCCCCTCCTAAATCCTGTTAGGACTGAGTGGGATGGAAATTGTATTTTCCAAGACCTGGTTCTGTCATTCTAAGTATCTCTATTGTATCAATTCTAAAATCAATCATGACTCAAAGAAATTCCTGTTCTATGCTTAAGCATAGGTCAAAGCCCTTTCCATTGTTCAGCAAAAGGTTTCCGTCCTAAAGTAATCTTAAGAAGGGAAGAGGAGGAACCTCCCATGCCAATGGGGTTCATATTCCAATAGATTTCCCACTATCAATAGGAAATTTTTCAAGTATGAAATTTCCCAATGGTGAAATTTCCAACATTTATAAGTCTAAGAAATTTTAAGGTTTACAGAAAGAAATTGAAATGTTAAAAAGACAGTTGAAAAATAATGGAGAGACTATACCCTCTTTGTGGGAATTCACAAATAAATCAGTAACCTGCCACTTCTGTGAGAAGAAGGGCCACAAAATGATAGAATGTAGAAAATTTCTCAAGATTATTGGAAGGAATGCACAGTTTAATAACAACTTTAGAAATAATAACTATAGAAATGATGATAATAATCATAGAAACCAGAATTTTAGAAATTATAATAATGACTATGGAAATAACTATAATGACTATAGAAATAAGAATGTTAGAAACCAAAATTATAGAAATAGGAATTGGGAAAATAATGACAATGCTCCAAATGAAGAAAATGATAATACTCAACAACAATATATAAGCAATATATAAGAAATGGTGCTTGTCCAAAAAATACTCGAGGTACTATTGCCCCTCAGGGAGGTGCCCTTCAGGGGGGTGCCCAAGAAACATCCCAAATATAAAGAAGATTGTTCTTAGATTGTATTGATTTTATTGATATTAATTAACCCTTTTCAGTTTTTTTATCCCCTCCAAATAGTAGGGAAGAATGAACAAAGAACTTAAAATGATGATTGGAAAATTATGCACTTAGACACATTTAAAATGGCCTGAAATTCTCCCTCTGGCCCTATTTTATCTCAGAAGCAGGCCTAGAGGAGAACTACACATCTCACCATTTGAGATGCTTTTTGGACATCCGCCTACACAGGCTAAGCCTTTTCCCCCTGCATATATATCACTATTAGGGGGAGATACTACTATTGCTTTCTATATACAGGAATTACCGCACAAACTACATGAACTTCATGAATCTGGAGCTGCAGTACAAGCCAACCACTAGACTTTTCTCTTCATGACCTGAACCCAGGAGATAAAGTGTATATTAAGAATTTCAACCATACTGGAGCAACTCAACCTTCCTGGGAAGGACCATTCCAAATACTGTTAACTACTCCAACATCTATAAAGGTTGGAGAGAAGGACTCTTGGATCCATTGCTCACATGTGAAGAAAGCATCTTCTGTTGAGACTGATTGACCGTATCCTATCACGTGAATTGGAGATAATAATCCATTGACAAGTGGATGCTGTTTTTTGAGAACACATTGAATTACTGATTTTTCCCCTTATTTTTATTATTGCTTTTCTTTTATTTTGATTACAATATTTGATTTTTTTCTTTTTTCCTCATTTCTTGTACTAAAGGTACATATTATTAATATTTTTTCTGCAGTAATAGAAGTTTAATACATATATATACTCCCTATAATATCAATGCATACCCAAAAACTTTAAACTATGGGAACCTGCCATTTATTGATAAAATATTATGGGACTGTGATTAATGTTTGTATCTGATTCCAGAAAATGGGATAAAAATGAGGAGCACAGATTTAACCTGAAAAGTGCCAAAAAGAACACACAGTTCAAAATGAAACCAATCCATATGGGACTGATGAACTTCTACACCAATATGGAAGGATTTGAAACTAATGTGGACTCGAGGTTGTGACGCTTGACATATGTTAAGTTGTAGGACTTCCTTGTATCTACACTCTTTGTGAAGTACTCAGACAAGTACAAAGTTTGACTATCATGCTGGCTCCTTATATCCCTGAGAATGTCAAAAATCAGATGAGGGAATGACATTTCCCTATCAAAAGAGAATTCTAGTTACTTTTCTTTCTTATAACTACAGAGGCATCTCACTACTCTCCACTGCTGGAAAGATCCTCACCCATGTTATACTCAACATACTCCTGTCGTCTGTTTCAGAGCACAACCTGCCGAAATCATATTGTGGCTTCCGACCAGATTGCAGCACCATTGACATGGTCTTCACGGTGAGGCAAATGCAGGAAAAATGCCTTGAGCAGAACCTGAGTCTCTACATCATCTTCATAGACCTGACAAAGGCGTTCGACACAGTGAACAGGGACACATTGTGGGTGATCCTCAGCAAGCTCGGTTGCCCAGCAAAATTCGTCAAACTGATTCAGCTCTTTCATGTTGACATGACAGGGGAAGTCCTATCTGGTGGAGAGACTTCAGATCGCTTCAACATCTCCAATGGCATGAAACAAGACTATGTCCTAGCTCTGGTACTATTCAACCTATACTTCACCCAAGTATTATGACATGCTGTGATGGATCTAGACCTGGGCGTCTACATCAAATACCGGCTGGATGGTTCACTATTCGACCTTCGCCTCCTGACTGCAAAAACAAAGACAACAGGGAGACTCATCCTGGAAGCTCTCTTTGCAGATGACTGTGCTCTCATGGCCCACCAAGAAAATCATCTTCAAACCACTGTGGACAGGTTCTCTACCGCAACAAAACTGTTTGGCCTGACTATCAGATTCAGCAAAACAGAGGTGCTGTTCCAACCTGCACCAGGGAGACCAACTAACCAGTCATGCATTACAATCAATGGCACACAGCTTTCTAACGTCAACACTTTCAAGTACCTGGGCAGCACCATCACCAACGACGGGTCCCTTGACCATGAGATCAATGCCAGGATCCAAAAGGTCAGCCAGGCACTCAGGCGGCTGCGCTGCAAAGTCCTCCAACACAGCGGTATAAGCACTGCGATGAAGCTCAAAGAGTATAACACAGTGGTCCTCAGCTCGCTCCTGTATGGTTGCGAGACATGGACACTGTACCGGAAGCACATGAAGCAGTTGAAGCAATTCCACCAACGCTCTCTCCGGTCAATCATGAGGATCCGATGGCAGGACCGAATCACCAACCAGGAAGTCCTTGACAGAGCCAACTCCACCAGCAGAGAAGTAATGGTTCTCAAAACCCAGCTACGATGGTCTGGACACATCATCCGCATGGACCTACAGCAAATATCAAGACAGGTATTCTATGGTAAACTGTCAGCTGGACTCAGGAAACAAGGCCGATCAAAGAAAGGATACAAGGATCAGCTAAAGTCAAACTTGAAGTGGGCTGGCATTACACCAAAGCAACTAGAACTTGCTGCCTCTGACAGAAGCAGCTGGCGAACCCACATTAACCATGCCGCCACCAACTTTGAAGATGAACGACATTGACGTCTTGCCACTGCACGTGAACGCCAACACCAGGCCACAACCACACCTCCTGTAACAACTGGCTTCCCATGCCCCATGTGCCACAAACTTTGCACCTCAGTCTTTGGACTTCAAAGCCACATGAGGGTACATCAATAGATGATAATGCACAAAAACAATAGTCATTCTCGGTCATTGAGAGACTACCACTAATTATGGCAAATTCCTATAGTCTTGGCTGCAAATGGGTAAGTGTAATACTACTGCATTCTATACTACAGACTTGTGGGAGAGAAATTACTTTAAATTGGACCTATACAAGGGCGTATTTTGAATTTTTTTCCTTTATGTTTTTAGTTGTGTTTTTTTTCTCTTCTTTTGATAATTGACTCATATACCCCCATAACTCAACATTGCATCCTGAGCTGAACTGGATGTTTTTTAACACCTACTTCAGGGGGGGATTGTATTTTAATTTAAAATCCAAAATTTTTAATTTTGTTCGAGAAAAGATATTCAAGGAAGAAGCTTGCTAACTCCTAAATACAGAGAATGAATTGTTACAGAAAGATGTCAGAAAACCCACACTACATCAAGAAGATCAAGAATGAATTTTGGATATGGTTGATTGAACTGAAGTTTAATTGAACATTTATTGTAAATGTACACATTTATGCCAAAAGGGACTGCCCCTAATTTGGCTCTCTGTCAATGCGCCTAGCAAAACATTGGCTTTGCTTTCTTTCTTTATATTTCCTCCCTCACTACTCTAATTTCTTCTTAGAAAATTGAATATTGTATGCATGTGTAGTTAGAAGTGCGTTTAGGACTATAAGATGATTATATTAAGTGATCAATGGGGAGACTAGTCTCCCAATACTCATCAGGGGGGCATTGTGAATCTTAAAATTTCTCAGCCTTGGGAATGTTAAAAATTCTCAGACTCTACCTTAGAACATTTGGTTAAGACCATTCCCCATTTTAAACAATGAAGATACTTGATCAGGAATGTGAAAACTCTAACCTTACTCCACCCATACTTAAGCATACTTTAGGGGAAGATAAAGTTGTAAACTCCTTACTGAACAATGAAAAAGTGCTTAACTCATACTTATAGTGAGGCAAAAGCCCTTAAGCTAAGTCTATTTTTAGATCTAATACAAAAAGGTGCTAAGTACCTATAAGAGGTCAAATTAATCACTAAAAGGTCAGGCAAATTGCAAACTTTCAAGGGACAAGCTTAACAAAAGAGGTGTGAAGTTTTAATCTACCCAGAGGAGTTGAGAACTAAAGAATGGTCACTCCTGTGAAAACGTCTACTGTGATTGGTAGATGTGAAAACTTAGGGGAGGTGACATAGGAGGCCAGAAGGCTTCTGAAAAAAAAATGCAGCCTTGGAAGCTGAAGTGGAGTTTCCTGAGCTATACTGGAGGATCTCTCTGAACACTAGAGTTTTGCTTGGAAGGATCTTGTAGTGAGTTGATAAAAGACTGACTGATCTCTCTCTTAAGGCTTAGGCCTAGGCTGGCCTAGCCCTTTTCTCATTATTTCCTCTTACTCTCTCTCTCCCTTTCCTTAATTCCTTATTTGTATTAATTAAAATCTCCATAAAACCCAGCTGACTTGGGTATATTTAATATTTGGGAATTTTCCCATGGTGACCACCTTATTTTTGATTTAACTCAAGACACTGTCTTGAAACCATATTTTCACAGTTTAAGTCACAGTTTAAGACAAACATTCTTTTAACAGTAACATTAGGGTGATAGGCTAAATAATTCTCTACCTCTTTCTAACATTTTCCCACTTTCACTCTTTCCACCTTTTTGTAAATAAAGCTACTAAAAGTCATTTTGACTTAAGTTATAATATCTTTAAATTGGTGACCACATATTATTATAAAATTCTCATATTTAGCATAAAACCTAAATTTTAAATTCTTACAAAGAGAATAAAATAGGATGAAGGGAAATGTAAAAAAAAATAATATCAATCAAATATGTCCTCCAATATCAACTATTATAATTCATGATCTCAGTCAAAGTAGAAAAATCTGGGAAGACTTGTATGAATTGATACAATGAAGTGAGTAGAACCAGAACATTATATATAGTAATTATTATATTGTAATGATGATCAGCTGTGAAAGGCAGTTATTCTAATTCACCATTGGCAAAGGTTTTCAAGTTTGCATGCTCCAACTGCAACTTAAATCTGACCATGAACCCCCTGCATTACCCCAGAGAGCAGAGGGAGGACGTACTTACTTTAGGCCACTGGACAGAAGAATGATACATGCAAAAAATGTCCTTGCACACTGAGTCGAGGGGACTCCCCTAGTGCCAGCTTGGCAGGTATGCCAATACTTCACTAACACTGCTCTAATCCAATACAGGTTCAAAGGTCTCAAAAGTAAAAAATTCTATCTACATCCATCTGAGGCTATATTTTTTCTCCTATTACACATAAAAACAATTCTTTTTTAAAAAGTTTTGAGTTCTAAATTCTCTCCCTTCTTCTTGCCTTCCTTCCCTCACTTTCTCTCTGCCCTCACCCCCCCTATATATGATGGCAAGCAATTATATATATAGATGTTATATGTATAATTACATAACCATTTTTCCATATTAGTCATTTTGTAAAAGAGTTCTCAAATAGAAAAAAAGAAGAAAATGAAATATAGTATGTTTCAGTTTGTAATCAGACTCCAGTTCTTTCTCTGTGGGCAGATGGCATTTTTCATAATGAATCTCTGATATTATCTTGGCGTACTTTACTGCTGAGAATAACTAAATCATTCACAACTGTTCATTGAGAAATATTGTTGACCCTTTGTATAATGTTCTTCTGGTTCTGTTTACTTCACTCTGTTTCAGTTCATGTCTTTCCAGATTTTTCTGAAATCAGCCTGCTTGTCACTTGCTATAGCACAATAGTATTCCTTAGCTATCATACCACGACTTGTTCAGCCACTCCCTACACAGTGAACAACCCCATGATTTCCAGTTCTTTGCAACCACACAAAAAAAGCTACAATAAATATTTTGGTACAAATAGGTCCTTTTCCCCTGAGAAAAAAAATATCTTAGGAGTACAGTTCTCTAGTAATGGTATCGATGGAATTAAGGGTATGTACAATTTTAGAATCCTTTAAGCATAGTTCCAAATCCTTCCCCAGAATGGTTGGATCAGATTGTAACTCTACCAACACTATATTAAGTGTCCCAGTTTTCCTGTATCCTCTCCAACATTTATCTTTTTTGTTTTTTGTCATATGCCAATCTTACTGGGTGTGAGGTGGCACCTCAAAATTATTTTAATTTACATTTCTCTGAGTGATTTAGAGCCTTTTTTCTTATGATTTCTTCATCTGAAAACTGCCTATCATATTCTTTGACCATTTATCAATTGAGAATGACTTTTATTTTATATATTTAATTTAGTTATCCATATATTTGAGAAATAAGTCCTTTGTCATTGATCAAAAAAATTTTCCCAGTTTTCTGCTTTCCTTCTAATCTTAGTTACATTTGTTCTGTTTGTACAAAAACTGTTTAATTTAATTTTTTTTTCCATTTCATATTTCTATAACTCTCTCCATTTTATTTGGTCCTAAATTTTCCCCTTATCCCCTTATCTGACAAGTAGCCTCTTCTGTGCTCCTCTAATTTGCTATGGTGTCCTTCTTCATATTTAGATCATGTACCTATGTTGACCTTATCTTGGTATTGTGAACCTTAAAAATTCTCAGACCCTACTTCATAGGGTTAGGATTGTAAACCTTGAAGAAATTCCCAGACCCTACTTCATGGGGTTGGTTTAAGACCATTCCCCATTGGGACCATTCCCCATTTGGGCAGTGAAGGTATTTGATCAGGAATGTGAGAATTCGACTTCACCATATTTAAGCATGCCTTAGGGGAAGATAAAGTTGTAAACTCTTTGCTGAACAATGAAAGTACTTAAACCCATACTTATTTTTTTTCTTTTTTCTTTTTTATTTTCTTTATTTTTTTTAATTTTATAGTATTTTATTTGATCATTTCCATGCATTTTTCATTAAAGACAAAGATCATTTTCTTTTCCTCCCTCCCACCCCCCGTGGCCGACGCGTGATTCCACTGGTATCATATGTGTTCTTGACTTGAACCCATTGCCATGTTGTTAGTATTTGCATCAGAGTGTTCGCTCCGAGTCTTTCCTCAGTCATGTCCCCTCAGCCATTGTAGTCAGGCAGTTCTTTTCCTCGGTGTTTCTATTCCCTCAGTTTGTCCTCTGCTTTTGGATAGTGTTTTTTTCTCCTTGATCCCTGCAGATTGTGCGGGGACATTACACCACCACTAATAGAGAAGTCCATTATATTCGATTATACCACAGTGTGTTTGTCTCTGTGTACAATGTTCTCCTGGTTCTGCTCCTCTCGCTCTGCATCACTTCCTGGAGGTTGTTCCAGTCTCCATGGAAATCCTCCACTTTATTATTCCTTTGAGCACAATAGTATTCCATCACCAACATATACCACAATTTGTTCAGCCATTCCCCAATTGATGGGCATCCCCTCGTTTTCCTGTTTTGGGCCACCACAAAGAGCGCAGCTATGAATATTTTTGTACAAGTCTTTTGTCCACTATCTCTTTGGGGTACAAACCCAGCAGTGCTATGGCTGGATCAAAGGGTAGACATTCTTTTATCGCCCTTTGTGCATAGTTCCAAATTGCCCTCCAGAATGGCTGGATCAGTTCACAACTCCACCAGCAATGAATTAATGTCCCTACTTTGCCACATCCCCTCCAGCACTCATTACTTTCCATAACTGTCATGTTAGCCAATCTGCTAGGTGTGAGGTGATACCTCAGAGTTGTTTTGATTTGCATCTCTCTGATTATAAGAGATGTGGAGCACTTCTTCATGTGCTTATTAATAGTTTTGATTTCTTTATCTGAAAACTGTCTATCCATGTCCCTTGCCCATTTATCAATTGGGGAATGGCTTGATTTTTTGTACAATTGATTTAGCTCTTTATAAATTTGAGTAATTAAACCTTTGTCAGAGGTTTTTATGAAGATTTTTTCCCAACTTGTTGTTTTCCTTCTGATTTTAGTTACATTGCTTTTGTTTGTACAAAAGCCTTTTAATTTGATGTAGTCGAAATTATTTATTTTACATTTTGTGATTCTCTCTATGTCTTGCTTGGTTTTAAAGTCTTTCCCTTCCCAAAGGTCTGACATGTATACTATTCTGTGTTTACCCAATTTACTTATGGTTTCCTTCTTTATGTTTAAGTCTTTCACCCATTTTGAATTTATCTTGGTGTAGGGTGTGAGGTGTTGATCAATTCCTAATCTCTCCCACACTGTCTTCCAATTTTCCCAGCAGTTCTTATCAAATAGTGAATTTTTGTCCCAAGACCTGGGATCTTTAGGTTTATCGTATACTATCTGGCTGAGGTCGCTTTCCCCCAGTCTATTCCACTGATCCTCCTTTCTGTCTCTTAGCCAGTACCAAATTGTTTTGATGACTGCTGCTTTGTAATATAGTTTGAGGTCTGGGACTGCTAGGCCCCCCTCATTAGTGTTTTTTTTTTCATTATTTCCCTGGATATCCTTGATCTTTTGTTCTTCCAAATGAACTTTGTTATGCTTTTTTCCAAATCAGTAAAGAAATTTTTTGGGAGTTCCATGGGTATGGCACTAAATAGATAAATAAGTTTGGGCAGGATAGTCATTTTTATTATGTTGGCTCGTCCTACCCATGAGCAGTTAATGTTTTTCCAATTGCTCAAGTCTAGTTTTAGTTGTGTGGCGAGTGTTTTGTAGTTGTGTTCATATAGTTCCTGTGTTTGTCTTGGGAGGTAGATTCCTAGGTATTTTATTTTGTCTAAGGTGATTTTGAATGGGATTTCTCTTTCTAGTTTTTGCTGCTGAGCTGTGTTGGAGATATATAGAAAAGCTGATGACTTATGTGGGTTTATTTTGTATCCTGCAACTTTGCTAAAGTTGTTGATTATTTCAATTAGCTTTTTGGTTGAATCTCTAGGATTCTTTAAGTAGACCATCATGTCATCTGCAAAAAGTGATAACTTGGTCTCCTCCTTGCCTATTTTGATGCCTTCAATTTCTTTTTCTTCTCTAATTGCTACTGCTAGTGTTTCTAGTACGATGTCAAATAATAGAGGTGATAATGGGCATCCTTGTTTCACTCCTGATCTTATTGGGAATGCATCTAGTTTATCCCCATTGCAAATGATATTAGCTGATGGTTTTAGATATATACTGTTTATTATTTTTAGGAATGACCCTTCTATTCCTATGCTTTCTAGTGTTTTTAATAGGAATGGGTGTTGTATTTTATCAAAGGCTTTTTCTGCATCTATTGAGATAATCATGTGGTTCTTGTTGGTTTGCTTGTTAATGTGGTCAATTATGTGGATGGTTTTCCTAATATTGAACCAGCCCTGCATCCCTGGTATAAATCCTACTTGATCATGGTGGATGACCCTTCTGATCACTTGCTGGAGTCTTTTTGCTAGTATCCTATTTAAGATTTTTGCATCTATATTCATTAGGGAGATTGGTCTATAGTTTTCTTTCTCTGTTTTTGACCTGCCTGGTTTTGGAATCAGTACCATGTTTGTGTCATAAAAGGAGTTTGGTAGAACTCCCTCTTTGCTTATTATGTCAAATAGTTTGTATAGTATTGGGATTAACTGTTCTCTGAATGTTTGATAGAATTCACTGGTGAATCCATCAGGCCCTGGGGATTTTTTCTTAGGAAGTTCTTTGATGGCTTGGTGGATTTCATTTTCTGATATGGGATTATTTAAGAATTCTATTTCCTCTTCTGTTAGTCTAGGCAGTTTGTATTTTTGTATATATTCATCCATATCACTTAAATTGGTATATTTATTGCCATATAATTGGGCAAAGTAATTTCTAATGATTGCCTTAATTTCCTCTTCCTCAGAGGTGATGTCCCCCTTTTCATCTTTGATGCTGTTAATTGGCTTTTCTTCCTTCCTTTTTTTAATTAGATTGACCAGTACTTCGTCTATTTTGTTTGTTTTTTTCAAAGTACCAGCTTCTTGTCTTATTTATTAAATCAATAGTTTTATCACTTTCAATTTTATTAATTTCTCCCTTAATTTTTAGGATTTCTAGTTTGGTTTTCTGCTGGGGGTTTTTAATTTGGTCACTTTTGAGTTTTTTTATTTGCATTTCCAATTGATTGATCTCTGCTCTCCCTAGTTTGTTAATATATGCACTCAGGGATATGAATTTACCTCTGATTACTGCTTTGGCTGCATCCCAAAAGGTTTGAAAGGATGTCTCGCCATTGTCATTTTCCTCGATGAAATTATTAATTGTTTCTATGATTTCTTCTCTAACTAAACGATTTTGGAGTATCATATTGTTTAGTTTCCAATTAGTTTTTGATTTGGTTTTCCATGTACCATTACTGATCGTTATTTTTATTGCCTTGTGGTCTGAAAAGGCTGCATTTATTATTTCTGCTTTTCTGCATTTGTGTGCCATGTTTCTGTGACCTAATGTATGGTCAATCTTTGTGAATGTGCCATGTGGTGCTGAGAAGAAGGTGTATTCCTTTTTATCCCTATTTATTTTTCTCCATATGTCTATTAATTCTAATTTTTCTAAGATTTCGTTCACTTCTTTTACCTCTTTCTTATTTATTTTTTGATTTGATTTATCTAAATTTGATAATGGTTGGTTCAAGTCTCCCACTAATATGGTTTTACTGTCTATTTCTTCCTTCAATTCTCCTAGTTTCTCCATTAGAAATTTGGGTGCTATATTATTTGGTGCATATATGTTGATTAGTGATATTTCCTCATTATCTAAAGTCCCTTTTAACAAAATATAATAACCTTCCCTATCCCTTTTGATCAGGTCTATTTTTGCTTTGGCTTTATCAGATATCATGATTGCCACTCCTGCCTTCTTTCTGTCACTTGAGGCCCAGAAGGTCTTACTCCATCCTTTAATTCTGACCTTGTGGGTGTCTACCCGCCTCATGTGTGTTTCTTGGAGACAACATATGGTAGGGTTTTGGATTCTAATCCATTCTTCTATTTGTTTACGTTTTATGGGTGAGTTCATCACATTCACGTTCAATGTTATGACTGTCACTTGTGGACTCCCTGGCATTTTGATATCCTTCCCTAATTCTAACCTTTCTTCTTCAGCTCTACCTTTTAGTCCAGTGATTTACTTTAAATCAGTCCCCCTTATATTTCCCTTTCTACCCCCCTCCCTTCTAATTCCCTCCCTTATTTTCCCCTGTAGTCTTTTTAAAAATTCCCCCCCCACCCTCTCCCTCCCTTGTACTGCTTCCCTCCCCACCAGTCTGTTTTTTACCCTTCTACTCCTCTATAGGGCGCAAATCTATTCTCTTCCCCAATGGATTGGATTGTTCTTCCCTCTTTGGGTCAGTTTCAAAGTACGTAAGAGTTGAATATTTCCTATCTCCGACCTCTTTACCCTTCCAGTGTATCGATGTTCTCTCCCCTCCCGCCATGAGCTTCTTTGTGACATATAAATTTACCCCCATTTGTTTCTTTTCCCATTTCTTTTAGTCATAACCTCTTTTCTTTTTTAGCTTTAGTCATGTATATATATATATATATACATACACATGTATATGTATTTATGCATGCATATCTCTATATACCTATTTATGTCTTGTCCTTTCATCCTATACAGTTTGTCACTGTTCCCTCTGAGTGTAGTTCTTCTAGCTGCTTAGGTGATAGCAACAGTTTTTAAGAGTTGCCAATGACCTCTTTTCTTATAGGGATACATATCATTTTAACTTATTGAGTCTCTTAAGAAAAACCTTTGTTGTTGTTGTTGTTTTTCCCCTCTTTTTTAATTACCTTTTGATGATTCTCTTGAATTCTGTGGTTGGACTTCGAATTTTCTGTTCAGGTCTGGTCTTTTATTTATGAATGCTTGGAATTCCTCTGTTGTGTTAAATGACCATACTTTCCCCTGTAAGAATATAGTCAGTTTTGATGGGTATTTTATTCTTGGCTGTAGGCCTAGTTCCCTTGCTTTCCGGAATATCATATTCCATGCCTTTCGGTCCTTCAGTGTGGATGCAGACAGATCCTGTGTTATCCTCACCATGTTTCCATGGTATCTGAATGGTTTCTTTTTGGCAGCTTGTAATACCTGTTCTTTTATCTGATTGTTTTTGAATTTGGCTATAACATTTCTTGGTGTTGTCAGTTGGGGATTAAAAACAGGGGGTGATCTGTGGATTCTTTCAATCTCCACTTTCCCCTCTTGTTCTAGGATTTCGGGACAGTTTTCCTGGATAATTTCCTCTAGTATTATGTCCAGGCTTTTTCTTTTGTCGTGGTCTTCTGGTAGTCCATTAAACCCATACTTATAATAAGGCAAAAAGTTCTTAAGCTGTGCCTATTTTTAGGACTAATACAAAAGGGTGCTAAGTACCTATAAAGGTCAGGCAACTTGTGAGCTTACAAGGAGCAAAGAGGTGAGAACTTACTCAGAGATTCTAGTCTACTCAGGTGTGAACTACTCAAAAGATTAGTCTTCTTAGGTGTAAACTAAGAATGGTCTGTCCTTTGAAAAACATCTACTGTGATTGGTAGATGGGAGAACTTAGGGGAGGTGACATAGGAGAAAATTCCCTTTATAAGGAGATGACAGTCTCTTGAAAAGAGTCTCTTGGGGGCAGCTGGGTAGCTCAGTGGATTGAGAGCCAGGCCTACAGACGGGAGGTCCTAGGTTCAAATCCGGCCTCAGCCACTTCCTAGCTGTGTGACCCTGGGCAAGTCACTTGACCCCCATTGCCTAGCCCTTACCACTCTTCTGCCTTGGAGCCAATACACAGTATTGACTCCAAGACGGAAGGTAAGGGTTTTAAAAAAAAAGAAAGAAAAGAGTCTCTTGAGAAAGACTCTGTTGAAACAGTCTCTTGAAGACAGTCTGAGGGAGGCTGACTCTGACTGGAACTCCCTCTGAGGAGACTCTGTCCCTCTGAATCCTTGCTTGGACAGATCTTGTGGTGAGTGATAAAAGACTGACTGATCCCTCTCCTCCTAGGCTGGCTCATGCAGGCTGGTATAGCCCTTTTTTCATTATTCCCTTTTTCTCTCTCTCTTGTTCCTTAATTCCTCATTTGTATTAATTAAATCTCTATAAAACCCAGCTGACTTGGGTATATTAAATAATTGGGAATTTTTCCCTGGCAACCACCTTATATATTTATTTAAAAACAAGACACTGTAATGAAAACATATTTTCTACGGTCACAATTTACTCTCCAACTCTTTTATCTACTATAATTTAAGTCTTCCACTATTTTAATCACTACAGCTTATGACCTCAACTATTTTAATAATTACAGTATACAGTGTAAGATACTGGATTCAGATCTTCTTGACTCCAGGAATAATGCTCTATCCACTAAATCAGCAAGTTGCTTTTATGGGCACCAATTCTTACACTGTCCCCTTGCTGGCAGAAACTATTTTTGCTTCATCATTAACATTTGCAGTAGCTATTGTTGCTCTATCACTCCTCTATCCACATGACTTTGAAGGAAAGTGCTTTTAGAAAAAAGGGATAGAAGCATACTACTAGAAATTAAAGGGTGAATCCATATCCCTCTGAGCTGATATTAAACACCTATGGAAACTACAGCTCCGCAGTCCTCCCATGTATTTTCAGAACTGTCCTAGATCTACTTAAACCCCACCTAGACTCCAACTCAGAGATACCCAACTAGGAGTCATTTACCCCAGAATTGAAACACAGCCTAATGCTACTTGGTTAAGATCTGAACTATCAAACCTATCCCTGAAATCAAACCAGAATATCTATCAGGAAATGTTCTCAAAATATTTCTTGACTCAGAAACCTGACTCATACCCCTCACAACTTTCCTTTCCTAGTGTTTGGAGAAAAAACTTATAGTACATGCCACACCCAGGCCACTCCATGATTCTACAAACCCTTATCAGCTGACATTTCCCTTATCATAAAAAAAAATAAACTACCTCTGGTTCTCCTAATTCCTGTGATTAACTTACCATCTGCAAAGGAGAGACCTTTTACCCCCTATTACCATCCCCTATGCTCTCAGAAACATCTATTCCTTGTTGCTACCCAGTTTCTATTCTCTGCTTTTCCTTTCCATATGCCTTCTTGTAATCTCTGCCTTTTATTCAGAAACTCTTTCTTTCATTATTTTCATCCTTTTCTTTCATTCATAGAAATATGACTCTTTTATGCAGTTACCACCTTCAGCAAAGCTTGTCACTCCTTTCATGCCTTACAAGATACTGAATCAGGAAGAAGACACACTTTTTATACCTGCTTCCAGACTTCCTTCTGCTGCCACTGTCACTGTAACCTTTTCTCTTTTGAAGTTTACTCTATCACTTGCATTTGGTACAGTTCTTTGTTCCAGTATTCCACTCCTTTCTCATGTTTAATAGGTAGCTTAAAGTTTTCTTTTTAATACCAATTCCTGCCATCAAATTTGGGAACTTCAATATATACATTAATATTCTCTTGAATTCTTCAACTCTGGGTACATCAAGCTTCTCATTTCCATTGACCTTCATCTATGATCCACCTCAGTCACTTGGAAATCTGTTCTCTAGCTCACCATAATGCCAAATTCTACCACTTCTGCAACCCCAAAGCTTGAAATTCCCCTTTGATTATACATATCTCACACTTCATTTTTCCTAAACTTGTTTTTTATCCTTTCTGTAACTTCCAGTTCCTTCATTTTCTCATTCTCCATCTTCTTCCTTCCCTTCACAGTCTTAACATTTTAGTGAACTACTTTAGTCATGCACTGCCTAAAACCCTTGTACAATCCTTTGTCTTTTTTTATCCTTAAACCATTTGTTTTCATAGTCCTTAACCTAGGGTCATTCACATCACATACTCTCCCCTCTTCCACTCCAAACTACTGAATAATACTAGAGAAAGTCATTAACCTTTACTCCCCACCCCCCTGATTTAAATGTGAAGCCAGGAACTCCCACCTCCCTTTAACAAGGAATTTCAATTCATAATATTTCCTCATTTCTCATTTCTAGGTGTACTACTCTCCACTCTCATCTTTGGTACTTCTTCAGGTACTTCTTCTTTTCAGCCTCCTTTGGTATATTGTCTTCCCTAATTAGATTATAATCCTTGAGGGCAGGGACTATCTATTTTTGTATTTGTATCCATTGAACTTAAAGGCAAAGTACCTGGTACATGGTAGGTGCTTAAGAAATGTTTATTGGTTTTAATTATGACTGAAAAAGAGATGATCCTTCTCTTTGTCAAGAATAAATCGTATCTGGGCCCTTTGTCCTATCCTCTTCTACTTCCTCCGGGACCTTTCCCATCAGTCATTTCCTTCCCTTTTCATCTTCAAATTCTTCCTATCCTTCCTTTCCTATCTTCCCTTCTCCCTTCATTTTCAGGCTTGTCTTTCCTCTCACCTCATTCTTGTAAATAAAAAACAAACAAAAAAATCCTTTAAGCAACCTGACTTTTGTTAATGTTCAGTCATGTCCAACTTTTTGTTTCCCCATTTGGAGTTTTCTGTGCAAAGATTCTAGGGTGGTTTACCATTTCCTTCTCCAGCTCATTTTAAGGATGGGGAAACTGAGGCAAAAAAGGTTAAGTGCATCACCCAGCTAGTAAGTGTCTAAGGCTGGTTCTGAACTCAGATATTTCTGACTTCAGGCCTGGCACTCTATCCATTCCAGCTGCCCTCAATATAGTATAGTCAGTAAACCTTTCTTTACCATACTATATGTCAAACTGTAACCCTCCTTCTCTTTAATGCCAAACTCTGCTGAAGTGTGGTCTACACTTATTTCTCCCATCTTTCTTACCACTCATTTACATCTTTTTAATCTACCTGTGACCTCACAGTTATTTTTTTACTCCCTCAATGATTGATTATCAACATTTTTTATACTGTGAAATCTAATGATCTTCTCTTGAACCTCCTTCTTCTTGAGCTCTTTTGACTTTGATGATTACTTCCTTTTTCTAGATTCTCTCT
This sequence comes from Monodelphis domestica, assembly GCF_027887165.1. Taxonomy (NCBI): domain Eukaryota; kingdom Metazoa; phylum Chordata; class Mammalia; order Didelphimorphia; family Didelphidae; genus Monodelphis; species Monodelphis domestica. Next base: position 243,284,233 of record NC_077228.1, on the reverse strand, counting down.
ACTCTTGGCGGCATTGATATTGCCTTCTCATCTACCTCCTCCCAATTTGATCATGATCTTTCATTGATGGGTCATCTATCTATCCCCAAGGTGCCTCCTTTTTTCTTTTCTTCATATGCTCTTAGTGATTTTATCAGTTACCACAGTTTCATTTCTTATATCAATGCATATGTCTCCAAAATATATTTATCTAGTCAAAATCTCCCCTGAACTCATCTAACATTTCAAATTGCTGAAAATCTTTATCCAGGTCCCATGGGCTCCTAAAACAATAAAATTTCTTATCTTCCCTTTACATCTGCTCTTCCTTCAATTTTTTTTAATTTTTGTTGAGGTTATCACAATCCTAATCATCCAATTTTCAGTCAGTCAATAAACTTTTTTGTGTCATTAACATGTCAGGCATGGTGCTTAGCAGTAAAGACATGAAGAAAAGAAAAGGATGTCATGTGCCATCAAGAAACTCACAATATAATGGGAGAAGACAACATATAAAAAAATGAGTTCAGAGGGGTGGAGGGGAGAGGGAAGGAAAGTACCCAGTGAGACAAAATCCTTCAGGCAGTGGAAATGATGAGATGGCTACTCTTAAAATGGAAGACCTTGGAGGGATTCTCTGATGCTCACATATCATTCTCTTCAATCAGTGGGGCTCCAGGATCAAAGGGAACTGAAGAGCTGTGAATTTCAAAGTGATCTTGATGACAAATTTCCGTTTTATTACCTCAATCATCCTAAACTCTTTTCCTTTCTCCACTGTCATAGTTGCCAAGTTCGGACATTTCTTTGTTCCATTCACATAGCTATCAGCATAATTCAAGCCCTCATTAATGAATGAAAGAGATTCCTAATTGGTTTCCTTGTCTTTAGTTTCTATTATAATTCCTCTTCCATACAGTATCAAAATAACTTTCTATGGCATAAATAGCCTCATGTCCTTCATTTGCTCAAAAATTTTCAATGGTTTTCTCTGTTGACTCTAAGACAAAGTTTAAATCCTTCAGTATGGCATTGGAGATTTTCTACAATCTGTTTCAAGCCTATCCTGACACTCTTCTCATATTACTCCACATGCTGGGAAATATTACCCACATTAACACACTCTATGTTCCAGCTACACTATACTGCCAGCTTTTCCCTGAAATTAGTATGTCATCCCTTGCTTTTGTGAATTCACACAAGTTGTTCTGCATGTTTTCGACTTGTTTTTGTCTACTTATCTTCCTTCAAGGCTCATCTCTATGAACCATCTTCTAATCCTTTATTTAATGACTTCTTCCTCCTCAAATTATCTTGTATTTATTTATCAACACATTATATCCATCACCCAAAAGAATATAAGCTTTTTGACTACAGGGGTTTGTTTTGATATACCCCAAACCTAAGGTTTCACATAATAAAGTCTGAAAAACCAAAAATAAGAATACAAAAAGAGTGCACGAACTCCAGCATAGATCTAGCACCAACCCTAAAGTTCTCTAAAGGGTGTGTGTGATTTTTATGAGGAACAATGAATATTATTTATAATAAGATATTTGGGAAGATTTCAGGGGGGAGGTCCATAAAAAATTAAATATTTATGAAAATCTCTACCTAAAATGTAACATTTCCTTTAATTATAAACGAAGGCAACAAACATTACTCTAAGTAAGATCCATAGGTTTCACCAGATAGCCACTACACTATGTTAGGATTCTGACTTAGGTAGGTGACATTGCAGAGCTAGTGTTCTTTGGAAAAAGCTGCTGGGTTTGCCTAGGGCATATCTGGGAGACTGGCTTCTCTTTCTAGGCTTCTTCTATTTTGCCTCTTCAGCCCTGACATCCTAAATTGCAAGTTCTAGGGAATATGAGATGGCAGGAAATGCAAAAGCAGATAGACAGGCCTAGCTTGTAATCCAGATCGGAGAAGCCTGACACAGAGGATTTATAAAAGTGCTAGTCATACAGGATAAGTGTCACTCCTTAAGTCAGCTGACATCTCATTCAGTTGCTTCAGGCTGGTCTACCTCTCTTTTACTATGGGATCCAGAGCATAACAAAGATGGAATATCTGTGACATCAGCAAAGGACACAAGGTCATGGTAATTTGACAGTTCCTGGGACAGTAGGTTAATTAGGCTGAGATGACAAAGCAGAGGTGATGCAGCAACAGGAAAAATGCAAACCAACTACTATTCCAACTCTCAAAAGACTTAGAGATTAAGAGATCCTGCGATCAGATACAGTGATGGATAGGAAGCTGAAGAAGTTTCATAAGAAAATACCTAAATAACACAAAAATGGCTAGGATTCTTCCTCCTCCTCCTTCTCCTCTAGCAATGACTGTGACTGAATCTTGGGCCCTCCTCCCCCCAAGTCACACCACTCTAGCTCTGCCATTAAACCTTGGATGCTATCTGTGCTGGGCAAACCTTAACTTTAGCCTCAACCTTAGCCCAACCCCATTCACTCTTTTGCCCAAATTGTGTAAAGATAATTTTAGTGTTTTGACTTAAACTGTAAATAAGGTGTCACCATGGGAAATTCCCAAATATGAAAATACCCAAGTCAGCGAGGGATTTATGGAGATTTTAATTAATAAAGAGAGAAGGAATTAAGGGAAGGAGAGAGAGAGAAAAAGAGAGAGAGAGAGAGAGAGAGAGAGAGAGAGAGAGAGAGAGAGAGAGAGAGAGAGAGAGAATTAATTTAAGCTGCTATGGCTCAGGCTGAGCCAGGCAGTAGTTAAAGGCCTAGGCCAAAGTGGCCTCCCTGAGCCTAAGGTAGAGGGAGTCAATCTTATTAATCACCACAAGACCATCTCCAAGCAAGCTCCAGTCCTTCATTGAATCTCCTGAACTGAGTTCAGAATCTAACTCAATTCAACTCCAAACTCCATTCCTTTTGACTTTTTACCCCTTCCTTTTAAAGAAATTTTCTCTTATGTCACATCCCCTAAGTTTTCACGTCTACCAATCACAGTAGATGCATTTTTTCCAGGACTGCCCATTCTTAGTTCTCACCTTCTTTGGTTCTCACCTTCACTGGTTAGATTATATCTTCTAAGTACTTCACACCTCTTTGTTAAGCTTGCCTTTTGTGAGTTACTTGACCTTTTTAGGTACTAATTTAACTTTTACAGGTACTTAATCCCTTTTTGTATTAGATCTAAAAATAGACCTATCTTAAGGTTCTAGCTTCACTATAAGGTATGAATTAAGTACCTTCATTGTTCAATCAGGAGTTAACTTTTTTTCTTTTTTCTTTTTTTTTCCACTTTAAACTTTATTTTATTTGGTCATTTCCAAACATTATTCATTGGAAACAAAGATCATTTTCTTTTCCTCCCCCCCCTCCCATCACCTCTCCCATAGCCGATGCGTGATTCCACTGGGTATTACATGTGTTCTTGGTTCGAACCCATTTCCATGTTGTTGGTATTTGCATTAGAGTGTTCATTTAGAGTCTCTCCTCAGTCGTATCCCCTTCCTCACTGTAGTCAAACAGTTGCTTTTCCTCAGTGTTTCTACTCCCACAGTTTGTCCTCTGCTTACAAATAGTGTTTTTTCTCCTATATCCCTGCAGATTGTTCAGGGACATTGCATTGACACTAATGGAAAAGTACATTACCTTCGATTGTACCACAGTGTATCAGTCTCTGTGTATAATGTTTTCCTGGTTCTGCTCCTTTCACTCTGCATCACTTCTTGGAGGTCGTTCCAGTCTCCATGGAATTCCTCTACTTTATTATTCCTTTTAGCACAATAGTATTCCATCACCAACATATACCACAATTTGTTCAGCCATTCTCCAATTGAAGGGTATCCCCTCATTTTCCAATTTTTGGCCACCACAAAGAGTGCAGCTATGAATATTCTTGTACAAGTCTTTTTACTTATTGTCTCTTTGGGGTATAAACCCAGCAGTGCTATAGCTGGATCAAAGGACATACAGTCTTTTATCACCCTTTGAGCATAGTTCCAAATTGCCCTCCAGAATGGCTGGATCAATGCACAACTTCACCAGCAATGAATTAATGTTCCTACTTTGCCACATCCACTCCAGAATTCATTACTTTCCTTTGCTGTCATGTTGAACAATCTGCTATGTGTGAGGTGATACCTCACAGTTGTTTTGATTTGCATCTCTCTGATTATAAGAGATGTGGAGCACTTCTTCATGTGCTTATTAATAGTTTTGATTTCTTTATCTGAAAACTGTCTATCCATGTCCCTTGCCCATTTATCAATTGGGGAATGGCTTGATTTTTTGTACAATTGATTTAGCTCTTTATAAATTTGAGTAATTAAACCTTTGTCAGAGGTTTTTATGAAGATTGTTTCCCAATGTGTTGCTTCCCTTCTGATTTTAGTTACATTGGTTTTGTTTGTCCAAAAACTTTTTAATTTAATGTATTCCAGATTATATATTTTGCATTTTGTGACTCTAAGTCTTGCTTGGTTTTAAAGCCTCTCCCTTCCCAAGGTCAGACATGTATACTATTCTGTGTTCACCTAATTTTCTTATAGTTTCCTTCTTTATGTTCAAGTCATTCACCCATTTTGAATTTATCTTGGTGTAGGGTGTGAGGTGTTGATCTAAACCTAATCTTTCCCACACTATCCTCCAATTTTCACAGCAGTTTTTATGAAATAATGGATTTTTGTCCCAAAAGCTGGTATCTTTGGGTTTGTCATATACTGTCTTGCTGAGGTCACTTACCCCAAGTCTATTCCACTGATCCTCCTTTCTGTCTCTTAGCCACTACCAAATTGTTTTGATGACCACTGCTTTATAATATAGTCTGAGATCTGGGACTGCAAGGCCCCCTTCCATTGTATTTTTTTCATTATTTCCCTGGATATCCTTGATCCTTTGTTCTTCCAAATGAACTTTGTTATGGTTTTTTCTAGATCAGTAAAAAAATTTTTTGGAAGTTCCATGGGTATGGCACTAAATGGATAGATGAGTTTGGGTAGGGTGGTCATTTTTATTATATTGGTTCGTCTTACTCATGAGCAGTTAATGTTTTTCCAATTGTTCAAGTCTAGTTTTAGTTGTGTAGAGAGTGTTTTGTAGTTGTGTTCATAAAGTGCCTGTGTTTGTCTCGGGAGATAGATTCCTAAGTATTTTATTTTGTCTAAGGTAATTTTGAATGGGATTTCTCTTTCTAGTTCTTGCTGCTGAGCTGTGTTGGAAATATACAGAAATGCTGATGACTTATGTGGGTTTATTTTGTATCATGCAACTTTGCTAAAGTTGTTGATTATTTCAATTAGCTTTTTGGTTGAATCTCTAGGATTCTTTAAGTAGACCATCATGTCATCCGCAAAGAGTGATAACTTGGTCTCCTCATTGCCCATTTTAATGCCTTCAATTTCTTTTTCTTCTCTAATTGCTACTGCTAGTGTTTCTAGTACAATGTTAAATAATAGAGGTGATAATGGGCATCCTTGTTTCACTCCTGATCTTAATAGGAATGCATCTAGTTTATCCCCATTGCAGATGATATTAGTTGATGGTTTTAGATATATACTGTTTATTATTTTTAGGAACGACCTTCTATTCCTATGCTTTCTAGTGTTTTTAATAGGAATGGGTGTTGTGTTTTATCAAAGGCTTTTTCTGCATCTATTGAAATAATCATGTGATTTTTGTTGGTTTGCTTATTGATGTGATCAATTATGTGGATGGTTTTCCTAATGTTGAATCAGCCCTGCATCCCTGGTATAAATCCTACTTGATTATGGTGAAGGACTCTTCTGATCACTTGCTGGAGTCTTTTTGCTAGTATCCTATTTAAGATTTTTGCATCTATATTCATTAGGGAGATTGGTCTATAATTTTCTTTCTCTGTTTTTGGCTTGCCTGGTTTTGGAATTAGTACCATGTTTGTGTCATAAAAGGACTTTGATAGAACTCCCGCTTTGCTTATTATGTCAAATAGTTTGTATAGTATTGGGGTTAGTTGTTCTTTGAATGTTTGATAGAATTCACTGGTGAATCCATCAGGCCCTTGGGGATTTTTTCTTAGAAAGTTCTTTGATGGCCTGTTGGATTTCTGTTTCTGATATGAGATTATTTAAGAAATCTATTTCTTCTTCTGTTAGTCTAGGCAATTTATATTTTTGTAGATATTCATCCATATCACCTAGGTTGGTATATTTATTGCCATATAGTTGAGCAAAGTAGTTTTTAATGATTGCCTTAATTTCCTCTTCGTTGGAGGTGAGGTCCCCCTTTTCATCCTTGATGCTGTTAATTTTCCTTTCTTCTTTCCTTTTTTTAATTAGATTGACCAGTACTTTGTCTATTTTGTCTGTTTTTTCAAAGTACCAGCTTCTAGTCGTGTTTATTAGGTTTTTTATTGTTTATTATTCTATCACTTTCGATTTTATTAATTTCTCCCTTAATTTTTAGTATCTCTAGTTTGGTTTTCTTCTGGGGGTTTTTAATTTGTTCATTTTCAAGTTTTTTGATTTGCATTTCCAATTCCTTGATCTCTGTCCTCCATAATTTGTTAATATATGCACTCAGGGATATGAATTTTCCTCTAAGTACTGCCTTGGCTGCATCCCATAAGGTTTGAAATGATGTTTCACCATTGTCATTTTCCTCAATGAAATTATTAATTGTTTCTAAGATTTCTTCTCTAACTAACCGATTTGGGAGTATCATATTATTTAATTTTCAATTAATTTTTGATTTTGCTCTCCATGTAGCCTTTCCAATCAATATTTTTATTGCTTTATGATCTGAAAAGGTTGCATTTATTATCTCTGCTTTTCTGCATTTGAGTGCCATATTTCTGTGACCTAGTGTATGATCTATTTTTGTGAATGTGCCATGTGGTGCTGAGAATAAGGTGTATTCCTTTTTGTCCCTATTTATTTTTCTCCATATGTCTATTAACTCTAATTTTTCTAAGATTTCATTCACCTCTTTTACCTCTTTCTTATTTATTTTTTGGTTTGATTTATCTACATTGGTGGTTGGTTCAAATCTCCCACTAATATGGTTTTACTGTCTATTTTTTCCTTCAATTCTCCTAGTTTCTCCATTAAAAATTTGGATGCTATACCATTTGGTGAATGCATGTTGATTAGTGATATTTCCTCATTGCCTATACTCCCTTTTAACAGAATATATTTACCTTCCCTATCCCTTTTGAACAGGTCTATTTTTGCTTTGGCTTTGTCAGATATCATGATTGCAACTCCTGCCTTCTTTCTATCAGTTGAGGCCCAAAAGGTCTTACTCCATCCTTTAATTCTAACCTTGTGAGTATCAACCCGCCTCATATGTGTTTCTTGAAGACAACAAATGGTAGGGTTTGGGGTTCTAATCCAATCTGCTATTTGTATACGTTTTATGGGTGAGTTCATCCCATTCACGTTCAAAGTTATGATTGTCACTTGTGGATTCGCTGGCATTGTGTTATCTTCCCCTAGTTCTGACCTTTCTTCTTTAGCTATATCCTTTTGAACCAGTGATTTACTTTAGGTCCATCCCCCTAGTCCCTTCCCTTGATATGCTTCCCTTTCTAGCCCCTCCCTTTTTATGCTCCCTTCCCCTCCCCACTCTCCTTCCCTCCTTTTTTATACTCCCTCCCCCCTCCCCATCCTTGATTTTCCTTTCTTTCTTACCCTGTTGGATAAGATAGCATTCAGGATCCCAATGGATCTAGATGTTCTTCCCTCTCAGATTTGATTTCACTGAGAGTAAGGTTTAAGTAATCTACTTCACTCTCTCTTCCTCTCCTCATATGAGAGTTCTTCCCCTCCCCTTCCCATGTGTATCTTTGTATGGGAAAGATTATTCTATTTAGTCCTCCCCCCATTTCTTGAAGTAAATGTTAGTATTATCGATGATTCCCCCCTCTTTTTTTCTTTCTTAGCCCCCCTTTCACCAAATCTTCTTGATGCCCCAATCTTTCCCTATGCATGATTCTTCTAACTAATCTTATGATGTATACAATTTTTGAGAGTTACACAATACATTTTCCCCACATAGTAATATAGATATAATTTGATATAAATGTAGTCCTTATAGAAGAGAGTTTGACTTAAAGAAAAAGATAACATTTATCTCCTTTTCCCTTTCTTTCATATTTACCTCTTCATGTTTCGCTTGCTTTCTGTGATTGGATATCAAATTTTCCACTAAGTTCTGTTCTTTTCTTAGCAAATGCTTGGAAATCTTCTATTTTGTTGAATGCCCATACTTTCCCTGGAAGTATATAGTCAGTTTTGCTGGATAGTTGATTCTTGGTTGGAGACCCAGCTCTCTTGCCTTTCTAAATATCGTGTTCCATGCTTTGAGGTCTCTTAGTGTGTTAGCTGCTAAGTCCTATGTGATCCTTATGGGAGCCCCCCTATATCTGAAGCTCCTCTTCTTGACTTCTTGTAGGATTTTCTCCTTTTCTTGGAAGCTCTTGAATTTTGCAATTACATTCCTGGGGGTTGTCTTTTGGGGATTTCATATAGAAGGTGTTCTATGAACCCTTTCTATTTCTATTTTGCCCCCTTGCTCCAGAACATGTGGGCAATTTTCTTCTATAATCTCCCGTAGAATAGCATTGAGGTTTTTGTTTATCTCTCGTTTTTCAGGGAGACCAATGATTCTGAGGTTGTCTTGTCTTCCTCTGTTTTCCAAGTCTGTAACCTTTTCAGTGAGATATTTCATGTTTTCTTCTAATTCATTAATTTTTTGGCTTTGCTTTATTGATTCTTGCTCTTTTGTAATCTTGTTGTTTTCCATTTGCTTAATTCTGGTCATTAGGGACTGGTTTTGCTTTTCAGCTTTGTCTGCCCTTCTATTAGATGCTTCCAGCTCCTTCTCCAATTGTGAAGTCTTATCTATCAGACTGCTGATCTCTTTCTCTCATTTTTTTCCCAAAAGGTTTCCATCTTTTGGGTAAGCTCCAGTTTTAGATCTTCCAGAGCTTGTGGATAGTTTCCATTTTGGGAGGCATGATTTGATTTTGTTTGGATTTCATCCTCATTCTCTTCTTTTCCTTGAGTACTCAATAGTCACTTTCCCCCCCCCCCTTTCTTCTTGGAGGCTTAATTTTGAGACATGTGAGCCATCCCTTTGGTGGGTTTATTCCACTTAATTTTTTAGTCTGTGGTCTGGATGATATGGGTGGGTTTTCTGTGAATTTAGGTTGCCTCAGACTAGTTCTTCCCAGCCTCCAAGGTTTCTTAGAGCGTGGGCCCCTGTGTTCAGCCCAACCGCCCAGGCGATCAGTGCAGCCCACCCTGGCGATCAGCCCAGCCTGCCCAGGTGTTTAGCTCCACCCAGGTGCTCAGCACAACTGCTCCGGAGTTCAATTCGGCAGCCCCCTGTGCTCAGCACAGGATTCTCCCGTGAAACAGCACTGAGAGGTCATTTCCTTGCAGTCTTTAGATCCCAAGGACCCTGGTGTGCCCCCCAAGACAGAGACGCTTCTCACTCACTCGCTGTCCCAGTGAGCGCTCTGATAGCTTACTCTGGTTTGGGGGGGAGGGGCATCTCAGTTCACGTTTTTGTGCAAGCTTTTCCTTTTCCTTATAGTGTGGAAATGTTCAAACCCCACATACCTTCATTTCTGTGGGGTACTGGAGAGTCCCTCCATTCTTCCAAAGGTGATTTTTATGCTCTTTTGACGTAGTCTATTTCATTCGGTGCCAGGGAGGGGAAGCAAGTTGCGTCTAGATTGCAGCCATGTTTACCTGGAAGTCCGAGTTAACAACTTTTATCTTCCTCTAAGGTATGTCTAATTAGGGTGGAGTAATTTTAAAAATTCCCAATACATTCCTGATTCTTGTTAGACCAAGTATCTCCATTGTTACAATAAGGGAATAGTTAAATAAAATCTTCTAAAGTATAGTCTGAGTAGTTTTAAGATTCACAATTACTCTATCGATTTTGTTGATCTTAATTAACCTTTTTCAGTTTTGCCTCCCCTCCAAATAGTAGAAAATAATGAACAAAGAACTTAAAAGTATGATTGGAAAATTATGCACTGAGACACATTTAAAATGGCCTGAAATGCTCCCTCTGGCCCTATCTTATCTTAGAAGCAGGCCTAGAGGAGACCTACAGATCTCACCATTTGAGATGCTTTTTGGACATCCACCTTCACAGGTTAAACCTTTCTCCCCTGCATACACATCACTATTAGGGGGAGATACTACTATTGCTTCCTATATACAGGAATTACAAAACAAATAGCGTGAATTTCATGAATCCAGAGCTATAGTGCAAGCCAGACCACTAGATTTTTCTCTTCATGATCTGAAACTCAGCCTTCCTGGGAAGGACCATTCTAAATATTTTAACTACTCCAACATCTATAAAGATTGGAGAGAAGGACTCTTGAATTCATTGCTCACATGTAAAGAGAGCATCTTCTGTTGACACTGATTAACTGTACCCTATCACATGCATTGGAGATAATAATCCAAAGACATGTAGATGCTATTTTTCAAGAACACATTGAATTCATGATTTCCCCCCTTATTTTTATTATTGCTTTTCTTTTGATTAGAATACTTGGTTTTTCCTTTTTTTTTCTTATTTCTTGTACTAAAGGTACATACAATAAATATAATTTTTTCTGCAGTAATATGTTTAATATATATGTATATGTATATGTGTGTGTGTGTGTGTGTGTTATAATATCAATTCATACCCAAAAGCTTAAACTGTGGGAACCTGCCATTTATTGATAAAATATTATAGGGCTGTGATTAATGTTTGTGGCTGATTCTAGGAAATGGGATAAAAAACAAGGAGCACAGACTTAACCTGAATAGTCCCAAAAAGAGCACACGGGTAAAAGAAAAAAGAAAATAAACTAGTGTGAGACTTGAGATTGCAACACTTGACATATGTTAAGTCTTAGGACTTCCTTGTATCTACCCTCTTTGTGAAGTACTCAGACAAGTACCAAAGTTTGACTATAATCCTGGCTCCCTATATCCCTGAGAATGACAAAAAAATCAGACCAAGGAATGACACTTCCCTATCAAAAATAAAATTCTAGTTCCTTTTCTTCTTATATTATGGCAACTTCCTGTAGTCTTGGCTGCAAATGGGTAAGTGATATATTCCTACAGACTTTTGGAATTGAAATTATTTTAAATTGGACCTATACAAGGTCCTGTTAGAAATTTACTAAATCCAAATAAGGGCCTATTTTGAATTTTTTTTTCTTTTTTCTTTCCATTCTTTTTCCTTTCCTGATGTTTTTGAGTGTTTTTCTCTTCCTTTGGTAAATTGACTCATACACCCCCATAACTCAACATTGCATCCTGAGCTGAACTGGATGTTTTTTTTTTTTTAAACCCACTTCGAGGGGGGGGGTGTATTTTAATATAAAATCCAAGATTTTTAATTTTTTGTTTGTGAAAGATCTTCAAGGAAGAAGCTTGCTATCTCCTAAATCCAGAGAATGAACTGTTGCAGAAAGATGGCAGAAAACCTACACTACATCAAGAAGATCAAGAATGAACTTTGGGTGTGGTTGATTGAACTGAAGTTTGATAGAACTTTATTTGTAAATGTACACTTTTATGCCAAGGGGACTGCCCCTAATTTGGCTTTCTGTCAATACACCTAGCAAAAAACTGGTTTTGCTTTCTTTCTTTTCTATTCTTCCCTAACTACTGTAATTTTTTTTTTCTTAGAGAATTGAATATTGTATACATCTGAAGTTAGAAGTGCTTTAGGACTACAAGATGATTATGTTAAATGATCAATGGGACTAGTCTCCCAATGATCATCAGGTGGGATTGTGAATCTTAAAAACTATTCAGACTATACTTTAGAAGATTTTATTTAACTATTTATTCCCTTATTGTAACAATGGAAATACTTGGTCTAACAAGAATCAGGAATGTATTGGGAATTTTTAAAATTACTCCACCCTAATTAGACATACCTTAGGGAAAGATAAAAGTTGTTAACTCCTCATTGAACAATGAAGGTACTTACACACACACACACACACACACACACACACACACACCCCATATACACACACTACTTGCTGTTTCCAGAAGTCATGTCATCCCCTTCCCTTTGTGAATTCATACGAGCTATTCTCTGTTCTCTCCTTGCTTTTGTCTCACAGAATCCTAATCTTCTTTTAAGATTTATCTCATGTGGCATGCAGCATACATGTGTGTTATGTGACTATATGGATATATATACATATCTGTATATACATATAAATGCCCAGAAAAGTGTTTTTTGTATCTTTTTTCATTAAATTTTGTTATCCAGAGTATACATTTCAGCAAAAGCATATCTGCCAATAGAAATTTAACATATTATTTCATCATTTTCTTTTAAAGCTGTAGGGAAAGTCCACTTTTAAATGCCAGCTTACTATTTCTAGACTTCCTGAAAATGGAAAGTAAAAATCTGGGTTATTTTCTTTTCTAGAACATGTGATAATTTATTTAAAATTTTTGAAAATTTTTCATCTTTGTGCCCTTTTGGTGGAAGGAAGTAGTTACTTTTACACATAATAGCTTATGTTCTTGCTCTAAAGTTTAAGAATTTTTTTTTAAGTTGGTGCCTATTTAGAGAGGATTCCAAATTACTGAAGTGGTTTAATCATCTTGAGGAGGATTGACTACAATAGAACACTATATTTGACGTTAGAAAGACCTGAATTTAAATTCTGCTCTGTGACCTTGTCATTTATCCTTTCTAGTAGAACTCAGTTTCCTCATCTGTTGGATGAAGGGGTTTGACTCCATGACCCCCAAATTCCTCACAGCTCTAAATCTATGATCCTGTAATTATTCTTATCTTTAACATGCATAAGGAAAATGAAAGCAGCAGTAGAAAATGAGTTCAAGACAGAACAACAGAAATAGTCCTATGCCAGGTATAAAAATTACTCAACTTTCCTCTAAATTTCAAAGTTTCTGGAGGTCTGATTATCTTGCAGTTGGTTAAAGGTAATAAGGCCATTTCTGAAACACTTTGCATGTTTTCTGTCCATACTACTACTCTAAACCAGAGTCTGAATGCTCCTCAGAGTATTTGACCATTACAGTTAACTATTTTTGTGAATGGAAAAAAAATCAGCATATGATATATCTTTTTAAAATACAAACTTTTAAGCTGCCCTTTGAGGGTTGAAGTGATCTTATTTCCTACAAGACTTATAACAAGGAACTCTGGTTTTAGGATTAGAGTCACTGCATTGTCAGAGATGGATGGGACTTCAGAGATTATCTTTCTTCATTATATAGAAATAAAATTGGAAGTCCAGAGATGTTAATTGACTTACCTGAGTTAGTTATGTAGGCAACAAGTAGTAAAATTAAAATTTGCATCCAGATGCTTTAATTCCAAATCTAAATAGTTTGCTCTTTTAGATTTTTCCCTCTGTGCCTAGAATCATAGAAAAGGATGCCAGTACTCAAAAGCAAAATGAAACAACACCAACTTTCAAGTGGTTTACATTCTACTGGGGTGAGGGCCAGAGCAGGGCAGATGAAGGACAACACACAACAACATGTTCAAAGATAAATATAAATAAATATATATATTATATATGTACATATATATGATAAAAAGAAAGTTATTTCAGGAGCAGAGTAGTAACAACTAGAAGAATGAATTTTTTAAAAGATCTCTTGTATTATGTGGCTTTTGAGCTGAGCCTTGAAGAGAGTTTAGTATTCTAGCAGACTAAGGTGAAGAGATAACTGCCTAAGAAAAGTGGTGTATGAGTGTTCAAAGAGGACTGTGAGGGATTGCCAAGTCCTTTTCAGGGCTTTTCATCCACCTTTGATGTCTACCTAACACTCAACTTTCACCTGTGACTCCAAGAAGTTGTATCATAAACTATGACCATATTCCAATAAGCAATCTTGGTAAAGGGCTAAACCAGGGTGAGGGTAACCAATGGGTAACAAACATATCAGTAATTTAGGGGGCTGTCTACCTCAAGCATGTGAAGATTCCTCCCAGTGGAATTGGATGGATAAGAACAATTTGTTTCAGAAGCCATGAAGGCAGTTGAAGCAGGCACTGTGGAGTGCTAAGAGCTTAGTCAGACATGGAAGACACCAAGGTCATTCATTGCATCCTGGGCAATCATAGTCATCCTGACATGTTGCCACAGAATTTAAATGGCTGTGGAAGAGAAAGTGAGGCTAACGATTTTATGCAACTCTTCCTCACTTAAATACAATTCATGCACAAATCAAGACATCACACTATGATGTCATCATTCCTCTTCAAAAATAAAGGATGAGCAACAACAACAACAAAAATACCAAAGTCTAAGAAAATACATAGAAATGGGATATGCTATATATAGGGGACAGAAAATTAATCAATTTGCCTAGCCCAGAGTATGTTGAGGAGGAAAATGTGCAATAAATTTGGAAAGACATGGGCTGGAGTCAATTTCTTAAAGGACTTTAAATACTTAAAAAAGGTGTTTTTGTTTTCTTCTAGAAGCAACAGGAAATCATTTTAACTTCTTGAGTAGGTGAATGATATTGTCTACTTGGAAGCTTCCTAGAAGAGAGATTAGAAAAGGTTCTAGCCTTCCAAAGAGAACATTTAGGGGCTATTGCAATAGTCACACTGGACCTGTACCTGAAGTGCTTCCATGCTTTGCCACTGATGTTCTTGCACCTTCCCAAGAGGATTATCAGAGAACATATCCTGGAGAAGCCAAGCCATTCATCTTTCAAACTCCTGCTGAGTGGCTATGTTCTCCTAGAGGATGAGTTTACTAAATGTAGCTAGCCTCAGACATTCTTTTCTCATCTATTTTCTACCTATTGTAAACCTCAAAATTTCTTAGACTTATAAATATTGGAAATTTCACCATTGGGAAATTTCATACTTGAAAAATTTCCTATTGATAGTGGGTCTTGGCTATTGGAATGTGAACCCCATTGGCATGAGAGTTTCCTCCTCCTCCCTTCTTAAGATTACTTTAGGACAGAAACCTTTTGCTGAACAATGGAAAGGACTTTGACCTATGCTTAAGCATAGAACAGGAATTTCTTTGAGTCATGATTGATTTTAGAATTGATACAATGGAGATACTTGGAATCAATCTCCACCCTACTCAGTCCTAACAGGATTGAGGAAGGGCTGCAGCATAGATCAAAATTTAATTATTCCAATCTCTACCCTACTCAGGTTAACAGGATTTAGGAAGGGCTGTAGCAAAGGATCAAAGATTTAATTATTTGAAAATATGACCTTCAACAGACATGTGCAAAGCCAGAGACCTCTGGGCGGTCCTGGGTTAAGCTAGAGCCTCCATTGGCACAGGGAAATTGATGGACAGTGATTGGTAGATGTGAGAACTGAGGGGAGGCAACTTGGATGGTTTCCTTAAAGAGAGAGGGGTCTGAAGACTCAGGGTGGTGGTTGAGGAGTTTGTCTGAGTGGTTGGAGTGTGCTCTGAGAAGCTTGCTCTGAAGGAAGCTGAAGGTGGGGGCCTCTGAGACTATTTCTCCATTTTGGTCACGTGAGTAATAGGGACTGATCTCTTTTCTTTGCCCCAGCTATCTAAGGGCTTGGGCCTTTTGGCCCAGCCTAAACAGAATGGGTATTTAAGCCTATTCCCTTCTCTCCCTTTTCTCTCTCTCTATCTCTAATTCCTTTCTTCCTCCTATTGTAATTAAACTCCATAAAAGATTGACTGCTGATTTGAGTTTTCATTTAGGAATTACATAGCTGAATTCCTTGGCGACCTTAAATTAATATATATCACTCTTTTTAAAGTGATTTCCTTGTCACACTATACCTCTATCTCTTATCTGTCAAACTTCTATTCCCTTCTAGAAAGAGAATGTAAATTTGCTGCTCCATGAGTCATTCCTTTCACTTCTCAGACCAAAACACCCTTCCCAAGCCACACCTCCCTTCTGGGTATTACAGAGTGCCCATTAGACTATAAATTCCTTACTTTTGTATCTATATCTTCAATCTTAGCATAGTAACTGACCCAGCAAATTATTAAAGGCAGTGGTTCATATGAAAGAGAGAAGGGAAGGAATAAGAGAAATGTTATGGAGGTAGAATCAATAAAACTTTGCAAACTGGTTGGATATAGGGGGAGAAGAAGAATTCAGGAAAGTCATAAATTTGGGAACCTGGATTATTAGAAGATTGAAGGTGCCCTTGTCAGAAATTGGAAAGTTAGAATGAGAAGTGAATTTAAAAGAAAGATTAGGAGTTTTAGCTTTGAGCATGTTGAGCTTGAGGTTGAATGGTTTCCAAGTTAATGGCATATATAATTATATGTGAATATATAAATGTTGATTATCTACTTTAAAATAACATATAAGCCATATTCATATTAATATATGCATATAAATATAAATTTAAGAATATATCTTTATAGTAACCATGTGCCTTAGTTTTGTTTTGTTTTGTTTTTGCAGGGCCACCTTCTCTGGCTGTTTTCCTGGGCAAAAGAACCAGAATAGTTTATCTTGACTTGCTATACCAATGTTATATGAATACTAGGGAGCCCTTGGGAAACAGAACAATTGAATCTTCAGCACTAGCAAAATAGGAACTAGTCAATAATCCTAGAATCTATGTTGGAAAACCACTGGAACCCAACAATATCTCAGGACTCAGGATACCTCCTATGAACTTTTCCCTCAGCTCTCAAAATGTATATTTCTAATGCATTTATCAGAGTATTTCATTTATGCCTTTCTAATTTATTAGAGTACTTTGTACATTTCTAATATATTATTGTATATTTTACTCACCTGCATTTGCCTTGTCCCCCTCCTAAACCAAAACTGATCTTTCAAAAACAGAGAGGATCATCCTTCCATTCAATAAACTTTAGTGGCCTCTTATTACTTTCAGGATCAAATATCAAATTCTTTTTTGGCTTTCAAAATCCTCTATAACCTGACCCTTTCTGACTTTCCAATCTTCTTATGTCTTGATCCTCTCCAACTTCCAATTACTGGAAAGAAGATAAGATTTGAAGTCAGAGGACCTGAGTTCAAATTTTAGTTTTGTGACACTAGCAAGTTATAAAACTCTGTGGGCCTTATAAACCTCATCTATAAATTAAAAGAGCTTTTTCTTGTTCTTAATTTGTGATCCTATGCTCTAAGTTGGACAATAATTATTCTTTCCCTGGATATCTGAAAAGTTAAATTTCCTACTTCTCTATTATCTCCTATATCCACCCCTGGGTCAAGATAAAACTTTCCATTAGGAAATATGTTGTTCCTTTTAGTTCCCCAGCAACCACAAGGTTAAGATAAAATTATACTCCTAATTCTCTGGGATCAGATTCTAATGTGGTCCCAACTTCTACCTCAAGCATCTCTCTATTCCCATGATGGCAAACCTATGACACATGTCAGCACTGACGCATGTAGCCATTTTCAATTACATGAGGCCACATGCGGGCTCAGCACACCTCAAGACCTGGGAGCCACCCAGGGAACTGCATGCCCACAGCTGTGGCCATGGCCATGCCCCAGCCTGGCAGGGGTGGGGGAGCTGCTTCACTCGCTAGCCACAGGGGCAGGGGGTGAGTGGCAGCTGGAGTGCTCCAGGCAACTGGGGCTTGTGGGGCTCCCACAGGGGTGGAGAGGGGGAGTGCCCAGGCAGACAGGCTGGCACCCCTGGGCCAGCCAGGTGGGGAGGGTTGGGGTGGGGCCAGCAGGAACCAATTACCAGACACTTTTAGCACCCTGAAAAATATAGCAATGGTTTACGCACAATTTTTCCCTCTGCCTATTTTTGTGAGATCTTATTCTCAGTGTTAAATAATATCAAAACCAGCAAAAGAAACAGATTGACAGATGAAGTTAGTAGCGCTAGCTTGGGCTTCAAGTGTACAAAATACCAACCTTCAATTGAAGATTTAGCCATTGAAATTCAGCAACAAAAAAGTCACTAATAGGCAGGTTAGTTAAAGAATTCTCCCTCCCCCTCACTTATCTTAGTTCACGGCACCCCACATAAGTTAAATAATAGCAAGACCAACAAAAGAAACCAACTGACAGATGAACAAAGAAGTCACTAAGCAGGTAAGTTAAATAATTAGTTTTTGGTTTATTAAAATCAGTTATATATTAAAATTATACATTTTTGATATTTAAACTATAAATATTGTGAAATTATGGGGGGGGGGGGTTCGAAGTGACATACCTCCTGAGTTGTGCTTGTTTTTTTGGTGAATTTTGACACATCAAGCTCAAAAGGTTGCCCAACACTGCTCTACTCTAATCCATTCAGCCACTAAAGTGATTTTCCTAAAGTCCTATAATGCTGTCCTCCACCCCAACCCTTTCCCCCACTCAATAAACACCAGTAGCTTTCTATTGTCTCTAAAAGCAAATGTAAAATGCTGTTTGACATTCAAAGCCCTTCATAACCTAGCCCCTGCCTATCTATCCAGTCTTCTTACCTCTTACTACCAAAAAGTACTTTTTGATCAACTAACACTAACCTTTGGGTTGTTCCATGAACAAGACATTCCATCTCTAAGCTATAGATGTTTTCTCTAGCTGTCCCCCATGCCTGGAATGACCCCTCTTCCACTCTGACTACTGATCTCTTTGACTTACTTTAAGTCACAGTTTAAATTTCTTTTTACAGGAAGCCTTCCCAACTCTTCTTGTCTTCCCTCTGTTAATTATTTAGTGTTTATCCTCTATACTTTTTGCTTGTATTTGTTTGCACGTTGTCTCTCCCATTAGACTGTAAGTTACCTAAGGGCAGGAACTATCTTTTGCCTCTGTTTGTATTCCCAGCACCTAGCATAGTGCCTGGAATATAGGTGTTTAATAAATATTGATTAATTGATTGACTGATTGATATAGGACACTGTCCAGTTCTTTGATTTGATTTGATTTTGATTTCTTCTTCCTCCTTCATAAGCATGAAATTACTCTGAGCTTAGCACAATTCTTCCTTTAATATGTGTCTTTGGGCAAGTCTTTTTATTTCACTAAATCCCAGATTCTTCCTTAGAGAACCAGATGTTTTCTAAAATATGTTCTCACTTCAAATTTCTATGATCTATTTACTGTTCTTTCCACACTGATGCCTGGCTTTTCACTCACGTATTCAACTGTCAGTCAGTCTTTTCCATGCAATTTCTTCTATAAAACCTTAACTCTACTATAAACCAGAATATTTAAGTAAATTTTTTTCACATATTAATACAAAATAAAATCATAAAATAGAAGAGACCTCAGAGGACAACAGGCTCAACTACATCATTTTACATAGAGGACTTGCTCAAAATCACACAGGCAGGGTAGATTATATTTGATACCTTATCCTCTAATTACAGAGCTAGTTTTATTTCTGCTATACTACGCTAACCTCAGGAAAAATAAACCCAAAAACTTATATAGAGTTATACACTATTGAAACTGAAAAGAGCCTGATAAATCTTCTGGAACAAGGCATCTTAACCCCAAGAAATCTGTAAATATCTTTCAGTGGGTCCATGAACTTGAATGGTTATGTACCTTGACCTTTTATTCATTTTCACCCTCAGCCAAAGAAGAGCCAAGAAACTATTCACCCTATCTTTGAAGATGGAAAAATTAAAACCAGAGATGATATCTCTTATTTAAAGTCACACAATAAATTTGAGACAGAAATTAGAACCAAGAATACTCTGACTCTCAGGCAGCGTTACCCTTTATCCAATACTAATTCTTCCAGAAGCACTGGAGTACAAAGACTTGAAGACAGAAGACAGAAGATATGGCTGAAAATTAAAATAGAAATGAAAAATGGTTCTGACACTTACCTCTCACCTTAGACAAATCATTTAACTTTTTTGAGATTCAGTTGCTCATCTAAAAATAGGAGAGATAAAAAAATATTTGTACTATATGCTTCACAGGGTTAATGTGATGATCCAATGAATTAATAAAAAGGTTATATTTTATAAGCATAATGTGTTCTATAAATGTGAGTTATTATAATCATAAGTAGCTATTACTCCAGAAACCAAGAGGATTTCCTGGTTCTGAAGTCCTTTCTCAAAGCTTTTACAACTCCTGATAACAACAAACATTCCTAGGAATCTAGGATTCCTCATTTGTAAAGGGAACAAAAATATTTGCCTTGTACCTACAGAATAATTTATTCTTATTATCTACATCAAGTATAACCTGACTCTTCCTAATGAATTTGAGTAACTAAAGATCCAACTTAATGTGACTTCAAAGTTGGGTATTTGTTTCTGAATCATTCCAGAGTCATGAAATAGTTAAAAAAACAGTCATCTTGTCTGACTCTTCTTAAAGGTGTGCATAGTATATGTGTACTTCCTTATGGGTCATAGATGTTCATTCACAAGCTCCAGGCACAAAGAGAGACAGGGAAGGAGGGAGAGAAACAGAAACAGTCAAACTCCCATGCAAATTGCCACCACCAAGTCCCAAATAGTTATGCTCTTTCTAGACCAGGAGTAAGGTTGAAAGCAATGCTGCTTCTGGGGACCTGGGGAAGATGCAGTCTTGGACACTGTATCCCAATCCTTCTGCTAGCTGTTCTATTCGATGTTGTTGGGCTAATCCTCTTGCTGCTGGGAATCTTGGCTTCTCTGAACTACTGGGACTTCTTGGTCTACACGGGATCCCTATTTCTTGCCTTCAGTCTGGTCTTCTGGATCTCCTGGTATTCACTCAGCCTCAAGGTGTGCCCTGAGAAATTGAACTTATAGTCTATGTCTCCAAAGGAGTGGATCTCAGTTTCTGGGTAAAGAGAAGAGAAGTAGATACAAATGCAAAAGAGACCCAGAACTTCACCAAAGCACCCTTCATAAGGGTAGCTAAAGAAAGGAGATTGGCTCCCATGAGAGCCCAGAGCAGACATAATCTCATCATAAGGTAGGTGGAATTATTCTGAATTTGATATTTTGATACATTTGATACATGATAATTTGATACATTTATTCTGAAATTAATAAAAGTATAAAAAAAAACTAATGAATGATATTAGTATAGTATTAGAGATCAGTGCACTGCTCTGGCAATCAGGTCTGGGCTCTTTAACTCTTGAAACCTCTATTTTTCCATCTAAAATTAAAAGGTATAATTATGACTACTAAACTCCCTTATCATTTTAAAATGTTTATGTTGCAAATTAAATTCTAATGAAGGCTTAAGATGAGCATTGAGTTTTGTATCTAAAGAGAAATAACTCTCTCAAGTGACTGTATTATGAGGCTTTAGTGTATCAAATATAGTGTATAAAGTATTGAGTGAAGGGCATGGAAACCAACCCAAATAACATGCATGTATTATGAAAGGACTATAAATCAATGGAAATTTAATCCTCTTATCAAAGATGCACAACCTATACTTGGCATAACAGTGAGAGGTTCATGCTTTTATCAGAGAAACTCCCCACCTGAGCCACTGGAGTGTGTGCCAAAATGTTATCCTAAAGTTCTGATTATAATTTTCTTATGTTGTTTTCTCTTCTTTCTAGTGATCATGATCATTTCTAAGTCATAAATTTACAAAATAGAAACCTTAAGGCTAGGAAGGGGAGTTCAACTCTGTTCTAACATGAGTCATCTGATCAAAGGTTATATGTACACTATATACTTCACAGCATTATTGTGAGGAAAGTACTTTGTAAAGTGCCATGTAATCATGTGTTACAAATTCTATTCTGATATCTCATTTTTGCAAGGAAGTAATTCTGGGCTCTCAATATGACAGAGAAGGACAACCTTTTGCATCTTCTACAAAGGAAAAAAAAAAGTTCCCATTATGTAAAAACTAGCCTAAGGTAAATTTAAAGAGGCTGGTCACTAAGCTGGTTTTAAGATGATACTTTTTTCATCATGGAAACTCCTGAAAATGATTTAATAAATTATTTAGGGAAGAGATGGGATCTGCATCACCAGAGGGACTACTCACAATAAAAAAATAAATAGAATCTTCTGGTATTATTATTATTATTACCTTATTTATCTCATCTTTTGCAATAGAGTTTAGATTAAAATGGTTTTAGAATAAATCACTATTCTACTATAGCACTCTTCTATACTTGATGTTGCATGTGCTACTGCACAGGTAGACAATAACTTCTGTAGTTATATGAAAATAACTCCTTATAATATCATCTTCTTTAGGTTTACTGAAAACTTTCTCAGCCCAACTCTAATAGCAGGTTGAAAAACCAGAATTATATATAACACATTCTGTTCCATGATTTTGATCTCCTCTCTTAGGTTCTATATTTTGAAAAACTTTGAAAATAGTTCTGATAATATACATATTTGGTGTTGAGATATCAACTTAAAATTTCATTTTTGAATCTTCATGGATTAATGCTATATCTGGGGATTATGAGAAATGATTAAGTCTGTGATAATGGCCCACTGAAACAATTTAAAGAATCATTGATTTAGAGATGAAAGGGATCTTAGAGGTTATTGAGTCTAACTTATTGATTTTGTAGATGAGAAAACTGAGGTTTAGAAAGATTAAATAACTTGCCCAGGGTCACACAGGTAGTGTCTGAGGTAGGATTTGAGCCAAGGCCTTCCTAACTTCTTATATTCATTCCTCCATGCTGCTTCCTTGATTTCTCCAGGAGGTTTTGAGGTTTCTTTTTTTTTAGTATAAGGAGTTGCCTGACAATCTATGAACAACACTTAAATTCTGATGTATAATCTTATTGATACAAAATGCCAGAATTGAAAAAAACTTGAAATCATAATGCTGTGATTTAATTGTAATGACTCTAGAAATCAACTCTAATTTCTTCACATTACAAATTAGAAAAGCAAGGTCCTTTTCCTACAGTGACTCATATATATATATATATATATATATATATATATATATATATATATATATATATATATATATATATATATATATAATTTTTTTTAAACCCTTACCTTCTGTCTTGGAGTCAATACTGTGTATTGGCTCCAAGGCAGAAGAGTGGTAAAGGCTAGGCAATGGGGGTCAAGGGACTTGCCTAGAGTCACACAGCTGGGAAGTGTCTGAGGCCAGATTTGAACCTAGGACCTCCTGTCTCTAGGCCTGGCTCTCAATCCACTGAGCAACCCAGCTGCCCCTCTCTCATATATGGTTTTAAGATCTCTCTCTCTCTCTCTCTCTCTCTTCTCTCTCTCTCTCTCTTCTCTCTCTCTCTCTCTCTCTCTCTCTCTCTCTCTCTCTCTCTTTCTCTCTCTCTCTCTCTCTCTCTCTCTCTCTCTCTCTCTCTCTCTCTCTCTCTCTCTCTCTCCTTGTTTGAGCACACACTTTTCATGCACATATATGTGTGCATGTACTGACATATTCAACTAGATCAATCATCATTCTTGAACTATGTGTTTAATCTAGATATCTACCTTTAGGTATATACCCATTTCATTTTGTTTCCTTTTTATTCAAAGAGAAAGATGAGTACAGCAAGATTTTAAAATTGGAAAAATTTTAGAAGACAAAGTTGCATCAACTTGTAATTTTCCAAGTGAGATCAAGTTGCAGCTGAAATGGGAAAAGGGCTGAAACATATTTTCTGGTTGGAATTTACCAGCTTTCCAGCCTTTCTCTATAAGTTGATCTCACTTTGTGAAGTAGACACAAAGTAGTTATTGTTTTCACTTTACTGCTGGATAGAAGAGCAGAGATCACAGAGCAATATAAAAAGTAGGTAATGCTAATTGTCTGTGTGCTTTGTGATCATCCTGTCTCTAAGAACCCAATGAAGAGAACAATTTTCCAAGAAAAAAAAAGCTACAAAGTAAACCTCTAAGAAAAAATATATGAACACTTAATTGAACCCCATTTCAGCACTGTGCTACACCTGAAATTTAATTATACTAAGAATTAATTCAAAACATCATGGAATTAGATTCAAATCCCAACTCCAATACTTACTAGCTGTGGGACCATTGGCAAGTTAATCTCTTTGAGCTTCTTTGTTTGTAAAACAGAGGTGATACAGCCTGTCATAAAGAAAGAATTTTTAAAATCTTAAAGTACCATATAATTATATTTTATTATTATCTTTGTGACCTTAGAATCATTATCATTATTTCAACTTCACCCCATTCCCAGACACCTTTTAAAGAGAAGATAACTGAGAATATCCATAACAAATATGACTTCAAGACTCATTAGAAAATACTGTTTTCATAAGTATGATGTTTTTAGAAAAGAAGGGAGCTTGTAGATGGGTGGACTGGCTCTCAGTGGACTGAGAGCCAGGCCTAGAGACGGGAGGTCCTAGGTTCAAATCTGGCCTCAGACACTTCCCAGCTGTGTTACCCTGGACAAGTCACTTAACCCCCTTGCCTAGTCCTTACTGCTCTTCTGCCTTGGAAGCAATACACAGTATTGATTTCAAGACAGAAGGTAAGGGTTTAAAAAAAAGAAGAAGAAAAGAAGGGTGCTTGAATAGGAAAGATAATGTGGATCAACTCCCTTTATGGTTGAACAAAATCATCTAAGACTATATACTCTGACCCCCTGCTAAATTCCTTCCTTTAAAAAAAAAAACTTTAATTTTTTAAATCAGTATCAGTTCTAAGGCAGAGTGGTAAGGACTATGTAACTGGGGTTATTTGCCCACACACAGGCAGGAAGTGTCTGAAGTCAAATTTGAACCTAGGTCCTTCAAACTCTAGGTCTGTCACTCTTTTTCTGTGCCACCTAGTTTCCCCTCCCTACTGACTTTCTCCATTTTCTCAAACCTAATTTATTCCTTGATGAGTGGCTTTAAAATATTCACTCTGTCTACAGTTGTGCACCTCCTCCCTTACTTTGATTTATTGTTTTTTCCTAGTCAAGGACCACTATTCTGAACCTGCTGTGCTTTCTGCTTTGCCAGGTTTTCCTCGTCTCCATTTGAAATCTGTCTTGGCCACCACAGGTTATGTGTCCTAGGGCTAGGCCATAGAGTAGGTTAAGGAATAGAAAAGTATCTACAACACAGTTGTTAGGGAATATAACAAGATCTACAACACAATCTTTATTCCCAATTCATTGATCTTTTCTTACTATCAAGTTTTCTTAACCTTTTTTGGGTCATGAATCCCTTTCATAATCTGATGAAGCCTTTGGTCCCCTTCTTGGAATAAGGGCTTCTGGTCTAGATTTTGAATTTCTTTTTAAAAATGCTTAATGCTCATTAGAAGTTAATTTTAAAAAGTGCAACATTTTTCCCTGTTTAAGTTCATAGACTCCTTGAAATCTATTTAAAGGTTCCAGAAGGACCCATTGTCTTAAAGTAAAGAATCCTTATTCTATATTCTAAGGAGATCAGTGAAGAAAATTGGGAAAGCATGCTTTCCTTAGCCTCAATTGAATATGCTATCTACCTATTTGTACACATGTCGCCACACCAAGTATAAACAAGTAACGTGACCATCTCCTAACCTCTCAGTGAAGGAGATGTGTTCAGCTTATGGTATTCCTAAGATTTTCCCACTCCATCAAAATATCTTGAATGGAATAATCTTGAGTAGATCATCCCAGACCCAGATAAACTCAGCCTTGAGTAATTTTGACTGATCACTATTGGAGAAAATTGTGGTGGCCCCAGACAAAACTGAATCTGGTACACTCAGTATCTTAGAATAATTGTCTCTATATTGAGAATTTGAGCAACCTCCCTTTTCCCCTAAGCAGAGTAGTGAATGGGGAGAGTAATGGGGTGAGGTGAGAAAGGAAGATGGGGGAAGCCTATAAAAGAGAGATAGACTATGCTAGGAAGTATTAATAAATGTCTGATCCTACACCAAGATAAACTCAGAATGGGTGAATGACTTGAACGTAAAGAAGGAAACCATAAGTAAATTAGGTGAACACAGAATAGTATACATGTCAGACCTTTGGGAAAGGAAAGATTTTAAAACCAAGCAAGACTTAGAAAGAGTCACAAAGTGTAAAATAAATAATTTTGACTACATCAAATTAAAAAGGTTTTGTATAAATAAAACCTATGTAACCAAAATTAGAAGGGAAATAAACTGGGAAACAATATTCATAATAAAAACCTCTGACAAAGGTCTAATTACTCAAATTTATTAAGAGCTAAATCAATTGTACAAAAAATCAAGCCATTCTCCAATTGATAAATGGGCAAGGGACATGAATAGGCAATTTTCAGTCAAAGAAATCAAAACTATTAATAAACACATGAAAAAGTATTCTAAATCTCTTATAATCAGAGAGATGCAAATCAAAACAACTCTGAGGTACCACCTCACACCTAGAAGATTAGCTAACAAGACAGCAATGGAAAGTAATGAATGCTGGAGGGGATGTGGCAAAGTTGGTAATTAAAGCATTGGTGGTGGAGTTGTGAATTGATCCAACCATTCTGGAGGGCAATCTGGAACTATGCCCAAAGGGCACTAAAAGACTGTCTGCCCTTTGATCCAGCCATAGCACTGCTGGGTCTGTAGCCCAAAGAGATAATAAGGAAAAAGACTTGTACAGGAATATCCATATCTGCACTCCACTCTTTGTGGTGGCAAAAAATTAGAAAATGAGGGGATGCCCTTCAATTGGAGAATGACTAAACAAATTGTGGTATATGTTGCTGATGGAATACTATTGTACTCAAAGGAATAATAAAGTGGAGGCATTCCATGGGAACTAGAACAAACTTCAGAAAGTGATGCAGAGTGAGAAGAGCAGAACCAGGAGAACATTGTACACAGAAACTGATACACTGTGGTACAACCAAATGTAATGGCCTTAGTGGCAATGCAGTCATCCTGAAGAACCCAGAGAGATCTATGAGAAAGAACACTATCCACATCCAGAGGGAAAACTGTGGGAGTAGAAACACGGAAGTAAAACAACTGCTTGATTACATGGGTCAAGGGGATATGGCTGGGGAGGTAGACTCTAAATGAACATCCTAATGCAAACACCAACAACATGGAAATGGATTCTGATCAAGGACACATGTAATACCCAGTGGAATTGCGTGTTGGCTATGGGAGGGGTGGGAAGAATAGAATATGATTTTTGTAACCAAGGAATAATGTTTGAAATTAACCAAATAAAATAAAAAATTAAAAAAAGAAATGTCTGACATTTAAGTACATATATTCTTTTGTTGTTGTCATTCAGTCATTCCAAGCTCTTTGTGACCTCATTTGGATTTTTTGGCAAAGATACTTGCCACAGGCAATGTCCAGCCTCACTCATGACTCCAGGGGTTCCTGACAGGTGGCAAATGATCAGTCAAAAAAAATAACTAAGGGAAAACAGCTGTATATTTACGGCCATAGGAATGCTTTGCATCTGATAGCTGCTCCGCCATCCCCAAGCTTGGTGTTTATTTTTATACCCATTTTCTTGGCACACAGATACATTACCTAACACACATGTCCAAATGGAGATAATTGGAAAAGTGATACATTAACTTTTAACAAGATCACTTGATTAACATTCTATATTCTTGTATTGTGATTACAGACAATATAAAGGTTCCACACAAGATAAATGATTTTGTCACAGGTGACTTAATTTTCTCACTACCCTCTGAGGAGTTTTGAGCTTACAAACAATCAAGGAAATTTACTTATTGCTTTTAATAAAATGGAATAATTAATCAGAAATTCTTAAAAGACAATTCAACAGTCATATCATTGAGGTTGAGAGGTACTGGTAACACAATTCAGATTTAATATTAGACTGATCATTTTTCAGGGTTTACTAGGGAGTTTCTCACTGGCAAGTTACTGGTTTGTGAAGTCGAGTCACTGAGGCATGTTGAAGCTTAGTGTAACTGTACGTTTTGTATGGGCCTTTATGATTGATTTGTATGCTGGCTTCATGAGAGTAAGTTTCTGTAAGTGGGAAAGTTCTGGGCTTGGCTTGTAGCTACAGTTTTGCTGGGATTTATGTACCTAAGTAAAAATTAACCCATGGTAGTCTTTTGGGATTGGGTTTTAGGGTCTGATCTTTTGGTGACGTTTTAGAGAATTAGGGTAGAGTTATTTTGCTCTTGCATTATTCCTTCTGAGACTAGAGGGTATAATAATCATGTCAATTCCATAGGTAAGGGATATTGATGGAAGAGGTTATGCAAGGGGGACTGAGTGGGCAATTACATCTTGCCAAGGGTCACTCTATGGCCTCCTTAGCTACCACACATGACTCTGTCAAGGCATCGTGGCCTGATGGCTCCCAGCAGATACTGAAGTGGTTTGCCACTTTCTTTTCCAGCTCATTTTACAGATGAAGAAACTGAGGCAAACAAGGTTAAGTGACTTTCTCAGGGTCATATAAATGCCTGAGGCAAGATTTACAACCAAGGTCTTCCTGATTCTAGTCCATAGCTACTCTATTCTTCTTTCCTCCTATGACAAAAACTAAAGAGTGAAGTAGTCCAGGGTCCTGGCTCTACTATTACCTTGATAATTTGGCTGAATCACTTTCCTTTTCTTAGACTCAAATTCTTTATGGTTTGACTAAACCTTGTTATAATGGTGATAATTTTAACCCTAGGGGGAAATATAATAGTCACTTGGGTCTATGTGGTTCCCTTCTCTTCATTTAAAAAAAAATTTTTTTTAAACCCTTACCTTCCATCTTGGAGTCAATACTGTGTATTGGCTCCAAGGCAGAAGAGTGCTAAGGGCTAGGCAATGGGGGTCAAGTGACTTACCCAGAGTCACACAGCTGGGAAGTGTCCGAGGCCAGATTTGAATCTAGGACCTCCCGTCTGTAGGCCTGGCTCTCAATCCACTGAGCTACCCAGCTGCCCCCCCCCCAAATAATTTTTTTAATCCTTACCTTCAGTCTTAGTATGAATTCTAAGTCAGAAGAGGGGCAAGGACTAGACAACTGGGGTTAAGATTTGTCCAGAATCACATATCCTAAGTCTAGATTTGAACCCAGGTCCTCCTGATTCCAGCATTAAGGAATTTCTTTTAGATAAATTTAGCAATTAGATGAATGTAGCAATTTAGTGACTTATCAATCCCTCTAAGCTACTAGTTAGGAAAAAATTTTATTCCCTTAATAGAAAACAGGCTCTCTGCCTAACCTTATATGCTAATTCTAGGCTAGTTCATCCACAGCCTCTTTGTGGTTGGGGCAAATTTTAGTTTAACAGAAAAATGTAGGTAACAAAACAAAAAAAAAGATTTTATTAGTGTCTCTGAAGGGGAATTTGGGAAGAGCAAATTTTTCTGGGACTTTCTCTTAACCTGGACACTCTTCTATGAGTAAACCTACAGAATAATGATTTTCTTGGTATTTCCATTCTCTATCACAGTTCATATCTTCTTTTGTTTTATATTTGCTCATTCTACAACCTATTCACTTCTGAGATGGCTTCTCTCTTTTATTCAAACTGTTGAGGGGATGATCAAATCTCCAATACAATGACTTGCTCAAGGAAGTCTATAGACACTGTTCATACTTAGGTCTGATTGTTTGATTGAATCAAAAAATGCTTCCAGTTGTCAAAACACTTAGAGCCAAGTGGGGTAGTTTCAAACCTTACCCTTATAATTAGATGGCCTCTAATGTTCCTTCTGATTCTTACATTATATGATTCTGGGACTACTCCCATTTTCAACAACCCAACTCTATTAAAAAAATGTAAAAACATTCTTTTTATTTTTATCCTTTAAAGTAGCTTTATCTCACCTTTTTAGTTATATTTTTGGGGTGTGTGGCAGATACAATGATCCCTCACCTATTGTAGTAGTAATATTCCTGAGACCCCCACTATAGGTGAAAATCCACAAAGTAGCAGCTTTATGTTATTTTATTATTTACATATATTTTAAGGTTTTATAAACTCTTCCTACTCTCCTATAAACCTTTTCGGCATTCTTATTAACCTATAGTCACTGAGTCAATCAGCACCCAGGATACAGAGCACAGTGCTCGCCTTTCATTCCATCAGCCAATAGTGTGCCACAATAAGTATAACTCTGAGATGCAGAATGAGAGAGAGAGAGAGAGTGAGAGAGAGAGAGAGAAAGTGAGAGAGAGAGAGAGAGAGAGAGAGACAGAGAGAGAGAGAGAGAGAGAGAGAGAGAGAGAGAGAGAGAGAGAGAGAGAGATTTTTTTTAAGCTCGCAATACAGTGAAGCCAGGATTAGTGAACTGCAATATAGTGAGGGACGACTGTATATAGTACAATCTGAATATGCTTCAAGAATGGCCCAGCTTAGAAGGCCTTTAATTGACCCATTTATGAAGAACAAAGACTTTTCTGGGACCACTGTTGAGGACATTGGCCTTATGATTGACATTTGTGAAACTGAGACTTGAAGAAGAAAGGGTAATTTGCTCAGGGTCACATAGGTAAGTAATAGAGTAAGGATTAGAACAGAAGGTTCCTAATACCATAAACCTGGGGATCTAGTGATGGAAAAGTCTTCCAAGGTCATCTGATCAATATCATTTTTTAACAGTTAGGAAATTGGAATTTAAGGAGTTTGAGTTCTTTGCCCAAGATTACAGAGGTACTAATCTGTTAAATTTATAATTATTCAGAGGTAAGATATGAACCGATGTCCTTTATATGAACCGATGTCCTTTAGCTCCAGAGCAAACTCTCATTGTACTATATTTTGATATTCCCTATGTGACTATCTCAAAATCAAAACCTATGTGCTATGGAGAGCAGAATTTTCTGGCATTAACCTATGTGCTATGGAGAGCAGAATTTTCTGGCATTAAACCTATGCCTATACGTAAAAAAAGTAATATGAAGATGTGTCCCTTATTGTGCCTCAATGAATGTTCTACCCTACCTTATTGATCTTTAGTCCCAGTTCTGGTATTCAGGACTTGCTTCTCCTGCTTTGACCACAATAATGGAAACCAGCAATGAAGGATGCTGGAATCATATGATCTTAAATCACAGATTTGAAGTTTTAGTACACTTTACTTAAATGTTGTCCCAAAGAAATATACTTTGACAAATCAATTTCTCTCTTAGGGCTTCCATTTCTTCATTTACAAAATGTGAAAGTTAGATTTTCTGATCTATAAATTCCTTTCTGGCTGGCCTGATTGATCACTTCTTTGAATACATGAAGGATCCCTGGGATTATGGACCTGTAGTAAGCACTAACTATATGTATTTCTACTAGGAGTAAGTAAGCACCTACATGTGTCAAGCACTGCACTAAATGCTGATAATATAAAAAGAATCAGACAGTCCCTGCCTTCAAAGAACTTACAGTCTAATGGAGGAGACAACAAGCAAACAAATGTACAAACAAGGCATATTCAGGAAAAATGGAAAATTAAAAGAAGAGGGAAGGAAGTAGAATTAAAAAGGATTAGGAAAGATTTCCTGTTGAAGATGAGATTTAGTTGGAAATTAAAAGAAACTAGGGAAGCTAGTAGGTGAAGATAAGGAAGGAGAGTATTCTAGGCATGGGAGATAGAAAATTCCAGAGTCAGATATGGAGTGTCTTATTTGAGGAAGAACAAATAAATCTTCTCTCTTCCTCTCTCAGAATATTGCTGGAAGGTTCCCTGGCTCTCTAAAGTCTACACGTTGCTTACCTGTAGCAGCTGTGATATTTGACCCAGTATCAACTGAAGGAAGTAAGCTTTCTCCATCTATACCCTAAGGCAGGGGTCCCCAAACTACAGCCCACAGGCCACATGTGACCCCCTGAGGTAATGTATCTGGCACCCACCACACTTCCAGAAGGGGCACCTCTTTCATTGGTGGCCAATAAGAGAATCACTGTATGTGGCGGTGCCACAAAGCGAGGCCGCGGTGTCACTCACATGCAGTACTACTTCCAGTGACATAATTCTTTGTGTGGCACCTTAGAATGAGCCACCATGCAAAGAATTATGTGGCTGCACAATGGAAGACATCAGCATGGTGAGCAGCGATCTGTGGAAGGGGATTCCACACTGTGTATACTGCTGCCGGTTAGGGTTAGGGTTAGGTTTTTATAGTCCAGCCCTCCAACAGTCTGAGGGACATGAGCTGGCCCCCTGTTTGGGTAACCCTGACCTAAGGGTCATTTTTATGTACCCTGCATATATCCCTGATATAAACTTTATTACTCAGTCTCTATGTGATCTTTTAAGGAAGCTTTGTTTGTTCTATTCAAGCTAGGAATTTATCTTAGATATAGACAAACTCCTGAGGCTAGCCAGGGGAAAGGTAGGACTCTAGACTTTATAAGACAGTGAATTCATTCATGTCAACTCACCCTTCCACAACCTGTTCCACCTGGACTGTGTTAGGTATAGATACAGGTCCTTTGGAGAGCATTGTGACTAATTTGCAAAGGAAGACCACAATATCAAGTTCTGAAAAGGGGAATTTTATCTTCAATAATTACTTAAAGAGCTTTCATATCAAAGAAGGATTATTAGACTTGTTCTACTTGCCACCAGAGGTCAGAATTACAATCAATAGATGGAAATTGTGGAGCGGTAGATTTTGTCTAGATATGAGCAAAACCTCTCTATCAATTAGAATTATTAAAAAAAAAAAAGAATTGACTACCCTGAGATGTAATAAACTCACAAGGTATTGTAGGTCTTCAAATCAAACTTGGATGATAATTAGGGGATTTCTTTATTAGGAACAGTTTGGACAAGATTACTTAAGATTCTAAGACTAATTCTGTGAATTACATCCACAGACAACTCTTTAAAATTTGTAAATATTTTAAGTCTCTTCTAAATATAGGGAAAATCAATATTGGATAAAAGCTAGTATAATCATCGTCAAAGTGTTGTCAAGATTAGTAACTTTAAAATGCTATTACCCTGGTAATATTTAAAATACTATATACCCTGGTATATCCAAGACCAGGGGGAAAAAAAAAGACTAAGTCTTTATTACTAAAATGTTACTACACCATGAATTCCCTTTGATATATCTGTAGCTATTCATCTACTAGAAAAAGAAATGTAAGAAAGGGAAAGACTCTATACATAAGTAAATATTTATAGTAGCTCTTTTTGAGGTCACTAAAACTAAAAGGATGCTCATTAATTGGGGAATGGCTTAAATATTTCATAGTACAGGAAATGACAAAAAGGAAAAGAAATCTGGGAAGACTTGTATAAACTCCTGCAGAATGAAGTGAGCTTCATTTTTAATATGGTCCATATGGAAATTTGTTTTGTTTGATGTGTATATTTGTTGCATAAGATTTGTCTTTTTCCTTTTTCTTCCCCCACAGGAGGGGGAGGTAGGAAGTAGAGAAAATAAAAACCTGTTGATTGAAAAATAAGTTAAAAAATAAACCTATGGGATCAGAATCTTCACATATCAAAGAGTTAACTAATTAAAAGTTAAATTGATGAAGAGATTATTTTAACTAAAATTTTTTTAATGATGAGATAATTAAAATTTAAAGCAAATTATGGGTCTTTTAAAATCATATTAATTAACCAAAGCTTATGATAGCATATCTTTTTTATATATATATAGTGCTTTTCTCACATGAATTAAGTAGTGCATTTTTTTTTGGTTTGGTTCAGATCTATGATTTCATCAATGATGAGAATTCTCGTATTGAAAAAGTTTCATCCACAATGCAGATAAACAACTCAGTTATAATTTATAGTCCTAGAAAGTTGTTTGAAGCAATGAGAAGATGTCAATATAGGACAGAGACATCATGACTTAAATCTTCTGAATCCTTCTGATTCTGAAGTCAGTTCACTATCCATTTTGCCATACATTTTGCCATACATCTCCAGCACATACATTTTCATCTCCATTTTTTCAGAAGAGGGAACAGGTACAATGAAGTGATTTGC
The DNA here is from genome assembly GCF_027887165.1 of Monodelphis domestica. Lineage (NCBI taxonomy): Eukaryota > Metazoa > Chordata > Mammalia > Didelphimorphia > Didelphidae > Monodelphis > Monodelphis domestica. Next base: position 243,250,507 of record NC_077228.1, on the reverse strand, counting down.
CTAGAATCACACAATTATTAAGTGGCAGAGATAGGATTCAAAGAGTTGCCTTGGTGTAATGGGTAAGTGTTAGACTTAGAGTAGGGAGGTATGGGTTTGATACCCAATTGTGACCCTAAAGTCACTTACTAATATATTTCTATTTCAGTTTTCCCATCTGTAAAAAGAAATATTAATATTTTTACTACCTACCACACAAGGTTCTGAGAAAAGCAGTTCAACCTTTAATTGCTATATAAAAGATGAATTATTATTATTCTACCTATGAGAGTATTATCTTTTCTGCTATATTATGATGCCTCTAAATACAGCCCCATGCCGTTATCAATAGCTCTACCTTTTTATGTTTTATAATTATTACTTTTACTTCATTGGTAGCTTCATTATGGCAGCAACCCAATTCCAAGAACTCAACAATATTCAATAAATGTGTACAAAACATTGTTATGAACATGGACTCAAAGTTAAAAAAAAAATAACACAGACCCTGATCTCAGGCAGCTTATAGTCTAATAGCCTTTTAGTACTCAATCTCCCCTAGAATTCCCTTTAACTTCTTTCTTTCTCTTTCTCTGGAGGTGGATAACAGGCTTTGTCTGAAGTCCATTTCAAAGTTGACCATCATTAATGTATTGCTGAGAGTAGCTGTCTTTCATATTTGATCACTGTACAATATTGCTGTTATTTGGTACAATATTCTCCTGGTTCTGCATATTTCACTCTGCATCAGGTTATGTAGATATTTATTTTAATTTCTTAACAAATTCAACAACCATTTGACATATCAAATGAAGAATTTGGTTTTAAGAATAGATTCAAAATGATTAATTCTAAAATTTTACATCTTATTTCCTCATTTCATTCCTCCTATTGCACTTCATAGGTTAAAGTTACATTGAGAACATGTCCTCTCTGAAATATACCCGTGAAAGGACCCCAATAGGAAGCTAGAATCATAATAGGGTAAAATCTGGAACCCTTTGGAGAAACCACTGACGTCTTGCTGGTGACTACAGACCTCATTGCAGCTTTCAGGCCCTAAAGATTAATCATGAGCATGGAAACAGGAGCATGGACATCAGGAGCAACACCATCCCAGAGGAAAATCAGAAGTGAAGACCAAAGGGGATAATTAGTTCTACTATTAGACATATGTGAAATGTAAGCAGTAAATAAGAGACCTAATTGTAATTGCTTTAAGTAGCATACTGGGCCATTTATTAGACCAAATAGAAGTCCTTGAAGCCACTTTTCCAACCAGGGTAATGAAAATTTCCAAATCCAAACCTGTGACTCCATGGTCAGGAGAACTGAAACTAGGATGTATAACAGTTATAGTTTTGTTTTGTTTTGTTTTATTTTCCCTCAGACTATCAAAATGTAGAGAATAAAAAATTTAACACATGTACTTCTGCAACACTAGAATAGTGGCTCCCCACTACTATTCAAATGAATTTGTCCTAAATAAAAATTAGATCATAAATTACAAATTGATTTAAGGGTAGAACTGTTCTGTATATCTCAGGTGTCAAAACTGATAACTATAGCTGTGATGGTAAACTTTGTCTTCCTTCTACAACTCCAGAAACTTTTCTATTAGCACACTCAAACATGGTGTTCTATAGCTTTATAACTAAAAACACTGTAACCAATTGTCCTCACCATCCTCACATTACATATATGTATATGTACATCTACACATTATGTTTTATATCATACATTTACATCCTCACATCATACATATATGCACACATATACATTTTATTTATATACATCCTCATATCATATATGTATATGCACATATATGCACCTATGTGTGCATATATATATGCTTTGCATATATTCAACCAATGAACAATTGTTAATTAAGGCCTACTATTTTTTATCCCCGGGAATAGAAATAGAAACTTGAGCTGTGAATTCATTGGTATAAGGAACTCCTAGCCAAGACAACTTTTCTGCAATATATTCTTTTTTTTTTAACTTTTACCTTGTCTTACTATCAATTCTAAGACACAAGAGTGATATGGTCCAGGCAATTGGGGTTAAATTAGTTGTCCAGAAACACAGAGCTAGGAAGAGAATGAGGCCAGATTTGAAGCTAGGTCTTCCCAACTCCAGATCTCATACTCTATTCACTGTGCCACCTGGCTACCCCCTCTTTAAAAACAACAACAACAACAACAACAACAAAACAAAAACAAAAACATCTTACCTTCTGTTTTAGAACCAATACTATGTATTGGTTCTAAGGCAGAAGAGTAGTAATGGCTATACACCAGGGGTTAAGTGACTTGCCCATGTAAAAGTTAAAAATAAATCTTATAGTAAAAATATTATATTTTAAGGGATTTATCAATTAATTATTAGAAGTAAAGGAATAAAGAGGTTACAAAATAAAGACCATGTGCCCTTGGCTAATTAGCCATTTTCAAAATCCCCACTCACCACCATCACCATGCTGACTTCACACCAAAGAGGCTGAGCAGGACTGCCCACTGAATATTTACTCCCTGTCTATAGGAAATACATAATGACAGGAAGTCAGTGGGCTCCCAGGAAATGTAGTTCTTTTTTAGGGTAACAGATTTTTAATTATACATGCCCCCCAATGATTAATTGGGGAGGCTAGTCTCCCCAATTTTATTACTTAACATAATCAACTTTTAAATTACAGTAATTTGGGGATAAACGGGTAAAGAACAAAATCAATGATTTCTAGGTGCATTGACACAAAGGCAGTCAGGGGGTAGTCCCCTTTGGCATAAAAGTACATACAGCACAAATGCATTCAACCCCACACAGTTCAGATCACCACATCCCAAAATTCTCTCTGGATCTTCTGGTCCAATGTATGGTCTGTGGAGGCATCTTCATGGTGCCTTCTCCAAACTTTCTGGATTCGGATAGATACCATGTTCCTTAACCTAAAATTACTCTCAAAAAGAATATAAAATTTGCATTTTAGAATAATAATACATTCCCCCCTGAAGAGGGTGATTAAAAAACACAGGGATTACTTAGGGATGTACTGCTGAGTTATGAGTTATAGGAATCAATTGTCAAAGAGAAATCAAAAACATCCAAAAAAATCCAAATAAAAGAGAAAATAATTTGAGGATGAAATATAGACTATCAAAGTCTTATGTGTAAAAATTTTTAAGTAAAAGAAAATAAATTTATAATAGGTCCTTGAATCAGGTCCCAATTAAAGTAATTTCTATCCCACAAGTCTGCAGGACAAAATGCAGTAATATTTCACTTACCCATTTGCTACCAAGACTACAGGAAGTTGCCACACTATGAAAGACAGAATAGAGACTAGATTACAGGAACCAGGTAGGAGCCAAATTTGAAATACTTAGTAGAATGTGGGGCAAGGAAGACCTGCCTCTGACATATGTCAAAACAGCCTCAACCTTGAACCCCAAACAAGTTCAAGTCCTCTTGTCTTGGCTCAAAATTTCATCAATCCCATTGGGATTGGTTGGTCTTTTTGACCTTGTGCTCAATTGGCACAATGCAGTTCAGTTTTGTGCTTCTTTGGCACTGTGCAATGGCTCTTTTTGTATTCCCTTTCTCCTGGAATCAGACAGAATCATTAAGCAAAGTCCGATAATTTTTTTCTTAACAAACAGTAGCATCATTTTTATAGTCTAAAGCTTTTGGGGTATGTATTTGGGCAAATATATTTTAAACTTATATTACTGCAAAATCAAAAAAGTTAAAGAAAATCTTAATACTGGTGACATGCTTCAAATACAAAAAGGAGAGAAAAAATAAAACTGAAATAGTATATTGCACATACAAGCAAAAATGATAATAAAAATAGTTTTAAAAATCAAAAATATATAGTTTACAATCATTGACACAATGTGTCAGCTAAGGAAAGGTAGAATACAAAGGTTTCCCACCTCCAAAATGAGATCCATTTTCTTTTTCAAACCTGGCTATGATCCAAGTAACAGTATTTTTTATAAAGAACAATAGTAGAACATGATATGCACATTCTAAAAGTATCAATATCCCCATATTATAATAGCCCATTTAATGACAATAGCAAACAACCCCACTATCATATTTTACATGAGTCTGCTGTATGACATTTAATTTAAAAAAAAAAACAACCTTAGAAGCTAAAGGATACTTGTCACAAGTTTTTCAGGTGTAGCAATGTTTCAACCTTGGCTGAGATATTTTTAAAAAGCTATTATTGCCATCATTACAAAAATGTGGCAGAGAAGTCTAGAAAAAACCAAATCTCTGAACTGTTGATGTTGGGTCTAAAAAAATGTCACCAAGAATCTAGAGATCATTCTGGTGAAAGGGTAAAGTGTGCTCAAGAGTTATAAATGAGAGATGTTTTCTTTTGGGAGCCATCCAAGGTACCATGTGCTGGGATCAACTTCCTAGCTCCTTTAGTATGAGATTGTAATGTCCCATCCATTCACATTTTTACAAATGTGGGAGGTGGGGATTATAATTGTACTTCACTTCAGCTACTAAAATGGACCTTACCTCTTGTTACAAATAACTCAGAGGCAAGCAAAATGATCAGTGAGAGTTGTTGAAAAAAATCTAAAAATCATATCTAAAGACCCCTTAAAATCAATTTGAGATATTTAGCTCATTAAATTTTCCAAAGATTGTTATACAATTATAACCTGTTTTGACAAAGTCCATCCATCCTCTATGTGACAATTTACAAAGTCAAAATGGAAGAAAAATTTCTTTTTATATAGGCTTATTCAATAATATTTGTTCAGTAGGGTTATAGGGGAAAGGTAACAGAATATATCAGTAGTTAAAACACAGTATATTAAACTGATTCAGTGTAACAGAATAGTATTGAATACATTAATACATGAACTTAAAATCAACCAAATTAAATCTTAAACAAAACAATCAGCAAAATAAAATAAGATACAGAGACTTTTATTTAAAAAATGGCGTCTAAAAAAGCTTACAATTTCACCTCCACATTCTTTAAAGTTCCTTTCTCTCTCCATTCAGATTCCTTTTGTCTGTACTGTGGTATTTCCCATAGGGAGGGAGAACATGGATTCTAGGAATCTCCAAATGGGCAGGTCCAAATGGCAAATAGTTGCAGGGAAATGAATTTCTCTCCTGAATCTTAGGCACGCTAAGTAAAAGGATCAGTATACTCATGAATGGTAGAAATTGTTTGAAATATACAAGGAACTGCTCTTTCATAGAGTACACCATGCTTGTAATCAACTTCCTGTTTGGAAGAGTAAAAACTTCTCCCTGTCCCCCCTGAGGTAAAATGCTAGTTTCACCAGATGGAGTTAGGAGGCTAATTGTTGCCTAAGGAAAAAGACACCCTGGTTTTTTTACCATCTTCCCAGAGGAGCAGCTCCAAGGACTCCTAGCTTCTCAGTGGCAGCAATCATCAGCACATCAGGATCAGTGGGGTGGAGGCATTTAGACATTTAGGAGTAGAATTCGAGATCAGGAGGAGGATTGTTGGGGGCCAGGAGCTGGAGGAAGCAGTATCAGCAATGCCAGAGACAGCATTGAGGAACAAGGAATATAAACACAGACTAAAGCAGAGTGCAAGAGTCCTCAAACTGAAAATGGCCAGGCCTGTAGGGAGGGAAAACAGGCAAAAAATAGGGAAAGAAAACAAAATAAAACAAAACAAAAACCCAACAAACAAACTGACAGGAGCAGGGCAGCAGCTCAGGTAGAGAGTTTGGAGCCCTCTCAGAGTTCATGGGGGGTTGGGGGAAGGCTAGGCAAAAAGCCTTGGCAGGCTTAAAAATTTATCTAGGTTATCTTAAAAAACTTTTTGAGAGTTTTTCTTATCCCTTCTGGTTGCCAACTATAAAAGCTAAAATTAAATCTTAATAGTAAAAATATTATATTTTAAGGAATTTATTAATTAATTATTAGAAATAAAGTAATAAAGAGGATACAAAAGGAAAACCATATGCCCATGGCTGATTAGCCGTTTTCTTTTTTTTTTTTAAACCTTTACCTTCCATCTTGGAGTCAATACTGTGTATTGGCTCCAAAGCAGAAGAGTGGAAAGGGGTAGGCAATGAGGGTTAAGTGACTTGCTCAGGGTCACACAGCTGGGAAGTGTCTGAGGCCAAATTTTAACCTAGGACCTACCGACTCACGCTGGCTTCAAGCCAAAGAGGCTGAGCAGGACTGCCCACTGAATATTTATTCCTTGTCTATAGGAAGTGTGTAATGACAGGAAGTCAGTGGGCTCCTAGGAAATGTAGCTCTTTTTTAGAGTAACAGATTTTCAATTATACACCCAGGGTCACACAGATAGAAAGTGTGTGAGGCCAGATTTGAACCTAGGACCTCCCATCTCTAGGTCTGGCTTTCAATCCACTGAGCTACCCAGTTGCCCCCCTGCTCTATTTTTAAAAAACTTTTCCAGCAGTTTAGTCTTACAGAGTTGCTTAGAACAATGAGAGGTTAATTAACTTGCCCTTAGTCACACAGCCAGTATGTACCAGAAGTGAGACTTAAGAGTAGTTCTTCCTAGCTTTGAGACCAGCTTTCTATCCACAGTGCCATATTTCCTCTCCAGGCAGTAGAGATACAAAGACAAAAAAGTAAGACAATCCCTATAATCAATTGGGCCTAAAACTATTGAGTTATAAATGACACACTCCCTGGATAAGCTCAGAATGACAAATTTGACTGAGTTCCAGAGTCAGAGGATTTAAAATGGCCAGGTGCCAGTTAGAGCTGTGTCCAGAGGTAGGCAGCAAAAATAAGTAACTGGAAGATCTGGGCATCAGGTAGATGAAAGGTGAAATCTCCAGATAGAACTAAGAAGCAAGCACCTTATTCCAGAAAGGCCCTACCAATTCTCAAGAAGCCAGTCTTAAGTTTTACATCAGCCTATAATGCCTAGTTGGTATTCTCAAGCTTCACAACTAGAAACATAGTATTCAACATGATGACCACAATGCTAACCCCACCCCCAAAACACACACACCCCTTATGCTCACTCATATTAAGTATATAAGCATTTATGGAAAGTGTGAATAAGCCTTCATGAATCATTATAATGCTTCTTCAGTCAATGATTCTTCCTGTTTTATGGCTCAATTTTTTTGGTGATGAATATTTTTATTGCCAAACTTACATGATTCATTCACTTACTTTTTGCTGGAATTTTTAGGAATTCCAAAAATTTATTTGGACATGTGACTCAGTATTGTAAATTAGGACTCTCCTGGATTTTTCAGGTATGTATACCTCCAAACTCCAGTTTGTACACTCTCCTCTCCCTCCTCCCCATAATGCTTTAATACCAAATCCTGAATTTAATGTCATGAGTCCCAATAAAAACCAATTAAATTTTGCTCTATAGAGTCACATTTTAATTTCTTGATTCCTCTTTGATCTTTCCAATGTTGAAAAGATAGCTATACGTTCATTGGTGAACCTCCCAGGTCTTGCCTATTTTCAATATACAAAGCCCAGAATAGTGCTACCAACAAGGGAAATTTGTATACAGAACATAAACTTGACTTGATATTCTTCCCACTCTAACATTTTGTGACTATGCTTTTGTAATTTAGGGGTGCCAGTATCAATGATACTGGTTTTCCTAATGGAAGTTACCAAGGTTAAAGACATTCTCAGCTCATACCTAGGGTTACACTGAAATTGGAAACCTGAATAGGAATCATTAAATGTTGTCTGGAAAGGCACTGATATATGAAATTCCCCTGTTCATAAAGTCTCCTATATCAGGAATTCTGCTTCCCTCCCACTCTGAATAACTTCAGGAGTTATATATATTCACAGCATCTCGATCCAACTGTCATTTATTTGTTATTCTTTGTACATTTATACATGCATGTGTCTTTGACTCTTAATCTATGTTCTATATCTAAAGTAGGCTGTAAGCTCCTTGAAGAGAGACTGATCTGTTATTTTTTATTACTCTCTGATTAGCATAAAATATTATGCATTTAGCAAATAAAAATTGAATTAGATTTTTGTTATCTGCTTGAGGTCTGACAACCTGGGTTTGAATCCTGAGTTTTTTACTTAATACTTGTGTGACCCAGGGCAAGTCATTTAATATCTCTTTATCTGATTTTCTCATTGTAAAGTGGGAATATTTACCCTCCTTACTTTACTAGGTCCTGAGAAAACTGCAGAGGCTACTTGTCTTGAAAATTCATTAAGGTCCTTGATCATCTGTAGATCAGGACTAGGAACTTTGAACAGCTCCAACTCTTTGAAACCTTGGTCAGAAACCAAGATACATGCTAAGATAGGGCCCAAATACCCAGGAAATTGTTTTTCTCCTGCCCAGAAATCAACTGAGTAGCTGCTTGAGAACAGAGATGAGCATCAGATTGTACAACTCATCATGCTTTTGGCATCAAATCATCACATTGCTCCATGCCAAGATGATGCAATCACCTGACCTTTATCTGTTTAAGATGAGAAAAATGAGAAAATGGGCACATGATTGCCTAAGAGTATGGCAAATGAGTAGAGACAGGAAACAAGCTCAGATTAACTAACTGAAAAACATACAGCCCAAGTAAGGAAAGTATAATAGAAAATAATAATTAATCCTTTATCATTATTCTTTGTTTAGGGATTTGTAGAGTTTGGGAATGGAAGATAGTATTTGAAGGGCATCCACCCATTTCTTACAACCATAGTAAGGACACAGAATCTGTCCCCAGCCCACACACACTTCCCATGGTGCTCTGACTAATTAAAAAGTCTTTGCTCATTTCATTTTGATAACTGTAGTAGTTCTCAGAAGATAAAGAAGCTGTTTTTAGAAGCTGCAATTCCTATGAACCCCTGAGGATCATTATTCTATCTCTAGTCCCCTTTGCAACACTGTTTTGACACTATTACAGGGAGTCCTCATTTCTCTGGAAACTCTGGGGTGAAGTGGCAGAGAGAAGACTCCTATCCTTTTAACTCCATAAAGGACCCCTCCCCCCTTAGAGTGCAGGGTATTCTGAAAGGAGAGAAACCTCGGGTCCCACAAAGGGGTTGTTCCAAAGGGCATACCTTGAAAGTAACCTGGGCCAGTCTTGGGGGGCAGGGAAGCAGCGGAGGTTTTTGCTTTGGGGCACTTCCAGACCAACCCAGCTGAACCTAATCCCATCAGGAGCCCTCAGAGCTCAAGGAGGCCAGGACCCCTCCCCCCTCAGAGTGCAGGGTTTCTGAAAGGACATAAACCTCATGGCCAGCAAAAGCACTGAGGTACCTTGCAAACAGTGCTGTCCCAGGCTCAGAGCATGGAAGTAAGGCAGCGGAGAAGCAACTGGAGGGAACTGAGAGCAGTAACACCCAAAACACCAGCAGGCAGGGGAGAGCAGACCCTGGGCTTCCCTAGGAAGAGAGCGCAGCTTCAGAGAACAGACAATTTGCCTGGGGCTAAAGCCTCAGACCATCAGACAGACACACTAAGAGCCAGTCCTCCTCACTCAGATAGAGATGGCAAACAGTACAGAAGTGCAAAAGCCTCCAAACACCAAGAAAATCAAGAAGAAGGGGGTGACTTTGGACACATTTTATGGAGCGAAAATACAAAATACAGAGTAGATAGAAGAGGAAACACAAACAAATGCTCCAAAACCTTCCAAAGGAAATGGAAATTCTCCAAAAACTCTTGAAGAATTTAAATTGGAAATTATCAAAAAGATGGAAGCCTTCTGGCAGGAAAAATGGGAAACAATGCAAAAGGAACTCAGCAATATGAGAGACAAAAATATGCAAATAAAGAAACAGCTCAAAGCCTCAAAAAACAGGTAAGACCAAAATGAAAAGGAAAACCAGTCTTTAAAGGTCAGAATCAGGCAACTGGAAGACAATGATCTTGCAAAAGAGCAAGAATTAATAAAGCAAAGTCAAAAGACTAAAGAATTAGAAGACAACATAAAATATCTTACTGACAAGGTGACAGACCTGGAAAACGAAGGAAGGAGAGACAATCTGAGAATCATTGGTCTACCAGAAAAGCCAGAAATGAACAGTAATCTTGATATCATAATACATGATATCATCAAAGACAACTGCCCAGAGATTCTAGAAAAAGGGGACAAAATATTCATTGAAAGAGTTCACAGAAGACCCTCTACACTAAATCCCCAAAAGACAACTCCCAGGAATGTAATGGCCAAATTCCAAAGCTTCCAAGCAAAAGAAAAAATCTTACAAGAAGCCAGAAAAAGACAATTTACATATTAAGGAACACCAATCAGGGTCACACAAGACCTAGCAATTTCCACTCTGAACAACCGTAAGGCATGTAACACGATATTCAGAAAAGCAAGAGAGCTGGGTCTTCAACCAAGAATCAGCTATCCATCAAAACTACCTATACACTTCAAGGGGAAAGTATGGGCATTCAACAAAATCCAAGATTTTCAAGCATTTGTAAAGAAAAGACCAGAGCTGTGTTGAAAGTTTGATATCCAAACACAAAGAGCAAGAGAAACATGAAAAGGTAAATATAAAGGAAAGGGAAAAGGAGAAAAAATGTTATCTTTTTCCTTTATTCAAATTCTCTTCTATAAGGACTACATTTATATCAATATATATATATATTAATATGTGGGGAAAATATAATGTGTAACTCTCAAAAATTGTATGCATCATTAGAGTAGTAAGAAGAATCACACATAGGGAAAGTTTGTGGCATCAAGATGATATGGAGAAAGGGGGGGTAGAAAGAAAAAGGGAGGGGGGAATCGTTGATGGCACTAAGATATACTCCAAGGAATAGAAAAAAAACTAAATAGAATAATCTTTCTCACACAAAGCTACACATGGGAAGGGGAGGGGAAGAATTCTCCTATAAGAAGGAGAGGAAGAGAGTTTTTACTTACTCTCAGTGAAATCAACTCTGAGAGAGAAGAGCATCCTGATCCATTGGGATCTTGAATTTTATCTTATCCAACAGGGTAAGGGAGAAGGGTAAACTAAGGGGGAAGGGGGAATGGAACACAAAAAGGGAGGGAAGGAGAGGGGGAAGGGGAAGGGAACAAAAAGGGAGGGGCTAGAAAGAGAAACATATCAAGGGAGGGGACTAGTGGTATTGATTTAAAGTAAATAACCAGCTTAAAAGTTTATAGCTAAAGGAGAAAGGTCAGAATTAGGGGAGGATATCAAAATGCCAGGGAATCCACAAGTGACAATCATAACTTTGAATGTGAATGGGATGAACTCACCCATAAAATGTAGACGAATAGCAGAATGGATTAGAATCCAAAACCCTACCATATATTGTCTTCGAGAAAAACACATGAGGTGGGTAGACACTCACAAGGTCAGAATTAAAGGATGGAGTAAGACTTTCTGGGCCTCAACTGATTGAAAGAAGGCAGGAGTTACCATCATGATATCTGACAAAGCCAATGCAAAAATAGACCTGATTAAAAGGGATAGGGAAGGTAAATATATTTTCTTAAAAGGGACTTTAGATAATGAAATATAACTAATCAACATGTATGCACCAAACAGTATAGCACCCAAATTTCTAATGGAGAAACTAGGAGAATTGAAGGAAGAAATATACAGTAAAACCATATTAGTGGGAGATTTGAACCAATCACTATCAAATTTAGATAAATCAAATCAAAAAATAAATAAGAAAGAGGTAAAAGAAGTGAATGAAATCTTGGAAAAATTAGAGTTAAAACACATATGGAGAAAAATAAATAGGGACAAAAAGGAATACACCTTCTTCTCAGCACCACATGGCACATTCACAAAGATTGACCATACACTAGATCACAGAAACATGGCATGCAAATGCAGAAAAGCAGAAAGAATAAATGCTGCCTTTTCAGATCATAAGGCAATAAAAATAATGATCAGTAAGAGTACATGGAGAACAAAATCAAAAATTAATTGGAAATTAAATAATATGATACTCCAAAATTGGTTAGTTAGAGAACAAATCATAAAAACAATAATTTCATTTAGGAAAATGACAATGGTGAGACATCTTTTCAAACCCTATGAGATGCAGCCAAAGCGGTAATCAGAGGAAAATTCATATCCCTGAGTGCATATATTAACAAACAAGGGACAGCAGAGATCAATGAATTGGAAATGCAAATTAAAAAAATGAAAGCGAACAAATTAAAAACCCCCAGAAGAAAACCAAACTAGAGATCTGTAGCAGTCCACCCCTAGCTATGGGCAAGGGGAACAGTTGGTATGTACAGGTTGTCTTAGAAGAGAGCATGCTCAGTCTTGAGCATGCTCAGTATTGCACGTGGCTGGGAAAGCCTCTGACCCTTGACCCCAGCTTCCCCCAGGTTAGGCGGTAACACAGGTTTCTTTGTGCTCACCTGGTTAAGAGAAACCACACCTATACCTTGTCATTAACCAACGATGATCACCCCTATGTACTGTGTATATTTGCATATCAAAGAGATTAAATAGGGCCCAGCCACCTCCGCCTCTCTCTCTTCTGCTCTTGCTCCCTTCCAGCTCGCACTGATGGCTGTCCTTGCTGGAGCCTGGCCTTGGGCCAGGCTCCATCTTTAATCTTTCTCTATCATCTCTCTGACCTGTGTGATATTGAATCTGGATCTCTGGACTGGTAAAAGCCTTCGGAAGGGTCCTTTGATCAGAGCTTGGCTGTGGCTTATTAGTAATGAATAAAGACTCATTCCTGCCACCTCATATCTCTACTTCGACTCCATCATCCCCCTCGTTGTATCAAAAACTTCTATCCTTTCTCTATCTTCCTACCTTACAGCTTCTCTCTCCCCTCTGAGGAAGATTTAAGATCCTAAAAATTAAGGGAGAAATTAATAAAATTAAAAGTGATAGAACTATTAAACTAATAAATGAGACTAGAAGCTGGTACTTTGAAAAAATAGACAAAATACTGGTCAATCTAATTTAAAAAAGGAAAGAAGAAAAGCAAATTAACAGCATCAAAGATGAAAAGGGGGACACCACCTCCAATGAAGAGGAAATTAAGGCAATCATTAAAAATTACTTTGACCAAAAATATGGCAATGAATATACCAATCTAGGTGATATGGATGAATATTTACAAAAATATAAACTGCCTAGACTAACAGAAGAGGAAATAGAATTCTTAAATAATCCCATATCAGAAAATGAAATCCAACAGGCCATCAAAGAACTCCCTAAGAAAAAATCCCCAGGTCCAGGTGGATTCACAAATGAATTCTATCAAACATTCAAAGAACAGCTAATCCCAATACTATACATACTATTTGACATAATAAGCAAAGAGGGAGTTGTACCAAATTCCTTTTATGACACAAACATGGTACTGATTCCAAAACCAGGCAGGTCAAAAACAGAGAAAGAAAATTATAGACCAATCTCCCTAATGAATATAGATGCAAAAATCTTAAATAGGATATTAGCAAAAAGACTCCAGCAAGTGATCAGAAGGGTCATTCACCATCATCAAGAAGGATTTATACTAGGGATCAGGGCTGGTGCAATATTAGGAAAACCATCCACATAATTGAACATATAAACAAGCAAACCAACAAGAACCACATGATTATTTTAATAGACCCAGAAAAAGCCTTTGATAAAATACAATACCCGTTCCTATTAAAAACACTAGAAAGCATAGGAATAGAAGGGTTATTCCTCAAAATAATAAACAGTATATATCTAAAACCATCAACTAATATCATCTGCATTGGGGATAAACTAGATGCATTCCCAATAAGAACAGGAGTGAAACAAGGATGCCCATTATCACCTCTATTATTTGACATTGTACTAGAAACACTAGCAGTAGCAATTAGAGAAGAAAAAGAAATTGGAGGCATTAAAATAGGCAAGGAGGGGACCAAGTTATCGCTCTTTGTGGATGACATGATGGTCTACTGAAATCATCCTAGAGATTCAACCAAAAAGCTAATCAAAATAATCAACAACTTTAGCAAAGTTGCAGGATACAAAATAAACCTGCATAAGTCATCAGCATTTCTATATATTTCCAACACAGCTCAGCAGCAAAAACTAGAAAGAGAAATCCCATTCAAAATCACCTTAGACAAAATAAAATACTTAGGAATCTATCTCCCGAGACAAACACAGGAACTATATGAACACAACTACAAAACACTCTCCACACAACTAAAACTAGACTTGAGCAATTGGAAAAACATTAACTGCTCATGGGTAGGACAAGCCAATATAATGAAAATGAACATTCTACCCAAACTTATTTATCTATTTAGTGCAATACCCATGGAACTTCCAAAAAAAATCTTTACTAATTTAGAAAAAACCATAACAAAGTTCATTTGGAAGAACAAAGGATCAAGGATATGCAGGGAAATAATTTTTAAAAATACAAAGGAAGGGGGCCTTGCAGTTCCAGATCTCAAACTATATTACAAAGCAGCAGTCATCAAAACAATTTGGTACTGGCTAAGAGACAGGAAGGAGGATCAGTGGAATAGACTTTGGGTAAATGACCTCAGCAAGACTGTCTATGATGGGACAAAAATACACTATTCAATAAAAACGTCTGGGAAAATTGGAAGACAGTGTGGGAGAGATTAGGTTTGGATCAACACCTCACACCCTACACCAAGATAAACTCAGAATGGACGAATGACTTGAACATAAAGAAGGAAACTATAAGTAAATTAGGCAAACACAGAATAGTATACATGTTAGACCTTTGGGAAGGGAAAGATTTTAAAACTAGGAAAGACTTAGAAAGAGTAACAAAATGTAAAATAAATAATTTTGACTACATCAAATTAAAGATTTTATACAAACAAAACCAATGTAACTAAAATCAGAAGGGAAGCAACAAATTGGGAAAGAATCTTTATAAAAAACTCTGACAAAGGTTTAATTACTCAAATTTACAAAGAGCTACAGCAATTGTACAAAAAATCAAGCCATTCTCTAATTGATAAATGGGCAAGGGACATGAACAGGCACTTCTCAGCCAAAGAAATCAAAACTATTAATAAGCACATGAAAAAGTGTTCTAAATCTCTTATAATCAGAGAGATGCAAATCAAAAGAACTCTGAAGTATCACCTCACACCTAGCAGATTCGCTAACATGACAGCAAAGGAAACTAATGATTGCTGGAGGGGATGTGGCAAAGTAGGGACACTAATTCATTGCTGGTGGGGTTGTGAATTGATCCAACCATTCTGGAGGGCAATTTGGAACTATGCCCAAAGGGTGATAAAAGACTGTCTGCCCTTTGATCCAGCCATAGCAGTGCTGGGTTTGTACCCCAAAGAGATAATAAGGAAAAAGACTTGTACAAGAATATTCATAGCTGCGCTCTTTGTGGTGGCCAAAAATTGGAAAATGAGGGGATGCCCTTCAATTGGAGAATGGCTGAACAAATTGTGGTATATGTTGGTGATGGAATACTATTGTGCTAAAAGGGATAATAAAGAGGAGGAATTCCATGGAGACTGGAACAACTTACATGAGGTGATGCAGAGCAAAAGGAGCAGAACCAGGAAAACATTGTATACAGAGACTGATACACTGTGGTACAATCAAATGTAATGGACTTCTTTAGTGTCAATGCAATGTCCCTAAACAATCTGCAGGGATCTAGGAAAAAAAAAAAAAACACTATCCTCAAGCAGAGGACAAACTGTGGGAGTAAAAACACTGAGGAAAAGAAACTGCTTGACTACAGGTGTTGAGGGGACATTTCTGAGGAGAGACTCTAAATGAACACTCTAATGCAAATACCAACAACATGGAAATGGGTTTGAATCAAGAACACATGTGATACCCAGTGGAATTGCGCGTCGGCTATGGGAGAGGTGGGGGGGGGAGGGGGGAGGAAAAGAAAATGATCTTCGTCTCCCATGAATAAAGTTTGGAAATGACCAAATAAAATAATGTTTAAAAAAAAGGAAAGAAAATTTAAAGGTGAGTCAGGCATCAAGAGGAAAGAGTATTGTATTTCTCAGGGTCCTACACACACCATCCTAGGGGAAGGCTTTTTAACTCTTTGGGGTATCCCTGACACTCCAATTACTTTCTCTCAGTCAGTGGAATAGCAATGTAAATCAGGTGTACTCTTTAATACAGACCTGGAAGCTCCACTGTCCAAAAGACAATCATAATAGGTGTTACCCACCATTAAGGTAACATGGGGCTCATCAGTATGGAAGGAGGGGCAATGGATAGGGACAACAGGTAGTAGGACATCAGGTTCTGGAAAATCAAAGGTTGTATCCTCTGATTCCTGTGCTCCAGCCCCCACCACCAGACACCTTCATGGTATTTGGGAAGTTCCCTGGGCACCACCCCCAGGGGTATTAGCATCCCAAGTATTTTCTGGATGAGTACCACTTAAGTTATATTGTTGTGGAGTCATTTGGTTTGAGTTATCATTTTCCCAATATCTATTCCTATAGTTATCATTCCTAAAGTTGTTTCTATTATCATTATTATAGTTATTTCTATAATTATTATTTCTGTAGTTGTTATTAAACTGCATATTATTTCTGATTGCCTTGGATAAAGTTCTACACTATCATTCTGTGGCCCTTCTCACAGAATCGGCAGGTACTGGATCAATAGTTAAGATTCTTGGAGAGGGGAAAGTGCCATTGGTTGAGTATCATGCCCTTTTTCTAGTTTATCTTATTTGTTAAATATTTCAAATGTTTCTCAATTATCTCTATGAGATCATTAATCTCTTCCTCTTTTTCTTTATTTCCCTTTGAAACATTTAGAGAAGTTTTTCTTAATTCTTCAAGATCCATTTGAGGCCACCTTGGGCAATGAGTTCTAAAATAATCCCTAATCACTTTGCAAGAGTTATTGACAAAGTACCTTCTAATTTGTCTTATACAGTTTTCTTTAGAAAGGTCAAAATCTAGGTATCAGCCCCCAAACTCAATTATTCTGTAATCCTCAGAGTTTTTATAGTCCCATTCAGAATCCTGAGATGGCCAGTGTGCTGCATTGAGCCCCCAGGCTTTATTGACATGAGAAATTATTTTATTTTTCTCACATTTGGTTAAAAAAAGCCTGGAGCAAGTTTTCAACATCTTTGTAAGATGGATTATACTGAAAAAAATATGTCTGTCATCTTTTTCATTACCAGAAAGGGATCTTGTTCATATGTGGGAACATTCTGTGTGAATTCATTTATTTCTTGGGGAGTAAATGGTATATTATGCCTTAGAGTCACCACATCCCCATTCTGTCCTATTTCAGGTACTTCTCTTAGAGGAAAAATGCCTCTAGTTGAATTTTGTACCTGTGAGTCAGTTTGACTAGAAAGAGTTTCTTTAGGATGAGATTTCCCTGGGGATGGAATTGGTGTTTGTGTAGAAGGAACAAGAGAAACTGGGATTTCAGAAGTTGAGATTTCAGGAGAAGGGACTTGGGAAGTAAGTTCAACCAAGATTTGCAGACCATGAAAGAACAAGTCTGTTAGCTGAGCTATAAGAAAAGTGTTTTCCATTTCCATTTTGGGGGAAGGAATTTCCTCATTTAGAGGTTCAGAAGCAGATTTGTAAGGGTCAAACATGTTTTTGGTGGGGTCAGTATTTGCCATTTGATCCTGTAAGAAGTATTTAAAATTATCCAATTGGTTTTTTATGTTTTCCTGAATTTTAGCTTCAAAAATTTTCAGGGTATCATTTCTCATCACAGTATTTAGGAGTATAAGAATGAAATGACTTAAGAGCATAAGAAATGGGAGATATTCTGAAATCTTTAATGTCCCTAATTTTTCAAATGTCATACAAATTTTATAGAATGTGGTATTCATTTTTACATATCTTTTTAAATTATTTACAATTTTGGTTTTAGTCAGTAGATGTCAGCTACTGGCTAGGGGTTAAAGTCAAGGAGTGAAAACAAAAGATTTGGGTGCAGATCTTTTTTAAGAGCCTTTTCATCCAATCAAGTCCCCTAGGCCAAAGGACAGAAAACAAAGCCTTTTGCCTGAGGCTAAGGCTGAGTTTTTCTTTGTTTTGGGAGGGGTCACAAGCCTCCCCTATTTCCCCTTCAGGGTAAAACTGTTTCTCTCTTTGAGCAAAGCCTCCACTTTTCCTACCTGGCCTCACCAGGTTTTGGTTTTGGGGGTGGGGGGGGTTGTTGTTGTTGTTTGTTTAATCCTCAATTAATTTTAAAAACTAAAGACACATGTGGATCAGGACAAGACCAAAACATCCTCCAGGTTTTCCTCATCAATAGTTAAGCATAATCTAGCCAGCTAATATTGTCAGTGAGGGTTGGCTAATTGGGTTGTTTGTTCCCTAAGGGAAGGGAGATTTGTAAACAGCTTCCCTGGCTAAAACAGATTAAGATCCTGTCACTTTAGGTTAAAAAAAAAAAAGGTGTGTTCAATTCAAATTAAGAAAAAAAGAGGAAAAAAGTTTTATACTCACCTGATCTCACAGCTGTGTTTTGAACTGCTGAGTTAGATGTTTAAAAGACTGACTTAAGGAAGTAATAAAGAGAGAAAGGAAAGAAAGGTTTCACAGAAATTTGAAGGTCCTGGTCACAAACTTTGTGGATTAGCCAAACTGTAAGGGGTAAATTTAGGGGTTTTTGACTGAATATATTATACTAGTGGTCGTCAGGGATTAATTCAAATCCCAACAAAAATACTTAAGTCAGTTTGGGAATGTTATGGTGGTTTAATTAATATAGAGGGAAGGAATTAAGAAGAAGAGAGAAAGGGGTATAAGATTTCTCTAGCCTAGCCTAAGCCAAGGGAAGTTCAGAGAACTCATCCACAAGGCCTCCTCAGAATATTGGGGGAGGGGGGAGCTGAGTAGCTCAGTTTATTGAGAACCAGGCCTAGAGATGGAAGGTCCTGGGATCAAATCTGGCCTCAGACACTTCCCAGCTGTGTGACCCTGGGCAAGTCACTTGACCCCCATTGCCTAGTGTGAACCTTAAAAATTCCCAGACCCTACTTCATAAGATTGGATTAAGACCATTCCCCATTTGGGCAGTGAACTCTACTTAGATCAGAAATGTGAGATCTCTACTCCACCCATACTTAAGCCTGCTTTAGGGGAGAAAACTCCTTGCTGAACAATGAAAAGTACTTAAACCCCTACTTAAGCCATGCCTATTTTTAGAACTAATACAAAGGGGTGCTAAGTACCTATAAAGGTCAAGCAACTTGTGAATTTACAAGGAACAAAGAGCTGAGAAACTTACTCAGAGCTTTCCTGGCGTGAATTACTCAAAAGTTCATACCTTCTTACGTGTGAACTAAGAATAGTCTGTCCTTTGAGAAACATCTACTGTGATTGGTAGATGTAAGAATTTAGGGGAGGTGACAAAGGAGAAAATGCCCTTTAAAAGGAGATGAAAAGCTCTCTCTGACACAGTCAGCTGGGAAAGGCTGCCTTGAAGGGTCTCTCTCAGGGACATTTCTGAAACTTTCAGATTGAGGATTGAGCTGGTGAAGTCAGCTGAGATGGAGCTGGCCTGATGTCACTAGAATCCTTGCTTGGACAGATCTTGTGGTGAGTGATTAAGGACTGACTGATTTTTCTCTTAGGGCTTAGGCCTGGGTTGGCCAGGACTGGCCAGGGCCGACTTATCCCTTTCTCATTATTCCCTCTTTTTCTCTCTTTCTCTCTTTCTTTAATTACTCA
The DNA here is from genome assembly GCF_027887165.1 of Monodelphis domestica. Classification (NCBI taxonomy): domain Eukaryota; kingdom Metazoa; phylum Chordata; class Mammalia; order Didelphimorphia; family Didelphidae; genus Monodelphis; species Monodelphis domestica. The sequence continues at coordinate 243,230,888 of NC_077228.1, read as the reverse complement.
TTGTATTATTAATTAAATTCTCTATAAAACCCAGTTGATTTGGGTATATTCATAATTGGGAATATTTCCCTGGTGACCACCTTATATTTGATTTAAAACAAGGCACTATGTTGAAAACATATCTTTGCGGTCACACATTTACTCACCCACTCATATCTACTACAATTTAAGTCTTCCACTATTTTAACTCACTACAGTTTATGGCCTTCAACTATTTTAATTATTACAGTTTATGGCTCCGACTCTTTTAACTATTACACTAGCCCTTACCACTCTTCTGCCTTGGAGCCAATACATAGTATTAACTCCAAGATGGAAGGTAAGGGTTTAAAAAAAAAAAAGATTAGGGGCTTCCTAAGAGGATAGTGTTTTGGAAGGTAAAGGAAAAAGGAATCAGCCTAACCACTCACCCAGGTCGCTCAGGGAAGAGGTCTCACCTAACCATGCTACAGAGCTTCTCCAATCCCTTACCGGCAAGCTGCAGACACCAAGATGACAAACACTGCCCAGCACTCCCCATGCTGCTGACAGAGACCAACGTCTCTGTGAATGAGAGTGAGAGTGAGAGCAAGAACTATGTCTCTGTGAAGGAGCCTGAACCATGTCTCCATGAAAGAGCCTAGAGAGAGGAAGTGAGGTGAAATATATAGACTGTTTTTTACATCACTTCCTGTGTAGCAATGGTAGCTTTAGCTTGACTTAGGACAGCCCAGGGGGTCTGTCAGTTGTTTCTTATTTGTTAATTGCTAGCACATGTCTGCCATAGGTCATCCTCCTCAACTCTTAATCCTTAAGTAGGGGTGTATACATTCCTGGTTGCTAGACTAAACATGATGGAGTAAATCTAAAATTCACACTATCGTTCCTGGGTGCACTGGTTCTTCTGATTATCTTGCCTAAGATTCAGGGGAGAAATTCACCTCCCTACAACCCCTTGCCATTTGAGCCTGCCCAGGTTCTAAGATACATCCAATTTGGGATTCTTCCACACTATATTCAGCAAGGAATTCTCCCTCACTGTGACAAAAGGAACCTGAATGCATAGGGAAAGAACTTTAAAGAGCCTGGAGATGAAAGTTCTAAGTCTTTCAGACTCTATTGTTTTATGAAAGCCTCTGTATTTTACTGATTATCTCCTTTAAGATTTAATTTTGTCATTTTAAATTTAAATATTAATCAGATCAATACTACTTTGTTGCACTGAATCATTTTAATCTACTGTGTTTTAGGTTTTAGATATATTCTGTTACCTTTCCCCTATAACTTATACTGAACAAAATATCCTTGTATAAGTCCATGAACATCTTTCCCAAACCCTTGTCATGAGATCCATTGAGGTCACAAGTTGCATAAAAACAGGCTTTGTTCTTCCATTTTTCCTTTGCTAATTGTCACATAGATGGTAGATGGACTTCATCAACCTGGTTAACAACCCCTGGAGAATTTAATGAGCTAAATATCTCAAATTGATTTTAAGGGGTCTTCAGACATGAATTTTAGATTTTTTTAAAAAATAGCTCTGACTAATCATTTGCCTGCCTCTGAGTTATTTGTAATAAGAGGTAAAGGGTCCATTTAGTATCTGAAGTGAAGTGCAATTATAATTCCTACCTCCATATTTATAAAAATGTAAGTGGATGAGACATAACAGTCTCATATCAGAGGAGCTGGGAAGCTGTTTCTAGGGCATGGTACCCCTGGATGGCTCAATAGGGAGTGTCTCCCATTTGTAACACTTCAGCTTACTCTACCCTTCCACCAGAATGATCTAGATTCTTGGTGATGTTTTTAGATGCAACATCAATGGTACAGAGATTTGTTTCTTTTCTAGACTTCTCTACCAAATTTTGAAATAACGTCAGTAATAGAATTTTTAAAAAATATCTCAGCCAAGGTTGAAAGATTGCTACACCTGAAAAACTTGTGACAAGTATCCATTAGCTTCTAAGGTTGTTTTTTTTTTAATGTCACATAGCAGACTCATGTGAATTTTAATGATAGTGGGTTTGTTTGCTATTGTCATTTAAATGGGCTATTATAACTTTGGGGATTTAGATACTTCTTGTGGAAAGAAAACAAACACAAGTTCTTGACTTTCTGCCACTGTGTTGGAACAAGCAACAGTGGGAATATTAGAGAGAGAAGAAAGTGACAAGACTGACAGTTGGTGGGGGAAGGGGCAACTGGGAATGGCAGTTATTCTTGTGACTAGAGCACTTCCTTCCTGCCATTGAAAGTGGGAGGAGCTGGTTTTCCTTCCCAGTCTGGATAGAGATGCCTCTACTTTCTTCAGCCCAAAGAGACAGGCCCAACCAGCTCTGAAAGTCAGAACTTTTCTTGTTCCTTGCTGTCTACTGCTATGATTTTGAAATTAAGAAAACTAGCACAGATATAGTATAGACAAGAATAAGAGAAACACTCCACCAGACTGTGAGGCCTGGCCTCAGCTCCAAAGCTAAGAAAGACTCCAACCTTATTTAGGGACATTCCTCTTCCTTTTCCCCTGATACCTCTCCAATCCAAACTGGTTATTAAAATTTATCTTATTTGAATATCGCAGTCAAATAAGTGGACTATCTTTTCTGGGGCATAGAGGGACCTGAACCTTAGTTCAGTCATCCAATTACAAACGTTCCTTATTGAACCCCTGCTGGGTGACCAAATTCTGGGGAAAAGCTTGTCCCACAGGAGGGTCCGTGTTTACCTGCTCTGGGGCAACTTCAGCAGCAATCCAGTAATAAGGCATCCCCGCAGGCTATTATAAGTGGCTCAATTCTTGGACACCTTATTTTGTTCACAAATAGCCTCTCGGCAGGGGGCATCTCTCTCTCTTGTCTCACCTGCAGCCATATTCTCTCCCACCCTTCAACTCCTCCATTCCCTGCTACAAACATTCTGTATCCCCTGTTCTTCATATTCACCCACATTTTCCCCTATAAATATAACATTCTTTAAATGTGCATTATCTACTGTACTATTTTGCTTTATAAAAAACTGTTACTTTGTGAAAATCATTTGTACTCACACCATGGATCATGGCCATGCATAGTGTCAGTTGAGCACAAGGTCAAAGCGACCAAACCAATCCTACGTGGATTGATGACATTCTGTGCAATGAGCACAATGAATTGATCACGTGTGAGACTCAAGGTTGTGACTATTTAACATGTGTTAAATGCAGGACTTCCTTGTACCACACACTCTATATCAAATATATAACATCAATTGTTCTGGCTCCAGTATCCCTGAGAGAAAATGTAAAATCAGACCAAGTAATGCTGTTTCCCATTTGCTGTTAAAATCTAGTCCCTTTTCTGTCTTTCATAATGTAGCAAACTTTCTGTAGTCCTGGCTACTGATTGGGTAAGTGCATAAATACATAAATCATTTTAATTCAGCCCTATTTCAAGGACTTGCTTTAGGTTTATTTTCCTTTACTTAGAATTTTTACCCATAAGACTTTGATATTCTATATTTAATCCACAAGTTATTTTTTCTCTTTTATTTGTTTTTTATGTTTATTTCTCTTGCTAATCTATTCATATACCTCATAACTCAGCCTGAGTGGTCCCTGTGTTTTTCAATATCCTCCTCAGGGGGAAATGTATTATTATTCTAAAATGGAAAATTTAAATACTTTTTAGAGAAATTTCAGGATAAGAAACATGCTACCTCTCTGAATCCAGAAAGTGAACTGTTTGAAGAATGTGCCATGAAGTTGCCTGAACAGACCACACACTGCATCAGAAGATCCAGAGTGAACTTTGGGATGTAGGGAATTTGAACTTGTGTGGGGTCGAATGCATTTGTTTTTGTATGTATACTTTTATGCTAAAAGGGACTGCTCCCTAATTGTTTTTTGTCAATTCACCTAGCAATCATTGGTTTTGTTCTCTTTTCCTTTTATCCCCAAATTATTGTAATTTAAAAGTTATTTATGTTTACAAGATCCATTGGAGGGACCAGTCTTCCACCAGATCTCAGGGGGAGTGTATAAATAGAAATCTGTTACCCTAAAAACTAAATTTCTCGGGAGTCTACTGACTTCCTGGCATTACATACTTCCTATAGACAAGGGAAAAATTCAGTGGGAATTCCTGGTCTGACTTTGCACTCTTTACTTCCTGTTGGATAACTGGTGGTAAGCAGGGATTTTGAACAGGCTGATTAGCCATGGGCACATGTTTTTTGTTGTTGTTGTTGTTGTTGTTGCCTTTTTATTCCTTTACTTGTAATGATCATTAATAAATCTCTTAAAATATAATATTCTTATTATTGTACATTAATTTTAATTTTTACACTATAATTCTCTGTTCCTAAAATTCTCTATTAAAAATGGGTCTGGGAATTTGCAGTGGACCATGAACTAAAGTCAATACTCCAATAGAGTCTACTATAGACACTCCCCTCCTTCTCCAGCCTATTTGAAGGATGAGGGCAAGGAAGAATTTGATAGCAGAATTAGCATATGCCACTGATAAGATCAAAGAATATAGACCAAAAAAAAGCATTATATGTCATCTAATTCAACACTTTCTTTACAATGAAGAAACTCTAAGGTCCTTGAGAGGCAAGGGACTCACATACTACTTTAAGTGACAAAATTTAATCTCAGGTCCTTTTACTCTAATTCAAGCATGCATTCTACTACACCATCTTTTTCACCAAAAATAGAGTCAGGACCTATAGCATTCCTGCCAGCACCTTGAGTCATGGTGCCAGATGTGCATAGTTGGAAGTACTTGAACTATGGTCATCACTTTGGGCAGGATCCAGATGCTGACAATATGCCATATTTTCTGATCATATCAGACATAAAAAATAGAGTGTGCTGATTTTTTTAGAGAGTTGTAGGTTTTTATTAAAAGATAATTCAGTAATATGGGTCAACACAAAGGAGCTTTGGAATAAAAAATAGAAAGCCACAGACAATCATTCTATCTGGGTCAAATATTTATTTCCTGTAGAGTAGGGCTGCAGTTTGGATGTTATAAAACATTGGATATCAGAGAGACCCAGGCACCAGAAACATGAACAGCTCTAGATCTCATGCCAATCATCACTCATAAACTAAACCAAGCCCTCCTAGTCTTAGTCAAAACACAAGGAATTATCTCTAGATGGTTGTCTTGTATCCATAATCTCTGTGCTGATCATATCATATCAGAAGATTTTAAGATGGGTATAGCCTACCTAGTGGCTTTTTCAGAGAAGGATGACAAAAATGATTAGATAACTATAGCATATAATGAAAGGAAATAAAACTATTTAGCCTCAAATAAGACTAGTTAGCCTTAAAAAGGACATGATCTTCAATTTTTCTTTTTCTTTCTTTTTTTTCCATCCTTTACCTTCTGTCTCAGACTAAAATTAATCATTAGTTCTAAGGCAGAAGAGTGGTAAGGGCTGAGCAATTGGGGTTAAGTGACTTGCCCACGATCACACAGCTAAGAATTATATAAGACCAAAATTGAGTTGATTATACTCATCAAATATATGGAGAAATCATTTGCTCCATTCAGAATCTCAGAATTTTATAATTGGGAAGGAGGGAGGCTTAGAAATTAGTTAGTTCAATCGCATATTCAATATATTTCCCTTTACAACTTCCTCCAAAAATGTCTATCAACATCTGTGTGGTTGGGTCAGAAGAACACAGGGATGGGTCTTAGTGGCAACTTATCAGTTGCCTATTTTATTTTAAAAAGAATAGTAATATGTTAAACTAGGGGGGAAAATATTGGTAAATATAAATGTCCCTGGACTTATGTCTAAGAGGTAGATTTCATGAAAAAGAGCCTGAATTCATAGTGATTCCATACTTAAAGGAAGAACAACTAGGTGGTACAATGGATAGAGTGTGAAACCCTAAAGTAAGACTTACCTTTGTAAGTTCAAATCTGCCCCAAATATGGTCATGAAGGGTTGGGAATGACTGAAATTATTGAAATTAAAAGAGTAGTTATGAAATGACTTGTACTTTGGCCCCCAAACAGAAAACAATGCTCCTTTCACAATGGGCTACGGTAGAATTCCCAGCCTTGAAAAGAAAAATTCTCCTTTTCTGCCTATTGCCTTCATATTGCAAATAAAAGGATCCCCTGCAGCATGTCTACCAAAGGCGCTTACCTGAGTTGATACCAAATCTGGTAAATGTATTCTTTAGTAGAATAACTTTTTTTTTTTTAATGGAAGCAAGACCTGACCATTCTTTCACTTTGGGCTGGCTTGTTTCTCCCCGAGCTCCTGATTCTGGGAGTGATCTCACAATAAAACATATAGCCACACACAACTTAGATTGTCTATTAGATGAAAGTCCTTTCTTTCATGGTCTTTTTTAAAAAGATATTTAATTTTCCCAATTACATATAACATCAATTTTCAATATACATTTTCTGACATTATAAGATCAAAAAACGTCTACATGTCTCCCTTTCTTTCCCCCTCTCAGAGATGGTAAACAATTTGATCTGGGTTATACATGTATTGTTATGCAAAAATATAATTCCATATTAATCATTTTTATAAGAGAAAACTTACATAAAATCAAAATCCCCAAATAAAAACATAAACTAATGCAAAAAGTACTATACTTTGGTTTTTTTTTTTTATTTTTCTATTTAATTGGATTTTGAAAAGAAATGACATCAGACTTTCATAAGACAAGGAAAAAATCAGTACAACTTACAGAGTCAAATAAAAGACTAAATCACTAAAACAAAGGGCCATTTACACTTGACCTAGGGTGCTTACCATTTTTTACACTGGCTTCTATCAGGAGAAACAAATCTAACCCGGTATTTTTTTTTAAATTTTTAAACATCATTTTATTTGGTCATTTTCATACATTATTCACTGGAAACAAAGATCATTTTCTTTTCCTCCCCCTCCCCCCCCCCCACCTTTCCCTCTCCCATAGCCGATGCATGATTCCACTGGTTATCACATGTGTTCTTGACTCGAACCCATTTCCCTGTTGTTGGAATTTGCATTATAGTGTTCATTTAGAGTCTCTCCTCAGTCTTATCTCCTCCAACCCTGTAGTCAAGCAGTTGCTTTTCATCTGTGTTTTTACTCCCACAGTTTATCCTCTGCTTGTGGATAGTATTTTTTAGATCCCTGCAGATTGTTCAGGGACATTGCATTGATACTAATGGAGAAGTCCATCACCTTCAATTGTACCACAATGTGTCAGTCTCTGTGTACAATGTTTTCCTGGTTCTGCTCCTCTCACTCTGCATCACTTCCTGGAGGTTGTTCCAGTCTCCATGGAATTCCCCCACTTTATTATTCCTTTTAGCACAATAGTATTCCATCACCAACATACACCACAATTTGTTCAGCCATTCTCCAATTGAAGGGCATACCCTCATTTTCCAATTTTTGGCCACCACAAAGAGCACAGCTATGAATATTCTTTTACAAGTCTTTTTGTCCATTATCTCTTTGGGGTACAGACCCAGCAGTGCTATGGCTGGATCAAAGGGCAGACAGTCTTTTATCGCCCTTTGAGCATAGTTCCAAATTGCCCTCCAGAATGGTTGGATCAATTCACAACTCCACCAGCAATGAATTAATGTCCCCACTTTGCTACATCCCCTCCAGCATTCATTACTTTCCATAGCTGTCATGTTAGCCAATCTGCTAGGTGTGAGGTGATACCTCAGACTTGTTTTGATTTGCATCTCTCTGATTATAAGAGATGTAGAGAACTTTTTCATGTGCTTATTAATAGTTTTGATTTCTTTGGCTGCGAACTGCGTGTTCATGTCCTTTGCCCATTTGTCAATTGGAGAATGGCTTGATTTTTTGTACAATTGATTTAGTTCTTTATAAATTTGAGTAATTAAACCTTTGTCAGAGGTTTTTATGAAGATTGTTTCCCAATTTGTTGCTACCCTTCTGATTTTGGTTACATGGGTTTTGTTTGTACAAAAACTTTTTAATTTGATGTAATCCAGATTATTTATTTTGCATTTTTTAACTCTTTCTAATTCTTGCTTGGTTTTGAAGTATTTCCCTTCCCAAAGGTCTGACATGTATACTATTCTGTGTTCGCCTAATTTTCTTATAGTTTCCTTCTTTATGTTCAAGTCATTCACCCATTTTGAATTTATCTTGGTATAGGGTGTGAGGTGTTGATCTAAGCCTAATCTTTCCCACACTGTCCTCCAATTTTCCCAGCAGTTTTTATGAAATAGTGGATTTTTGTCCCAAAAGCTGGGATCTTTGGGTTTGTCATATACTGTCTTGCTGAGGTTGCTTGTCCCCACTTTCTGTCTCTTAGCCAGTACCAAATTGTTTTGATGACCTCTGCTTTGTAATATAGTCTGAGACTGCAAGACCCCCTTCCTTTGTATTTTTTTTCATTATTTCCCTGGATATCCTTGATCTTTTGTTCTTCCAAATGAACTTTGTTATGTTTTTTTCTAAATCAGTAAAAAAAATTTTTGGCAGTTCCATGGGTATGGCACTAAATAGATAGATGAGTTTGGGTAGGATGGTCATTTTTATTATATTGGCTCGTCCTACCCATGAGCAGTTAATGTTCTTCCAATTGTTCAAGTCTGGTTTTAGTTGTGTGGAAAGTGTTTTGTAGTTGTGTTCATATAGTACCTGTGTTTGTCTCGGGAGATAGATTCCTAAGTATTTTATTTTATCTAAGGTAATTTTGAGTGGGATTTCTCTTTCTAGTTCTTGCTGCTGAGCTGTGTTGGAAATATATAGAAATGCTGATGACTTATGTGGGTTTATTTTGTATCCTGCAACTTTGCTAAAGTTGTTGATTATTTCTATTAGCTTTTTGGTTGAATCTCTAGGATGATTTAAGTAGACCATCATGTCATCTGCAAAGAGCGATAATTTGGTCTCCTCCTTGCCTATTTTAATGCCTTCAATTTCTTTTTCTTCTCTAATTGCTACTGCTAGTGTTTCTAATACAATGTCAAATAATAGAGGTGATAATGGGCATCCTTGTTTCACTCCTGAACTTATTGGGAATGGATTTAGTTTATCCCCATTGCAGATGATATTAGCTGATGGTTTTAGATATATACTGTTTATTATTTTTAGGAATGACCCTTCTATTCCTATGATTTCTAGTGTTTTCAGTAGGAATGGGTGTTGTATTTTATCAAAGGCTTTTTCTGCACCTATTGAGATAATCATGTGGTTCTTGTTGGTTTGCTTGTTGATGTGGTCAATTATGTGGATAGTTTTCCTAATGTAGAACCAGCCCTGCATCCCTGGTATAAATCCTACTTGATCATGGTGGATGACCCTTCTGATCACTTGCTGGAGTCTTTTTGCTAGTATCCTATTTAAGATTTTTGCATCTATATTCATTAGGGAGATTGGTCTTTAATTTTCTTTCTCTGTTTTTGGCCTGCCTGGCTTTGGAATTAGTACCATGTTTGTGTCATAAAAGGAGTTTGGTAGAACTACCTCTTTGCTTATTATGTCAAATAGTTTGTATAGTATTGGGATTAACTGTTCTCTGAATGTTTGATAGAATTCACTGGTGAATCCATCAGGCCCTGGGGATTTTTTCTTAGGAAGTTCTTTGATGGCCTGTTGGATTTCTTTTTCTGATATGGGATTATTTAAGAAATCTATTTCTTCTTCTGTTAGTCTAGGCAATTTATATTTTTGTAAATATTCATCCATATCACCTAGGTTGGTATATTTATTGCCATATAGTTGGGCAAAGTAGTTTTTAATGATTGCCTTAATTTCCTCTTCATTGGAGGTGAGATCCCCCTTTTCATCCTTGATGCTGTTAATTTGCCTTTCTTCTTTCCTTTTTTTAATTAGATTAACCAGTACTTTGTCTATTTTGTCTGTTTTTTCAAAGTACCAGCTGCTAGTTTTGTTTATTAGCTTAATAGTTCTGTCACTTTTGATTTTATTAATTTCTCCCTTAATTTTTAGGATCTCTAGTATGGTTTTCTTCTGGGGGGTTTTAATTTGTTCATTCTCAAATTTTTTGATTTGCATTTCCAATTCCTTGATCTCTGTCCTCCCTAATTTGTTAATATATGTACTCAGGGATATGAATTTTCCTCTAAGGACTGCCTTGATTGCATCCCATAAGATTTGAAAGGATGTTTCGCCGTTGTCATTTTCTTCAATGAAATTGTTAATTCTTTCTATGATTTCTTCTCTAAACACCCAATTTTGGAGTATCATGTTATTTAATTTCCAATTAAATTTTGATTTGGCTCTCCATGTACCCTTGCCGATCAATATTTTTATTGCCTTGTGATCTGAAAAGGCTGCAGTTATTATTTCTGCTTTTCTGCATTTGAGTGCCATGTTGCTATGACCTAGTGTATGATCTATTTTTGTGAATGTGCCATGTGGTGCTGAAAGGAAGGTGTATTCTTTTTTGTCCCTATTTATTTTTCTCCATATGTCTATTAACTCTAATTTTTCTAAGATTTCATTCACCTCTTTTACCTCTTTCTTGTTTATTTTTTGGTTTGATTTATCTACATTTGATAGTGGTTGGTTCAAGTCTCCCACTAATATGGTTTTACTGTCTATTTCCTCCTTCAATTCTCCTAGTTTCTCTATTAAAAATTTGGGTGCTATACCATTTGGTGCATACATGTTGATTAGTGATATTTCCTCATTGTCTATACTCCCTTTTAGCAGAATATATTTACCTTCCCTATCCCTTTTGATCAGGTCTATTTGTGCTTTGGCTTTGTCAGATATCATGATTGCCACTCCTGCCTTTTTTCTATCAGTTGAGGCCCAAAAGGTCTTACTCCATCCTTTAATTCTAACCTTGTGAGTGTCAACCCGCCTCATATGTGTTTCTTGAAGACAACATATGGTAGGGTTTGGGGTTCTAATCCAATCTGCTATTTGTCTACGTTTTATGGGTGAGTTCATCCCATTCACATTCAAAGTTATGATTGTCATTTGTGGATTCACTGGCATTTTGATATCTTCCCCTAGTTCTAACCTTTCTTCTTTAGCTTTCTCCTTTTGAACCAGTGATTTACTTTAGGTCAGTCCCCTAGTCCCCTCCCTTGAGATGCTTCCCTTTCTAGCCCCTCCATTTTTATGCTCCCTTCCCCTCCCCCCTCTCCTTCCCTCCCTTTTTATACTCCCTTCCCCCCTCCCCCTCCTTAATTTTCCTTTCTTTCTTACCCTGTTGGATAAGATATAATTCAGGATCCCAATGGATCTAGATGTTCTTCCCTCTCAGATTTGATTTCACTGAGAGTAAGGTTTAAGTAATTCCACTTCACGCTCTCTTCCTCTCCTTCTCATATGAGAGTTCTTCCCCTCCCCTTCCCATGTGTATCTTTATATGGGAAAGATTATTCTATTGAAGTTCATCATATACCACAATTTGTTCAGCCATTCCCTATGTAAAAATATACTAGAATTCAGGACTTCAATCCCCAGAAATCCTTGCTACACTTCCCCAGAATGCCCTCTAATCTCACTGAATTCTCACCTGGGCCAAGAGCGAGATGGGGTATTTAAACCTGGTTGTGAATAGGCTCAGTCTCTTTTGATCTTCCGTTTTGGAGCAGATGCATCTCTTTCATGATGTGAGGTTATCTTGTCTAGGCCTCTCTGGTCTAGACATGTGCTTTCTTATTCTGTATTTTCTTTAATCCTTAACCTTTAATAAACCTCATAAAAATATAATACTCCTTGCAGAGAGAAACTAATTTCTACCTGCCTCAGCTTCCCCAAAATTTTAATCTTTACACCTAGCTGATTGATATCCCCCCAGATTCCAATTCTCTGTCACACAAAACATGCTGCTATAAATATTTTTGTAGAAGTAGGTCCTTCCCCTCTCCTTTTTTTTTTATCTCTTTGGGACACAGACCTACATGTTGGTATCACAGTATCAAAGAATATTCAGTTTTATGGCCCTTTGGGCATAATTTCAATTTGCCCTCCAGAATGGTTGGATCCATTCACAACTCCACTAAAAATGCAAGTTCCAATTTTGTCACATCCCCTCCAACATTTATCACTTTCCTTTGCTGTCATACTGGCCAATCTGTTAGCTGTGAGGTGGTACCTCAGACTTGTTTTAATTTGCATTTCTTTAATCAAGAGAGATTTAGAACATTTTTTCATATGATTATTGACAACTTTGATTACTTCATCTGAAAACTTCTTGTTCATATCCTTGAACTATCTATCAATTGGGGAATGATTTATAGTCTTATTAATTTGAATTTGTTCTCTGTAAATCTGAGAAATTAGACCTTTATCAGAGAAGTTTGTTATAAAATTTTTTTCCCCATTTTTGGCTTCCCTTCTGCTCTTGGTTACACAAAAACTCTTTAATTTAATATAATCAAAATTATTCATTTTATATCTTCTGTCTCTTGTTTGGTCATGAATTCTTCCCTTCTCCATAAATCTGCCAGGTAAACTATTCTATGTTCTCCTAATATACTTATACTATCACCCTTTATGTCTAAATAATATACCTATTTTGATCTTATCTTGGTATAAACTATATAATATTGGTCTATACCTCTCTTGTTGCTGGACTTTGCTGGTAATGTATAGAAATGTTGATGATTTATATGGGTTTATTTTGTATCCTACAACTTTGCTTAAGTTATTAATTATTTCAACTAGTTGTTTAGTTAATTAAGTATACCATCATATTATCTGCAAAGAGTGAGCTTAGCTCCCTTATTGTCTACTTTATTTTTCTTTTCTTAGAGCTAAAGCTTGTGAATCTTAAAAGCTACTCAGACTGTACCTTACAAGATTTGGTCTAGCTATTCCCTTATTGTAACAATGGAGATACTTGATCTAACAAGAATCAGGAATGTATTGGGAACTTTTAAAATTACTCCACCCTAGTTAGACATACCTTAGGGGAAGATAAAAGTTGTAAACTCCTGATTGAACAATGAAGGTACTTAACCCATACCTTATAGTGAAGCTAGAACTTTAAGATAGGTATATTTTTAGATCTAATACAAAAAGGTGTTAAGTACCTGTAAAGGTTAAATTAGTATCTAAAAAGGTCAAGTAACTTACAAAAGGCAAGTTTAACAAAGAGGTGTGAAGTACCCAGAAGATATAATCTAACCAGAGAAGGCAAGAACCAAAGAAGATGAGAACTAAAAATGGGCAGTCCTAGAAAAAAAAAAGTGTCTACTGTGATTGGTAGATGTGAAAATTTAGGGGAGGTGACATAAGAGAAAATTACTTTAAAAGGAAGGGGTAAAAAGTCAGTTGAGCATTTTGAGTTCAGAGTTGAATTGAGTTAGACTCTGAACTCAGTTCAGGAGATTCAGTGGAGGCCTGGAGCTTGCTTGGAGACGGTCTTGTGGTGAGAGACTGACTCGCTCTCCCTTAGGCTCAGGGAAGCCTAGGCCTTTAACGACTGCTTGGCTCAGCCTGAGCCAGAGCAGTTTAAATTAATTCTCTCTCTCTCTCTCTCTCTCTCTCTCCTTCTTCTTCTTCTTCTTCTTCTTCTTCTTCTTCTTCTTCTTCTTCTTCTTCTTCTTCTTCTTCTTCTTCTTCTTCTTCTTCTTCTTCTTCTTCTTCTTCTTCTTCTTCTTCTTCTTCTTCTTCTTCTTCTTCTTCTTCTTCTTCTTCTTCTTCTTCTTCTTCTTCTTCTTCTTCTTCTTCTTCTTCTTCTTCTTCTTCTTCTTCTTCTTCTTCTTCTTCTTCTTCTTCTTCTTCTTCTTCTTCTTCTTCTTCTTCTTCTTCTTCTTCTTCTTCTTCTTCTTCTTCTTCTTCTTCTTCTTCTTCTTCTTCTTCTTCTTCTTCTTCTTCTTCTTCTTCTTCTTCTTCTTCTTCTTCTTCTTCTTCTTCTTCTTCTTCTTCTTCTTCTTCTTCTTCTTCTTCTTCTTCTTCTTCTTCTTCTTCTTCTTCTTCTTCTTCTTCTTCTTCTTCTTCTTCTTCTTCTTCTTCTTCTTCTTCTTCTTCTTCTTCTTCTTCTTCTTCTTCTTCTTCTTCTTCTTCTTCTTCTTCTTCTTCTTCTTCTTCTTCTTCTTCTTCTTCTTCTTCTTCTTCTTCTTCTTCTTCTTCTTCTTCTTCTTCTTCTTCTTCTTCCCTTAATTCCTTCTTTCTTTATTAATTAAAATCTCCATAAATCCCAGCTGACTTGGGTACTTTCACATTTGGGAATTTCCCATGGTGACCACTTATTTAGAATTTAAATCAAAACACTAAAATTATCCTTACAAGTGAGCATTTCTAGTACTATATTAAATAATAGTGGTGTTAATAGACATTCTTATCTCACCCCTGATTTTATTGAAAAGGCTTCTGATTTATCCCTGACGCAAATAATACTTGCTGATGGTTTTAGATAGATACTACTTGTCATTTTGAGAAATATACCATTTATCCCTATGCTTTCTATCTCTCATGGTCTTACAGAAAGGAAAAGCAGATGTCAGGCACCAATTGCTACCTTGGTCGCTCCAATGCAAGGTACAAATACCACTTCTTCCCACCTTATTTCCTTTGAAAGTTCCCCAAAAAATCTTTTCTTCTGTAGTCAAAACCCCTGCCTCATCCCCGATTTGAGAGTTAATTCAGTATTAGTTGCCTCTCCTCCAAAATTATCAAAAATAAAATTATCAAGGAGGAAAAAAAATGACTAAGCTCTGTCATTCATCATTTGCCAAGAATCTGCTAGGTTCCATGGGGAATATCTGGATAATTTTCCCAACTTCCAGGAGATGATGGCTTTAAACCTGCAAACAACTTGTTGAAAAAGGAGATGGAATCATAACAAAGCAGTAAAACCTGGTTACAGTAGTTATCTAGTTATACCATTGAATTCTGCTCCTGCTACTGGATTATTCCCATAGGGAAAATTTATTTAAATCCTAAATATTATTCCTAGGCAAAGGCCCCACTAGGATCCCAACACAGTTTTAATATGCCTTTAACCACAGAAGCTATTGCAAAAACTGAGCTCTATGACCTGATCTTTGAGATGATGCTAATAAAATCATGGTCTGGGTGGTCTGGCTATTCTTCTAAACCTTTGTATTTTTCAGTAGGTGATTAAGTCCCATTAGATGCTGCATTCTGGCTCATTACAACTTAATTGAATAACCTTCCAGATGCTAGCAATTGTTTATTCTCCTAATGGACATTGCCTTCAGGACAAAGTAATATCATTTTCCCTAGGATGTAAACTGACATTCAGATTGTGTCAGAATTTCTCCTGCATGCCATCCCTTGGCTGTTCCAATCCTTGGAGTCAGACAGATTTCCAGTGACAGTATTCCAAATCACAGAAAAGAGTTCCTGAAGCATAGTACCCAGAATACCATGGTGTTGCTCCACTCATGCCCTTGAGTTCAGTTCCTCCAGCATGTTAGGAAGGGCAGAATTATTGAAGGGTAAGATAAGCTTCACTATCCAGAAGAGTCTTCTGCCTTTGAACAGGCCCATTCATGAGTTCTATGGAAAGAAAAGATGGAAATAGAGAGCTAGTGATTTTTAACTTCATATTTGTCTATTCCAGAAGACTTAAAAGTGTAAAGGGCACATAAAGATGTGCCCTTTACTTTGGAGAAGACCTAAGTTACGTACTTTAACATCAGGATATGAAATAACATCCTCACGCCTGATCACAAGATGAGAGTTTGACTTCTTTGGGGGAAAAAAATGTGAATGAGGACATCTATTAGCCAAGAAAAGAGAGAAAAGGAAATCATTAAACAAACCTTGGGAAAAGAAAGCAAAATATTTAAGGCATAGAGGGCAGAGGTCAAAAAAGGAGTGTATTAGCCAATCAGAAGCAGTTATTAGAAAACCCTTCTATAGGGTATTCCAAAAGACATATGAATGCTGGTAGACTTCTTGGAATAAGAAACAAGGGGTATATTATCATTAAGGATGTAAGGAGACTGGGGAGAATCTACTGCTGAATTTAATAGTGTAAAATTAAAATTAACACCCAAGAACTCCAAGTACTATATTTTATAAGATTTAGTAATAATAACCTGAAGTAGAAGAAAAAAGAAATAGAAGTTATAAGCCAAGTCTCCCCCCCTCCCCCCAGCCTCAAGCCTCAATAGCCACATTCCAGGAAGAAAAGCGAGAGAAAAGAGCTACACAAAACTTATATCTTCTCCACATTAGTTCATGAAGTAGATACATAGCTGGGATGCTAGGAAAGAGAATCCCTGGGGAGCAAAATCCTAATTACACAATAGTAGTAAAACTTCTCAAATACAACCATTTTGTAAATTTCCCCATTTCTGCTAAGTGAACCATCATTTTTCCAGTCATCCAGATTCACAATAGGATCCCTTATGTCTCAAATATAGTTCATAATTAATCATGTCTTGCTAAGTCTTACAGATTTTAGTTTGATAGTATCTCTCATTTACATATTCCTTTCTCTCTATTTACATAGCTATCACCTTATTTAAAAGGACCCTTATTATTTCTTAGCATAGCTACTGTTTTCCAAATGTTTTTCCTGCCAAGCTTCTCCCCATCTTCATTCTATCTTCTAGATATCTGACAGTGATTTTCCTAAAGTAAATATCTAACTATGTCATTAACCTATTTAATAACCTCTAATAATTTGTTATTGTAGGCAACAAGGTCACTCAGTAGATGTAGTGCTGGGCCTGGAATTAGAAAGATCTCAGTTCAAATCTAGTCTTAGACACTTACTGGTTTGTGTAACCCTGTTTAAGTCATTTAACCTCTGTTTACCTTAATCCAATGAAGAAGTAAATGGCAAACTATTCCAGTACCTTTGACAAGAAAATCCCATGGACATTTTCAGTGTGATATGGTCCAAAGGTCACAGAAAGTCAGACACAGGTGAATGAATGAACAATAATAACAACTCATTGTTAGATCTTGGATCTCTGGCATTTAAAGAATTTCACAACTTGACCTCAAATCTACTTCTTACAATTGTATGAATGAGAAGGACCATTTGGAATGTGGAAGCAGGAACTGTAAACCTTAAAATTTCTTAGACTTATAAATGTTGGAAATTTCACCATTGGGAAATTTCATACTTGGAAAATTTCTTAGTGATAGTCTATAGGAATGTGAACCCCATTGGCATGGGAGGTTCCTCCTCCTCCCTTCTTAAGATTACTTTAGGACAGAAACCTTCTGCTGAACAATGGAAAGGGCTTTGACCTATGCTTAAGCACAGAACAGGAATTTCTTTGAGTCATGATTGATTTTAGAATTGATACAATAGAGATACTTGGAATGACAGAACCAGGTCTTGGAAAATAAAATTTCCACCCTACTCAGTCCTAACAGGATTTAGGAAGGGCTGCAGCATAGATCAAAATTTAATCATTCCAATCTCTACCCTACTCAGGGTAACAGGATTTAGGAAGGGCTGTAGCAAAAGATCAAGATTTAATTATTTGAGAATATGACCTTCAACATACATGTGCAAAGCCACAGACCTCTGGGAGGTCCTGGGTTAAGCTAGAGCCACCATTGGCACAGGGAAAATGATGGACAGTGATTGGTAGATGTGAGAACTGAGGGGAGGGAACTTGGATGGTTTCCTTAAAGATAGAGGGGTCTGAGGACTGGGGGGGGGTGGTTGGAGAGTTTTGGCTCTGAGTGGTTGGAGAGGTGCTCTGAGAAGCTTGCTCTGAAGGAAGCTGGAGGTGGAGGCCCCTGAGATGGTTTCTCCATTTTGGTCACGTGAGTAATAGGGACTGATCTCCTTTCTTTGCCCCAGCTATCTAAGGGCTTGGGCCTTTTGGCCAAGCCTAAACAGAGGGGGTATTTAAGCCCTATTCCCTTCTCTCCCCTTTCTCTCTCTCTCTCTCTCTCTCTCTCTCTCTCTCTCTCTCTCTCTCTAATTCCTTTCTTCCTCCTGTTTGTAATTAAACTCTATAAAAGGCTGATGGCTGACTTGAGTTTTCATTTAGGAATTATATAGCTGAATTCCTTGGCGACCTTAAATTAATATATATCAGTCTTTTAAAAGTGATTTCCTTGTCACATTGTGGCTGACCGCACGGGAGTCTAAAGAATTCTCTCAATAAACTTCTGAAATTCCTTGTCTTTTTTCTATACCGTCTCACCACTTAGTCCCTTTTAACAAAAAACTTGGCTTAAAGACACAGCTGCTAGAACACGTGAGTATAAAAAAACTTTTTCTCTCTTCTCTTTTCTCCTTAAGTTAAATTGGAATCAGCAGTTTTTCCTTTTCTTCCCTTTAATCTTAAGGGACAGCTGGGTAGCTCAGCGGATTGAGAGCCAAGCCTAGAGACAGAAGGTCCTGGGTTCAAATCGGACCTCGGATACTTCCCAGCTGTGTGACTCTGATAGACAGAAAACAGCTGTTTTAAATCTCAGCAACAGGACCCTAAAGTCCTGGCTGGAAGAGCTGTTTCTAAATATCCTTTCCCTTAAGGAACAACTTCCCGGATTAGAAAAAAAAACCCTGTGGAAAGTTTGTTGCTTTGCCCTGCTCCCCACGTGTTTTGTGAAATTACAAAATATATATATATAAAAATGAGTACTACATTCTTTGACAATTATATGGCAGCTGAAGAATTAGGGGCATTGAGGAATGAAGGATACCTCCAAATTTTTATATTAATAGATACTGTCATTTTTGTACTCCTCAATACTATATTTAGAGATGCTAAAATAAAAAATATTGAGGATAAAATAGAAAATATTGAGGATAAAATAGAAAAAATTGAGGATAAAATGCAAGCCCAATTAGAAGATCTAAAATGTTTCTTACAGGATCAATGGGCAAACACCCACTCTACCAGAAACAGACCTGTTTCTGAACCTTTGAATGAGGAAATTTCCTTCCCTGAAATAGAGATGGAAAACACCTTCCCTATAGCCCAGTTAACAGACTGCTTCTCTCATGTAGTGCAAATCTTGTCTGAATTTAATCCCCAAAACCCTTCCCCTGCAATCCCAGTTTCTCATGTTCCCTCTCCTACAGAAAACCAAATTCCAACGCAAAGGAGATCTTGTCCTCCTAGAGAAACCTGTCCTTGTCAAACTGACCCACAGGTACAAAATTCAACTAGAGGCCTGTTTCCTCTAAGAGAAGTACCTGAAATAGGACGGAATGGGGATGTGGTGACTTTAAGACATAGGATACCGTTTACTCCCCAAGAAATAAATGAATTTACACGAAATATCCCCACATATGAACAAGATCCTTTTCTAGTAACAAAAAAGATGGGAGACATATTTTTTCAGTATAATCCGTCTTACAAGGACGTTGAGAACTTACTACAGGCTTTTTTAAGTGAACGTGAAAAAAATAAAATAATTGCTCATGTCAACAAAACCCGGGGGCGTAATGCAGCACATTGGCCATCTCAGGATCCCGAATGGGACTATAACAATCCTGAGGATTATCTACAACTATACCGTTGTAGAGAGGCCATCCTCACGGCAATGAAGGAATATGCAGACAGTACAGATAAGTGGATGGAACTGGAAAAAATTAAGCAAAAGGAAGAAGAATCACCGTCCAGATTTATGGATAGAATTATCGAGTTTGGGGACAGATACTTAGATTGGGACTTAACTAAAGAGAGTAGTTTAAGACAGGTTAGAAGAATCTTTGTAAATAACTCTTGCAAAGCAATTAAGAATTATTTTAGAACACAATGCCCAAGATGGTCAGATATGGACCTTGAAGAATTGCGAAAAACAGCTATATATGTTTTAAAGGGAAACAAGGAAAAGGAGGAAGAAAATAATGATGACATGGAGGAAATGAAGAAAAAAATGAGATATTTAATAGATAGGATGACTAAATTAGAAAGTGGGCATGATAATGAACCAACGACAATTGCCCCTCTCCAGAAATCCAATTATCAATCCATTACTTGCCACTTCTGTGAGAAGAAGGGCCACAAAATGATGAAATGTAGAACCTTTCTTAAGATGATTGGAAGGAATACACAGTTTAATAATAGCTTTAGAAATAATAACTATAGAAATGATGATAATGGTTATAGAAACCAGAATTCTAGAAATTATAATAATGACTATGGAAATAACTATAATGAATATAGAAATAAGAACTTTAGAAACCAGAATTAATTATAGAAATAGGAATTGGGAAAATAATAACAATGTTCCAATTGAAGAAAATTATAATGATAATGAACAACAACAATATATGAGAAATGGAGCTCGTCAAAAAAATACTCGAGGTACTAATGACCCTCAGAGAGGTGCCCTTCAGGGGGGTGCCCAAGGAATATCCCAAACACAATGATGGTGTCTGGGGGGGGGGGCTGGGGCACAGGAATCAGAGGATACAACCTTTGATTTCCCGGACCCTGATGTCCTACTACCCGTTGTCCCTATCCACTGCCCCTCCATACTAATGAACCCCATGTTACCTTAAAGGTGGGTAACACCTATTATGATTGTCTATTAGACACCAGAGCTTCCTGGTCTGTATTAAAGAGAACACATGATTTACAATGTTATTCTGTTGGCTCAGAGAATGTAATGGGAGTATCAGGAATAACCCAAAGAGTTAAAAGACTTCCTCCTAGAATGGTGTCTGTAGGACCCCTAGAGGTACAACACTCCTTCCTTTTGATGCCTGACTCCCCTTTAAATTTGCTGGGGAGGGACCTTCTATGCAAACTCAGAGCCACAATAACCTGCTCCCCAGATGGCTCATTATCATTAGAAGTACCAGAGGAATCTTTAAATTTACTCCCTGTACTTCTCTCCGAAAACCAGGAGGCAAAAGAGCCTTCCACTTTTGAAATACCTAAAGATATACCAGAGTCTCTTTGGGCCACATCTTCTTCTGATGTAGGCTTACTAAAATCTGCTGTTCCTGTGCAGATAAAAACTAAATCTAGCCCACCTCCTTCTATCCCTCAGTATCCCCTCTCAAAGGAGGCAATTGAGGGTATTACACCAGTTATTAACTCATTAATAGGAGGGTTCCTTCTTCTCTTCACCCCCACAACATCTTGCACCCAACATTTTTGGCTCTCCTGAAAGCTACTCCTGTACCCTGGATCGTCCATGAGGACACAGCTTCTCAGGTAGGAAGGAGTCTTTTCTTTGATTCCTGAAACCCCCATCTTTTGGGTGATATCTTTGTGGGACCTTTCATGTTCTCTCCCATCGGTCACAGAGGTCAGTCAGACTGCTGGATTTGGAGTCTATTTGCTTCCCCTTCTGATACTGGAAGACATTCTGGTGTGTGGGAAGTCTTTCGCCTCAATGTTAAACTGAGTGTTCTTAGTCGGGCAACCTCTGTGGATGCACAGTTGTTGACCTTCCGTGTGGAATTGGCCATTCTGCATCCACATGGGACAAAGACAGAGAATACCCTGAGATTCCACTTTGGGGTACATACCTCAAAATTGGAATATTGGAATTGCATACCTCAAAAATTGGAAAAAATTGGCTCTAAACAGCTTGAAGAAAAAGCAACTAATTTATTTTTGCAATGTTGAATGGCCACATTACATCCTTAGTAATCAAGAGACATGGCCTATCCATGGTACTCTAAATTATAATACCATCTAAAAATTGGATTTGTTTTGCAGAAGAGAAAGGAAATGAACAGTAGTTCCCTATATTTCAGTTTTTATTAAATTTAGTCAGAATCCTGAGCTAAGAAAATTCTGCTGCATGTGCCTCACCACATCCTTACTGACCCCTTCTGGGGCAAGTTCTCAAGAAGATGTTTTAGAAGATTTAGCTTTCCAAGGCAATTTAGCTTCCCTGAGGGGAAAGGAGGTAACATCTCCTACACTGGCTAAGGTACAGCCAAGGCCTTCCCCTCCCCCAAAATTAACTTTCACTTCAGGGGCCCCTCCTCCAGATTTTCCTGGTTCCTCTCCTCAACCCTCAGCTCTGAAACCCCCACCATACTCTTGGGGTTCAGAGCCTGAGACCACTCCTCTCTCTACTCCAATCATAATATCCTTTTGTACCAGCCACTGAATAAGGATAATGGTACCTCGCCCATTCCTCAACCAAGCCCACTCCACACCCAGAGGGGATTGAGCTATGGTGACAGGGCTAACCTCCTCCCTATGAGAGAGGTACCCTCATCAGATGGGCTGGCCCGGGTACATGTTCCCTTTTCTATGATGATCTAGCCCAGATGAAGGAGAAATTAGGTCACTACTCAGAGAACCATACCAAATTAATTGAGAGTTTTAAATCCCTTACCCTGCAGTTTGACCTGTCCTGGACAGATCTGCATATTATTATCTCCATCTGTTGCACCCCAGATAAGAAAAAAAAATTGATCTGGAATTTGGCTGTAGAAATAGGTGATGAGAAGGCCCTAGGCAGCATGTGGGCAGGAACTCCTGGTGCCACCCATCGCAGTGCCAGGGCAAGATTCTGGATGGGACTATAATTAAAGGAACCACTTTAGGAGAAATCATATGATAGATTATATCCTTGAGGCCATGCAAAAAGGGATTAGAAAGCAAGTAAATTACAATAACCTCAAAGAAATTACTCAAGGAAAGGAGGAGAATCCAGTCCTCTTCCTGTTCCAATTAGTAGAAGCCATGAAGCAATATACAAATGTCCACCCACAGTCTGATGAGGGGGCAATTATCTTAAGGCTCCACTTTATAGGACAGTCAGCACCAGACATCAGGCAAAAACTGCAAAAGCTGGATCTGGGACCTCAGACTCCAATAAACAAATTAATGGATGCTGCTTTTAAGATTTTTCACACCAGGGACCTTGTTGAGACAGAAGGACAGAAAGGTGAGAAACTACTCATGGCAGCTTTCACCTCTCTGACCTTTGGGCAGAGGCCAAGGGGCTCTTGCTACACCTGTGGACAGGATGGGTGCCACGGGCAAGGTCTACCCTTACTCTTGAACTCCAGGGGTTCCTGACAGGTGGCAAATGATCGGTCCAAAAACTAACAAATGGAAGACAGCTTAATCATTACAGCCATGGGACTGCTTTATTTAATAACTGCTCTGCCATCCCCAGGCCTGGTGTTTATTTTTATACCCATTTTCTTTGCACACAGATACATTACCCAATATACATGTTCAAAGAGAGATAATTGGAAAAGTGATACATTAACTTTTAACAAATCACTTGATTAACATTCTATATTCTTATATTGTGATTACAGACAGCATACAAGATAAATGATTTCATTATAGGTGGCTTAATTTTCTCATTATCCTGTGAGGAGTTTTGAGTTTACAAATAATCAAGGAAAATTACTTATTGCTTTTGATAAAATGGAATAATTAATCAACAGTTCTTAAAAGACAGTTCAACAATCATATCATTGAGGTTTAGGGGTACTGGGAAAACAATTCAAATTTAATATTAGACTGATCATTTTTCAGGGTTCATTAGGGAGTTTCCCACAGGTGAGTTACTGGTTTGTGAAGTCTAGTCACTGAGGCATGTTGAAGCTTATTGTACCTGTAAGTTTTGTATGGACCTTTATGATTGATTTGTATGCTGGCTTCATGAGAATAAGTTTCTGTGAGTGGGAAAGTTCTGGGCTTGGCCTGTAGCTGCGGTTTTGCTGGGAATTATGTACCTAAGTAAAAGTTAACCCATGATAGTCTTTTGGGATTGGGTTTGAGGGTCTTATCTTTTGGTGATGTTTTGGGGGATTAAGGTACAGGTATTATGCTCTCCTTCTGAGACTGGGGGGAATGATAATCACATCAATTCCATAGGTAAGGGATATTGATTGGAAAGGTCATGCAAGGGGGCCTGAGTGGGCAAACACATCTCGCCAAGGGCCATTCTGTGGCCTCCTTAGCTACCACGTGTGACTCTGTCAAGGCATCATGGCATGATGGCTTCCTGAAGATGGGCATTGGTCATAGGACTGTCCTTCGAAGGAAAGACTGCCCATAACTCCATGTGCAGCCTGTGGGCAAGAGGGACATTGGAAACGGCAGTGCCCTTCCAACCAGAGACACGGTGACCCAAGAGGCACTTTCCTAACCTCCAGTCTCCTGAGGACTTGGAATAGGGATGCCCTAGGGTTTTCTCGCTCACAGTTTCTATCATCATGGCCAAACCCAGGGTTACTGTCGAGGTTGAAGGTAAGAGAATTATCTTTCTAATCTATACAGGGGCTACCTATTCTGTTCTCTAAACTTACAATGGTCCTACATTCCATTCACAGCATAAGGCAATTGGAGTTGGGGGAAAGACACTCAGCTATA
The DNA here is from genome assembly GCF_027887165.1 of Monodelphis domestica. Taxonomy (NCBI): domain Eukaryota; kingdom Metazoa; phylum Chordata; class Mammalia; order Didelphimorphia; family Didelphidae; genus Monodelphis; species Monodelphis domestica. Next base: position 243,206,721 of record NC_077228.1, on the reverse strand, counting down.
GATAAATGGCATCCCTAACGTGTGCCCATAAAGACAAATTATTTCAACACATATTGCTGATTATTCCTTCTTTTCCATGTTCTTTATTGGGCAGGGACATTATGAAGAAATTAGGCTCACAATTCTCCTTTATCTCAATTCTAACTTCCCTAACCACTCCTTTGCAAAAGCCTCCAACAATCTCATTGTAAATCTGGGAGAAAGTACCTTCAATGTTTGGGATCAAGGCATACCAGGAAGAGCTGTTCAGGAAGATCCCATAATGATAAACCTCAAGCCTGATTCTCCTTATCCACATTGGAAGCAATATCCCATTTCCCCAGAGGCCAGAAAAGGATTACAACCTCTCATTGATAAATTCCTAGCCTATGGTCTCTTAGAAGATTGCTCTTCACCTTGCAATTCTCCCCTCCTACCAGTGAAAAAACCAAATGGGACCTGGTGTATGGTTCAAGACCTTAGACATATTAATGAAGCAATAATTTCTGTTAACCCCATTGTCCCTAACCTGTATATGATTCTAACTAAAATACCAGGAAATTCTCAGTTTTCTGTCATTGACTTGAAAGATGCTTTCTTTTGCATACCTTTGCACCCAAAATGCAGATTCCTTTTTGCCTTTGAGTGGGTTTCCCCCCAGACCCTCGACCCCACAAGTTCACATAGTGCATACTCCCACAAGGCCTAAGGGACAGCCTACACTACTTTGGGCCCTCAAGAAAGATCTTAGAGACCTGAGACTCCCAAAGCAGCTCAATATTGCAGTATGTTGATGATATTTTGACAGCTAGTCCATCTGAGACTGCTTATATTACAGACACAATTTCTACCCTAACTTTTCTAGAAAAACAGAGTTACAAGGTTTCTGCTTCTAAAGCCCAACTTGTCTCCCAGTCTGTAACTTATTTGGGACACAACCTAACCCCAAATTCCCACTCTCTGACCACAGATAGGAAACAGGTCATACTGTCCATTCCTGTCCCCTCCACCAAAAGACAGCTCCAAACTTTTCTGGGAATGGCAGGGTCTTACCACATTTGGATACCTAATTTAAGGATCATTGCAAAACCTCTTTATGAGGTGTAAAAATGGAGATGTGAACCCCAGACTTCAATCTCCAGAAGTCCTTGGCACTTCCCAGAATGCCCTATAATCTCACCTAAGATCCCCACCTGGGCCGAGAACAAAATTTCTATTTTAACTGACTGTACCACCTACTTGGGCTCTCTTCTTCTGCTTCTAAGCACACTCAGGCAAGATGTAACACTGGCTGTGAATGGGCTATGTGCCCTAAGCACGTGCTTTCTTATTTTTGTATTTTCCTTATCCTTGATTTCTAATAATCTTTAATAAACCTCTAAAAATATAATACTTTTAGTAGAGAAACGAATTTAACTGTTACAGTTAATGGTGACCAAATGGGGAAAACTCTTATTTAAAAAAAAAAAGATAGCCTAGATAATGATTTCTAAGCCACGTTTCTCCAAGGCTTTTTAGCAAGCCTCTTGACTCATCTCACTCCTGCCTGCAATCTGGATCCAGATTGTGCTCACCTAGTCCTGGCCCTGCCCACCCTGGATCCTGGCTCCCGGCTCCCAGGTCCTGCTCCTGGTCTCTCTCTCTCTCACCTGCCCAGCTAATCCCTGGCCCCAGCAACTCTGGCCTCTGACTCAGAAGGCTGCTGGTAGCAGACCCAATTTCTTCAGGATCAAAAACCAGCTGGTAAAATGGGGGCGATTTTTCCTTAGGCTATGATTAGCATCCACATGGCAAGGGGCAGGGGGCACTGGGGGGGAAAGAGGAAAAGGAAGAGACTTTTCCAAACAGGAATTTACAAGCATGACTGCTTTAAGAGGATATATTTTGAGTTCACTGATACTTTTATTTATCTCACCTGAGATTCAAGGGAAAAATTCATCTCCCTGCAATTCTTTGGCAAAATTTGAGATTCCAAAAACTCACCCTCACCATGGGGAGGCAGCTCAGGGGCTCAGTTGATTGAGAGGCAGGCCTAGAGACAGGAGGTCCTGGGTTAAAATCTGGCCTCAGACACTTCCTGGTGGTGTGGCCCTGGGCAGGTCATTTAACCCTTTTGCCTACCCCTTACCACTCTTCTGCCTTCTGACAATAGGCATCTAAATGGATAAAAAACCCAAGGAACTTTAAGTAGACTGGAGGTTATATTTTTAAGGCATTTCAGACTCAAATGTTTTATAAAAATCTCTGTATTATATTGCATTTTGCTGATTGTTTTATTTAAGATTTAATTTTCTTGGTTTTAAGTTCATATATTAATGTATTCAATACTATTCTGTTATACTGAATCATTTTAATGTACTGAGTTTTAACTACTGTTATATTCTGTTGCTTTTCCCCTATACTGAATAAATATTATTGAGTAAGCCCATATAAAAACAGCTTTTCTATTTTTGACATTGTAAATATAGAGGATAGATGGACTCCATCAGAACATTGCTACAATTGTATAACAACCTTTGGAAAATTTAATGAGTTATGTATTTCAAATTGATTTTATGGGGTTTTTAGACATGATTTTTAGAAGTTTTCTTAACAATCTCTGGTTATTTTGCCCCTAACAGGAGGTAAGGCCCATCTTAGTAGCTGAAGTGAAATACATATTTAATCCCCATCTCCCACATTTATAAAAATGTGAACAGAAACTGGGAAGTTAATCCTGGGGCATATAGTACCCCTGGAACACTCCTAAAAGAGGAGAATCTCTCATTTATAACTCTTTAACTCACTTTACTTCCACCAAAATGATATCTAGAATTCTTAATGTTCAAAACCCAAAATAAGTTTTACTTTATTTAAATATGTTTACCAAGGTTGAAAGATTTGCTACGTCTGTAAAAATTGTGACAAATATCCATCAGGCTTTTTAAACATGCCATACAGCAACTCATGTGAAATATGATAGTAGGTTTGTTTGTTATTGTAATTAACTGGACTATTGAGAATTTTGGGGATATTGATATCTACATATTTGTACTACTGTTCTTTATAAAAAACTGTTACCTTGTAAAATTCACTTGCTTGTACTCACAGTGGATCATGGACAGATATAAAGAGGAAATGGATCTCATTTTTGGTGAGAAAGCCTTGTATTCTATATTTCCTTAGCTGACACAGTGTGTCAATGATTATAAGCTATATTTTTATTTTTAAAACTCTTTTATTATATTTTTCTTGCATGTGCAATATACTATTTCCATTTTTTCTCTCATTTTTATATTTGAAGCATGTCACCAGTATTAAGATTTTCTTTAACTTTTTGATTTTGCAGTAATATAAGTTTAAAATACATTTGCTATAATGTCCATGCATGCCCCAAAAGCTTGAGACTATAAAAATGATGCCACTAATTGTTTTAAAAAATTTATTATGGGACTTTTCTTAATGAGTCTGTCTGATTCCAGGACAAGATATACAAAAGAGCCATTGCACAGGGCCAATGAAACCAATCCGGGAAGGATTGATGCACTTCTAAGCCAATACGAAGGACTTGAACCTAGTGTGAAGACTCAAGGTTGAGATGCTTAACATACGTTATAATACTTTTAGTAGAGAAACTAATTTAACTGTTACAGAGGCCACTAAGGGTTTGATTCAGAACCTCTATATTGGGGGGAAGATCAAGAATAATAAGCCTTTTCACTTTTAAAAACCTGACTCTCTTCTTCCCCTGCTCTAGGAATTCCAGAACTTGTAAAGCCATTTTTGTTTGTTTGTTTGTTTGTGGATGAGAGAAAGCAGTTTGCCCTAGGTGTTTTAGCTCAGTACCTAGGACCTGACCTGCATCCCATTGCTTACTTTTCCAAGCAACTCAATTCAGTTAGCAAAGGATGACCACCATGCTTGAGAGCAGTCTCTGCAATAGTTGTCATGGCAGAAGAGGCATTTAAACTAACTCTGGGTCATCCTCTAGAAATTATGACCCCCCCCCCATTTGGTACTCAGTATTCTGGAGGTTAGAGGTCATCCATGGCTCTCTGGGATGGCTCTCTCTCACTAAATATAAGCTCTTTTACTGGGCACACCCGGCCTTACCCTAAAGGTATGCAGGACACTGAATCCAGCTACCCTTCTCCCTCTTCCAGGAGATCCTATCTCCCATGACTATGAGGAGTTGATAGACCACACCTTTTCAAGCAGACCAGACCTCAAGATTCTCCTCTCCCTGAGGCAGAGATAGATTGATTCACAGATGGCTCCTCCTTGTGGAAGAGAGGAATTGGGAAGCATGCAAAAGGCAGAAGTGGAGGCTGATGACCTATCAATTAAACAAAATTTCCATTTGGAAGGTTACCAGGAGAAGCAGTTAAAAGAAGGAACTGACCAACTGACGGATTATGTCTTTTAACCTTGAAAGACAGAAAGGAGAGGTGGTTCTCTTGATCTTGGAGATTGAAGAAGGAAGGACAATAATCCAGAGACATCTCTTTGACTTGCTCTGTTTATGATAGTGACTGAACTGCCAGAACTATCAATCATTCCTCTCAATTTGAACTCTATCCCAATATTCTCCAATCTAAGGCTTACTTTAGAGTTAGGGAAATCCAACCCTCTTACCTCCATTATCTATCTTTTCCTGACTTACACAAATAAACCCCTTGCTTAAGATAAAGAAGAGGAAAACACCACACCACAAACTCACCCTGAGTGATTTAGAAAGAAGAAGTGGGGAGGGAAGCTGAAGAGGCTGAAGAAGAAGGAGGCTGGGAGAAGAGGGAGGAAAACGGAGGAAGGGAGGGTAGGCAAAAAGAAGAAAATGACCTGATCTGTTAGTTATCAATTACCCATCAAATATAATCCCTTATTATTAACTATTACATCCTTTATGAAGAATGGGATTAAGAAAGCAGGTTACTCAGTAGTGTCACAGATAGCCATAATTGAGGCAAAGGAACTTCCCCCAGGGACTTCAGCACAAAAAGCAGAGTTGATTGCCCTCACAAGAGCATTGCAGCTTGCTGAAGGGAAAAAGGCAAATATTTTCACAGACTCAAAATATGCCTTTTTTGTTTTACATGCCCATGGGGCTATATGGAAAGAAAGGGGTTTATTAACTACCAAAAACTCTCCCTTGAAACATGATAAGGAAATCCTTAGTTTATTTGAGGCAATCACTTTACCTGGCAAAATTGTTGTCATCCACTGCAGAGGATATTAGGGTCTAGATTCCAACATAGCCCAAGGGAATCATAGGGCAGACATAACCAGCAAAGAAGCTGCATGAGCCACTTCTTTGACTGCTCTGACCCTAACTCCACTACACCCTACAGTACCAATGGACAGGCAGAACATCAGGGATTTACCCTTGAAGACAGCGGGTGGTGGCGTTTTCCCTCTGGACCACTGCTCCTCCCTAGTAACTTAATGTGGAAATTGGTTATGGGATTACATAACTCCAGACACTTGGGCAGAAAAGCACTAACCACTTTGATAAAGTCACTTTTCATAGGCAAAGGCATCTCTAAAACCATCTGGGAAATCTGCAGATCCTGTGCCCTCTGTGCCCAAACTAACAGCACTGGTGCTCTTAGGTCACCTCCCCTCCTTAAGCCTGTCCAAAGGAGAGGGAAATCACCTGGTGAGGACTGGCAGATAGATTTCACCCACTTGCCACCTTGCAAAAGGTACAAGATTGTAGCAGTCCAGCCCATATGTATAATTAAGATGCAAGAATTGTGTGTGGGCACATGGCCATTCTTGCGCATGTTCCCAGCATTGCTAAAGTTAAGGCGCGAAACTTAGATCCCTTTGTTTTATTCACACGGGGATAAACTCCACCTTTACCTTGTTCGAATCTACACCTGTACCAATCAATACACTCTATATTCATGTTTATACATTATGCACATTTGCATATCAAGGACATTAAAAGGAGCAGCCACAGGCACCTCCCTCTCTCTCACTTGGATCTTACACCTTGCCTAACACTACCTCTCTTCCTCTTCTCTCTCCTCTCTCTCACCTGGGACCTGGCCTTTGGCCAGGCATCTTTCTTTTCCAATGCTAATACCTAGCTCTTTCTAATTCATCCTATTATCTATACTTTATTCTCTCAGCCTTAAGGTTCCTGCTCGGCTACTAGCCCAAGGAACCTAGGCTGATTCCTCAGCTAAGCTCTATCATTTCTCTGACCAGTGAGGTGTCAATTCTGGACTACTGGATGGTTCTTGCCTTTGAGATTTCCAATGGTTGGAGCATGCTGTGGGCTCCAACGAAATCAATCCAGCTTGGTTTCTGACTCAATTCTGCCATCTCCTGGCTCCGTCTCGCCCCCGCGAAATCCAAAAGTACTATCCTTTCTCTCTTCTTGAGGCATTCGCAGGCAAGTGTCTCAAAGATTCTTTTAGTTTTTGTAGATACCTTTACAGACTGGCCTGAAGCATTTCCCTCTAGATCAGAGAAAGCACAAGATGTCACAATGAAATCATCCCTAGGTTTGGCCTTCCAAAAACTCTTCAGAGTGATAATGGTCCTGCCTTTATTTCACAGATCACACAGATGGTTTCTAAGGCATTGGGCATTACTTACCATTTACATGCAGCCTGGCATCCTCAATCTTCAAGAAAAACAGAATGTATGAATCAGACTCTAAAAAGAGCCCTCACCAAACTATGTGAGGAGGCAAAAATTGATTGGAGACTGCTTTAGGGGAGAAAACTCCTTGCTGAACAATGAAAAGTACTTAAACCCATACTTGAGCCATGCCTATTTTTAGAATTAATACAAAGGGGTGCTAAGTACCTATAAAGGTCAGGCAACTTGTGAACTTACAAGGAGCAAAGAGGTTAGAAACTTACTCAGAGATTCTAACCTACTCAGGTGTGGATTACTAAAAGGATTAGTCTACTCAGGTGTGAATTCAGAATGGGCTGTCCTTTGGAAAACCTCTACTGTGATTGGTAGATGAAAGAACTTAGGGGAGGTGACATAGGAGAGTCTCTTGAGAGACAGAGAAAAGGACAATCTCTAAGGAGGTCTCTCAAGGAAGGCTGGCTCTGGCTGGAACTCCCTCTGGGGAGACTCTGTCCCCTTGAATCCTTGCTTGAACAGATCTTATGGTGAGTGATTAAGGACTGACTAATCTTTTTTTTTTAGGACTTAGGCCTGGGTTGGCCAGGGCTGCCTGGGCCGGCCTATTCTTTTCTCATTTATTTCCTTTTTTTTCTCTCTCTCTCTTTCTTTGATTCCTCATTTGAAATTGAGGGGCTGTCCCTCAATTGGAGAATGGCTAAACAAGTTGTGGTATATGATTGTGATGTAATACTATGTTATGTGCTATAAGAAATGACAAGCAGTATGATTTGGGGGGAAAATCTGGGAAAATTTACATGAACTGAAGCAAAGTGAAATGAGCAGAACCAGAACATCATACACAGTCACAATAATATTTTTGACAAAGTGAATGACCTAATTATTCCAACAATGGAGTGATCCAAGATAATCCAAGAGACTCATGATGAAAAATACCATCTGCCCTCCAAGAAAGAAGTGATAGAATCTGAAAGCAGATTGAAACATTCTATGCTTCACTTTTTACTTCTTTTTCTTTGACAGAAATCTCTTAGACAAAATTACTAATATGGGAAAATGTTTTACATGACTGTACATGCAAAATTCATATGATTGCTTACCATCTCAAGGAGGGGGGAGGGAAGGGAAAATTTTTTTAAAAAGAAGTACAGAGGAAAAAGGTGCTTCAGGCTGTTCTAGAAGCTGTTTGATTAGAAGAAAGCTCTGCAGCTGCTTAGAGCTGTGAAAAAGCAGAATTCTGCTAGGTGATGAGCTAAGTGGGTTTGGATGCATTGCCTAGAGGACAGCTATGATGAATTTTTCACTTCTCTTTTTAAAGAAAATATGTAACTAGTCTAATACTGATTATAAGGCAAGGGAGCACAACTGGAATGTTGTTGATCTCAGAATTAGGATTGTTGTTTACTGAAAAAGTATATGATGGAGGTGGGAGGGCATCTAGGTGGCTCAGCAGATTGAGAGGCCAGACCTAAAGTGGGAGGTCCTGAATTCAAATGTGGATTCGTATACTTCCTAGTTGTCCAATGATGGACAAGTCCCTTATAACCCCCAGTGTTGAGCCCTTACCACTCTTCTGCCTTGGAAGCAATATACATTATTAAGGTAAGTGTTTTAAAAAAAAAGTTTCTGCCTGCTTGACAAAAGTTTAACATTACTTCTGTGGCCCAAGAGCAACAGAGAAGTGTATACAAGTATATTCAAAAGGACAGGTAGAAATTCAAAACAACTGTGAGTGACACGTGTAGAGGATGTTTCCCCAAAACAACCAATAACATTCAGGCATTAGGCCATCATGAGTTGTCCCAAGAATTATGAATTGTTCCATTTGTATGTCTCACTGCTAGGTTTTTATATGTGTGTGCCCACTTCTTATCTCTCTTCAATCTTTGAATACTGCATGTACTGATATGAGAGTCTGACCTAGGTTTGAATTATTCCCAGTTTTGCAGTGAATAATATATTATGATTATTCTGGGTTTTGTATTCCAATTTAGTAAATGTTTCATGTTCAAAAGTCAATGGCATCACTATGACTAATTTGTATAATAATAATGATAATAATGAGCAATTATTTAGTGCTTCAAAGTTTGCAAAGCATTTTTACAAATAATATATCATGCTAACCTAACAAAAACTCTAGAGGTTGATGGACTATTACCTCCATCTTACAGATTGGGAAACTAAAGCAGAAAGCAATTAAGAGACCTTCCCGGGGATATATAACTAGTATCTGTCTGGAGGAGGATTTGAGCTCAGGGTTTCCTTATGCCAAACCCAGCACATTGGAAAGTACATCTTCTGAAGGACATTAACTACAGTAGTACCCAGAAGTGCAAGTCCCATACTTTAAGTGGGACTTCCCTTTTTTATTATTCCTTATTAGATGCTTCTAAATTTTGTGGGTTTATTTTGTAGCCTGTAAATTTGTTGAAGCTATTCGTTATTTTAGTTGGTATCTTTGCAGACTCTCCATGATTTCTGAAATAAACTATAATGTCATCAATAATTAAGGATAGTTTTATTTTCATTTTGCCAGCCTACATCTAAAGCAGAGAGGTTTTGTTCCTCCATCTCCCATTACTGAGAACTTTCTTTACTTCTTGGCCCAACAAAACAATCAACCAATCAAGAAGCACATCATATATTACAATGTGTTCAGTCATTCTCCAATTAATGGCTATTCTCTCAGTTTCCACTTTGTCACCACAAAAAGAGTGGTTACAAATATTTAAATAAATATATAAATTGGTCTCTCCCCCATCTTTTTTTAATCTCTTTGGAATATAGACCTAGTAGAGGTATTATAGGATCAAAGGGTATGAATAATTTTATAACTCTTAGGGCACAGTTCCAAATTGCCCTCCAGAATAATTGGATTAATTTACAACTCCATCAATTAATGTCCCATTTTTGCCAAATCCTCTCCAACACTTATCATTTTATTGTCATATTGGCCAATTTGATGGGTATGAGGTGGTACCTCAGCATCGTTTCAATATGCATTTCTCTAATCAAGAGTGATTTAGAACATTTTTTCATATTATTGATAGCATTGATATCTTCATCTGAAAACTACTTGTTCATATCCTCATATCCTTCAACCATTTGTGAAGTAGGGAATAACTTGTATTCTTATAAATTTGATTCAGTTATACATATATATGAGAAATGAGACCTTTATCAGAGAAATTTGGTATAATTTTTCCCCCGGTTTGTTGTTTTCCTTCTAATTTTAGTTATATTGAATTTTTTTGTAATAAAAAGAATTTTTTAAAATGAAACTCAATATGAGCAGGCCACATTATGCTGATGGTGGGATTGTACACAGATACATTTTTTTCTAGGAAACAATATAAATAAAAGTTACAGAACTTTATAATCTTTGCCTCAGTCCTCTCAAAAGTACTATATGAACATACTGAATTATTTCTAGCAGCATTATTTGTAATAGCAAAAAGCTAGAGAGTACAATTGTAATGGAACATTATATGGCATAAGAGATTACAAAAATGAAGAATACCAACAAACATGAAAAGATATATGAAATAATGCTAAAAAGAAATGCTGAAGAAATCAGAGTGAAAATGACATACTCACAGATGACATAACAATGTTAAAAACAAAACAAAAATAATTTTTTTAAAAAACCCAACAAGAATAAAAATGTTTAGAAGAGTTGTTATTAAGTCATTCATACTCTTTGTGATTCTTTGGCCTTATCTATGGGCTTATCAAAGAGACTGGAATCCTTTGTTATTTCTTTCTCCAGTTTCTCTCTATTCAATAATTGAATAACCTAGGCAAATAAGGGTTCAGTGTCTTGCCCAAAATCATACTTCTAAGTCCTGAACATAAAAGCAAATAGGAGGTCTTATTATCTCATTGCATTCATGTAAAGAGTACAGGGACTTGGGACAGGAATACAAAACCAAGGCCAACAATTCCTTATTGTCCCCTTCAGTGTTGCTAAGGACATTCTTGTGGCTTAAAATATCTCCAAGGATATTGATTTCCATGCCCCTAGTGCTGTTCTTTCAGTGATATGATGGAATCTGAGAGGAATTAATTCTGCCTAATATATCAGATATTTCCTTTTCCATAAATGGTGAATTCATTTCTGGAACATCTCTTTGAGGAAGTATGACTTCCTGGACTACCTCTCTTCATCTTGCCCTAGTGGGGATTGTTTCCTACTCCTCCTTCCTTTAGCTTTTTAGCTCCCTTTTATGTATTGTTTTCCTCCATTAGAATGTAATCTCATTGAAAGAAGGACTTTCTTTTTATTTGTATGTGTATTCCCAGCATCCTAGTATTTAGCACTAAGTATGAGCTAGCTCTCTCTCTCCCTGAGATTGGCTGGCAAAAAAATTAAATAATTAAAAAAAAAAGGTTCAACAGCTGCCTGTGGGGTTATTTTGGGTGCCCTGTTGGCATGACTCTGGACCTAATGAAAGACTGGAAAATATGTCAATTGGTATACTCACTGAGGAAGAGGAAATGGATGTTCTCAGTGGAGTTCATGTTGACACCTTAAAAGTAGAAATCTGATGATGGCGGCTTAGAGAAAGCTAAAGTTCAGATCTCCTGAAACCCTTTCTTACCGATCTCAAACTGAATGCTCCTAGGACACCGAAATTCAAAACGATCAACAGCATAGACCCCGGGAGTCCTCCTCCTGGACCTGGACCTGGATCAAAAGGTACGGCACCCCACAAAAGCCAGAACCCAAGACCACTCGGACCTAAGGGGTAGGCAGAAGGAAGGTCCTAGGACCCATCCCCCCCCAACCCAGAGCGCTGAGTCCGAGTCCGAGGCAGCAGAGGCAACCTCAGAGCCTCACGGCCTGCTATTCTGAAGGCCGCTTCCTGAAAACAACCTAACCCAGTAGAGGGGACACCCAGACAGCAGGGAAAAAGAGTGGGACGGGGGAGCTCATAACCCCCTGGGAGGAGCCCTCGGAGCTCCGGGAAGCCACGGCCCCTCTCCCTCAGAGAGCAGGGGCTTCTGAAACAACAGCAAACCTCAGGACTGGCAAAAGGGCCTCAGGAGCCAGCTATTCTGAAGGTCACATCCTGAAAACAACCTGACCCAGTCACAGGGGCACCCAGACAGCAGGGAAACAGAGAAACGGGGGAGCTTGTAACCCCCTGGCTGGAACCTTCCATCCGAATCTCAGTTCAACACAGGGAAAGCTAATCTTATCAGGAGCCCTTGCCCTGAGCCCAGGGAAGCCAAGGCCCCCCCCCCCCCCCCCCCCAGAGAGCAGGGTCTTCTGAAACAACAGCAACCCTCAGGACTGGCAAAAGGACCCCAGGGCCGGCTATTCTGAAGGCCACATCCTGAAAACAACCTGACCCAGTCGCGGGGGCACCCAAACAGCAGGGAAACAGAGAAACGGGGGGATATTGTAACCCCCTGGCTGGATTCCTCCATCCAAGTCTCAAGTCCCTGCCTCAGGGCACACTCAATTCAATCCAGGGAAAGCTAATCTTATCAGGAGCCCTCACCCAGAGCTCCAGGAAGCCGAGGCCCCTCCCCCTCAGAGAGCAGGGTCTTCAGAAACAACAGCAACCCGCAGGGCTGACAAAAGGACCCCAGGGCCGGCTATTCTGAAGGCTGCACCCTGAAAACAACCCGATCCAGTCACAGGGGCACCCAGACAGCAGGGAAACAGAGAGACGGGGGAGCTTGTAACCCCCTGGCTGGAACCTTCCATCCAAATCTCAGTTCAACACAGGGAAAGCTAATCTTCTTATCAGGAGCCCTTGCCCTGAGCCCAGGGAAGCTGAGGCCCCTCCCCCTCAGAGAGCAGGGTCCTCTGAAACAACAGTAACCTGCAGGGCTGAAAAAAGGACCCCAGGGCCGGCTATTCTGAAGGCCACATCCTGAAAACAACCTAACCCAGTCGAGGGGGCACCAAGACAGTGGGGAAACAGAGAGGGGGGGGGGGAGATTGTAACCCCCTGGCTGGATCCTTCCATCGGAGTTTCACGAAAAAAGTCCCTGCCTCAAGGTATACTAAATTCAACCCAGGGAAAGCTAATCTCATTAGGAGCCCTCAGAGCTCTGGGAAACCACGGCCCCTCCCCCCACAGAGTGCAGGAGCTGGCCAGCTAAGGCACAGGAACAAGGGCCAAGCTAGGCTTAGAGCATGGAAGTAAGGCAACGGAGAAGTATCAGGAGGGTGCCGAGGAGAGGAGGGCAGTAACAGGGACACACCAGCAACTCCTGGCTTCCCGGGAACACAGAACAACAACTGCATAGAACAGACAATTTGCCTAGGGCTAAAACCTCTGAACACCAGACAGAGATAAGAAAAGCTAATCCCCCCCCTCCCACACTCAGATAGAAATTTAAAAAAAAACAAAACAAGAAGGGGGCGACTTTGGACACATTTTATGGAACAAAAATACAAAACACAGAGGAAATAGAAGAGGAAACACAAGCAAATGCTCCGAAACCTTCCAAAGGAAATGGAAACTCTCCACAAACCCATGAAGAATTTGAATCTGAAATGATCAAAAAGATGGAAGCCTTCTGGGAGGAAAAGTGGGAAATAATGCAAAAGAAATTTACGCATCTACAAAACCAGTTTGACCAAAGTGAAAAGGAAAACCAGGCTTTAAAGCAAGAACTAATAAAGCAAAACCAAAAGACCAAGAAATTAGAAGAGAACATAAAATATCTCACTGACAAAATGACAGATTTGGAAAATAGAGGGAGAAGAGATAATTTAAGAATAATTGGACTTCCAGAAAAGCCAGAAATAAACAGCAAACTCGACATCATAATACAAGAGATAATCAAAGAAAATTGCCCAGAAATTCTAGAACAAGGGGGCAATACAGCCACTGACAGAGCTCACAGAACACCTTCTACACTAAACCCCCAAAAGACAACTCCCAGGAATGTAATTGCCAAATTCCAAAACTCTCAAACAAAAGAAAAAATCCTGCAAGAAGCCAGAAAAAGACAATTTAGATATAAAGGTATGCCAATCAGGGTCACACAAGACCTTGCAAGTTCCATTCTGAAAGACCATAAGGCATGGAACATGATCTTCAGAAAGGCAAGAGAGCTGGGTCTACAACCAAGAATCAGCTATCCAGCAAAACTGACTATATACTTCCAAGGGAAAGTATGGGCATTCAACAAAATAGAAGATTTCCAACTTTTTGCAACAAAAAGACCAGAGCTCTGTGGAAAGTTCGATATCGAAAATCAAAGAGCATGGAATACCTGAAAAGGTAAATATGAAGGAAAGGGAAAAGGAGAAAAATGTTATCTTCTTCTTTTACTCAAACTCTCTTCTATAAGGACTACATTTATATCAATCTATGTATACTAACAGGTGGGGAAAATGTAATGTGTAAATAGGGGGAAAAAGAAAGACCAAATCATTCTAACACAAAGATTCACATGGGAAGGGGAGGGGAAGAAAACTCCTATAAGCAGGAGAGGAAGAGAGTTTTTACTTAAACCTTACTCTCAGGGAAATCAACTCTGAGAGGGAAAAACATCCAGATCCATTGGGATCTTGAATTCTATCTTACCCAACAAGGGTAGGGAGAAGGGAAAACCAAGGGGAGGAAGAGGAGAGGAAAAACAAAAGGGGAGGGAAAGAGAGGGGGGAGGGAGAGGGAACAAAAGGAGAGGGACTAAAAAGGAAAAAAATATCAAGGGAGGGGATAAGGGGAACTGATTCAAAGTAAATCACTGGACTAAAAGGTAGAGCCGAAGGAAAAAGGGTTAGAATTAGGGAAGGTTATCAAAATGCCAGGGAGTCCACAAATGACACTCATAACCTTGAAAGTGAATGGGATGAACTCACCCATAAAACGTAGACAAATAGCAGAATTGATTAGAATCCAAAACCCTACCATATGTTGTCTTCAAGAAACACACATGAGGTGGGTTGACACCCACAAGGTCAGAATTAAAGGATGGAGTTAGACCTTTTGGGCCTCAACTGACAGAAAGAAGGCAGGAGTGATAATCATGATATCTGATAAAGTCAAAGCAAAAACAGACCTGATCAAAAGGGATAGGGAAGGTAATATATATTTTGTTAAAAGGGATTTTAGATAATGAGGAAATATCACTAATCAACATGTATGCACCAAATAATATAGCACCCAAATTTCTAATGGAGAAACTAGGAGAATTGAAGGAAGAAATAGACAGTAAAACCATATTAGTGGGAGACTTAAACCAACCATTATCAAATTTAGATAAATCAAACCAAAAAATAAATAAGAAAGAGGTGAAAGAAGTGAATGAAATCTTAGAATAATTAGAATTAATAGACATATGGAGAAAAATAAATAGGGACAAAAAGGAATACACCTTCTTCTCAGCACCACATGGCACATTCACAAAGATTGACAATACATTTGGTCACAGAAACATGACACACAAATGCAGAAAAGCAGAAATAATAAATGCAGCCTTTTCAGACCACAAGGCAATAAAAATAAAAATCAGTAATGGTACATGGAAAACCAAATCAAAGACTAATTAGAAACTAAACAATATGATACTCCAAAATCGTTTAGTTAGAGAAGAAATCATAGAAACAATTAATAATTTCATCGAGGTAAATGACAATGGCGAGACATTCTTTGAAACCTTTTGGGATGCAGCCAAAGTGGTAATCAGAGGTAAATTCATATCCCTGAGTGCATATATCAACACACTAGGGAGAGCAGAGATCAATCAATTGGAAATGCAAATAAAAAAACTGGAAAGCAATCAAATAAAACCCCCCAGCAGAAAACCAAACTAGAAATCCTAAAAATTAAGGGAGAAATTAATAAAATCAAAAGTGATAGAACTATTGATTTAATAAATAAGACAAGAAGCTGGTACTTTGAAAAAACAAACAAAATAGACAAAGTACTGGTCAATCTAATTAAAAAAAGGAAGGAAGAAAAGCAAATTAATAGCATCAAAGATGAAAAGGGGGACAGCACCTCCAATGAGGAGGAAATTAAGGCAATCATTAGAAATTACTTTGCCCAATTATATGGCAATAAATATACCAATTTAGATGATATGGATGAATATATCAAACTGCCTAGACTAACAGAAGAAGAAATAGAATTCTTAAATAATCCCATATCAGAAAATGAAATCCAACAAGCTATCAAAGAACTTCCTAAGAAAAAATCCCCAGGGCCTGATGGATACACCAGTGAATTCTATCAAACATTCAGAGAACAGTTAATCCCAATACTATACAAACTATTTGACATAATAAGCAAAGAGGGAGTTCTACCAAACTCCTTTTATGACACAAACATGGTACTGATTCCAAAACCAGGCAGGTCAAAAACAGAGAAAGAAAACTATAGACCAATCTCCCTAATGAATATAGATACAAAAATCTTAAATAGGATACTAGCAAAAAGACCCCAGCAAGTGATCAGAAGGGTCATCCACCATGATCAAGTAGGATTTATACCAGGGATGCAGGGCTGGTTCAATATTAGGAAAACCATCCACATAATTGACCACATCAACAAACAAACCAATAAGAATCACATGATTATCTCAATAGATGCAGAAAAAGCATTTGATAAAATACAACACCCATTCCTATTAAAAACACTAGAAAGCATAGGAATAGAAGGGTCGTTCCTAAAAATAATAAACAGTATATATCTAAAACCATCAGCTAATATCATCTGCAATGGGGATAAACTAAATCCATTCCCAATAAGATCAGGAGTGAAACAAGGATGCCCATTATCACCTCTACTATTTGACATTGTACTAGAAACACAAGCAGTAGCAATTAGAGAAGAAAAAGAAATTGAAGGCATCAAAATAGGCAAGGAGGAGACCAAGTTATCACTCTTTGCAGATGACATGATGGTCTACTTAAAGAATCCTAGAGATTCAACCAAAAAGCTAATAGAAATAATCAACCACTTTAGCAAAGTTGCAAGATACAAAATAAACCCACATAAGTCATCAGCTTTTCTATATATCTCCAACACAGCTCAGCAACAAAAACTAGAAAGAGAAATCCCACTCAAAATTACCTTAGACAAAATAAAATACCTAGGAATCTATCTCCCGAGACAAACACAGGAACTATATGAACACAACTACAAAACACTCTCCACACAACTAAAACTAGATTTGAACAATTGGAAAAACATTAACTGCTCATGGATAGGATGAGCCAATATAATAAAAATGACCATCCTACCCAAACTTATTTATCTATTTAGTGCCATACCCATAGAACTCCCAAAATATTTCTTTACTGATTTAGAAAAAACCATAACAAAATTCATTTGGAATAACAAAAGATCAAGGATATCCAGGGAAGAAGTGTTTTAAATCTCTTATAATCAGAGAGATGTAAATCAAAACAACTCTCAGGTATCACCTCACACCAAGCAGATTGGCTAACATAACAGCAAAGGAAAGTAATGAATGCTGGAGGGGATGTGGCAAAGTAGGGACATTAATTCATTGCTGGTGGAGTTGTGAATTGATCCAACCATTCTGGAGGGCAATTTGGAACTATGCCCAAAGGGCGACAAAAGAATGTCTACCCTTTGATCCAGCCATAGCACTGCTGGGTCTGTACCCCAAAGAGACAATGGACAAAAAGACTTGTACAAAAATATTCATAGCTGCGCTCTTTGTGGTGGCCAAAAACTGGAAAATGAGGGGATGCCCATCAATTGGGGAATGGCTGAGCAAATTGTGGTATATGTTGGTGATGGAATACTATTGTGCTAAAAGGAATAATAAAGTGGAGGAATTCCATGGAGAATGGAACAACCTCCAAGAAGTGATGCAGAGCGTGTGACAAGGAAATCACTTTAAAAGACTGATATATATTTAAGGTCGCCAAGGAATTCAGCTTTGTAATTCCTAAATGAAAACTCAAGTCAGCAGTCAACCTTTTATGGAGTTTAATTACAACAGGAGGAAGAAAGGAATTAGAGATAGAGAGAGAGAAAAGGGAGAGAAGGGAATAGGGCTTAAATACCCCTTCTGTTTAGGCTGGGCCAAAAGGCCCAAGCCCTTAGATAGCTGGGGCAAAGAAAGGAGATCAGTCCCTATTACTCACGTGACCAAAATGGAGAAACAGTCTCAGAGGCCCCCACCTTCAGCTTCCTTCAGAGCAAGCTTCTCAGAGCACACTCCAACCACTCAGACAAACTCCTCAACCACCACCACCACTCTGAGTCTTCAGACCCCTCTCTCTTTAAGGAAACCATCCAAGTTCCCTCCCCTCAGTTCTCATATCTACCAATCACTGTCCATCAATTTCCCTGTGCCAATGGAGGCTCTAGCTTAACCCAGGACCGCCCAGAGGTCTCTGGCTTTGCACATGTCTGTTGAAGGTCATATTTTCAAATAATTATATCTTTGATCCTTTGCTACAGCCCTTCCTAAATCCTGTTAACCTGAGTAGGGTAGAGATTGGAATAATTAAATTTTGATCTATGCTGCAGCCCTTCCTCAATCCTGTTAGGACTGAGTAGGGTGGAGATTGATTCCAAGTATCTCCATTGTATCAATTCTAAAATCAATCATGACTCAAAGAAATTCCTGTTCTATGCTTAAGCATAGGTCAAAGTCCTTTCCATTGTTCAGCAAAAGGTTTCTGTCCTAAAGTAATCTTAAGAAGGGAGGAGGAGGAACCTCCCATGCCAATGGGGTTTACATTCCAATAGACTATCAGTAAGAAATTTTCCAAGTATAAAATTTCCCAATGGTGAAATTTCCAACATTTATAAGTCTAAGGAATTTTAAGGTTTACAATCCCCCCTGATGATCATTGGGAGACTAGTCTCCCCATTGATCATTTAACATAATCATTTTGTAGTTCTAAATTCACTTCTAACTAAAGATATACACAATATTCAATTTTCTAAGAGAAATTAGAATAGTGAGAGAGGAAATAGAAAAGAAAAGAAAGCAAAACCAATGTTTTGCTAGGCGCATTGACAGAAAGACAATTAGGGGCAGTCCCTTTTGGCATAAATGTGTACAGTTACAATAAATGTTCAATCAAAAGTTCAGTCCAATCAATCACATCCAAAGTTCATTCTTGATCTTCTTGATGAAGTGTAGGGTTTCGGCATCTTTCTGCAACAGTTCATTCTCTGGATATAAAAATTTCAAGCTTCTTTCTTGAAGATCTTTTCTGAAACAGAATCAAAATCTTTGAATTTTTTTTTTATAAATGTAAAATCTTAAACAAAATTCTTGGATTTTTATAAAAATACAATCTCAAACAAAAAAAATTCAAAAATTCTTAGATTTTAAATTAAAATACAATCCCCCCTGAAGTAAGTATTTTTAAAAAAATCAAGTTTAGCTCAGAATGCAATGTTCAGTTATGGGGGTGTATGTGTCAATTATCAAAAGAATAGAAAAATAATCAAAAACATAAGAATTCAAAATAGACCTTGTATAGGTCCAGTTTAAAGTAATTTTTATCCCACAAGTATGTAGGACAGAATGCAGTAATATTTCACTTAGCCATTTGTAGCCAAGACTACAGGAAGTTTCCATAATATAAGAAGAAAAGAATTAGAATTCTATTTTGATGGGGAAATGTCATTCCCTTGTCTGATTTTTTCCTCAGGAATATAGGGAGCCAGCATGGTGTCAAGCTTTGTACTTGTTTGAGTACTTCGAAAAGAGTGTAGATACAAGGAAGTCCTACGACTTAAACATAAGTTAAGCGTCGCAACCTTGAGTCTCACTTTAATATTTCTTGTGTGCTCTATTGGCACTATTCAGGTTTAGTCTGTGCTCCTTGTTTTTATCCCTTTTCCTGGAATCAGACACAAACATTAATCACAGTCCTATAATATTTTATCAATAAATGGCAGGTTCCCATAGTTTAAAGCTTTTAGGCATATATTGATATTATAGCAAGAGTATATATATTAACTTGTATTACTGCAGGGAAAAATAATATTAATATTAATTATGTGTACCTTCAGTACAAAAAATGAGAATAAAAAATCAAATATTCTAAGGAATTTTAAGGTTTACAAGCGAGAGGAGCAGAACCAGGAGAACATTGTACACAGAGACTAATACACTGTGGTATAATTGAATGTAATGGACTTCTCCATTGGTGGTGGTGTAATGGCCCCGAACAATCTGCAGGGATCTAGGAGAAAAAACACTATGCATAAGCAAAGGATAAACTATGGGAGTGGAAACACCGAGGAAAAGCAACTGCTTGACTACAGCGGTTGAGGGGACATGACAGAGGAGAGACTCTAAACGAAACTCTAATGCAAATATTGACAACATAGAAATGGATTCAAATCAAGAACACATGTGACACCCAGTGGAATCACCCGTCAGCTATGGGGGGTGGGGGGGAGGAAAAGAAAATGATCTTTGTCTTTAATGAATAATGCTTGGAAATGATCAAATAAAATATTATTTAAAAAAAATAAAAATTAAAAAAAAATAGAAATCTATCTCTAGGCCCATGCAAATTTTAAAAGGCACTTAGCAACACTGGAAAGAGGTGGTGTTCTTTGTTGTCTGATGGCCCAGGTCCTAGCTCTCTTTATGGTTAATATATATATATATATTAAAAGAAACTGTAAGTAAAAAAATTTTTTTATCAGCATCATTGAAAAACATTGTTTTGTTTGAATAGCACAGTAGTAAGGCCCCCATTTTCACACTCTGGGTAGGCCCCCAAATCTTCTTATCATATTAATAGATTTGGGCTTCGCAGAGAAGGACCATCACCATTCAATTATAATTCAGTTTTCCCAGGATTCTAGGGGAACCCTATTGTTAGGGGGTGGGGGAAGGTGTCACTATAGCTGTCACTTTAGGTTAAGCAAAATTTAGCATCATGACTCAATAGTAATTAAAACACCAAACCTAAACCATTTACTTAATGACAAGGCAAAACAGATAAACATTACAGTTAATCCATATAAAGCAAATACAGGAATAAATAACATTATAGTCCAGTCACAATTATGGTTCATATACTCCCATCAGTGCACCCAGAATTTATGTGGGAGAATGGGCACATGCTTACAGAAATCTAGGAGGGTGGCACAAGAGTAGAACAACCATCATGTTCAAAGCAACTCACAAATATGGATTTAAACCTTAATATCCATGGTCCCTTCAGGGGACCCATAATACACAAAAATTAAGCCAATTCTCTGCTGTTTCCTTTCTGCCTTTTATTTTAATGAAGTAATGATGAGGTCTTTTACTCTCAAATGCCCCAAATAGAAGCCTAATAGAAAATATGGTGCATTATAGTTCCTTAAGGCCTCAGGAGAATTGCCTCAAAGCCTGTCTTTTCCACTATTCACAGACTTCACAGTCAATTTTTCTTTCTTTTTTGCTACTCTCAATGCCTCAAATCAGAACCCATTGATAATTAATCAGTTACCTTTCCCTCATGATATAAAACTCATGAAATCTACTTTTTTTTTAGTTATGAAACCAATAATCCTTATTTAATTTTCTCATAGTTTCCAAACAGGTATTTGATTTTCTCCCTTCCCTGACTCCCTACCCATAGAAACCCTGCAGGCAAGTCATCACATCCTGACATATGCCAGGAGCCCACAATAATCCCCAATCCCAGAAGTTCCCATCATTCTCCCTCTTGACATATGCCAGGAACTGATAACACCCAGGCCCAGGAGTTCCTGTCAAGTTCCTGTTCACTCCCCCTGTTATAGGAGTCTATGTGTATGCCTGGGGTTTCCCTCTTTCTTCTGGGCACCAAAATGTTTTGGGTGGGAAGGGATACCTTTGGGTTTGGGAAGGATACCTTTTGCAAGCATGCAAAAATCCAAAACTTAGCTTAAAAACAAAAGAGGTTTATTAATTTAGAAAGTAATGTTGAGAGTGGCCAGGAGGATAGCAAAGTGGGACAGCAATATGGGGAGCAGTTCCTGGGAGGACAGCATGAATGGAAATGAATGGAAAGGCTGTTCCTCCATGGGGACAGCATGGATGGAAAGGCTGTGTTTATATACTCTTTAGATGCTATGTCCTGGTGTGGACATGACCTATAGAGTGTTAGTCCCTCAGGCACTTGGTGGGGTGAGGTGGTCATCTGACTGGGGTCTGCCTGGGGGCATAAAGATTCATCTCTTTGCCCATCTTAAATCTAGAGGACAAAAGAGGGTAAACATCTCAGGTCCCTAGGTGGGGTCATTGGGTGTTTCTAGGTTCGGAGTCACAAGGATGCAAGGGAGCAAGGGAGTTTCCCTGGTAATAGTTCGCCTGGGTTTCTGGGGTACAGTACTCATGTCACCCCCACCCCAGGAATTCCTGTGCACTCTCCCTACCACAAAAGTTCCTGGTCACTCCAGTGTATAAAAAGCCAGAAACAGGGCTCTAGCCATTTTTAGAGTGCTGAGCCCAAACTTCAGTTTGTTTAATAAACTCGCTCCTGTGTGTTACATTGCTGGTCATTGTTTCATCCTTGGGATCCATTAACAGGGCACTTCATATTTAACACTTTAACAGCTCCATAAATAGTCACATGCAAAAACCCTAAGATATTACAAAGTCCTATAACCTGTCAACATGGAATTTACGAATCCCAAACTTGTGGCCTAGTAGGATCGGATGAACCCCAATTTTAGATTTAGCTTGTAGATTGGAGACCCCAAAGTTTGTACTTGTTCCCATGGGAATCTACCCTGAAGGGAATCCCAAGTTAGAAGTTTCAGACTGAGTGGGGGACCCTCAGGGGATTGACAATCCTGGTTGGGTGAGATAAGCATATGCTAAGGACCCTCTTTTTTTTAGGTAGTCTCCCCTATTGTATTAGAACCTTTCCCAGGAAGATCCACACCTGAGCAGGAATCATCCTTCAGTATCTATTGTAAGCAGCCCCTTCTCTTACACCCTAGCCTCTAGCTATAAGTCTTTTTCCCAAGCTTGATTGTATCCTGTCAGTGTAGTTTGAACACTCTCATTTTCCTTGTAGCTATAGTGATGTCAATCATCTTTCCCTGCCCCAGGGTTTCCCAAATGGTATATAGGTTCCCCAAATTCTTTTGTTCCTCATAGTCCATCCTGAGTTGGTGGCACTTCCAGGGGCTAGTGACCAGGGCATCTTGACTCTGTGCAGTCTTGGGAAGCAGCTCTTGTGTCGTATTTAGTAGCGCTAACCCCTTTTCCCTTGATTAAAGAGTGATTTTGACTATTTAATAGTTCTGTTTTTTTTTCTAGTTGACAAACCTCAGTCATTTCCCTCCCCTCAAACAAGTCTTCTCAATCTATTAATCTGAAGGGCAATTCACTCCAGTCTTTCTAAACAGTTTGTGTTTTACCTCAGACTCATCAGAGGAACAGATATATTGAGGAACTGGCATATAGATTTTTATCAAATTTTCATACACAAAGTCCTTTTCCTCCCTTTTCAGTAACCAAACAGTTCACAAAGGATATTACCTTATAATTATATATCTGAATGTTTGTTAGTTTCTCAATGGAGAAAGAAATACAAACACCCTGATGTAGTAGAGAAAGATCCAGCCTTTGCTTCAGTCAGAAAAATTTACATTCAGAGTCCCATTTCTGATATATACTGGCAACATATTGTCACTTAATCTCCCTGTCTCAAGAAAACTGACTGAAATGTGAGAAATAATTTGCTCTCTACCTTACTTTAGTAGATCCCAGTTCATCTTATATCAATCTTTTTATCCCTTTGATCAGTTTTAATACAATTCCATAGGGATGATGATATATAACCCTAAATAATTATTTTATTTATAGGCAATAATCAAAAGCAACTGGGTACAGAATTGTGTAGGTTCTTTCCCATAATAAGAGTCTTTTCTCTCATGTTAAATTTTAACTCCTTAGTATACCTTTGTTGACTAGGAAAAAAACACAGAACTATTAAATAGTCAAAATCACTCTTTAATCAAGGGCAAAAGGGGTTCAATGTTATAGTAGGCCTTGACACAGAGCTACGTGCCACACACATAGGATTGAACTCTGGCTGCTCTGGACACTGACCCCTGGGAAACCTGGGAACCCTTGTTAAATTGGACAATTCCAAGGAACAAGAGAATTTGGAGAATCTAGGGGCAAGGAAAGATAATTGACATTACTATAGCTACAAAGAAAATGGGAGTGTTCAAACTACACTGACAGGATGCAATCTAGCTTGGGAAAGGAATGATAGCTAGAGGCTAGGGTGTAAGAGAAGGGGTTGCTTACAATAGATACTAAAGGGTGGTTGCTGCCTAGGTGTGGGTCTCCTTGGGAAGGGTCTCTGATATAATAGGGAAGACCAAGAGGGTCCTTAGCATATGCTTAGTTCCACCCAACTAGAATTGTCATTCACCTGAGAGTCCCCCACCCAGTCTGAAACTGTTAGCCTGGGATTCCCTTCAGGTTGGATTTCCATGGGAACAGGGAACAAGTACAAACTTTGGGGTCTCCAACCTATAAGCTAGTCCTGAAACCTGAGGTTCATCAGATCCCACTAAGCCACAAGTTTGGGGTCCCTAGATTCCATGTTGACACCTTGAAGGGGGCCTCTACCCAGATGTCACAAGCTTCAGTGAAAAGTCCTAATATCTTAAGAGATATATTAAGATATATTAAAAGTCCTTCCACTCTGTATCATGTCCACCTCATGACCCATCACAGGCAGGACTGGACTAGAGGTTTCATCTAATACCAAATCATATCAATTTAGGATCCATTGCAGGGTGTCCAAGACCCAATGCTCAGTGAGGGTCTTGAGGATGGGGTTGTAGACAGGCTGATTGTCATGTGCCTACCTCATTGTTTGGTAGAAATGTGACTACAGGATATACTAAGAGTTTGGAGCCCATCAATAAGATAATGTGCTGATACCTGGACTGACCATGCATATAAGGAAGGAGCTAGGCACTAAAGTTCTGCTCTGGAGAAGGTCGGGGTCTCAGACTAAGAGGAAGGACTGGGATCCAATTTGTTGGGTGGTGGGGCAAGTCCCTCTAATAAATAGTTATTGGCTCAGAGATTTGCCTCAGTTGTTTTATTGTAGATTGTCACATTTCTGGCATTATAGCAAGTTGTAGAATAGTTATTGATCGGCTTTGGTAGAGAGGGGCTCTTATACAGATCCAAAACAAAAAACAAACCAGGTTTATAATAAACACAAAATATGAAAAATGAGTTGTGGTGAGATTAAGTGACATTTAAAGTTACATAGCTCAAAAGTGGCTTACCCATTAGATTGTTTAGTTCCAAATTAAGTATTCTTTCTACTATACCACATTTCCTTTCATAAGGGCATCTGCTTCAGTTGGCATTAATATAGGAAATGAAAGGTAAATCAGTCTCAGCTGCTGTCTTTCCTTAATAGGACATTAAGGCTCTTTCCAAGCAATTAGAGTATTTGCTAATGCTTTCCTTCTGGAGTGCCCAGGGAGGAAAGAGTCATCATACTTCCCATAATTACCTCTCCACACACTAAGCCAGATAAGTGAGGAGAAAATATTCTTCAATTATACTTTAGAAGACTTTATGTCAAGAGTAAGAAGTGGCTGATATTGGGGTTTTCTTAGAACAAATTGTTGTGGGGTTCAAATGTGTACCCCTGTACTTCCCCTTCGGGAAGGATACCTTTTGCAAGAATGCAAGACTCCAAACTTAACATAAAAGGAAAGAAAGATTTAATAGTAATGTTGCATTTTTGTCAAGCAAGGCAGTTTGAGTAGAGCAACCTCCCAGAATGCCTCAGTTCTGGCGTTTTTATAGTTAATGAAGACTTGACTCTGGGGCAAGTGGTTGGGGAGGAGTTTTCCCTGAAGGCATAGGGGTGATTCTCATGATTTGGATCAATGGGACAATCAAAGGAGGATAATCAGCTCAGGGTCAGATGTTTTGGGTTGGGAGTCAGAGGGTGTAAGGGAGCAAAGGAATTTCCCTGATAATAGTTTGCCTGAGTTTTTGGGGATACCATGCCCATGTCAAAATGTGATATAAAATAGTCCCTGTGTCCAGGGTGCAGACCTGGGGAAATCACATTGTCTGACAAACAAAGATATTATAGGAAAAAGTGAATAGTCCTAAAGAGAAACTAAGTAAAGACAACAAATATCTTAATGTAATCCCATTCACAAACTTTTAAGGAATTCAATAGCTTCTTGTGGGAGAGGATTATTTTTATGAGGCTGTGAGATAGTTTGTTGAGAGGGGATGAGATCTTTGGGGCATCCTATTGTTATGGGGTTCAGGAAGGATACCTTTTGAAAGAATGCAAGACTCCAAAATTAAGCTTAAAAACAAAAAGAAATTAATTTAGAAAGTAATGTTGAGAATGGCCAGGAGGATAGCAAGGTGGGACAGCAAGATGGGGAGCAGTTCCTGGGAGGACAGCATGAATGGAAAGGTTGTTCCCCATGAGGACAGCATGGATGGAAAAGCTGTCCTCCAGATGACATCAGTTCTGGTGATTTTATACTCTTTACAACAGATACTATTGTTATGGGGTTCAGATGAGTATCCCTGGGGTTTGGGAAGGATACCTTTTGCAAGAATGAAAGACCCCAAAACTTAACTTAAAAACAAAGAAAAATTTATTAATTTAGAAAGTAATGTTGAGAATGGCCAGGAGGATAGCAAGGTGGAACAGCAAGATGGGGAACAGTTCCTGGGAAGACAGCATGAATGGAAAGGCTGTCCCCCAGATGACATCAGTTCTGGGGCTTTTATACTCTTTACAACAGATGCTATGTCATGGTGTGGACATGACTCTAGAGTGGTAAACCTCAGGCATTTGATGGAGTGGGGTGGTCATCTGACTGGGGTCTGCCTGGGGGCATAAAGATTCATCTCTTTGTCCATCCTAAATCTAGGGGACAATCAGGGAGGATAAACATCTCAGGACCCTAGGGGGGTCATTGGGTGTTTCTAAGATGCAGAGGAAAAGGAGTTTCCCTGATAATAGCCTGGATTGCTGGAGGTACAGTGCCCATGTCACTATGTCATGGTGTGGATGTGACTTAGAGTGGTAAACCCTCAGGCATTTGGTGGGGTGAGGTGGTCATCTGACTGGGGTCTGCCTGGAGGCATAAAGATTCATCTCTTTGTCCATCTGAAATCTAGAGGACAATCAGGGAGGATAAACATCTCAGGACCTTAGGGGGGGTCATTGGGTGTTTCTAGGTTCGGAGTCACAAGGATGCAAGGGAGCAAGGGAGTTTCCCTGATAATAGTTTGCCTGGGTTTCTGGGGGTACAGTGCCCATACTACTATGAGGAATTTGGGGATCTCTGAGAGAAGGGCAAACTAGTGAATTGAATGCAGAATCCTGAATGAAGCACAAGCTACAACACAGGAATTGTCCCATTGAATGGATTTTTCAGCTAGTCCTCTCCTCTTTCTCCCTCTCTCTGGGGACTGGGGAACAGGTGAACAGCTAGTTTCTCTTTATGGGTTCTCCTGAGCCATACTGAGAAAACAAACTGATATAAATGAAGAAGTCTCAAGGGGCAAATGGAATGGGGGGGGGGGGGGAGTTAGTTATGTATGGGGTATGGAAGAATCTTAAAGTTCCATTCTACTTCTGTCTTTGGGAGGACAGCTATGAAAACACAGTATTAAATGGTTCATTAAACATGCCTACAGAAGATTTTCTTCACCCTGAAACCAAAAGTAAACTCCTAGTTTATATATTCTGTGAAGTATAAAATCTCCTCAGATGCCATTGCGAACATGGGATCTAGGAACCCCAAACTTGTGGCCTAGTGGGATCTGGTGAATCCCAGGTTTCAGGACTAACTTATAGGTTTGAGACCCCAAAGCTTGTGTTCCCTTTTCCCATGGAAATCCACCCTGAAGGGAATCCCAAGCTAACAGTTTCAGACTGAGTGGGGGACCCTCAGGGGAATGACAATCCTAGTTGGGTGGGACTAAGCATATGCTAAGGACTCTCTTCCTTTTAGATAGTCTCCCCTATTGTATCAGAGACCCTTTCCCCAAAAGAAGCACACCTGGGCAGGAACCAGTATCCATTTAGTATCCATTGTAAGCAGCCCCTTCTCTTACACTCTAGCCTCTAGCTATGATTCCTTTCCCAAGCTTGATAGTATCCAGTCAGTGTAATTTGAACACTCCCATTTTCTTTGTAGCTATGTTATGGGCAGGAAAGGATACCCTTGGGGTTTGGGAAAGATACCTTTTGCAAGCATGCAAGACTCCAAAACTTAGCTTAAAAACAAAAAAGAGATTTATTAATTCTTCTGTCCATAAAATATGTCCAATTGCCACCTGGAGTTAGAATTTAGGGCAACAAATAGTCAAATTCCTCATCAATTTTTTTTTTAATGTTGCTCAGCTATTTAACATGAGAGAAAACAAACACAAAAATCCAACTGAATTTTCTCTCAGGCTTCTTAGACTTGATCTCTTCCCAACAGGAGAGGCCTGCAAACATGCTTCTCCCTTTGTCTTAATTGGGTTGGCTAGTCCCTATCTGGCTTGACCTCAGGCTGGAAAAAAAAAAAGGATTTGCCATGGATAGGCCATGCCTCTTGCTTGTCAAAAATGTAACATGGCCAGTCAGCATTAAGAAATTGGTTGCTTTTTCTTTAAGCTGTTTAGTGCCAATTTTTTTTTCCAATTTTTAAGTATACACCCCAAAGGGGAATCTCAGGGTTCTCTCTGTCTCTGTCCCATTTAGATGTGGAAACGGCCAATTCCACAACGAGGGTCAACAACTGTGCGTCCACACAAGTTGCTTAACCAAGAGCACTCAGTTCTAGCACTGAGGGGAGCACTCAGCTAAACACTGAGGCGGCAAGACTTCCCACACAATTTAGAACCGTCTTCCAGTATAACGGGGAGCCGACAGATAGACCCCAAACTCCAGGGGCCAGACTGATCTGGGGCCGATGGGAGAGAGAGAACGAAAGTGTTCCCACAAAGATATCACCCAAAAGACGGGGCTTTCAGGAGTCAAAGAAAAGGCTCCTTCCTACCTGAAAAGCCATGTCCTCATGGATGATCCAGGGTACAGGAGTAGCTTTCAGGAGAGCCAAACACGTTGGGCGTCAAAATGTTATGGGCAGGAAGGATAACCTTGGGGTGCGGGAAGGATACCCTTTGCAAGCATGCAAGACCCCAAAACTTAGCTTAAAAACAAAAAAGAGATTTATTAATTTAGAAAGTAATGTTGAGAGTGGCCAGGAGGATAGCAAGGTGGAACAGCAAGATGGGGAGCAGTTCCTTGGGAGGACAGCATGAAAGGAAATGGGGACAGTATGGATGAAGAGGCTGTCCCCCAGAGGACATCAGTTCTGGGGTTTATATACTCTTTAGATGCTATGTCCTGGTGTGGGCGTGACTTGAAGAGTGTTAGTCCTTCAGGCATTTGATCTGACTGGGGCCTGCCTGGAGGCATAACGATTCATTTCTTTGTCCACCTTAAATCTAGAGGACAAAAGAGGGTAAACATCTCAGGACCCTAGGTGGGGTCATTGGGTGTTTCTAGGTTAAGACTCACAAGGATACAAAGGCAAGGGAGCTTCCCTGATAATAGTTCCTGGGTTTCTGGGGGTACAGTGCCCATGTCAGCTATAGGAATGTCAGTCATCTTTCCCTGCCCCTGGTTTTCCCCCAAATGGAATATAGGTTCCCCAAATTCTTTTGTTCCTGGGAGTGATCTTCTAGCGTGGTGACATTCCCAGGGAAAACATCCCCAGAGTCAAGGGTTTATACCCTGTAAAATTGTGGCTCCAGACTGAGTAGAGAATTCAATCCTGAACTTATCCCTATCCTGATTAAAGACTTAGTTTTTCTGACTATTTAATAGTTCTGTATTATTTCCAAGTTAACACCACTTACAGTCATTCTCAACAAATGGGGGAAAAGCTCTTTACTGTTAATCATTCTGTCTCTTGGTGACCCCCCAAATTGCTTTGTGGCCAAAGATCTCAGCTCCTCCACACTGCCATAATTAAAAAACTCCTTCCCTTGAGGCTGGTCTCTCAAACCAAATCAAATCAGTTTAGTTTTTCACTTAAGAGTGAGGGAGTATTTTCCAGTTAATCCCAGTCTTTTCAGGGAGTGGTCTACCTTGTGGGAAGCCCTACAGGAACCAGCCATTTTGATTACTGTTTCCAATCAGTTTACCTCAATGCATTTTTGAATGGCTGATGAGCCAGAATTGGGTTTATATACAAAAGGCTTGCACAAGAGCAATTCAATCTCCTTCTTGAATGGCTACATTTGACAAGAAGTCAATAATGTCTGTAAATCTCAAGATAGAAAGAGAACTAATGGCCCACTCTCCCTCCCCACCCAGGTTGATATGAATCCATACACATCTGGTCTGGCTGTTGTTCAAACCCTATGATATCTATTCTTTTCTACCGGCAGTAAAGGAATATATGAGGTAAAATAGATTGGGCTATGATGGTTTGAGCTTCAAAAGGTCAGGGGAATGCTAGGAGTCCAAGAGCAGAGTCCCTGTCAAACTTTGAAAGCCATCAGATCTAATAAAGAATGAAAGCTATGCCACATTCAGAAATGAATTTAGGGGCAGCTAAGTGACTCAGCCATCTATGATGAGAGGTCCTGGGTTTAAATGTGGCATCACATACTTCCTGGGCAAATCAATTCACCCCAGTTGCCTATCCCTTATCACTCTTCTGTCTTGGAAATGATATTTAGTATCAATTCAAAGAGAGAAGGTAAGGATTTTTTTTAAGTTTCTTTTCACAACCTTTTGGACCCTTTTATCCCATTTGTGAAATGTAAGGATCCCCAAAGTCCCTGTCTCTGTCTGCTCTAAAAATATAATCTATTATTTACTTTAGAGTTGGAGTTAATGCATTTCATGGAGTTGGAATTTTTGCCAGGTCAAAAACCTCCTGGGGAGTCTGTCCTCAATGTTTCTTTTCTCTTTTCTCTTAGATTCTCCTCAGGTACTAATGTTATAGACTCAAAGGATACCCTTGGGGTTCAGGAAGGATACCTTTTGCAAGCATGCAAGACTCCAAAACAAAAGATTTATTAATTTAGAAAGTAATGTTGAGAATGGCCAGGAGGATAGAAAGGTGGAACAGCAAGATGGGGAGCAGTTCCTTGGGAGGACAGCATGGAAGGAAAGGCTGTTCCCCCATGGGGACAGCATGGATGAAAAGGCTGCCCCCAGACGACATCAGTTCTGGGGATTATATACTCTTTAGATGCTATGTCCTGATGTGGATATGACCTACAGTGTTAGTCTCTCAGGCACTTGGTGGGGTGAGGTGGTCATCTGACTGGGGCCTGCCTGGAGGCATAAAGATTTATCTTTTTGCCCATCTTAAATCTAGAGGACGAAAGATGGTAAACATCTCAGGAGCCCAATCATTGGGTGTTTCTAGGTTAAGAGTCACAAGGATGCAAGGGCAAGGGAGTTTCCCTGATAATAGTTCACCTGGGTTTCTGGGGTACAGTGCCCATGTCACTAATAGCCTGTTCTTTAAATTTTGTTTTTATGTTAATAGTGTCCAAAATGAAAGAAGTAGAGAATATGCAAGTAGCTATGGGAAGTATATGATTCTATCATCTGAATGACCTCACTGGCAAGCTGTACCAGCTTGGAGGCCCATATTTTGTGTTTCTAAGTAGTTCCAAGAAGCTTCTCTAATGATCTCTATGGAAGAAACAGACTATAAAAATCAAGATCAAACTACTTTCACAGTTCCCATAAGAGGCATCAGAGGGCATATAGTGTGCACTCAATACATGTTAGTTGAACGAATACATGAATAATTAATTTATAGACAAACAAGGAAAGGGAAGGGCTTCTTTCCATCTTTTCCCATCTCTGACTCATTCAATTTCTTCTAAGTGAATCAGATGTTGCTCAAATTCAAATTATACGCACTCTTCAGTGGCAGCCAGAATAGAATTTGAGAGCTGGAAGGGATCTTAGAAACCATCTTACTTACAAACTCCCATCTTACAGATGAGGAAACTGAGATCTAAAGAGATTAAATGTTTGGTCTAAGATTTCACAAAGAGTTAGTGCTAAAGCTTGGACAATAGTCTAAGTGATCAGGCCTCCAATAAGTGTTTTTTCTCCTCTATTTTCCTCAATCTTGTAGGATCCACAGGGCAGGAGGTCCTGGGCATTTGGCATTGGCAGTGAAGAAGAATTACTCATATGGGGCTAGGTGGGCTCTCTTGGGTACACCTCCTGCTGGAAGCCCTTGGTCCCACAGGCACTATCCATCAAAAGCAGTGTTATGGGCAGGAAGGATACCCCTGGGGTTCAGGAAGGATACCTTTTGCAAGAATGCAAGACTCCAAAACTTAGCTTAAAAACAAAAAAGATATCAGCATGAAAGGAAAGACTGTTCCTCCATGGGGACAACATGGATGGAAAGGCTGTCTCCCAGATGACATCAGTTCTGGGGTTTATATACTCTTTAGATGCTATGTCCTGGTGTAGGCATGACTTGGAGAGTGTTAGTCCCTCAGGCATTTGGTGGAGTGGGGTGGTCATCTGACTGGGGTCTGTCTGGAGGCATAAAGATTCATTTCTTTGTCCACCTTACATCTAGAGGACCAAAGAGGGTAAACTTCTCAGGACCCTGGGTGGGGTCATTGGGTGTTGCTCGGTTAAGAGTCACAAGGATGCAAGGGCAAGGGACTTTCCCTAATAACAGTTCCTGAGTTTCTGGGGGTACAGTGCCCATGTCATCTCCCACCTCTCCTAATATGTAATGGAAAAGGGACGATGGTCTATCTTCTGTAACTTCTTCACAGCTAAGAATGGGCGTAGAGATCTCCCTGCCTAACATTAGGAGAGACAGGTATTGACTGAAGGCCATGTCCAGAGCATCAGGCTGGGATGTTTGTCGAGGTTATGGTGGCATCTGGCATCTGGGTGACTCCCATGGGTGCTTTTATCCTAGAAGCAACTAGAGAGATGACAAGGTTACAAATACAAGGTCCACATATCCCACCACGGGGGAGTAGCCAAAACTGGAGTGGTTGCTAATCTCCTTAAAGCCTCGGGTCTTGGATACACCTCAGAGGCACTGAGACCTTGGTCTAGAGGCCTGGGGTTCTCTCTACTTTGGGGGTGCTTCAAACAGACCCAACAGTTAGAGGGACCCACTTTGTCTAATGCTTCCCCAAGCTGAATCAGAGAATTATATGTCCGGCTGGCTGGGTATGCATGATTTAAAACAGGAGAAGACCCAAAATTTGAGGAAAGAAATAGTTATGGCCAGGTAGTTAAAGCCTAAAGGAGAAGGGGTTAAGATAGCCGGGATGGAAAAGCTGTGGGCACAGGGTCTTAGGGAACATGTCCTCAGTGAATGTCTGGGTCCTAGGTAGCTAGCTAGGAATCTGCTTGGAGATTTGAAAGATGTCCAGCGACTGCTTCCCCTGATGGGCAGACAGGTCACAAGGGGAGAGTCAGCCCCTAAGATAGAAGTTTAGAAACCAAAACTAGGGAGATAGAAACAAGGAAAATTAATACAATAACAATTGGCATTACACATTTGCATTTGGTTATCTTAGCCAACAGACTTCTTCAGAAATTATCTTCTGACAGGAATATATCCCTTTAGGAAATCGGATTCCTGAGTTGTTTGCAGAGCTGGTATGTGATGTTTCTGTTAAAGAATATCCTTTTGCAAAGTGCACATTAACTATAACATCTATAAACACTTGAGTAACAATATTTTACAGATGAATTTCTTTACCCCAGATTCTGGGGAAAATTCAGGAGAGCTTTGAGCTATTCAAAGCTCAAGATCCAAACTTCAATTAAGGCAGATGATCACCCCACCTCACCTAATACCTGAGTGACTAACACTCTTGTAAAAAGTATAAAATCCCCAGTCATCTGGGGGAACAGCCTTTCCACTCATGCTGTCTTCCCAGACACTGCTCCCCATCTTGCTGTTCCACCTTGCTATCCTCCTGGCCACTCTCAACATTAATCTCTAAATTAATAAATATCTCTTTTTGTTTTTAAGCTAAGTTTTGGAGTCTTGCATTCTTGCAAAAGGTATCCTTCCCAAACCCCAGGGGTACACATCTGAACCCCATAACATTATTACACAACACTGATTTTTTTCCCTTTCCTTGAATCTCAATAATCAATTTCACATTATAGCCTACCCACAGGATAGTAAAATCTGGGAATATAAAAATCTATTAGCACCCCTCTTGCTTATCAGTCTGATAATTTGGTGTATAAGGTCCAGAAGTTGCCTCATCGTTAGTTTTCAGATTACCTAAAAGGTTAAACACTGGCATCATCTTATTTATACCACTATGTCTATTGAGGTCATCCTCCTTCCCTGTCACAATGGAATCTTTAGATTTTCATGGCTATTTTTCTAGAGTTTCTGTGTGTTTTGGCATCTCTGGTCACTTAACACCACATGGTTAAGAAGTGTTCAAGGTTAGAGTGGTTAGAGTGGTCTGAGCACTTCACTACATTTCTCTCCATCTCCCTCTCTTCCCTTTTTTCTTCCCTTTCCACTGACTAGCAATTATGGAATAAATGCATAGCAGAGGATCATTTCTAGAGGGTTTCTGCCACCTTGTGTCCAAATGCAACATTTCTCTAAAACAGGAAGTATTAGAGAATTGTAAATCATAGAATCATAGAAGTCATAGAATCACTGGAGAGATCTCAGAAATTTATGTTGTCCATTTTCAGCCTCCATATAGTTTAGTGGTAAGGATGGGCTTTTTTTTTCTTTTTCTTTTTTAATATATTTTATTTGATCATTTCCAAGCATTATTTGTTAAAGACATAGATCATTTTCTTTTCCTCCCCCCCACCCCCCATAGCCGACGCGTAAATCCACTGGGCATTAGATGTTTTCTTGATTTGAACCCATTGCTTTGTTGATAATATTTGCATTAGAGTGTTCATTTAGAGTCTCTCCTCTGTCATGTCCCCTCAACCGCTGTATTCAGGCAGTTGCTTTTCCTCGGTGTTTCCACTCCCATAGTTTATCCTTTGCTTATGAATAGTGTTTTTTTCTCCTGGATCCCTGCAAATTGTTCAGGGACATTACACTGCCATTAATGGAGAAGTCCATTACGTTAGATTATACCACAGTGTATTAGTTTCTGTGTACAATGTTCTCCTGGTTCTGCTCCTCTCGCTCTGCATCACTTCCTGGAGGTTGTTCCAGTCTCCATGGAACTCCTCCACTTTATTATTCCTTTTAGCACAGTAGTATTCCATCACCAACATATACCAGTTTGTTCAGCCATTCCCCAATCGATGGGCATCCCCTCGTTTTCCAGTTTTTGGCCACCACAAAGAGCGCAGCTATGAATATTTTTGTACAAGTCTTTTTGTCCATTGTCTCTTTGGGGTACAGACCCAGCAGTGCTATGGCTGGATCAAAGGGTAGATATTCTTTTGTCGCCCTTTGGGCATTGTTCCAAATTGCCCTCCAGAATGGTTGGATCAATTCACAACTCCACCAGCAATGAATTAATGTCCCTACTTTGCCACATCCCCTCCAGCATTCATTACTTTCCTTTGCTGTTATGTTAGCCAATCTGCTAGGTGTGAGGTGATACCTCAGAGTTGTTTTGATTTGCATCTCTCTGATTATAAGAGATTTAGAACACTTCTTCATGTGCTTGTTAATAGTTTTGATTTCTTTATCTGAGAACTGCCTATCCATGTCCCTTGCCCATTTATCAATTGGAGAATGGCTTGATTTTTTGTATAATTGATTTAGCTCTTTATAAATATGAGTAATTAAACCTTTGTCAGAGGTTTCTATGAAGATTTTTTCCCAAATTGTTGTTTCCCTTCTGATTTTAGTTACATTAGTTTTGTTTGTACAAAAGCTTTTTAGTTTGATGTAGTCAAAATTATTTATTTTACATTTTGTGATTCTTTCTATGTCTTGCTTGGTTTTAAAGTCTTTCCCTTCCCAAAGGTCTGACATGTATACTATTCTGTGTTTACCCAATTTACTTATGGTTTCCTTCTTTATGTTTAAGTCACTCACCCATTTTGAATTTATCTTGGTGTAGGGTGTGAGGTGTTGATCTATTCCTAGTCTCTCCCACACTGTCTTCCAATTTTCCCAGCAGTTTTTATCGAATAGTGGATTTTTGTCCCAAAAGCTGGGATCTTTGGGTTTATCGTATACCGTCTTGCTGAGGTCGCTTTCCCCCAGTCTATTCCACTGATCTTCCTTTTTGTTTCTTAGCCAGTACCAAATTGTTTTGATGACTGCTGCTTTGTAATATAGTTTAAGGTCAGGGACTGCAAGGCCCCCATCATATGTGTTTTTTTTCATTATTTCCCTGGATATCCTTGATCTTTTGTTCTTTCAAATGAACTTTGTTATGGTTTTTTCTAAATCAGTGAAGAAGTATTTTGGTAGTTCAATGGGTATGGCACTAAATAGATAAATAAGTTTGGGTAGGATGGTCTTTTTTATTATATTGGCTCGTCCTATCCATGAGCAGTTAATGTTTTTCCATTTGCTCAAGTCTAGTTTTAGTTGTGTGGCGAGTGTCTTGTAGTTGTGTTCATATAGTTCCTGTGTTTGTCTTGGGAGGTAGATTCCTAGGTATTTTATTTTGTCTAAGGTGATTTTGAATGGGATTTCTCTTTCTAGTTCTTGCTGCTGAGCTGTGTTGGAGAAGGATGGGCTTTTTAATCCTATTTTAAGAGTCTGTCTCTAAGTGACAAGTGAAAATTCGCAAAAGCAAGTCCTTAGAAGTCACTACTATATCCCAAGGAGAATGCCTATAGACACAAATGATCTTTAAGTATTTCCTGCGTTGCAGAAGTCAAGTAGTTATACATTATTCTCTAATCCTCATGTAAAAGCCTCTGCAATCTCTATCCATTGTTCATTTCTTTGTCTTCTTGAGACCAAACTAGAAAAGTCTTCTATATGACATTTTTTCAAATACTTTTTGAAAAGATTATCTTATTCCCCATCTCTTCCTCAAGCTTTTTCTTCTCCAGATTTGACATTCCTAGCATTCCTACTGCTAAATTTGTTATATGCCACTTTATTCTCAAATTCTTTCTTGTGTTTGCCATCTCCTTCCTTAAATGAGTCCACATCTTCTTTTCTTTTGTATACAATGAGACTAATGTGCATAGTAAGTATTCCATACCTTTATGGGATGACTAAATCTTATTGTAATACTTTGGGCCTTAAGTGAAAAACACATTTACTATTAGAACACAAATATCTTAGAGAAATAACAAATATCCTCTTCAAGTGTTAACTACTTATTTGTTTTACACCTATAAAACAGATTTAGACATCTGGCTGTAAATAGAAAGAGTTACAAAACTGATTATCCTTTGATTTCTACTCTTTTAGTGAAAGAAATAGTGTATGTGATTGCTGAATCAGTGTCATTAGAACAGTACAGTGGCAAATGTTATCTCATTCTCTAAAAAAGAAGATATGGAGTCTTCAAATTATAGATCAGGAAGCTTGACTTTGATTCCTTGGAAAACTTTAGAACATATTATTAAAGGAATGATTAGTGAACATCTGGAAAAGAAAGTGATGACTACATAGAACTAGCATGATTTCATCAACAACAGTTCATCTGAGCCTAATCTTATTTCATTTTTTATAGGGCTACTAAACTGGTAGATGAGAATGTTGTGTACATAGTTTACTTAAATTTTAGGCAAGTGTTTAATTGAAGTATTTGATGCTATTCTTAAAGATGAAAAAATATGGACTTAGACGATACTTTAATTAGATAGATTCACATCTAGTTGAATGGCCAGATCTAGTGAACTGACATTAAGGGTTCAACTTCAACTTATAAATTCCCCAGGGAAACTCTATATGGCCTTACATATCTGCAAATTTTTACCAACTACATGGCTAGAAAATATTGCCTTTTAAGGCAGTACATCTTGTCAAATTTGTACAAACAAATCTGGAAGGCATAGCTAACATAATGGATGACAGAATCCGGATTCAAAAAATGTCTTCGCAGGATAGAAAATGGGGCTGGACTTTTAAGTTGGAATTTGAGAAGGGTTATTAAGTCTTATATTTTAGATAAAGAAACTGACTTCCCCA
Organism: Monodelphis domestica; assembly: GCF_027887165.1. NCBI lineage: Eukaryota > Metazoa > Chordata > Mammalia > Didelphimorphia > Didelphidae > Monodelphis > Monodelphis domestica. Next base: position 243,169,093 of record NC_077228.1, on the reverse strand, counting down.
GCACAATATAATAGAAACATAGTTAGAAAGAAGTTTTTCTGAAAAATATCTGAAGGTTTTAGTGGTATGCAAACTCAATATAAATCAATAGTAAGTAAGATATTAAAGTGCGAAAAGCTATTGAGATCCTGGTCTGAATTAGGAGAGTAATCACTTCCTTTAATAAGGAGGAGATAGTCTTCTTTAGTTAGACCTCATCTGAAATAATATGTTTAGTTCTGTGAACCATATTTTAGGAAAGACAAATAAGCTGAACACTATCTAGAGAAAAGCAATGAGAATAGTGAAGAACCTTGAAACCATGTGGATTTAAGGTTTTTCACTATTCTCATTGTTGAAGAAAATGGTAAAATTTAGCCTAGAGAACTCTTAGGATAGCTATTTTCATATCTTTATCTCCCTGACTATTCTACTATAATGTTGTAAAGTCCAGTAAGAAAGATGTGGAGAAAAGATAAAATTCCACTGATAACTACTATTATATCTTCTTTTAATAACTGCTGTTAGTGACATGGGCACTGTACCCCAGAAACCCAGGAAAACTATTATCAGGGGAACTCCCTTGTTTTTCCTGACTCTGAGCCTAAAAACACCCAATGACCCCTCTAGGGTCCTGAGATGACTATCTTCCTTTGATTGTCCTCTAGATGGACAGAAAGATGCACCTTCAGACCACACCTCGATCCTATTAGACATCTGTTTGTCCCCTAAAACTAAAAATCTTTATGTCCCCAGGCAGACCGCATTATGATCATCCCACCTCATGCCTGAGTGACTAACTGTTGTGAAAAATATAAAATCCCCAGAACTGATGTCATCTGGGGGAACAGCCTTTCCTTTCATGCTGTCCTCCCAAGGAACTGCTCCCCATCTTGCTGTTCTACCTTGCTATTCTCCTGGCCACTCCCAACATTACTTTCTAAATTAATAAATCTCTTTTTTGTTTTTAAGCTAAGTTTTGGAGTCATTGCATGCTTGCAAAAGGCATTCTTCCTGAACCCCCAAGGTATCCTTCCTGCCCATAACAGTTAGTATCAGAGTTTTTAAACTTGCAAGGTTTTTTATATGTATTATATGATTTGGAATTTGCAACAACTTTGTGAGGTAGGGACTACCTGCATTATTATCCCCATTTTACAGATGAAGAAACTGTGCTTCAGATATTTTAATTGACTTACCTTAATTTGTATTCTATGCTCTGTATCATCTTGCCTTTCCACACATAGTCTGTTAAGTCTTACTATAAGGAAAGGCAAAAGAATAAAAAAACAAGGATTCAGTTTTGAAGTATCAGCGTGGAAATCTAGAAGTCCCCAGTTTATTTAGTTGGGAGGTAGAAACCCCAGGTTTTGACCTTTTCACAGGAGAGTTTTCCCCTTGAGGGAAGGTCCCACTTCACCAGACAATAGGCATCCACTTCAGCTTTGGCACAGTAGGTAACATATCTTGAAAGTCCTGAGTTCGATCCTAGAAAGGAAGGTGTGATATACTGGGAAAGGTTTCTGGAGACAAAAAGAGTTACTTGACTTTGGATGGGGTCTACCTCCCACCTGAAGTGGATGTCTATTGTCTGGTGAAGTGGGACCTTCCCTCAAGGGGAAAACTCTCCTGTGAAAAGGTCAAAACCTGGGGTTTCTACCTCCCAACTAAATAAACTGGGGACTTCTAGATTTCTACATTGACAGAAGGGATAATAGAAATGCTTTGGTTTATGGATATGAGAAAACAGGTCCTTATATGTACCAAATTGGTTCTACTAATATTTTTAGGAAATACAAAAAGGTAGGGGAGAGGGGAGAGTTTTTAGATCTGGAACAAGCAGTACAAATATATGAGAAAAGAAAAAATGGGATTTTTTAAAGGATGAGAATTCCAGTGAAATGGAAGAGTAAGCTCATAACCTGTTACCTGCATGAATAAATAAAACATCCCCAAATAAAGTCAATAAGTAGAATAATGGGAAGGAAAGAAAAGAAGAGAAACAACAACAACAAAAATCCAGAGAGTAACTACTTATATAATGGAAAGCATAGGGAAAAGAAATTAGAAAACAGTATGGGGGAAAACACCTTCATGAGAAGAAACAATAAAAATCAAATTAATGTCAATTAAGAGCTCCAGAAATGAGCACACATGCACACAAGGTGCATGAAATTAAATAATAACACTTTAGAGAAAACAAGTAGGATCTAATATCATTAAAGAATGATATGTCAGAAAAGTCTGACATCTGTAATAAGAGAAGTAAAAATAGAACATGAGAAACTAATAAAAATGTCAACAGACTGGAGAAAACAGGCCATTTGAATAAATGGAATCAATGGAAAAAAAATTCTCAGGCCATAAGGTTGATTGTTTGAAGTGACAGAAAATGAAACAAAGAGCAAAGGTGACTGGGAAAAAAATTTAGATAAGCAAAAAATGACAAATTAGTAAAGCTCAAAGAGAAACAATTAGAATCTTTGAATTAACTGAACAATGAAAAAACAAACAAACAAAAAGTCCACCTAAAATATTGTTAAATGCAATCCAAAGACAAAATAAAATGCCAGATATCATAACAAAGCAAAGGTATACAAAGTAAATAATAAAGAATTAAATTGGACATCAGGCCTTCTTTCTGTTCTTTTTTCCTCTTGGGGTGGTGAGAACTGCTAACCTTAGCCTTCCCTCCCAATTTTGCCTATCCCAAAAAACTGAAAGGAAAAAAAGGAAAAACAGAAACTTTGTTAAGAATATGCACAGTTAAGCAAAACAAATTTCTACATTGGCCATAATCACGAAAGTATGCATTGTTCTGTATATCAATTACATCAGGTCAAAAAATGAGTAGCATGCTTCATCATTGATCCTATGTTAGCCATCACATTGATCAGAGTTCCTAAGTCTTCCAAAGTTGTTTGTATTTTCAATGGTATTGTACTCATTCTCTGGGTTCTGCCCATTTCACTCTGTATAAGTTCATGCCTTGAACTCATTCTTTTGTAATCCATTATGGCACAATAATATTTCATTCATATACCATATAAATATCCATTCCCCAGTTGATGGGCACCCCTTCAATTTCCATCTTTTTGCCACAACTAAAAGAACTGCTACAAATATTTTTTAATATATTGTTCCTTTCCTCCTACTTTGAACTCTTTGGAGCATGGACTTAGTAGCATGTCATTTTCAGAGAAAGAACTGATGTACTCTGTGTGTGTATAATTTTTTTTTTAAGTTTTTGCACAATCAAAACAACTCTGAGGTATCATCTCACACCTAGCAGATTGGCTAACATGACAGCAAAGGGAAGCAATGAATGCTGAAGGGGATGTGGCAAAGGTGGGACTTTAATGCATTGCTGTTGGAGTTGTGAATTGGTCCAACCATTCTGGAGGGCAATCTGGAACTATGACCAAAGGGCATTAAAAGACTGTTTGACCTTTGATCCAGCCATAGCACTGCTGGGTTTGTACCCCAAAGAAATAATAAAGAAAAAGACATGTACAAAAATATTCATAGCTGCACTCTTTGTGGTGGCAAAAAAAAAATTGGAAAATGAGGGGATGCCCTTCAATTGGGGAATAGCTGAACAAATTGTGCTATATGTTGGTGATGGAATACTATTATGCTCAAAGGAATAATGAAGTGGAGGAATTCCATGGGAACTGGAACAACCTCCAGGAAGTGATGCAGAGTGAGAGGAGCAGAACCAAGAGAACATTGTACATAGTGACTGATAGCACTGTGGTACAATCGTATGTAATGGACTTCTCCATTAGTGGCAATGCAGTGATCCTGAACAACTTGGAGGAATCTATGAGAAAAACCACTATCCACATTCAGAGGGAAAACTGTGGGAGTAGAAACACAGAAGAAAAACAACTGCTTGGATGCATGGGTTTGAGGGGATATGGCTGGGGATGTAGACTCTAACTGAACATCCTAATGCAAATACCAACAACATGGAAATTGGCTTTGATCAAGGACACAAGTAATACCCAATGAAATTGTGCATCGGCTGCGGGAAGGGTGGACGGAGGGTAGAGAGGGAAATAATGTGATTATTGTAACCAAGGAATAATGTTCTAAATTGACTAAATCAATTAATTAAAAAAATTTTTTTTTAAGTTTTTGCAAAACCAATGCACTTAAAATTAGAAGGAAAACAGTGGTAAGGATCTTAGTAAGTTCCTTTGATAAGCTTTCTGTAACAAGGGAATCACTTTAAAAGACTGATATATATTAATTTAAGGTCGCCAAGGAATCAGCTATGTAATTCCTAAATGAAAAACTCAAGTCAGCCGTCAGCCTTTTTTGGAGTTTAATTACAATAGGAGTAAGAAAGGAATTAGAGATAGAGAGAGAGAAAAAGGGAGAGAAGGGAATAGGCTTAAATACCCCTTCTGTTTAGGCTGGGCCAAAAGGCCCAAGCCCTTAGATAGCTGGGGCAAAGAAAAGAGATCAGTCCCTATTACTCACGTGACCAAAATGGAGAAACAGTCTCAGAGGCCCCCACCTTCAGCTTCCTTCAGAGCAAGCCTTCTCAGAGCCCACAGGAATCACACCGACCAACTCTCCACCTCCCCTGGAGTCTGCAGACCCCCTATCTTTAAGGAAACCATCCAAGTCCCTCCCCTCAGTTCTCCCATCTACCAATCCCTGTTCATCAATTTTCCTGTGCCAATGGAGACTCTAGCTTAACCCAGGACCGCCCAGAGGTTTCTGGCTTTTGCACATGTCTGTTGAAGGTCATATTTTCAAATGATTAAATCTTTACTCCTTTGCTACAGCCCTTTCTAAATCCTGTTAACTTGAGTAGGGTAGAGATTGGAATAATTAAATTTTGATCTAGGCTGCAGCCCTTACTCAATCCTATTAGGACTGAATAGGGTGGAGATTTATTCCAAGTATCTCCATTGTATCAATTCTAAAATCAATCAAGACTCAAAGAAATTCCTGTTCTATGCTTAAGCATAGGTCAAAGTCCTTTCCATTGTTCAGCAAAGGGTTTCTGTCCTAAAGTAATCTTAAGAAGGGAAGAGAAGGAACCTCCCATGCCAATGGGGTTCCCATTCCAATAGACTATCAGTAAGAAATTTTCCAAGTATGAAATATCCCAATGGTGAAAATTCCAACATTTATAAGTCTAAGGAATTTTGAGGTTTACATTTCATTTCTAGGATACATATTTACTTTTGTTGTTCAGTTGTTTCAGTACAGTTCTACTCTTTATGACCCTCTTTGAGGTTTTCTTGGCACAGATACTGGAGTGGTTTGTCATTTTAAGTGACTTGCTTAAGGTCAAACAGCTATTAAGTGTCTGAGGCCAGATGTGAACTAAGGAAGAAGAGCAAGCACTCTATCCATCTAACTGCCCCTGATACATTTTTACACACATACACACATATAATTTAAATATAAACATGTAAATATATAAATTTATGTATATGTATCTACATATATAACATTGAAATGCAATTCTTATCAGAGGTATTTATTTCTAAGTTTTTTCCCCAGATAATTTCTTTCTAATCTTAACTATGATTTATTTATTTATTTCTTAACTAGTACTGAAATATTCTGAGGATTACTGCTACTATTTTTAATATAGTTTAAAATTAGGTATTGCCGGGGTACCTTCCTTACCATTTTTCTCTTCTTATTTCCTATGAGATTCTTAACCTTTGGTTCCTCTAGATCAATTCTGTCACCCCAAATCCACCTCAGCTCCTCAAGGTAATCCTTTGGCAGTGTAATTGGCATGGAACAGAATAAGTAGATTAATTTTGGAAATATAGCCAGTTATATTATATAGGTATGTAGTGGACACCAGGGTCTCCCAGTACACTCCAAATTCCTGGAGATATCACAGGTCAAAGATTACGTGAGGAATTCACCTTGCAGGACTAGTAGCTGAACAAACATAGGATCCTCTACCTCTAAGCTTTGGAGGTATTTACGCTAGTCTTAAGATAAGGGTCCAAGCATGAGGGGAAAGCTTGTGTTTGAGAACATTAGGTTCCTCCAGATAATTTACCCACTTTTATGATCCTTATATCTCAAACGTCACTTATGATCTCAAATGCTAGGGGCTGTCAGGCCACAATGTCTTGGTACGGTCACTCGTGGAAGCCAGGAAATCACAAAATGGTTCCTTGGAAGGACAGAGACACCCACTTAGCTCCCCTTTATGTGACTTCTCTCACTAACATCCTTTACTATTGGAATTGCTATGATTCTTGTTCTCTCCCTAGCTTCAGGAAAAATAAATATGAGACCAAAATACTTGCACATTATCCCCCCCAAATACCACCAAAAGATCATACTTACAAAATCAAACCTAAAAGACTATCATGGGTTAACTTTTGCTTAGGCATATAACTTCTAACAAATTAGAATTCCCCACTCCTATGTACAGAACAAATTCTCCTAAGACAGTAGGGGAATCAATCACCCTAGGAAGAGGTTAGCACGTCATGCCTCAGTGACTTGATTTACCAACTGAAATCCATCTTGGGAACTCCCCATGAAACTCTGAAAAATGATTAGTTTAATATTAAAACTGAATTGTGTTTCTATTACCCCTTTGATCTGTCAACTTGGCCACAATGTTTGTTGATTGTCTTCACAGAATGTTAATCAGACGATTTGTTAAAAGTTAATGTATCACTTATCCAATATCTGCATTTGAACATGTATGTTGAATAATGTAGTTGTGTGCCAAAAAGCATGCAGTCCTTGGGGTATAAAAATAAACCAACCCTGGGTCGAGGGGAAGCAGTTCTATGCAAAGCTTGGCCCCAGGCTGACACACATAGCTGTCTTCCATCACTCATTTAGGCCTTTGCTGCCACACCTGACTGGGAACCCCCTAAGCCATGAGCAAGGCAGGCCCTGAGCTCTCAGCACTCAAACATTCCTAGGTTTCTCAAGATGGATAACTTACCCAACTTTATGATTGGGATGTCATTTATGTGTAAGCCCCCAGACCCAAAGGCACACCCATTCTGTTACCTATTCTTCCATTTGCCCCACTTGTTTGTTTCCATTGTTCACCTCCCCCTCCCCCCATCCTTCCCTTCCAAGTCACTGAGACCCCATCTCTTTAGGTTATAAAAATCCTGAACTTTTTGCTGTTCAGAGAGGCAGCTGGTCCTACATGCTGCCTCCTGACCATTCAACCTAAATAAATCTCTATTTTTAAAGGGTTTCCACTGGAGTCTGTCATTCTTGAAAGGGCACCGTCCCGGGACGAAGGGTTACTCTCCAGCCCTCTACAACAGGTACAGCCTATCTAAGAGCATTCATATTTCTCCAGTTATTTAGATCTGTATTTCTCACTCAATAGAGTGCAATAATTGTTTTCAATTAATAAAAAATTATTTTTTCTTCTTTCTAATTTTTATCCATTAAAAAATAAATGACAAACAGAACCCTTGCAACAAAACAAATGCTTTCATTGGCTATGTTCAAAAAATGTATGTATTACTTGCATCAAATATTTCTGTTAGAAGGCAAATAACATACTTCATTTTTGGTCTTTTGGAATTGTGACCAATCATAATAGTCACAACATTGTAAAGAAAAACTACTTTGAAGAGCTTAAGAATTCTGATTAATGAGGATGAGCTAATATAATAAAAATGGCAATCCTACCCAAATTAATCTACTTACTCAGCACCATACCTATCAAACTAACAAAAAAAACTTTTTTATAGAATTAGAAAAAATTATAACAAAGTTCATCTGGATGAACAAAAGATCAAGAATATCAAGGGAACTAATGGGGAAAAAAGTGAAGGATAGGGGCCTAGCAGTACCAGATCTTAAAACTGTACTATAAAGCAGTGGTCATCAAAACAATGTGGTACTGGCTAAGAGACAGAAGGATGGATCAATGGAATAGACTAGGGGTAAATGACCTTAGTAAGATAGTATATGATAAACCCAAAGACCCCAGCTTCTGGGACAAGAACTTTGACAAAAACTGCTGGGAAAATTGGAAAATAGTATGGGGAAAATAAGATTTAGGTCAACATCTTACACCCTATTCCAAAATAAATTCAAAATGGGCAAATGACTTAAATATAAAGCGTGAAATCATAAATAAATTAGGTGAACATAGATTAGTATACCTGTCAGATCTATGAGAAAGGAAGGAATTTAAGGACCAAGCCAAGGACAAAGAACAATGCAAAATGTAAAATGAATGACTTTGATTATATCAAATTAAAAAGGTTTTATACAAACAAAATCAATGAAACCAAAATTAGAAGGAAAGCAAGAAACTGGGAGAACATTTTTATAACTAAACTCTCTAACAAAGGTCTAATTTCCCAAATCTATAAGGAACTAAGTCAAATTTACAAAAAATCAAGCCATTCCCCAATCGACAAATGATCAAGGGATATGAATAGGCAGTTTTCACAGGATGAAATTAAAACTATCAATAAGCACATGAAAGTGTTCTAAATCTCTCCTGATTAGAGAAAGGCAAATTAAAACAACTCTGAGATACCACCTCACACCTAGCAGATTGGACAATATGATAGCAAAGGAAAGTAATAAATGTTGGAGGGGATGTGGCAAAATTGGGACACTTATACACTGCGGGTGGAGTTGTGAATCAGTCCAACCATTCTGGAGGCAATTTGGAATTATGCACAAAAGGCTTTAAATGAATGCCTGCCCTTTTACGCAGCCATACCACTGCTAGGTTTGTACACCAAAGAAATAATAAGGAAAAAGACTTGTACAAAAATATAGCCCCACTCTTTGTTGTGGCAAAAAAAATGGAAAATGAGGGGGTGTCCATCAATTGGGGAACGGATGAACAAATTGTGGTGTATGTTGGTGATGGAATATTATTGTGCTGAAAGAATAAAGACATGGAGGAATTCCATGTGAACTGGAATGACCTCCAGGAATTGATGCAGAGCTAAGGAGTAGAACCAGAAGTACATTATGGCACAATCGAATGTAATGGACTTTTCTATCAGCAGCAATGTTCATTCAGAGGAACTTAAGAGAAAACACTATCCATATCCACAGAAAGAACTGTGGAACCAGAAATGCATTAGAAAAATATATGCTTCATCACGTACTGCAATAGGGATCTGATTAGGGTTTTGATGTTAAAAGATCACTCTACTGCATATATGAATAACAGAAATGTTTTGAACAATGATACATGTATAACCCAGTGGAACTGTTTGTCAGCTTTGGGAGGAGAGAGGAGAGGGCAGAAGAAGGGGAGGATTATGAATCATGTAACCATGGAAAAATATTTTAAATAAAATAATAATAAAAAAGAATTCTGACTAATATAATAAATAGTCCTGATTACAAAGGACCAATGATGAAGCCTACTACTTTCATTACTCTCAAAGTTCATAATAAAATAATTTTTTTTAATTATGTATGTTATCCATTACAAAGATAGTATAATACCTATAATACCTTTGGCCTGTCTCTGACCTAGGAAAAAGTCCACTCCCAGGTATAATGGAAAACATTGGTCTGAATTCTGTCTCAGATCCAACTCAAAAATAGATACAAAAATGAAAAAATCTTACTGGGCTGTCGCAGGGGTCAAAGCTAAATTTCAGCGTGAGCATCTGCTCTTTTGAAAATATACTAATCAGTGTATTAGTATAATATGCTAATCAGATTTATCGTTTTGTTGGTCGGGTAGCCTTAAAAGTAACAGAGCAAATATTAATAATGCAAACTAAACTTAAATGTGTTGTGTGTACTTTTTGTTGCTGCTGTTACGGAGAGCTCGTTATTAAATAAAATCACTGCATTAGTCCCGGCTTTGCTGTTCATCATACGGTTACATGGATCTCTATAATACAACAACAATGAACAACAGACCTCAGGAACTCTATGGGTTGCCTCCACGCTTTTCCGGGTCCTTCGGGTCAAACGTCACCAAGCCCTGGGGTGGGAGTGATGTGTGACGTGGGCGTGGTCAGAACGCTGCTCCTCTCCGCGTCACAAACTGCGCTCCTAGAGCCCTCTTACTATCTAGGCCTCCCTTCTGAAGTGGGTGAGATGGCGCTGGAGGGGTTCCCAGCTGAGACCCTATGGAGAAGCTGCAATTTCGTTATGGCCACCTTCTTCTCGCTGGCTGCCTATGTACAGGTCAGCTCAGGCTCAGCCCCAAAAGCCTAATTCCAGATGCAGGCGCAGGTTCTGGTGTCAGCCTGCAGTGGGTCTGTGTCTGTGATTGGTGGGAGAGAGCTGGAAGTGGGGGGAGGGGACTAGAAGAAAGAGGGAGAGGAGAGGATTCCTAAGAAACAGAAGGGAAAACAAGTTGGAGGCAAGGTTGTTGCATTTCATCACCCAGGGTTCAGGAGGAGACGCAGCTAGGGTGGCCCAGTGAATAGAGAGAGCTGGAACCAAAGTCCAAAAGACCCAAGTTCAAATACAATCTCAGATACTAGCTGTGTGTGATCCTGGACAAATCATTGAGCTGCTGTATGCCTCAGTTAACTCATCTATAAAAAGGGGGTAGTAATAGCACCTACCTCTTAGAATTGTTGCCAGGATCAATGAGATGTTTTTAAAGTGCCTTGCAAACCTTAAAGATCTGTATAAATACTATTTATTACTGTTAGGAAGAAATCTTACAGGGAGAAAATTTAATGCCAGAATAAGTAGCAAAACTGGTTATGTAGGAACTCCCTGCAGTTCCTATATAATTTACTCATGGGTGGTGACCAGAGAAGGAGAATGGAGACTGGAGGAAAATGGATGAAGAGATAATAGAGACAGAGGGAGAAACAAAGGAATAAAGACTCAGAGAACGAGTTAAAAATATGGCCTACATGTCGCTGTGCTCCCCAGACGGAAGTGAGAGAAGGCTCCATATGTGCCCTCCAACTTTTATTGGAGAATTTAGGAATGAGGAGTGGGAGGTAACTAATGAACATGTGGCATGGCATAGGCTTTAACATTGGTTGGATTGATCAGGAAATCAAAGTCCAACATGCAACTTGGAAAAGAATGTGTTCTAACAAGGCTTGAGCTAGGACTCTGTGGCTGATAATGTCCTACTCAGGAATACTTTTGTCCTTTGGATTGAAGATTCAGCAATACAATAATCAATAAGTAACATGACCATGAGTCTGGCATATGAATACATAAGATACAATATCCATATATCAATCATTCTTCCAAGATGCTAATATGCCTGGTATGCTACAGGTTATGACTTCCAAATTAATGGTTTTCCCCCTGTACATCACTATTCATGAATATACCTGACACTTTATGACCCCATTTGAGGTTTTCTTGGAAATTGAAGTGGTTTGCCATTTTCTTCTCCTTCCTTACAAATGAGGAAACTGAGGCAAACAGGGTAAAATGGCTTGAGCAGGGTCACACAGCTAGTAAGGAGCTGTGGTTAGATTTGATCTTGGGTCTTCCCAACTCTAGGCCACTTTACCATCTAACACCTCCAGGTCACTTTATCACCTGAATTTCTACTGTCACCTTGGGCAGGCGATTTAATCTTTCTGGATCTGTTTCCTCAATTGCAAAATGAGAAAGTTGACTAAATAATCTGCAAGGTCCTTTTCATTCCAAAAATCTATGTTCCCATGATCTGTAGGCATCTTGAGATGGCTGTGGTTTTTGAATGGGAGGAGCCCAAATAAATTCAGCTGTCAGAGTTGAGTCCTGATATTTATTTGTAGTAATTTTTCATTTAACTGCTTCATACTTCCTGTGAACATCAAGCAACAGCTTCTGAAAACATGGTAGAAAGTGCTTGCCAAATGCCTGTAGGACCTACAGATGGAGGCTGTGGTAAGAGCCCCATTTTGGGAATTAAAGATCTGGTTAAAATTCATAAATACAATTGAAACAGCCTCCACCTAGATTCCTCACCTGTAAAGTGAGAGGTTGTACTAGGTAGATGATCCCTACAGTCTTTTTTAGCTTTAAATCTCATCATGTCCCCCTTGATACCTTTTACCTAATAGCTTCTTATTATTTTCTCAACACTTCTCTATGGTCACCTTCAAACCTTTTTTCTTATCCCTTATCCATTCTAAGCCTGACCTTTAGAGACCCAGGATATTTTTTGTAAATAGTAAAAGCCACCCCGTCATTTTAGCTTGTATGAAAATTTCCTTTAATAAAATAGCTCATTTAACCATCAGGGTAGATTTTATAAATTTGGGATGGAGTGGAATTTGACGATCTTTTCTCTGTGTGCTCTTCTAAGTTTCAATTCCTGTTTTGTTATTACAGATAAATGACCCAGATGCAGAACTGTGGATGGTGAGTATGAATTAAATTTCACATAACACACTATACCCTTCTTTGTCTGGTTCTTTTACCCATCTGAATTTACTTGCATATCAGATGCTTTAAAGCCTTTTTCCATGAAAGGAAAAAAAAAAACCTGATGGCAAACTGTGGATACCTTCTTATATATAAAGTATTTTCTGAAGATTCCCACACATTGGAGTAGCTCTTACTACTTAATTTATTGATGGGAAAGCTGCAGTAGATAGAGAGCCAGGTCTAGGGATAGGAAATACTGGGTTCACATTTGGCCTCAGACACTTCCTAGCTATATGACTGTAGGCAAGTCATTTTCTCCCAACTGTCTAATCTCTTAACCTCTCTTCTGCCTTGGAATAAATACTTAGTATCAATTCTAACTAAGGAAGTAAGGGTTTTATATGAGAAGACTACAAAATGCAACATTAGCTAAATACCCACATCAGTGAAATAACAAATCCTTTAAAATATAGAAATATGAATGAAAACTTGGAGATCTTTATTGCTTTCATCAGTTGCCTTTGGTGAAAGCAGAAAAAGCAGACTTTTTTAAGCTGCTCCAGCAAGCAACTGTTCATATTTTGCTTTCATTTTAGCCTCTAAACATGCAAGTATCAGCTAGCAACTTCTTTAAGACTTATCCTTTTAATTTTGACCAGGAAATCACTTGTACCAGGGTTGTCTTTACTAAGTCTATAAAGGATAATTGCAAAATAAAATCAAAGCATAATATAAAATACTCAGTTCTTCTAAACACTATAATTTGGAATTCATGAGAAAGAGGGATTATTAGAAGTCTTTCCTTTGCAAGTAATTTAGCAAGTAAATGCTGAACTTTGAGTCAAGATTTAGGTTTGATTTTCATCTCTGACAATAGATATGTGACTGTTGCCAGGTAAGTCACCTATTTTCTTTGAGCCTTAATTTCCTCACCATATTGGGGAGGGGGGAGAGGTAGTGGTACTGTTCTGTAGTTTCACTGATATCCAATAAAAGCAAGTAAACAAACAAAACCCCTCCATCTACCAAAGCAGATCAGTAATGATTCAATAATTTTACAGTTGCCTAAGCACTAATAAAGTTAAGTCCAAGAGTCACATAACCAATACATGTTTCACCATAGTGGAAACTTATTAAATGTTGAATCTGTAAAATGGGCATTAAGCTGTTAAAATGTTTAAATCTTAAAGCATTATACATAATTGAGTAGTAGTATAATATTATAGAATATCTTCAATTTATATTTGTAGATCATATTCAGTTCTGTTTGGTCTGAGCAAGCATGGTTATATTACATTTCCAATGAAAGGATTCCTAGATTTCTGCTTTCTTTTGAATTGTGTAGCAATAGAAGTCAGTGATCTGATTTTATTCTAATCATTTTCCATGTACATTGGATTGTTGAATTTAATTCAGTTTAATGATTCAGCAGACTCTTATTATAATACATTTATAATATATGATTTTATTTTGTTATGACATAAATTATATTACTGTCCCCTTCTTCCTGTAGTGGAATGGTGGCCACTGTTAATGTCATCCTCTGAGAGCCAATGAGTTAGTTATATCAGAGATGCCACTGTCTTCTCTAGTCACTGTTTCTCTCTGCCCCAACCTCTATTCCCAAGATTGAGGCAATGGAGAGATCACAGGAGGTGACTGTGACCTTGACTGATCTTAAGTTAGAAAGCATTTTAAGAATATCCAAAGATCAGCCTTCTTAGATGAAATGCCACTTCTCTGCCCCTACAGTCCCTTCCTCTGATGGGTTAGTTCCTCCTTAATCAGGTTTCCCTCAGGTATCTTTCCTAGCCCCTTTTCCCTCCTTTGATTTTTAGCTTTTGTTTGAAGGAAAGGACTTTTGGCTTTCATTAATATCCCCAATGCTTAGCATATAGCCTGGCACATGATTGCTTATTGATTTATTATCCATATTCAGTAAAGAGTCAAATTTGATCGCTGAAATTTTGGTATAAACACCTGCTGAAACAGCTCCCCAAACGAACCAAATATCAGAATTAAAAATAGATTTTACCATATTTATTGAGTGCACAAAGTGAACATTATTGTTTTCCAGGTCCTATTAGACCAGTTTGTAGGACAATTAAAAGTAAATTTAAAAATATCTACCTTGAAACTTAGTATTCATTCAAGGTAAATAAATACATAATTTTGAGGACTTAAGTGAGGACATAACCTGTTTTCAATAGCTGCTGTGAGAAAATTGGTTGCAAAAGTTTTAAAATTGTTCTGTGTTGATAGAATTCAATGTTGAAGGAAGGGACCTTAAAAACCATCTAGTTTAGTCCTTCATTTTATATGCAAGCAAATGGTAGATGTGCCTTACGCAAGATCAAAAGTAGATCCAAAGCCTCTTGACTTCCAGTTCAGTGATATTTCTAGCTCCAGTTCCAATCTTTTGTGCAGTTATATTTAGACTTGTTAGGAATTGTTTCTCTCTTAAAGAAGCCTTTCCCTTCCTAAATGTTTTTTAAAAGGATTTAAAAAACCACTAAAAAGCCTGTTTTAAATCTGAAAGAACTATAGTGACTTAGGAGTGTGGTTATCAAGGTAACTAATAATCAAAAGATCATAATGAAGGGAACAATTATGCTTTCATTTTCTAACTTTATTCTTCTTTTGCTATTGTAAGAAATATAAATTGAGGTTTTTGACTCAATAAGAGAGTTATAAAGTAATTATGTGGTTGACAATATTAAAATATCACGGCTTAAGTCAAAATGACTTTTAGTACCTTTTATTTACAAAGAGGTGGAAAGAGTGAAAGTGGAAAATGTAGATAAAGAGACAGATTCTTAACAAGCCTACCAGCTCTAAGAGCTTCTTCAGCAAAGGGAAGTCCAGTTCAGCACCCTGGCAGGAAGCTTCCTCAAGTCTTGATCTCCACATGGAGTCTTCAGCCAGAAGTCCATCAGTGCAGCTTCCTCCAAAGCCAAAGCAGGAATCTCAGCCACTTACCAGCAAGCTGATGCAGGATCCAGGGAAAGAGTCTCCTCCAAAGCCAAGGAAGCAAGGAGTGATCATCCAGCCTGGCTCACCAATGCAGAGTGAATGAATGACTGAATCCTTAGACTGTTCTTTTTTAAAGCAATTTTCTCAACATCACTTCCTGTCACTCCCCCACCTTACGGGAACCAATCACAGCCTCCCAATTTGCCTAGCACTTTGGGGGGGGGGGGCAGTGGCCTTTGGAGGTGTCACTCTAGTAAGTGACTTGTGAACTCTCATACTTTAATGGTTAAGTAGGGGTGCTTTAACTTATTGATTGATTGTTAAAGGTTGCAGATTGATTTCATTAAAATAGACGAAGTGAGATTTGGGATCCCCAATGAATCATTTAACATAACTAGCTTATACCTCTAAAGATATTCTAGCTAAAGGTACATACAGTATTGTACTTTCTAGGAGGAAACTACAATAGTTGGAGATAAGAGGGAAATAGAAGAGAGAGAGCAAAACCAATGTTCCCTAGGCACATTGACAAAAAGCCAGTTAGGGGTCAGCCCCCTTTGGCATAAGAGTTTACATTCAGAATAAACATTATGTTCAACCCCCTTCAGTTCAGTTCATTACATCCCACAGTTCATTCTGGATCTTTTGATGCAGTATAGGCTTCTTTATGGCACATTCTCTAAACAGTTCACTTTCTTGATTCAGGGAGTTAGAAAGCTTCTTTTCCTGAAATTTCTCTCAAAAATTTTTGAATCTAGAATTTTACAAAAATTATACAATTCCCCCCCCTGAGGAGGGTGTTGACCAACATCAACTAAGGATACATGGTTGAATTCACAAGTCACTTACTAGAGTGACACCTCCAAAGACCACTGCCCCTCCCCCAAGTGCTAGGCAAATTGGGAGGCTGAGATCGGTTCCTGGTTCCCATAAAATGGGGGAGCAACAGGAAGTGACATTGAGAAAACTGCTTTAAAAAGAACAGCCCAAAGATTCAATCATTCACTCTGTATTGGTGAGTCAGGCTGGAGGAGGACTCTTTGTTTCCTTGATTTTGGAGGAGACTCTTTCCCTGTATCCTGCATCAGCTTGCTGGTGTGTAAGAGGGAAATGCCAAAAGGAATGGAAAAGACTGGATTTGAAGAGCTGTCTCAGGAAGAGATGAGATGGAACCCAGCTGCCATCTGGGGATGGGATGGAACTTTCCAGCCAAGCTAAAGGGAGTTGCATTTGGGAAACTAAAGTTTCTTTTCTCCATGGTCTGAAGGGAGAGGGAACTAACTTACTGTGAAGACTACATATATACAGAAGATCCGGTTTTTCATCAGTGATATACCTTTAGCCTAGAGACTTTTCTCTTAGGGAAAAATCCAAGCCTATTCTAAAGAAGACTCCCTGATTCAAATCCCTGAAATCATCTATAGAAGGGAAATAGCTAGGGATTTCCTGTTTCCCTCTATCCTTATTATAATTCAACCCTTTTACCCAAATAAATAGATATTTTGTTTTTTACTAAAGGTTCAATCATATTCAATGTGTTAGGAGAGGAATTACAAAGTACATCATCTAAAGAAGAAGGAGGCTGAGGGGGATTTTCACTTACTCTTTCAGCTTTAGTCAGACCTGACTTCATTGTTAACAGCTCAGCTTGGGGGGAGGGGAGGAAGAAGTGGTGCTACCTTATATTTATTCCCCAAGTATCTGGCAACTCTGATTCCTTCTCAGTTCCCCCACTAATATACTGGTGAGTGCTGAGATTCCTACCTTGGCTTTGGAGGAGACTGCACTGATGGACTTCTGGCTGAAGACTCCATGTGGAAATCAAGACCTGAGGAAGCCTCCTGCCAGGGTGCTGAACTGGACTTCATTTTGCCAGAGAAGCTCTTAGGGCTGTTAGGCTTGTTAAGAATATTGCAGGGAGCCAACAGATGCCCCACTGGTTGACACAGTCACAGTGGGAAGTTGGAAGCTGCAAATCAGCGCCCCCAGACCAAAAAGCCCCACCCTAACCCCCATCTGTGACTTCTCTCTCTCCAATTTTCCCTACTAATGGATTTGTTATGATTATTATTCTCTCCCCAATGCAAGAGAAATAATATGAGAGCAAATACTTATAGGATATATATCTATGTAGATATATATCTAAATTTATACATATATCTCCCACTTTAATCCCCCTAGATTATTATCCTCAAAAGATTGCAATTACAGAATTGAAGCCTATAAGCCCTCCTTTTATTAAGCACAGATACACTCCAAGGCACTACAATAAACACTGGCCAAATTCTTGAGAACCATAATAAATCTTTCCTTACAGTTATCACACTCCAATGAATTTTTTGATGAACAGAAACCAGGCAGCATTGCTAGGCACTTCAAAGTAACACAAGAAAAACAACTTGTAAATTGAGAAAAACCCCAAATCTGGTCTGCTTTAAGTCACCTTTTAACTTTGCACCTAGATAGGAAAATGTTTTGTTATTCATCTCCTAAGCAATTGTGATTGATAGTGAAAGCTGATCAAAAGCACAATAATCCTCTCAGTAGGTCAAGGGATACTAACCTACAAACAACTTTATTCATGTTATTCCTATACATCCCAGAGTATTGTAGAAAGTAGTAAAAGATCACAGAATTCTTTGTTGTAGTAACATCACAAGAGTGTTGTTTAGGTGATATGATAATATTCAGTCAGAATGTAGAATGTCACATATGTAGAAAATTGATTGTGTGTCAAAGAAGTATGTACCTGAAAACCTATATAATAAATGAACCACAGTACTATGGCAGAGCACTGTGTATGATGCCTGCATAATTTGACTGGATTGCCACACCTAGCAGGTGTGAGATTTAAAATAGTGAAGCCCATAAACTGTAGTGATTAAAATAGTGGAAGATATAAATGGTGATAGATATAAGAGAGGGTGAGTAAATTTGACCGCAGAAAATATGTTTCACTACAGTGTCTTGGTTTTAAATCAAATATAAGGTGGTTGCCAGGGTAATATTCCCGATTATTCAAATACCCAAGTCAACTGGGTTTTATAGAGATTTTTAATTAATAATATAATGAGGAATTGGAGAAAGAGAGAAAGAGTAGGAAAGGAATAATTATGAAGGGCCTCAAGCCAAGAGAGAGAATCAGTCAGTCAGTCTTTTAACACTCACCACAAGGTCTGCCTAAACAAGGATTCTAGTGACACCAGGCCAGCTCCATCTCAGCTGACTTCACCAGAGAGCCTTCCAGCCAGAGACTGTTCCAAAGGGC
This sequence comes from Monodelphis domestica, assembly GCF_027887165.1. Classification (NCBI taxonomy): domain Eukaryota; kingdom Metazoa; phylum Chordata; class Mammalia; order Didelphimorphia; family Didelphidae; genus Monodelphis; species Monodelphis domestica. The sequence goes on along the minus strand of NC_077228.1, from coordinate 243,150,567 downwards.
CTCTCTCCAGAGCCTCCAGAGGGACAGAGTCCCCTTAGAGGAGCTCCAGTGAGACCTCCTTAGAGATTGTCCTCCAAGAGCTTTCCTTCTCCAGAGTCTATCTCAAGAGATTCTTCCCAAGAGGTCCTCATCAGAGATCCTCCAAAAGGAATTCTTCCAAAAGGATATATCCTCAAGAGATTCTGCTTTTTCTTATATAGGGGTTTTTCTCCCATGTCACCTCCCCTAAGTCCCTACATCTACCAATCACTGTAGACGCTTTCCAAAGGACTGCCCATCTAAATTCCTGCTAAGTCGACCAATCTCCTCAGTAAGTCTGAATTAGAAAAAATGCTGCTGTGTTGACCAATCTCCTCAGTAAATCTGAATGAGAGAGAAAACACAGCTGAGTCAACTAATCTCATCAAGAGAAAACTTGCCCGACCCTTTTAGGTACCTAGCATCCCATTGTATCAATTCTAAAAACAGGCCTGGCTCAAAGAACTCCTTGCCTTATTATAAGCATGGGTCCAAGTACTTTCATTGTTTAGCAAGGAGTTCTCTCTCCTAAAGCAGTCTTAAGTACGGTTGGAGTAGAGGTCCTCCTGGCGAGTTCTCACATCAAAATGGGGAATGTTTCTCAGTAGGGAATTTGTTCCAATTAAGAATTCCCCGATGGGGAAAATTCTAAAATTCACAAGTCTGAGAGATTTTAAGGTTTACACAGATCTCAATAGATTCTGTCTCTTTATCTACATTTTCCACTTTCACTCTTTTCACCTCTTTGTAAATAAAAGCTACTAAAAGTCATTTTGACTTAAACCATGATGTTTTTAAATCAGAGAAAATTTAAAATAATACTTTGTAACTCTCTGAGTCAAAACCCCCAATTTATATTACTTATACTGTGATTGATAGTACTAAGTAGGTGCTGAATCGGAAAATGTTTCAGGTTTCCCATGAGATTAGATTGACAGAGAAAGAGTTAAATTAAAAGCTGGTAAGATACTTCATATTTTCTTTTAAATAAGCATCCAGATTGGTCTGAAGTAAGTAGTAAGCTTAAGTGTAAATAACACCTAGGTATGAGCTCTAGGCTCCTTTTACCTCTAAAATACTATGAGAAAGGTTCATCTTAAAGTAGAAAAGAAAGTCAAGATTTATTAAAGTAAGTTATTAACAGTTGAGTTTTCTAGTAGGTCCCTTGTTTAGCTTACATTTTACATTACTATGTCAATATTTTGTCATTAAAAATTTCCTAAAATAAGCAAGTTATGGTTCAGGCATGTTTTGGAAGCCCAAATCTATTGAGAACATAAGGCAGGGGTCCCCAAACTTTTTATACAGAGGGCCAGTTCACTGCCCCTCAGACCGTTAAGAGGGCTGGACTATAAAAACCTAACCCAAACCCTAACTCTAACCCTACCCGGGAAGCAGTATCCCCTCCCCTAGATCGCCACTCACCATGCTGACATCTTCCATCTTGCAGCCACATAATCCTTTGTGTAGTGCCTCATTCTAAGGCTCCATGCAAAGGATTATGTCACTGGAAGTAGTACTGTGAGTGACGCTGTGGCTGCGCTTTGTGGAGCCACCACATACAGTGTTCCTCTCACTGACCACCAATGAAAGAGGTGCCCCTTCCAGAAGTATGGTGGGGGCCGGATATATGGCCTCATAAGGCATAACTGTGTTTGTAGTGCTCCTTTTCATAGCATGCTAATAGTTTCAAACTGGAAAACTGGATCTTCATGGGCATTTGAAGCAGTATAGTATAATGGAAAGAGCACTGGATTCAGTCATCAATGGTCCTAGCTCCAAATCCAGGTTCTGCCATACTTATCTGTGTGATCCTGGGCTAGAAGACTGAACCTATCTGAGCTTCAGGTTTTCTCAATTATAAAAAGAAGGGTTTAGTATGATAACTTCTAAGGTCCATTCAAACTCTATCCATAATCCCATGATGTCCAGAAGTTACTCAAACTTAATTAAGGACAATGACAGCAAGTGATTCTATCTTCCTTCCTTCCTGTATCCTTTGAAAGATTTGTACTCTAGGTCCATTCCCTATGCTAAATAATTCTATAATTGTGTGATACTTGGGAATATTCTGTTTTGCTAACAGGTTATATACATGATACCTGCTATCCTTACTCTACTTGTTGGACTTAATCCTCTGACCACAGGTATGAAATTGACTTTTGAATTAAGCTAAAGCAATCTTCTGACCACAGGTATGAAACTTGTTTTTGAACTAAGCTAAAGCAATTTTATTACCTTTACTATAAAAATGAGAATCATCCTTGCTTAACTCCTGAAAGGAAATGAGGCAATCTAGATTCATGGTTACTTTGTCTTATAATCATTTTTCTCTTTGAGAGTAAAATGAGTCCATGAGTTCTACCTAAATTGTTTTTATTCTCTTCTTTTAATTTCTCAAGTACTCATAAATTTCACCTCCTCAGATTTATTCTCTGATCTTCAGAAATCCAAAACCTTCAAAATTTTCAATTCTCCAGTACATTTTCTTCTTTCAATTTCTCCTACAGGTCCTCCTTCCAGAAAGGACATTTATATCTTTAGTGAATACTAAAGATTGTGTTCTATATCCATAATTTTAATGGTTTTGTACATTATTATTGAGCATAGAAATTTCCTTCAGTAATTTTCCATATCTTTGGCAGTGATCATCAAATGTTTCCCTCAGGCAAAATTAAACATTTATTTAATGAGGCTAAATTTTATTGTTCATTACTGAAAATATCACACACTAAGTGAGATTTGGGGGTATTCTAGTATCTTTAACAAGTGAGATGAGTAGTTGGTTGCTCTGGGTTGTTTGTTGATCCTTCTAAGGTTACTATCACAGATAATTTGGATCATTCATTTCCTTAGCCTAGAAAGAGGAAAGGAAAACAGAATCAAAGTCAATGAAATTATAAAGGGCATGAATAGTCAATTGTTTATAAATATCAGACTAGAACCAGAGAAAACTCTGTGAAGCTTGATAAAATAAATTGTTTTAGAACAATTAAAGAAGTATTTTATACTCTGGATAGTAAGCAATATAGAAGTATTGTACTTTTAAGAGATGAGTAATTTAAATGGATTCCAAAAGGGTTTAGGTTAAATGCACTTAAAATTATATCCTTTATTTTTTGAGATAGTTACGGTGTCCTTCTCACTTATCCATTAATGACTCTTTCAGAGACAGAGTATATGACCTATGCCGAATGGCATTTTTAATGTTTTGTTGTCCAGAAAGTAAGACCATCTGGGCAATCTGGCTAAATGCTAGGAATTCCTTTTCTTAAAAAAAATTTTTTTTTAAATTCTGAACTTAACAAATGACATAAATGTGCATTTTCCTACATATAAAATAGAATAGAAAAAGGGGATTGTTTCTTAAACCATGAATCTCTATTGGGTACACAGATAAGCAGGTCAACTTTTACATATAATAAATTGAACATATACTTTTCTAAATGGTACTGTTTATCTAATGCTTAGCATATTGCCTAGAACATAGTAAGTACATAAATGCTTGATGACTAGATTTATCTGTGTTCCCTTCTGGTTTTCATTATGTTATTTTCTGTGTATTTTTAAAAATTCTTGTTTTCTTTTCTTCTTGGAAATTATATTATTTTAAGTCCTCTTCACCCAACTTTCCTCTTTCATTAAAAAAAACAAAAACCACAACAAATATATATAGTCAAACAAAATAAATTCCCATGTTGACCATGTCCAAAAATATGTCTCATTTTTTACCTTGCATCTATCACCTCTCCCTCAGGAGGATGGGTAGGATGCTTCATCACCGATCTTCTATAGTCATTGATGGTCATTGCAGTAAACAAATTGCAGTCTTTTGAAGCTATTTTTCTTTACAATACTATTGATATTATAGAAATTATTCCCTGGGTTTGGCTAAACTTAATCTGCATCAATTCTTATAAATCTCTTTGGGTTTTTCTGAAATAATTTGTAATTTCTTAGAGTGCCATAAAATTTCTTTACATTAATATACCACAGATTATTTAATAGTTCTCCAGTTGATGAACACTCTATAAATGGGAAATTTTGCGATAATAAAGAGCTGCTATAATTGTTCTTGGATATGTGGCTCCCTTTCCTACCACTCTGGGGTATAGACTGAGTAGTGGTATCATTAGGTCAAAGGATATATACAATACAATGAATTTCTGGGCATAGTAACAAATTGCTATTTGCCATATTAAGGAATTTATTTTTTTTTATATCCATGATTTTGTGTTTTTAACAAATATAGGTATTTTTGTTGTTCAATGATGTCCAACTCTATGTGACCCCATGGATTTAAATGGCAAACTACTCTAGTATCTTTGCCATTTTCTTTTCTAGTGTGTCCCTGTATTACAAATGAAGAACTGAGGCAAATACTGGTTAATTAACTTGCCCAATGTCACAGTAAGTGTCTGAGGCCAGTTTTGAGCTCAGATTTTCCTGCCTAGGCCTGGTGCTCAATCCACTTCCATTACCAGTTGCTGAAAAAATAGGTATTACATTCTGTAAAAAGCTTTTTCTGTACCTTTTAATATAATCATGCAGTTTAAAATTTTTTCTTAATAATATGATCTATCATGTTTATAGTTTTTCTAAGACTAATCTTGTATTCTTTATATATATATATGTATCCAACCTGATTATTATATATTGTCTTTTTATGTGTTGTTATATTGTTTTTGTTATTATTTTACTTAAAATTTTTACTTTTCCCCTGGGTTAGGTATCAAGACTATATTTGTATTATAAAAGGAACTTGATTGAACCCCTTTCTTATTTTTACAAACAGCTTTTATAACATTGCAATTCAATATTTGATAGAGTTCTTTTATAAATTCATGGAGCATTGCCATCCTCTGACCACAACCTCATTCCTATTGGAGCTCATTTACGGTTCATTCAGTTTCTTTCTCTGATATTAGATTATTTAAATTCTGTTTTGTCTTTTTTTTTGCTTTATGTTCATATATTCATCCATTTCATGTCAGTTTTTGTTGACACAATTGGGCAAAATAGTTGCTAATAATTTTTCTTTTTTAAACCCTTGCGTTCCATTTTGGAGTCAATATTGTGTATTGGCAATGTATAGGCAATGGGGGTCAAGTGACTTGCCCAGTGTCACACAGCTGGGAAGTGTCTGAGGCCAGATTTGAACCTAGTACCTCCCATCTCTAGGCCTGGCTCTCAATCCACTGAGCCACCCAGCTGCCCCCTGTTGCTAATAATTTTTGTCTTCTTTTATCTGTTGTGGATTCTTCTGACACTAACAATGTGATTTTTCCATCTCTTTTTAAAAATTAGATTGTTTTATTTTTTTTCTTAAAAAGATTTAATTCTTTAATTATCATTATTCTTTGACTTTCAATTTTGTTAATCTATTGTTATTTTCCAGCCCTGAATATGTAAGTTAATAGGTAGAATTGTCATTTTCATCAGATTGACTTAGTCTATCCATGAGCAATTTATATTTCTCCTGTCTTTATATGTGTGAAGTGTTCAGTAATTGTGCTATGATAGTCCTTGGATTTATCTTGGCAGGTAGACTCCCAAATATTTTAAAGGGAATTTCTTTCTATCTTTTCTTGCTGGGTTTTGTTGATAATACACAGTAATGCTGACTTATTTTATATCCTATAACTTTGCTAAAGTTGATAATTGTTCCATGGTTTTTAATTTTTATTTTCTAAGGTTACCAATGTATACTGACATATTATTTGCAAAGAATCATAGTTTTGTTTCCTCATTGCCTATGTTTATTACTTTTATTTCTTCTGTCTTTTTGCTTTAGTTAGAATTTCTCATGCAATATTAAATAATAGGGGTGACAATGGAAAAATGCTTCATCCCTGATCTTATTGGGAAGTCTTTTAGTTAATTTCCAGTATAGATAATGCTTTTTCTTGGTTTTGGATAAATATTATTTATTTTAAGAAAAGATCCATTGATACCTATGCTTTTCTAGTGTTTTTAGAATTTTATTTTTGCTTAATGCAGCTATTTTAATAATAACATGAGCTATTTAAAAAAAATAATTAATTTAGAATATTTTCTCATGGTTACATGATTTATGTTCTTTCCCTTCCCTCCTTCCTCTCCCCTCCCATAGCCACTGAGTTTTACATGTATCATTGTTCAGAAACTATTTCCGTATTATTAATATTTGCAATAAAGTAATCATTTAAAGTCAATATCCCCAATCATGTCCCCATTGAACCATTAATGAGATATTTTCAATAGCCCAAATGTTTTTGTAAAACTGGGGAGGTTTCAGAGAACTGGGCCAGAACATATAAGATGATATAACTTAATGCATTAGTAGTAGAATAGTAAGGTGTGTTAATACATATTTTAAAGACTGAACAAAGCAGTTCTTCCTATCAGCCAATCTCTAAGCAGGTGATTGAACTGGATAGAATGAGCTAATGAAACCAAGTAAACTGTCCACTCAATAAGCTAACTTTTTATTATTTGCTTCTGACTCAAGAGCAGGAGAAGACCAATCAATAAATATTAGAGTATCAACTATGTGCCAGACATTCTGCTATAGCCTAGGAATACAGGTACAATGAATGAAAAGATCCCTTATGAGTTTATATTCTAATTTAATTTAATCCCCTCAATTGCATGTAAAAAGTTTCCAACATTTTTTTTAAACCCTTACTTTCTGTCTTAGAACCAATGCTATGTATTGATTCTAAGGCAGAAGAGTGGTAAGGGCTAAGCAATGGGGGTCAAATGACTTGCCCAGGGTCACACAGCTAGGAAGTGTCTGAGCTCATATTTGAACCTAAGACCTCCTATCCCTGGGTCTGGCTCTCAATCCACTGAGCTACTCAGCTGCCCCCCCAACATTTTTCAAAGAATATTGAGTCCTGAATTCTCTCTCCCTTCCCCCAATCTCATATAGGTTTTACATATGCAATCATGTAAATAATTTTTCCATATTAATTCTTTTGTGGAAAGAAACTCAAATAGAAAAAAAAATCAAGAAAGTGAAGAAAGTTTGCTTTGGTCTGGATTCAGATTCAATTTTTTTCCTTTGGAAGTAGATTGCATTTTTAGCATGAGTCCATTGGGATAGTTTTGAATCACTGTATTGCTGAGAATAGGTATTGTTCACTGTAGTCTTATCACTGTTTAATGTTCTTCTGGTTCTACTTATTTCACACTGCTTCAGTTTGTGTTAAGTCTTTCTAGGTTTTTCTGAGCATCTTACACTACAATAGTATTCTATTACAACCATATGCAATAGCTTATTTAGCCATTCCCTAAGTGATGGATATCCTCTCACTTTCCAAATATTTGTCCCCACAAAAAGAGCTGCTTTAAATATTTTTGTATATGTAAGTACCACCACCTCCCCTTGTTTTTTTAAATCTCTTTGGGATACAAATCTAGTAATGGGATTGCTGGGTTAAAGGGTATGTACTCTTTTATAGCCCTTGGGGCATAGGTCCAAATTGCTCTCCTGAATGATTGAATCAGTTTATCACTCCCCCCAATACTGCCTTCATGTCTCAGCTTTCCCATATCTCTTCCAAGTTTTGTCATTTTCCTTTTTTTGTCATAATAGCCAATCTGATAGGTATGGGATAATATCTCAGAATTGCTTTAATTTGTATTTCTCTAAAAATGATTGAGCATTTTTTGAGGTACATTCTAATATGGAAGACATGTATACAAACATCTGTAGCATAAATAAATGTATATTATATATATATATATACATATACAGTATTTAAATATAAGGTACTCTATAGGAATGACAGTAGCAGTTTTGAGGATCAAGAAAGGTAATAGTGTTTGAGTTCCATCTTGAAGAGAGATTAGAATCTCTAAGAACAAAGGGCATTTCAGGCATGGAAGATGACCATTGAGTGAAGAATAGAAGTCAAATTTCACTAGATTAGAGGGTGAAAAGGGAAATAATGTAGACTTGAGGCAGAAAAGGTAGATTAGGGTAGATTGTGAATGGCTTTATAAAAGTTATACAGAACAATTTTGTTCTAGAGATAATAGGAAGCTGTTGGAGTTAGTTGAGTACAGGACTTTATGGTCAGATGGGCACTAAAAGTAAATTGCTTTGGTTTGTAGAATGGACTGGAGTAGTAAGAGATTTGAGGCAGGGAGGACACAACTTTGGATTTCGGTATACAATTATTTCCTGTTCTATTCATCCTTCAAACTGTAGATTCAAACCTCCTTCCTTTATAAATTCTTTCCAGACGTACTTCAACTCCAATAATTATATCCTTCTTCTGATACTCTGATATTTATAATCTTTAACACTTATTTGAATGTTGCTTTCAAATTATTTTCTAGCTATCTCATATGTATATATATTTTATCTCCCCAAGTAGACTGTAAGTAAAAGCTACCTTCCATTTATTTTTCATAATAAATACTTATAGAAGTAACATATTACATCCTGGTAGAGAAAAGTTTTCTCACCTAGCCATTGCAGTGACTTCTTACCATTTATTCTCCATACTGGCAGTCAATTTTTCACTGATGCTTCTTCCACAAATGGATTGTCTGAGTGCAGCACCCAATTAAAAGTTTGCCTTGAATACCTGGCATCAGACTATCATTGTTAAATAAGGCAGCTGTCAAAAATCCATACTTTTGATTTTCTCCTTATAGAATGTCCTCCTGAAAGACATGTGGTCATGATTTATTAATTAGCATTGTTTTTCCTAGGCAATTTTATCTGGAAGAGCCTTACCAGGCTACACTTATTCCTTTGCACTCTGAGAACAATTAACTTGGGCTTCTACCTCTTCCTTCATATGGACAGGAACATCTTACATGAGGAGGAAGGCAGGTGAGCAATGACTTTTGGTAAGTTTGCTTTAAATAGGTAGGAAGTTAAGAAGTCTTTACTTAGATTAATGTATTTTAAATCAACTTTTGATCAATTAACAGAAATATATTTTCTCTTTCTCCCACCTATCCCTCCACATGTACTGAACAAACAAAAAAACTTATAACAAATATGCAGTAAGGAAGTGATTTCCATAGTGCCCATGATTCATTCTACACTGTGAGGAAGTGGTATCATGCTTCAGAATTGATCCTGGGGAATCATGGATGGTCATTGTGTTAATGAGTTCTTCAGTCTTTCAAGATTGTCTTTATAATTTGTTGTTACATTTTATATTGTTTTAGATCTGCTCACTTCACTATTAGTTCATGTCTTCCCAAGTTTCTCTTCATCCATTCCTTTCATCATTTCTTATAGCAAAAAGCATTCCATTATATTCACATACTATAATTTCTTTAGCCACTTGTTCCTCAGTTGTGGACAACCCCTTAAAGTTCTTTGTCTCAATATCCCTGAACAATCTGCAGGGATCTATGAGAAACAAAACAAAACAAAACAAAACTGGCCTCAAGCAGAGGACAAACTGTGGGAGTAAAAACACGGAGGAAAAGCAACTGTTTGACTACAGGGGTGGAGGGGATATGATTGAGGAGAGATGCTAAATGAGCACCCTAATGCAAATACCAACAAGGAAATGGGTTCGGAGCAAGGACACATGTGATACCCAGTGGAATTAAGCGTTGGCTAGGGGACGGGTGGTCGGAGGAGGGGGAGGGGGAAGGAAAAGAAAATGATCTATGTTTCCAATGAATAATGTATGAAAATGACCAAATAAAATAATGGTTAAAAAAAAAATAAAGTTCTTTGTCTCTAAAAAAAGAGAGCTGCTATACATAGGACAGATAGGTGAATAGAGAACCAGGCCTGGAGACAAGAAGTACTGGGTTCAAATCTGACTTATGAGCAGTGTGACCCTGAGCAAATCAACCCAATTGTCTAGCCTTTTCCACTCTTCTGCCTTGGATCCTATACTTAGTATTGATAAATATTTCTATGTATTTTATACAGTCTTTCTTTGATCTCTTTGGGGTATAGACCTAGAAGTAGTACTGAAATGGGTATGCATAGGTTAATAATTTTTTGGGGGGGGTAGTTTTAAATTATTTTCTAGAATTATGAACAATTCATAGATTTACTAGTAGTCTTATCTTTGTATAGATCTTTACGTTTCAAAACATTTTTACATTATCACATGTGATTGCTACAATCCCTATGGGCTAAGTATGACAGGTTGTGTCCCTGTAACAAAACTGAGCAGCTTGTGGTGCTAGTTTTCAAATCCAGATCTTCTGATTCCCAACTCCAGAGGTCTTTCTATAGTAACACAGTGCCTTCCCAGAGTAATCACTGCATGTCATGGAACTGAATGCAGTTCTCTCAAACAATAGGCAGAAAAACTCACCACCGTATCAATATACAATCCTACAAGCTAAGTAAATTCTTAAACTGATTCTGATGCATAGAACCACAAATGATCCACAATATTTTGAGTTGTCTATTTACTGTTGAAATGGTTCCTTTTTCAGCATTCTGTTTTAGTTCTAGTTTAAGCTAAATTCTCAATAATTTCTTAGTTTAATCAATATTAATCAACCAAATAGTAACAACTGAAGTCTAACACTAATGAAAATTTCATGATCTATGCCTGTTTCCTATGTGCTTGGTAGTCTCTTTCCATCAGCCTTTCCTAATGCCTATGTATACATATCCCTACTATACTAACCTGATAAATCTCTATAGCTAATATTCTGTTCTTATACCCTTGATCCTGATTTGTAGCTCACTTCTTCCCCATTTACTTGCCAACTATTGAAATTCAGAGATTTAACAGGTAAATTTTACTGCTTCTTCCCCTTTTTTTTCACCCATTAGTTTCTCTTTCTGCTTCCAGATCACATTCAGTACAGTCTAGGTCTATTCCCAAACTGCCACAAGATAAAAAGTTACTGCTTCACTGATGAACCTGAAAATAAATTCTTTTTCTTTGCCTCTCTCTCTATACACAAACACACATACTTGTGTGCATGTACATATAAATAAAACTCTTGAATGAACAAAGTATTGAATCTGGGGATATGAAAGGAAAAGGAATAGAAAGGATGGGAAAAACCTAGTTTTTTCAAGCCCTGTACATATTCACTAACTTTGGCTTTTAATTGTCTTTCTAAGTTAAAAAACATATTTGATCATAACTCACAATAATATATAACTCCATCTAAAAGAGCATGTGCTCTTTAGTAATCACAGATTTCTTCAGTGGTCACCCCTCCTCACTGACAGATGGCTAACTCAATCTGCATCAATAAATAGTTCTTGAAATTTGATCTGGTCTTATTGTAGAACTTTCTTTTCTAGACCTATAATTTCACCTGTGTAAGTCACTCCCAGTAAATAATTTCCCTTATTATTAATAATAGCAATAGTTAACATTAATAGAGAACATAGAATTCTCCAAAATGCTTTCCATATATTATCTCATTTTATCCTTATAACAGTCCTGTGAAATAAATCTATTGCCATCTACACTTTACAAATGGAGAGGCTAAGAAATTGTTAGGTGACTTCCCCTGGCTCATACTGGTACTAAATGTTTGAGGTGGGATTTGAACATGGGTTTTCCTGACTCCAATTTTTAGAGAATTGTCTGTGGGGGTGAGAAGAGAAGTGTTTTGCCCAACTTCATATAGCCACTGTGCAAAAGAGACAATTTTTGTAATGTATAATTTCGTATGTTAGATTCACTATTTTAAAAAATCATTGCAGGAAATAGGAATCACACTTCCTTGGTTCTTGTTTAGTAGCACAGTGCCTGACATATATTAGGGTAATGATAAATTCTTGTTGAATCACTGATTTAACCTTTTTGTTTGTGTTTCTGGTGTTTTTTTTTTAACTTTCTCACAAATGGAGAGTCATTTCTCTTTATTTTTGTAATTCTCTAACTCCTGAATTAAGTGACTAATGAATCATCATCTTTAGGAGTTACATATATTGAGGCGAGGTGTCCAGTGAAAAATTAGTATTAGAGGAATCTTGGATTCCTCATTTCAACTTTTCATTTTTTCTTAATCACTTAAAAATATAAAAATACTATACTTTTCTTCTTAGGGAGCTGTTTGGACTTGGGATTATTATAGTATGGCTGAGTCTTTGCCACATCTCAACAAAGTAAGTTTTCAACTCAATAATTTAAAATTAGGGAACCTCAGGACTAGCAAACCAAGTACTATTGATGAAAATGCTGGTGAGGGAAAGAGTTTTAAAAGTACTTAAAACAAGTGCTAATTGGCTTTGTGATGTAAGACTACTATGTTATAAGAAGTAGCAGAGTTATTATTAATCTTAGATGTTAAAGAAATCTCTTGGAAATCATGGCATACTTTAATAAGTTTTACTTTGCCTAAACATTTTACCAATAAATAAAACAGTATATGAAAGTATATATTCATTGCACCTGTTTTGATCTTTGGCCATATATCAAAAGCACTTTTGATAGGATAGATTTTAATTAAAATAACATTGATCTTTTGTTTCTTTCTAGAAATCCAACTGGTAGAAGAGTTCAAATGGTTGTTGCCATTACTATTTCTCTTTGCCCATTTATCGCATGGGTCTACATATATGTAAACAAAGAGACACGTTCCACATGGCCAACACACTGCAAGACAGTCATTTAGATGAATTTTATCATCTATTTCACAAAATGGATATTTTCATAAATCTGTTATTAAATTTGATTACAAACTAGTCAATTTAAGTAATAGTTTGATATGATTTAGGAAGTAATAGTAAAAGATTTTGGCCCAAGAGCTCTTTAAGAATTGACTGATTATAATAGTCATAAGAGTAGATAGAAATAATAAGTCATTGGAAGCCTTTTCTAAAAAGGAAAGTGCTATGAGGCAGTGGAAAGAACACTGAACTGAGTCATGGGTTTTGACTACTATTCTGAGCTATTATTATATAGTAATTGCGAGATGAGTCATTTATTTTCTCTGGGCCCGTTTCTTCATTTTTAAGATGGCAATAACATTAAATGTACAACCTCACAAAATTGTGAAGAAAGCTCTCTCTAAACAGTAAAGAGTGTTAAAAAAAATGCGCTATTCAAAAAATAATTAAAAAGGAGAAAGGACCTACTTATACAAAAATATTTTTAGCAGCTCTTTTTGTAGTGGCAAAGAATAGGAAATTGAGGGGATGTCCCTGGGTAATGGCTGAACAAATTGTGGTACATGCTGGTGATAGAATACTATTTTTACTATAAGAAGTGATAAGATCATTTCAGAAAAGGCTGAAAAGATCTGCAGGAACAGATGTGGAGTGAAATAAGCAGAATTGGGAGAAGATTGCATACAGTAATAGCAATATTGTATGATGATCATCTGTGAAAACTTGGCTATTCTCAGCATCGTAATTATCTGGGACCATTCTGAAAGATATATGATGGGGAATGCTATCCACTTCCAGAGAAAGAAGTGTTGGAGTCATCTTTCACATAAATGTTTTTATGGTTTTATTTTGGGGTTTTGGTTATGAGTATGCTCTTACAAAAATGACCAATATGGAAGAGTGTTTTGTATGACAAAAATAAAATTAAAAAAACATCAGAATAAAAAAAAAAACTTGGACCACTACATTACTTGGGCAACCTCTCTTTATTTCTTCATCTAAAAATACCTTCCTATCCACCTCATAAAATTATTTTGATTAAAATAAGGTAATATGTAGAAACTAAAAAATATAAGCACTCTTCAAACTAAGGGTAGCATGATTATTACTTAGGGGTTTTGAAATTATAAAAAGAGCACAGGAAGGAAAAAATGCCTTAAATATATTTCCAAGACAAGGAACAGAGAGATCCATGAATGGTTCACCATACTGAACCAGTATAAAATAGCGCATCTCAGGTATTCATTATACTGTTAAGGCTGAGAAAAATACAGAGGAATGTTTATTTTGGAGAATGAAAAAGAGGTTTGCTATGATAGGGAATCTTAAGGGCAGATCAGGAAATAAGAAAGGGATTGTCCACGACATCCTAAAAAAGAAAGACCAAAGTCTAGACATGAATTTTGTTTAGGAAAGAACTCAATGAAAATAGATGCAGCTTTTTAAGACTTGAAAAATAGCATTATTAATCAATTAAATAATTAGAATGTAAAATAACTGCTATTATGAACTTTCTCCAAAGCCTGAATAATTTTATATCATTGTGGTAAATTTTTAAATGATATGTTCATAGAACATTGGATAAGTTGACCTATATGATAGATATTATTTTATTGATTTTATTTTTTATTATTGATTTTATTTAGGAGACTGAGGTCTAGTGAAGTGACTTGATCAAGTTGCTTTATAAAGCACCAAATAGCATTTTTACGAGGCTTTGAGTAATCAAATGTATATTGATCTTCTAATGTAGCTGTGATATTCATATGAACTGCACTCATTTCATACATAACTGATTTTGTTAGTCACAACTGACATGGAAAATGTCCATATGCAAACTGACAAACTATGACCAAACAATGAAATTACCTTTAAAAACCTGCTTCTTGTATGAAAAAGAGTAAGGCTTTTATAAGTTCTGCATTTTCTATTTTACCTCAATACAATTCTTTTTTAAAAGCCTCAGTCAAATGAGGACAGATCTCATTTGTCACTTTGTAGATAGGTTCATCTTAGCCTTCTTCATATATGCCAGTTTGCCTCAAAAGCCATTTTTCTAAGAGTGTTTCAGGGAATAAGATAATTAATTCCTATGATGGAAATAAGTGCAAGGGATGGTGCTATTTCTTGGTATGGAGATGGAAAAAAATACATATAGGTCCTGCCCTCAAGGTACTTATAACATGATATACTAGAAAGAGTACTTAAGTTGGAATCATAAGTCCTGAGTTCAAGTCATTTAAGAAAACAGGGTCAGAGGAGTTATATGAAGAATGGAATAACAGAATAATAGATTTAGAATTGGAAAGCATGTTAAAATACCTAATTTGATTTTATTTAGGAGACTGAGGCCCAGTGAAGTTAAGTGACTTGCTCAAGCCCACACAAGAAGGAACAGCAAAATTTCAACCCAGATTATCAGCTACCAATCCAGCACACTTTATGCTACCCCAAATCTCAGGTTGTATGGAAAGTGTTTTGCAAACTCAAAAGCTGAGCTTTGAAGCACTAGTCAAAACTAATGTATATTTTGGATAGTGCTACTTTGGCTGCAGGAGAAATGGTGATGGCTGAACCACTTGGCCAAGAGGTTTTTTAGATATTCAGTCACAGCTAACATCTGCTTTTTTGTGTTCTGTGCACTTAGTTTGGGTTAGGGTTGGCTAAGTGTTTTGACCGAAAAAGTTATAGAAGGGACACTTCATTCTGGCAGAAGGAATACCACATTCTTTTCCATCAACTGCAATGAAGTTTTATGAATTGAGGGGACATTAGACAAAGTGAATCTTAAAATCTTATGCTTTGGCCAATAAAGTATTTTTTTTTTCAAAGTGGTACACATTTTACCAACTTGTGACATTTTATTTCTGTAAAGTGGATTTTTCTGTTATGAAGTCAAAATATCAACCTTGATTCAGAATTCCACCTCCTCTCACTTCTCTTCAATCTCTCTACAGGCTGTTTCCCTACTGTCCACAAATATGTCTATGTCTCTCTCATTCTCAAAAAACTCTCTCTTTATCCATTTAACCCTATTTGGGTTTAATCCATTTGGCCCATGAGCCTCTTGCTTTTTTGTGACCAAATTCCTTGAAAAAACCATCTACAACAAGCACCACTTCCTTTCCTCTCACTCTCTTCTTAATTACAGCAGGGTTCCAACCTCATCATTCAACCAAAACTTCTCTCTCCAGAGTTACTTATATATCTTAATTGGCAAATCTAATGACCTTTATCAATTCTCATCCTGACACTTGATTGAATGGTTGGCAAAGAATTATATTTAGCAGTATCATCAATGATACCATGTTTTGAGAAACTTTGCTCCAACCCCACCCCCCCAAAACAAACAAGCTTACCCATCACAATAATAAGCCCTAATAGAATGCAATCTCTTTGATAGAAGAGATTTTATATTTTGTCAATATTTCCCCCCTCCCTAATAGGGCATCTGGAACATAAGTGCTTAATAAGCAAAGCATTTGCTTGTTGATTTATGATTTTAATAAATTATAAATGTGAAAAATTTAAGAATTTTACAATAAAAAATCTGTATGTTAACACTTTAATTTTAGATCGAATATTACCTGTGTGACTTTAAACATCATAATCTCTTTGATACTCAATTTCCTTATTTGTAAATGAAAGAGTTGGTTGGGCTTGTTGGCCACTGAAGTCCCTTAGAGTTCTATATCTATTAAAGTGTGTTATAAAAAATTTAAGAAATTCCTAGTTTAAATAAAATATGAGCTAATTATTTACATAGATTTTATCAACTGTGGGAGGCATGATAATGTTTCATATAAGGGTAGCCATTACTATGTAGTTTGGAAACTACTGCCTTAAAGTAGGATATGTTATTTTTCATTATTAATATGAAGGGGAAGTATAAATACAAAAAAAAAGATACAACATTTTCGTGATCTAGACTATGAATTCATTGATCTAGGGAACTTCAGAGTGTGGAGATCCCTTCCACCAATCGACATCAGCAACTCCTCTGTTTGCCTGAGGTACTGAAAAGTTAAATAATTTGCCCATGGTCACACCATATAACATAGTTCTAGACTTAAGTTCAGCTCCTTCACCTAAGTCTGGCTCTCATTGCCTAGTCATCAACTAAAACTATAATGTGACCTATAACTGGTGACCTAAATATATCAGGGTAATAGCAATGAAGTTGCATTTAGTACCTGAGTCACAGTTATGGTTATGATCACAGCTTAAAACTTTGCTGGAAGGTCCCCATGTGGTGAAACACAGCTTCTACATATTCACCTATGAAATGATCAGTGATCAAAACTAGCTTTCAGGGCAAAGAATAAAAGCATCTATCTCCTAGGATTGTTTTGAGGATAAAATGAGATAGAAAATATGTAAAGCATTTTGCAAACTCTTAATCTTTCCTTTCTTTGTAAATGCTTTATTATTATTATTAGCTCCATGAGGTAACAGGAAGATCATAGGTATTGTTCTAACCATAGAACAAATGCCATTTTATCCAGAATAGAATTTCTAAAATATATGACAAACATGCCAATGTGGAAAATATGTAATTTATGTATTACACATGCCAAACAAAGATTTGAGTTATTTATTGACAAAAACAAAAGTAATTTCTTTCATGTTTGTTAAAATTAACAAAAAAAGAAAAGCCATTCAAGAAATAAAATTTCACTTTCAGTCCTTCTTGTAATACATGATCCTATTTGGAACCCTGCCCTTCCCTTTCAACACCATTTTATCTGGATAAACATGCACTGTACCAAAAGCCTGGCTCTCTGGTGGTGTTTCTATAACTCCTTCCAGTGTGATATGGTGCACACCATGAGTATCTAGACAGTACCCACCATCATGAGTGTGACCAGCAAGGAAACACACCACACATTTATGAGACCAAATAATTGAGAGAGCATCTCTGTAATTCCAGGCAAGGCACACACTGTCAGAGGAGTCTGGGTGAATAGGAATGTGACCTGTAATTAAAGAGGAAAATACAAAGTTAACTAGTTCTGGAATATCTTTCCATTAAAATTACTGGTTGCTGAAAACTATTATTTGGCATCAATGTGAAATACCTCAGTATTCAAACTGATTAAAGAGGACCAAGCATGACCCAGATTAAAATTCAAATAATCTCATGTTATATTTCAAGGTTATTCCCTTTTTTAGCAAAATGGAGCAAGTTTTTACAGAGGTAGAAACATCCTATTTTGTAATGTAAACATTTAATGTTGACGGATTGACTGATTCTTTCAACTCAACATGTCCTAAAGGCTGCACTGAATTTCACCACAGTTCAGTAACTGATATTCATGATTACTTTTAATTATCAAGAAAAGGTTAAATCATGCTCATGTTAGTTTAAGAAAGGAAATATGCAATACCGTTTTCTACCCAAAATGTTGTCGACACGGTCCCTGTTTTCATAGACTATTAAATTGATAGATATTTGAGAGATAAATAAACCTTTCTCAGAATCTCAATACAAAATCACATAGGCTAAAAATTAGCAAACAATATGACATTCTCATTTCATATTACCCATTCAAACAGCTTATTTCTGCCCAGTTTCTTTTTCCTCCTCAGCAGGTCTCTGCCCACTACTGAAGGCGAAAGAAGCATACATAATAGAAATTAGTGAGCCAAGATGCTCAGAATGAGTCATATAACAATTTCAAATTGAAATTTTGATACGGCATTGAGATATTTTTTATTTATAATATTACTTTGAATTTTTGACATATATAATATGACTTCCCAGTGCTGTGGTTCTGTGGGTCTTTCCTAAGGTTTTCTAAAAATCTCCTTGTCCTGATTAAAGACCTATTATTATAACTACTTTGACAATTCTGTATTTTTAAAAGTCCAAATATGTTAATCTCATTTGATGGAGATATCAAAAAGTTAAATATGGATTTATTTGGTATACTCATGGTGATAGAATAGGAGGAGGAGAAATAAGAGCTATCATTTATATCTGTACAATCATGGGCAACAGTCAATGGAATGTTATTTCTGGTAACTGTAAGGAAGAATAAATTGTAAATTGTAAGACAGCTACCAACCTGTGCTATTACAATGAATAGATTACAATGAACTCCCTACTCCAATTAAATGACAAATCCAAATGAAAATACATGGCTTTAAGTATGTAAAACATTCTAAAATGTTTCATTTTGCAAATGGTCATTTCTTGATTCACCCTGAAAAATTAATAATGTTCATGCATTTCTCAATAAGAAACTGAAACAAAATTTTAATTTTATGTAATCAGAATATCAAAACAAAATTAATGGTTTTTTTTTTTACAAAAGCAAAAAAATTCCCTTTTCCTAAAGTAGTTAAGTAATATGTAATTCAGAAAGGCACAAAACTAAAACCTACCCACAACTACTACCTTTTCTTGGTTTGTGTCAGAGAAAGTAAGAACTGCATTGAACCAGTCCAATTGTTCTTGACTGTATCCTCCATTAAACTGGACAAACTGAGGTTCGGAAAGTCCTGTAACAAATAAGGCAGGTCAAGCATATATGTTGTTGACCACTTGAATATTCTATCTTATCTTAAGACTGAGAAACAAAAAGTTATTTTGTTTAAATGTTCAAATGAAACACTGGATAATCATTAGATTTTTTTTCAGAGTTGAGAAAACTACAAATCATACTGCAACATAATTTGTTGCAAATGAGCTATGTGACATTTATATTTGTCACTGAATCCCGATCCTGAACAGTAACATTATGGTTTTACCTTAAGTATTTATCTTCCTGCTGAATAAAAGATAACTGAAGAATTTTAAGAAACTACATTAGATTCTCAGCTCAAAGGAATAATTTACCTTGAGGGCTATTCAGTTCCTCATTTGGATTCTTCTCCTTCAGCATCTTCATACTTTCCTGATATTTTGGAGAAGACTCGTCCATTCCAAGGACACTTAGATCATAAGCATCAAGTAAAACAAACCGAAATTTAGGGAAAGGTACAAAGTGGTAAGCATAATAGTTTTCTGAAGGTATAGTCTCAGGACAATGTGCAATCTGGTCTCCTAAAAACTTTGTGTTAAGTTTAGAGTTTCTTAAATAGTCTCTGCTGAAGTTGTATAATTCATGGTTTCCCCATGTATGATGAATAGGGGGTCTGAGTTTTTTAAATTCTTTTATGACATTTTTAAGTGACTCTTCTGACATTTTATATTGTGCATTAAATCCATCAATGAGATCACCAAGTTGCAACACAAAAGAGGGATGACTGCTTTCTTCATTCCACTCTTCAATAGCCCCTTGAAGATGATGAAGACTGTATCGGTAATATCTCCTTCTGGTTCTTAGGTAATTATAGCCATCTTCTAAATCAGCATATTGAATATCTGCTATAACTCCAAAACTGAAGTATGGTTCTGAGATCCCCTCTATAGCTCCTGAACTGGATTCTAAGCTCTCATTTATGACTTCTGGACTGGGTTCTGAAATCCCATCGATGACTCCTGGACTGGATTCTGAGATTCCCTCTATGGCTCCTGGACTGAGGTTTATATCCATAACTTTCAAATTGATTTCCTGAAAATTAAGTTACATAAAAAAGGACAAGTCAATTTTAAAACAATTCTCTAAGGATTTAGAAAAAATACTGAGACAATTTACTTTGAAATGAATTCTAAATGAAACTGAATATAGGTTTCTAAATACTAGAAATAATAAATTTAAGACCAATAAATTATTTAATTATCTTCAAAAATACATGCATAGATGATTAGTCTTAGTGTTATGTGACAAGGAAATCACTTTAAAAGACTGATATATATTAATTTAAGGTCGCCAAGGAATTCAGCTATGTAATTCCTAAATGAAAACTCAAGTTAGCAGTCAACCTTTTATGGAGTTTTTAATTACAAACAGGAGGAAGAAAGGTGAGAGAGAGAGAAAGAGAGAGAGGGGGGGGGGGAGGAGAGAGAGAGAGAGAGAGAGAGAGAGAGAGAGAGAGAGAGAGAGAGAGAGAGAAGGGAATAGGGCTTAAATACCCCCTCTGTTTAGGCTGGGCCAAAAGGCCCAAGCCCTTAGATAGCTGAGGCAAAGAAAAGAGATCAGTCCCTATCAGTCTCAGGGGCCTCCACCTCCAGCTTCCTTCAGAGCAAGCTTCTCAGAGCACAACCTCTCAGAGCAAAACCTCTCCAACCACCACCTCCGTCCTCAGACCCCTCTATCTTTAAGGAAACCATCTCAGTTCCCTCCCCTCAGTTCTCACATCTACCAATCACTGTCCATGTCTTCCCTGTGCCAATGGTGGCTCTAGCTTAACCCAGGACCGCCCAGAGGTCTGCCCCTTTGCACATGTCTGTTGAAGGTCATATTCTCAGATAATTAAATTTTGATCTATGCTGCAGCCCTTCCTAAATCCTATTAGGACTGAGTAGGGTGGAGATTGTAAGTTCCAAGACCTGGTTCTGTCATTCCAAGTATCTCTATTGTATCAATTCTAAAATCAATCATGACTCAAAGAACTTCCTGTTGTATGCTTAAGCATAGGTCAAATCCCTTTCCATTGTTCAGCAAAAGGTTTCTGTCCTAAAGTAATCTTAAGTAGGGAGGAGAAAGACCCTCCCATGCCAAGGGGGGGTTCACATTCCAATAGACTATCAGTAGGAAATTTTTCAAGTATGAAATTTCCCAATGGTGAAATTTCCAACATTTATAAGTCTAAGAAATTTTAAGGTTTACAGTTAGAAGCACCTAGAATCAGATCCTGATTAAAAAAAAATTTTTTTTTAAACCCTTACCTTCCATCTTAGAATCAATATTGTGTATTTGTTCTAAGGTAGAAGAGTGGTAAGGGCTAGGCAATGGGGGGGAAGAGAAGGGGGAGTCAAGTGACTAGCCCAGGTCACACAGCTAGGAGTATCTGAGGCCAGATTTTAACCCAGGACCTCTTATCTCTGGGCCTGGCTCTCAATCCACTGAGCCACCCAGTTGCCCCCCAGATCCTGATTTTGAGCTGTGTGATCATGGTCAAGTCATTTTCAGTGTCGAACTCTAAGATTAAGACTCTTAAGGTTGTGAAGATTGGATTTGATTCTCCCCTGTTGTAACAATGAAGGTACTTAGCTCTTCCCTAACTGTGAAGATTAAACTGTAATCCCTTGTCTATTTTTTAGATTTTAATCCCCATAAGTGTAAACATGATACTTAAAAGTTAAGTATGGAGATCTACCCATTTTGGGATTTAATTAGAAAAAAAAGTATGAACATCCATTTCACACATTGAGTGGGAGGTCTATGACCCACATATGAAAGAGTGGGTGACAAATCAGAATCAATTGACTGCCTTCTGGGTAGTCCTAGTGCAGAGGGTCAGCTGTGATACAGGAAGTAAAGCAAGAAAAAAGGTCTTTAAAAGAAAGACACAAGGGCGTGAACAGAGTACTTTTAGAAGTTCCACTTGGGGTGGAGAATAATTCTTCATTCAGAAGAGTGCTGACTGGACCTGTTTTCCTGGTGACACTGTTCCTTTGAACTGACACGTGGTGAATATAAAAACTGACTCCCTTTCCCTTGGCCTTTCTGGAGGCATCAACCTATCACTGTGAGACTCCTTTCCCTTAGCTGGGACCTCTGAACTCCTGCCTGGCTCAGAGGAAGCCAGAGCAGCTATCTCTCTCTTTTTCATCTCTTTCTCTCTTCCTTAATATCTTCCCTATTTGTTGTAAAATAAACTACCATAAAATTCCATTCTGACTTTAGTAATTCATTTGGGGATTTAGTAATTAAATCCCTAGCAACTAAAGAAAATGTATTCAGTCCAACCATAAATTTAACAAGGTGCAGATAAATTGTTAACTATAATGTTGGAAGGACCCATATGGAAGGACTCTCCATAATGGGAGCTCCCAATGAATGAAATTATAGTTTTAGATCTTGAGGCTTTAATTTTATAAAATGATCATTTTGTTTCAATCTCTTATTAAGAAATATAGGAATGTATTTGTAGTCAAGAAATGATTGACTAAGAAAATAATTTCTTGACTAAGGTAAATGGGGTT
This sequence comes from Monodelphis domestica, assembly GCF_027887165.1. Lineage (NCBI taxonomy): Eukaryota > Metazoa > Chordata > Mammalia > Didelphimorphia > Didelphidae > Monodelphis > Monodelphis domestica. Next base: position 243,127,951 of record NC_077228.1, on the reverse strand, counting down.
GTGTGGGATAAAATTTGTGCACCATTCCCCAAAATACATTGATTAGTATTAGTAATTATAGATTGGCAACTTCCTATAGAAAAATAGTGAGATTAGGTGCCCTCCACTAGGAGATATCAATCTCTCCTTTTTGAAGAGTAGAAGAAACCCCCTCCCCAAGCAGCTTTATACACATGTTAATATACTCTTTTTCAAATGTGGCTAGGAGACTTCCCCCTCTTTTTCTATTCCTATGAGTAGAAGTTTAGGAGTGACTTAATTCCTATGAAAGAAATCTCAAAACTTACAGATTATAATCTTGACTACATGTCCCAAGAAATGTGATCCTATGGCCTGAATAATGTTTCAAAAAAAAGTGTTTCCTGAAATTGTTGCAATCTGATAAGCTAAGATATAGAGGATGGGAAAGTAGAGATACCATTGTATTGGATCCCTATAAAATCTGAGTAAACCTAGGCATCGATGCCCACTTCTGAGACCCCAGACTGTGGAGCTATTCTCTCTTCACCCCACCCCTATCCCTTGTGAGCATGCTACCTATGCCCAGGTAGTATGCCTCACCCTTGCCCTCCCCTCCCCCACTCTTTGAGGATGCTAATGGCCAGACAGTGTTCTTCACTCAATGCTACTCCCCCATGCCTTTGAATAAAACCATGTGAACTCTGCCAGCTTCAAGTCTCCTGGCTGCTCAATAGTGATTTGGGTGGGGGGGGAGGGTTATGAGCCCTCACTGAATTTCATTCCACACAGGGTTGAGTGACTTGCCCAGAGTCACACTGCTAGGAAATGTCTGAGTCCACATTTGAACCTAGGACCTCCTCTTTTTAAGCCTGGCTTTCAATCTACTGAGCACCTAGTTGCCCCTATCTTCCCTCTTAATACATACATGGCTACCTAGTTCACCTTATTTATCCAATCATGTTTCCTGTATAGTATGCATTATATTACTTCTTGGGCATGGATTATTGCTATAAACATGTTCCACACTACTTATACCCACCATATTTATCTCCATTGCCTTTTGGGTGAGGTACAATTTTGATAATACTATATTACTTAAAGATTAACTACATAGCAACAGAGAGAGAATGTTACTATTTTAAAAGTTAGCTTAAGTATCTAGAAACATTTTGGGATTGTTAAAAGTATCATGTAATCTATCTGACCAGCGTGAGATTTAAAATGGTTGAGGTCTTAAACTGTAGTGATTAAAATAGTGGAAAGATATAAATTGCGATAGATATAAGAGAGGGTGAGTAAATTTGACCGCAGAAATATGTTTCACTACAGTGTCTTGGGTATAAAATCAAATATAAGGTGGTCGCCAGGGAAATATTCCCAATTATTCAAATACCCAAGTCAATTGGGTTTTATAGAGATTTTAATTAACAATACAATGAGTAATCAAAGAAAGAGAGAGAAAGAAAGGAATAAGTATGAAGGGCCTCAAGCCAATAAGGCCTAGACCTGAGCTTTTAAAAGAGAAATCAGTCAGTTTTTTATAACTCACCATAAGATCTGTCTAAGTAAGGATTTCTAATGACACCAGGCCAGCAGCATCTCAGCTGCTTTCACCAGCTCCCTCCTCCATCTGAATGTTTCAGAATCAGTCTCCTCAGAATGAGTCTCTCCAATCTGAATGTTTCAGAATGACTTCCCAGCTCTTCCCTGAGCTCTTATTTTTAAGGGCAAAATTTCCTGTCACCTCCCCTAAGTCCTTACATCTACCAATCACTGTAGATGTTTCTGAAGGACCGCCCATTCTTAGTCCACACCTAAGAAGGTGTGGATTTTTGAGTAATTCACACCAGGAAAGCTCTGAGTAAGTTTTCCAGTTCTTTGTTCCTTGTAAATTCACAAGTTGCTTGACCTTTATAGGTACTTAGCTTAAGAAAAGTATGGGTTTAAGTACTTTACATTGTTCAGAAAAGAGTTTATAACTTTATCTTCCCCTAGGGCAGACCCAAGTAGGTAAAGTAGAATCCTCACATTTCTGCTTTAAGCAGAGTTCACTGCCCAAATGGGGAATGGTCTTAATCCAATCTTATAAAGTAGGGTCTGGGAAATTTTAAGGTTTACACCAGAAACTTGACTTAAATGGGAGAACAAAATACTGTAAGGAACAAATGGCGATGATAATGTATCTATGTTAAGGACCAGTAATATCAGAGGGGCAGGAACTCCCACATGGAAGCATTTTAAGACTACTAAAACTATTTTAAATTGATTTTTCTATAAATATCAAGAAATAACATTTCTCTAACCTTTACAGATTTGTGTTCCCTTCTTCCCCTATCCCTCTTAGAAAGGTGAGTTAAGTCAAGAACAAAAGACTTTTCTTAAGAAAATGGATTAAAGGTAGAAATTAAACAATTTGTCTGGTTTGGATCAGAGACTTCCTCATCCCTTGCAGTGACTGGGCTATGACCCACCTACACCTACATAAGAATTCAAGTATGGTCAGCGTTTAGCATAAGAAGGCAACTGGCAATTCTTGAGGAAAAGTGTCAAGAGAAATAACATATTACAAATTTTTCCTTTTTCAAGATTCCTATAAATGTCACCATTTGGAGGTAAAGAGAAATGTCAGAGGGGATGGATATTTTGGACATTTCTCTTCTGAGAAGAAAAATGGCTTAAATATTAATATTATAATATTAACAAATTATTTCTGGCAGCTCTGCACCTAAAATAAAGAACATTAGTATTTGTTTCTGTCAGAGTTATTGCGTGAACATCTTTCAGAGTCCAGCCCTTTCCTGGCACCATCAAAATGTCTCAATAATCACAGACAATATAATCAACTTTACCAAAAGTCTGGACTTTTATAACCACCCTATGATGTAAATACTATATGTACGAGAAAACAAGTTCATAAAGTTTAAGATACAAGTTCACGACTAGTGTAAGTCAGAGATGGCTCCAATGTCCCTTCCATTTCTCCATGCTGACTTTTTATAGACAATCAGGGGGTAATGTGAAGATTGGATTTGGCTCTCCCCTGACTGTAACAATGAAGGTACTTAGCTTTTCATTGATTGTGAAGATTAAATTGTAATCCCCTGTCTATTTAGATTTTAATCCCCCAAAATGTAAGCACAATACTTAAAAATTAAGTATGGAGATCTACCCATTTTGGATTTTAACCACAAAAAGGTGTTCATACATTTCATGCATTGAGTGGGAGGTCTATGTGGGCAGTTCTGGAGTAGAGCATTGGCTGTGATTGGTAGACATAAAAATTTAGGGGAAGTGAAGCACACTCATGGAGTGAAGAGACACTCTTGGAGTGGAGAGAGACACTTGGAATGAAGAGACACACTTGGAGTGCTGATTGAACTGATACATGGTGAGTGTAAAGGCTGACTTTATTTTGGGATTTAGTAATTAAATCCCTGGTGACCAATTAAATCCCTTCAGTCCAATCATAAATTTAACAGTAAGGACAAATGGAAAGTAGATGAACATAAGCAAATTTTTTGGGGAAAGGGAATTACTATAATAAGATGAAGAGAAGTGAGATGGAAAAGCTGGATCCCAATTAATCAAAGCAGGAGATACAGACAATGATTTGAGGAAGGTGATAATTTAATTCAATAAACATTTTTGGAATATATAATATACAAAGTCTTGGACAAGATAACAAAGGCTAGATGCCTAAGAAAAGAGACTTCTGAAAATGGAAAACAGGGAAAATAGAACAATAAGTAGTTTGGCTGAAGCTAGGGACTGTGTTTGGTTTCAAAATCTTCCTGATCCTCAAAAACTAAAACAGAATAAAAAAGTCTTCTAAATTGTTTGTCATGTGAATCACAGCAATACTGAAAGAATCTAAACTTACCAATTAATCTAGACAAACTTTACAATTATACTTGTATTTTTCCTGACTGTATACAATTCTTACTCTGATTCCTCACATTGTAGTTACTTCTAGCACACTAAACAGGTGGTTAATGATATAATTTATATAATGAAGGAAACCTGTTAAGGAAAACCAAGCAAAACTGCACTCCTAAGATATAGCTTCTAGAGATCTTTTTGGATCATTCAGATGGCATCAGAAATAAATACAGAGCATGTAATCTTTTTTATGGATCTATCTGAAATTTTATTCCATAGAGCAATACATCAGGAATCTTAAATGTTAATTACTTTAAGATTATTACTCTAGATCTGAAAGGGACCCATCAGCAGACATCTGACCCGATTTCCTTATTTTACAGATGAGGAAAACTGAGGCTTATGTGAAAAGTGCAAGCAAGTTTACACAGAAAATGAATGTCAGAGATGGGATCTGCACCTATCCCTCTAATTCCAAAACCCCTTCTATCTATGAAGGCAGAAAAACTATAAGGTAGATTTAATTGCTTATGAGACTAATGTGCAAATAAAGAGGTTAAATTAGTATGTAAATTTTTCATTAATATTGTCATCTTGAAATCTGAAGATCCCAATTCTGCCCCTGTCCCCTGAGAACTCACTCTGAGGGAAGTCCTAGACTCACCCATTTCAAACTGAACAATTGACCTTAAAGTACTAGATGATCCCAGCTTAGGTGGGTCCAGCAGACCTAATCAAATGTTAAGTACCTTTTTAATCTCAAGTTTCCCCCACTGTATCAGAGATCTATTCCCAAGAAGACCTGTTAGGGGGAACCATCCTTTCCTGAGGTTGCTAGCAAGCTTCAGTGTAGGTTTGATATCCTGAGTTCCCCAAAGGGAATGAAACATCCCTGGGTTCTATTGTTCTTTGGAGGATCATCTCTCCTGGTGCATTTTCCCAGGGATACTGTCCCCAGAGCCCCAGAGTTTTGACTCTGTAGTTTTTGGCATTTGGCTCTATGACAGAGGCCAATTTCCTGATTAAAGACTTAAGTTTTTCTGACTACTTTGGTAGTTCTGTGTTTTTCCAAGATGGCAATTTCCTAACTGAAGAGTATTATTATGTTTTGATTTTTGTCTTGCTTTACTTGTAAACCAAAAATTCCTTTTGGAGAATATGATAAACTAGAAGTTACAGCAGACACATTCTCTATTTTTTCAGAGTACCTGGCAATAACTGGTTCCTGGTGCAAACTGTACTTATGTACTTATTTGTTATTTCTCCAAATTAGAATTTAAGTTCTTTAAGGGTAGAGGTCTGTTTTTGGTTCTATGTCTACTCAGAGCCTCGCATAAATTGGTTGAGAATGTTTGCTGAAATACCACTACTAGTTCTGTATCCCAAAGAGATTTAGGAAAAAAAAAAAGGGGGGGGGAACCTATTTGTAAAAAACATTTGTAACAGCTCTTTTTGTTGTGGCAAAGAACTAAAAACTGAGGGTATGTCACAAGCTGTAGTATGTGATTATAGGCTGATGATCTCAGATCCTGAAAGTACCCAATGATCAAATCTTAAGTACCAGTCTCGAGTACCCTTTTGTCATAGCAATCTCTTCCATTATATCTGAGGCTTCTTCCAGATAGTCAAGCCCAATGGCTAGACATCAACACCACCCAGATAATGGAGTCCTGACCCCCTCCTCCCTTTGTATAATATTCCTGCCCTTTATTTTTGGATTAAAACCTTTGTCTCCAACTCCAGATCATTTCTTTAAAATGTTAAAATGCTTGAAAGTAAAGCTATTCCTCAATTTCCTGAAGCCGTTAATTAACTTAAATATTTTCATTTTTGTAAAGCCATTGTAAAACTATTCAATATTCTGTCTCCAACCCTAGTAAAAATGTTATACAGTTATTCACTTCTTAGTTCACTTATTGTGACTTCACTGTATGGTGGGTTTTAAGAAAAAAAAATCTAATTCAGTATTGCAGTTACACAAATCACAGCACACTATTAGTTGATGGAATGGTATTGGATCAGTGACTTTAGGTTAATAAGAGTGTGGAATAGGTTCATAAGAGAGTGGGAAGGGTTTTTAAAGCCTTAAAAATCTATGTAAATAATAAAATAAATATGACACAGCTACTGTATGACTTTTTACCTATTGGTGGTCTGGGGGGAGGGGCTTGATTGCATCAGGATTCTCCTACAAATAAGGGATTTTTCTGTGAATTTGAGTTGTCATAGGTCAAGAGAGTGCTCCCCATTTCTCTCAATAAATTATATTTTAAATGACTGACTTCCCCATTATATTTTTAAATAGTGGTTAAAGAGTGTAACTTGAAATTTTCAAGGTACCCTCAATTTCCACTCCACACACTATCTTAAGGTACAACATTACTATTACAGCAAAAACTTGTGTTAACATAGTTTGCAAAGAACTGTAACAGGACAATTCTACCAAGTGTCTAGTACAGAACTCTGCACATAGCGATTGTTGAATAAAAGAATCATCTCTATTCCCTTATTTTTACAGGGCCAAATGGCAGAGAAGAGCAGAATTATCACAGCCGAAGAGAAACTTAAAAATCATCTTACCCCTTAATTTTATAGGTAAGGGTACGATATGGGCTTGAGACACTTTAAGTTAACTTTTCTGATTCCAAATCCAGTGTTCTTTCTATTACATTAATCTACAACTGAACGGCCGAGTGGACAAAGTACACAAAGTCTACACAAGACTGAGGTCACGAGGATCCCTCGGTGCTGCCCTCGAAAAGGGCCTGGCCTCCAAAGAGTATCTTAAATGTGTGCCAAAGAGCATCTCAAACGTGTGCTAAATGGGAGTCTGTCCCTCCTGACAGACACATCCCTCGACCATTCTTGCACCATCCGGCGGCATAGTAGTTCCCATGGCGCTACCCCAGCTTCTTCTTTCTCCTTCTTTTCGCCATCTTTCCACTTATCCCCTTCAACGATTCGACTAACTCACAGGGAGACTTGGTAAGGGAAAGCTGAAGCCGCAGACATAAACGAGAGAACCACCAAGCTTGCCTATACCCGCAACTTACCCGCTTCACATCGACAACTCGCTCATCCGCCCAAAAAACAACCCGGAAGACGAGCTGTATTTCCGGCGGAACCATCGAGTTCTTACCGAGGAGGAGAGTACTTCAATACCTTTTCTTTCAGCCGGAACTTAAAGTACTGGGAGACTCTTGCCCGGAGTGTTCTTCCGAAGTCCATGGCGAGCTCCTTACTGGCCTTTCGGTCCTGCTGGGATCGTATGGCTCCTGGCCGACTCCCGGAGGGGCAACTATTTTGGGACCTGTGGCGCCGGGGTCCGGCCCTAGGGAGCAAGAGACATTTTCTGAGGCCGGTTGCTGCAGGAGGAAGGGGGCCCCAGGGCCCGCGGCGCGCGGATGTCCCATGTGGACTTTGTAGGAGCCAGCCCTTCTCCACGTCTGGGCAGCCGCGGGGAGCAACCAAGGGCCCCAGTGGCCCGCGCGCAGCGGGGGTAAGTAAGCCTAGGTCTGGGGCCCAGGTCAGGTGTAATGAGGGCTCTGCTAGTTTCTCCATTTCTTCCTCTCTATTTCTCCAAGTCCAACCAGAACCCTCACAGTTGCGTGAAAGGGATGGCAGAATGCATCTACTTTTAGCTCTACATAAATCATGAATCCCTTACTATCCCATATCAGAGAAGGAACCATTCAGTTTTTCCATTGATTTTATTGTCCTTACTAATAATCACCTCCATGGTCAAAAAGTCCTTGGTTTGAGGTCCAAGACCTTCATAACTTGTCCCTCCCCCAGTCTTCCTTCAGCTCCCTCCTTCAAGGCCCATTGACACTCCCACCTTCAGATTGGACATTTTCACTGGCTGTCAGACCCCCATGCCTTGAATTCTCTAGCTCCTCATCTTCACCCCCTGGCTGTCCTAGTTTCCTTAAAGCCTGTACTAGAATCCCACCTTCAGCAAACCTTTCCTGATTTGTTATATTAAAATATCTTCCTCTCTTCTACCTCTCCCCCATTAAAGGAGGCATCATTTGACAAAAAAGTATTATGCATATGTGAAACTGTGTCTTGCTTATTTCTGTTCTGACATGTCATTCTTCAGACAATATTTCTGTTGCTGTGTATGATGTTCTTTTGGTTCTGCCTGTTTCACTTCATAACTTCATGCAGTTCTTTTCATGCTTTAAAAAAATTAACCTATTCCTTATTTGTTACAATGAAAGTAGTTAAGTGTGCAATCTCTCGGTTAATCATTTATAATTAGTCTTTTATCTAGTTTGACTGTACATAGTTGTCTCCTGTTTGAGCTCCTCGAGATCAGAGATTGTCTTTTACCCTTCTTTTTGCCCAGTTTTAAGGACTGTAGAGCACATAGTAGGCACTTAATAAATGCTTATTAACTAATAATGAATGTTTATATATTATAGTTTATTAACTAGTGTATATAGTACCTCACAGTTTACAAAGTTTCTTCATTATAACTTTATAGAGTAACATGTATCAGTACTTTAGATTTTTTTGCCCCTGGTTAGGTACTGTGATTTCAGTGGTGTAGAAAATTCTTTTATCTGTGAGCAACTGTTCTGGGTGATTAAATGACTTGCTTAGTGGCACACACCCAGCTCTTCCTAACTCCAAAGTTAACTTTTTATTCATTATGCTGGCTACTTCTAGTCTCAAATGAATAATAGATATTTGTTTTGTTTTGCTTTTTAAACCACACACTACTCCTTCATATAGTTCCACGTAGTCATAAGGTATATTACACGTTAGCTTTGAGGTAGGTATTATAAGTATTGTCACCATTTTATAGATTAGAATAAGAAACTTTCGTGTAAGGTGAAGAACTGGTTAGCTGTGTAGCCTTGGGTAGGCCATTTAGATTCTCTGAGTCTCCCTTTACCATACCTTAAAAATGAGAGACTTGGACTAGATGATTTTACAATTCTAACATCCTCTGAACTGTATGTCGAAATCATACCCAAAATAATTAGATGATAATACCTTTGCACAAACTTGATTCAAACCTAGGTCTTCTGACTTTCCATTTCTCTTTCCATATATAGCCAAAACAGTATTTCATGTGCCTAGGAAGAAATCATAGTCTTTATCTAGGAAGAGGGTTAGGACCTCAAGACACAATTTTTCCTACAATTTATACTACTTCTAATCATAAGGACTTTAAGTAATTTAAAATCACAAATAATATTAGATGCACACAGATAAGAACTGTTCCTTGAATGTGAAATCATTTGTATGATCACAAATAATAGAACTGACAATCACTGGAAATGAGGAGAGGTGGTAGCACTAAGCAGTAGAGCTGCCTTATTTTATTCCTTCAGGAACTATGATTAAGTCCTTCAATTTATTTTCCTTTGTATCAGGGTAGGTATAATATATCATTCCTTATGAGTATTCCAAAGAGTAAATGGAATAAATGGAAACTTCTCTTGAGTTTATATACATTGTATTAGATAGTTTAGTTGGCTTAAGTATTGTTGGATCATTATAGACTTTATTCCATTTATATTCACTTATAGTAAAATCTGTAGGATTATATAATTGTATCATGTTATTATTTTTACTGTTGAAATTTCTGTCCTAGTAGCCTGTTTCCTGGAAGTCCCTGGCATTCACATTTGCTATTGGTGGAGCTTTATTGTCTGGAATGAAGTATTTCAAGAAAGAAAAGGCAGAAAGTACGTACACGTACATATCCTTTGATGACCTTTGAACTGGGGATTTTGTATTTATGTACTAACAGAATGTGTTTAGAGATTTATATTTAAGTGCTTTAGATTTTCTTTAGTACCTTGTAGCATTTTAAGATGTTGCCTAATCTGTTTATAGGCTCATTTCAGGTTATCACTTTGTTAATTTTTTAATCTGGAAATGAGAATATTTAAGTCATTGATTATTTACACTCTTGGCAGTCTTTATCAGACTTCTTTTCCCTTCATGCCATATGTACCAATCTCTGCCCTCTCCTTCTCAGAAGAGGACTTTGCCTGATGCTTGACCACAAAAATTGAAGCCATTCATTGTGAACTCTTTCCCCCCAGTTTCTCACCTTGAAATCATCCTTCATTTCTTCCTCTTTTGCTTCAACCTTTGAGGAAAAAGTGATTTTTCTTGCCAAGGTCAACCCTTTTATTTGTGCTTTTGATCCCCTCTCTACTTTTTCCTCTGGAAATGGATTCCTTCTGCCTTCCTCTGTTTCTTTATAATATAGTTTTATCTTTTCGCTTCTTTTCTGTTCATTAAAAAAATTTGTCGCATTCCTAACAAACCTTCCCAGTATTTCCTGTATTTCTCAAACTTTACCTTGCCAAACTTCTAGACAAGCTATCTATACTCATTGCTAGTACTTTCACCTCTCACGGAATTCATTCCTCTAGCTTTTTACTCCAGTCTTCACCTGAAACTTTAAGGTTACCAACAATATCTCAATTGCTAAATTCAATGTCCTTTTTTCAATCCTTGCTTTGTCCTGATTCTCCTATCTATATGACTCTTCCATCTTAGTCTGTCCTAGGTATACTTTGGGTCTCTGTTTGGAATAACCTCTTCTCCATCATGGTGATATTTTTGGTTCTCATGTTGATGCTGATGACTCTAAAAATCTTTATACCCTTCTCAGTTTTTCCACTTGGATTCCCATAGGCATGTCAAATTCAGCATATCCATAATTGGAACTAATTTTCCTTCTCCCCAAACTGATCCTTGTTCCTGACTTCTATATTTCTGCCAAGGATATCACTATTCTCTTAGTCTTTGAGACTATTGTACTGGAATTGTATTGGAATACTGTAGTAGCTTCCTCATTGTTTCTGTGTGTTTTTAGTCCTTTCCTTTTTGAATCTATCTTCAGTATAGCTACCAATTTTATATATCTACTAGGCAAATCTTGGGCTTGCTCAGGAATTTTTGGTTTGGTTCTTTCTTTCCAGTAAAATAATAAACTTCTCTGTTTGACATTTAAAATGCATCACAATCCAGCTCCTATCTGTCTTTCTAGAGTGATTTCACGTTCCTCCCCTCATATTCACAGGTCAGCTAAACTAACCTATTTGCTTTTCCCCATGTTATTCTATAAACCATACCCATGCCTTTAAACTAGCAGACTATCTCTTTTTCCTGGAATGTTCTCCTTCTCCACTTTTGCCTCTTGGAATCCCTGACTCTGTTTCAAGTCTGAGCTCAAGTATTATTTCCTTTATATGAAGCCTTTCCTTATTAGCACATCCCCTCAAATTATTTTCTTTTCTTTGTATATTGTAGCAGTCCAGGCCACAAATTAATATATTCTTGGGTGAACACTCAGAAGGGAGGTTGAAATCTGAGGGAGAAGTTGATGAGGGAAAAGGAGAGGGGAAACAACAAAGGAAGACTCAGAGCTTAAGGATTCAACAACCTGGGCTTCAGCTTGTTTGTTCCCCTGATGGTAATAAGATAGAGGAACACAATACAGAAAGACTCAAGAGACCAGAGAATTGAAGAAAAAGAGTAGTCCTTATAGTGAGTAGGCTCTGGGTGGAATTGAGCTTTGATGGTGAAGAGCTTCAGTGGTCAAGAGCCATGGTGGAGAAGAGCTTCCTTATGCTTGGACATACTCATTTTTATTGGGGTTACAAAAAGGAAGGGGGGGAAGGGACAAATTTAGTCTGACAAGTTAGGCAATCTTCAGGGAGATGCAAACTGCTAGATCCTATAACAATAGATGTAGCTAATGCCCCAAATCTAGAGTACTTATGGCCTAAGGCATCTAAGCTTGTTTGATACAGATGTTAATTGATTGCTCCAGGAGTCTGAGATATTGGGTCAATCTTCCAGAGAGTAGCCTCAGGGATGGGTTGGGAATTTGACAAAGTTAAGTACTGAACCTAAGGCATAGAGTAGGGTTCCCTAAACTACAGCCCAAGGGCCATATGCGACCTCCTGAGGCCGTTTATCTGGCCCCCAAGGCACTTCTGGAAGGGACATCTCTTTCATTGGTGGTCATTGGTGGTCAATGAGAGGAGTACTATATGTGGTGGCAACTCAAAGCGCAGCATTGCTTACAGTACTGCTTCCAGTGACATAATCCTTTGGGTGGTACCTTGTTCTGAGAGTAATTGAATGAGAACAAGGCGCTGCTTAAAGGGTTATGTGACTGCACTATGGAAGAAGTCAGCATGGTGAGTGATGATCTGGGGGAGGGGATTCTACACTGTGTATACTACTGCCCAGTATAGTGGTGGCAGTGATGACCTGTGCAAGGTGTGACAGAATCCCTATGCATTTGTTCATAGTTCTTTTTATAGTCTGGCCCTCCAATGGTCAGAGGGATAGTGAACTGGCCCCCTATGTAAAAAGTTTGGGGACCCCTGGCATAGAACTTAACTTGGTAAAAATGATCACATTTGGTACTTTATATATGTTTCCCCTCAGTAGATTTTTGTCTTTGAGTTCCCAGTGTCATAAACACTTGTTGAATTAAATGCAGTTTTCCAATTTTTAAATCAGTTAAGTTATATAGAGCCTAATTCTTAAATAATTTAGCATTTTTTTATTCTGTACCTTGTTTCATGAGTATTTACAGGCATAAACCATGTCTATCTTATTTGTTTCCCTGACTAATTCCTTAGTTAACAAAGTGCTGAGCTAGTAAGTATCCTAATACTTACTTTTTTGATATTTTGTCTTAGAGTTAGAGAAGGAGCGGAAGCGAACCATAGGAAAGCCTTTACTTGGAGGACCTTTCTCACTCATGGATCACAACGGAGAGCCCAGGACTGATAAAGACTACCTGGGACAGTGGATACTAATTTACTTTGGTTTTACGCATTGTCCTGATATCTGTCCAGAGGAAGTGGAAAAAATGATAGCTGTAGTGGATGAAATTGGTAAGAGATCACTCTATATAAATAAAATACCTATAGTTTTCTAGTCTATATTTTCCATATTACATTTCTTACTATTGCTTTTGTCATATTGGGAATTTAAATTAGTCTTATGGGAATGTTGTCAGCATCAAATTAGTCTGTTGCCTAAGTGAATCTACTAAAGACATTCATTTTCAACCTTGTGAAAGATGATTTAGGGAGTTATTAGAGATTATTTGTTCTATAATTTTGATTTATGGTTAGCAAAAACCTATTTTCCAAACTTTATGTATGGTAATAATCTATGATGCTGCCTAGTCTTTTTTTTTTTTCATTATCTTGTTCACATAGGTTAGAATGGTTTTACCTTCTCTGGGTACCATGCAATTTAATTTAATTCTTCTAGTTTGAAATTCAAATTTGATCTTTGTTCCAATAAGTCAACGAGTTCACTATTCTTAGACAGCTAATTCAGAAATAGTTTCCACATCAGTAACCAGACCTTTTCTATTTTTTGAAAATAGTAACAATTTCATTTTTTGAGGTTACATTTCACCATACCTAGTGCCTATAATCTCTCAAAGATATTCATAAAGTAAAAGGATGAAACTTCATACTTTTTACAAGCCTTTGACCCCCTTCTTTCTTACTTCAGTGGCATATTTTCCAACTTTCTGTCACCATGCTCACTTATGCTAATTTTTGCAAAGAGGTCACCAAATGTTAATTTTATTTGGAAGGTCTTAATTTTTTAAAACTTTTCCCCCCAATTACATGTAGAAATAATTTTTACTAGTATTTTCTGACATAAAATTCAGATTCTCTACACACAATAAATAGTTATTATATAGGTTATTCTAATATAGGTTATTCTAATGTTTTCATGCAATACACATTTCCATATTGTACATGCTGTGACAGAAAAAAAAAAATATATATATGTGTGTGTGTGTGTGTATATATATATATATATATTTTTTATATATATATATATATATATATATATATATATATATATATATATCATACACACAAAAAATTCGTGGAGGAAATAAAATGAAAGATGGTATGTTTGACCTACAATCAATCTATAATAGTTCCTTCTCTGGCTGTGGATACCATTTTCCATCATAATTCCCTTGTGAATATTTTGATCATCATATAATATTTCTGTTACAATGTACAATGTTCTGGTTCTGCCTAGTTTGCTTTGCATCAGTTCAGATAAGTCTTTCCAGGTTTTTCTGAACTCATCCTATTCATCATTTCTTATGGCACAATGTATTCCACTACAATCATATACCACAACTTGTTCAGCCATTCCCCAATTGAATCAATTCACAGTTCTACCAGTAGTGTATGAGATTCTCAGTTTTCCCACACCCTCTTCACCATTTATCATTTTCCTTTTTTGGTCATATCAACCAGTCTGGTAAGTGTGAAGTAGAATATCAGAGTTGCTTTAATTTGCACTTTCTTATCAGTAGTGATTTAGAGCAGCTTTCCATATGACTATAGGTAGTTTTAATTTCCTACTCTTGAGAACTGCCTGTTCATATCCTTTGATTATTTATCATTGGTTTTGTTTGTACTAAAATTCATTGTAAAATTTATCGATCTTTCTCCATCATCCACAGTTCTTAGAAGTAGTTTTACAGATACTTATCATGAACAAAAATACAAAATTACAAAAATAAATAAAATTTCCATGTCACAGTGTTTCAGTGTTGTGTTTGGAACCAACTCCCCCTTTTTTTTATCTCTCCAAAGAGAAACTATAGATTGTTGTTCCATTCAGCTGCAATTTTTTTCTATTCCAGTTTCTTTTATAGCAGATTGTCAAGATTTTGTGATTTTTCTTCCCCCATTTAATATGTCCACTTTTCTTGTTCTTATCTTATACTTAATCTTATCTTATACTTAAGGCTACACATTGCTAAGTTCGTCTTTATAGACAATCTATGTGGAATACATGGAACTTAGAGCTATTTTGTATTTTTTTTTACTTATTAGTTATTTTGGCCAAATAATTGATTACTAAATGGTTAGCCTTCCTATTTCAATCTTGTGATTTGGCTGTGGTCTCATAGAAGTGGTTACTCTTTCCATAGGTACTCTCTCCCATACTACCAACATATTGGTATTATTTAGTTTTCTTGACATTGCATAAATATCAGAGTTCATGGCTTAAAAATTAATCTTGCCATATCACTGATTTACCTTTTCTAAAAGATAATGTCATCAAATGACATTGTAATAGTTAAAAAAGATTGGTAACCAGTTGTAATAATTAAAAATTAAACTATGAGGCTATTAGTAACTTTAACAATTTAGTTTAATTAAAACAGAGATAGTAAAAGAGAGGGAAGTGTAGGAAGGAAGTAGAGAATTGCCTTGCTAAACACCCTAATTACCAAGTGATGGATTCCAGCTTACCATTGACAAAGGCTCCCGCAGATCCCAATCTCCAGCCAGAAGTTTGCAGGAGTGTGAGTCTTCAGTAAGAGTCCTCAGAGTAGTGTTCCTCTTCAGCCCAAATCACCAACACAGGAATCCAAATCCAAGTATGAGAGTGTCTCTAGCCAGAGTGTCACCAATTCAAGGGAGTCACCAAAGCCAAAGAGGCCTGGGTCCCATTTATACACGTTTTTCTCCACCCATCCCATTCTCTCCCATCCCATGTCACACCTCAAGAACCAATCATAGTTCCTTAATTTGTCTGGCACTGCTCAGGGGACAGTTCCTGTGGGATCAACTTTCTGTTCCTGAGGATGTGAACTTCCTTACCAATTAAGTTAAAAAAAACAAAGGGAGGATAATTCTGTTTTCACAATATCCTTTACTCTAATTTCCTCTCCAGTTTTTCATTAATGATGTGTTGCGCTCTTATTCTGGGAGCCAACAAATCCCCACTGGTTGACAAAGTCACAGTTTGGGAGATGGGAGCTGCAAGGCTGCCCCCTGAAAATGAGGCCCCCACTGATCCCCCTGTGACTTCTCTCTCTCTCCAACTTCCCTTAATAATGGACTTCTTATGATTATTGTTCCCTCCCCAATACAGGAGAAATAATATGAGAGCAAAGACCGAGTTAACACACATATATTGTGAATCTTAAAATTTCTCAGACTCTACCTTGGAACATTTAGTTAAGGCTATTCCCCATTTTCAATAATGAAGGTACTTGGTCAGGAATGTATTGGGAACTCTAATATTACTCCACCCATACTTAGGCATACTTTAGGGGAAGATAAAGTTGTAAACTCCTGATGGAACAATGAGAAAAAGTCCCCAACCCATACTTATAGTGAAGCAAAAGCCCTTAAGCCAGGTCTATTTTTAGATCTAATACAAAAGGGTGCTACATACCTATGAAGGACAAATTAATCACTAAAAGATCAAGCAACTAACAAAGGGCAAGCTTAGCAAAGATGTGTGAAGTACTCAGAAGATATAATCTACCCAGAGAAGGTGAGAACTAAAGAGTGGTGAAAACTATGAATGGGCAGTCCTAGGAAAAGCGTCTACTATGATTGGTAGACGTGAAAATTTAGGGGAGGTGACACAAGAGCTTTGGAAGCTGAATTGGAGGTCAGGAGTCAGAGCTCTCTCTGAACTCAGTTCAGGAGTTGAGGATTTCAGTGAAGAATTGGAGTTTTGCTTGGGACAAAATCTTGTGGTGAGTGATTAAAGACTGGCTTATTTTCTCTCTTAAAGAGAAAGGCCTAGGCCATTTGGCTTAGGCCCTACCCTTTTCCTACTATTTCCTCTTACTCTGTATCTCTCTTCCCTTAATTCCTTCATTTGTATTAATTAAAATCTCCATAAAACCCAGCTGACTTGGGTATTTCATATTTGGGAATTTTTCCCATGGCGACCACTTATTTTTTTTATTTAACTCAAGACACTAAAAATTATCTTTACAGTTTTGGCAGTTCAAAGTCTTGAAAACCACATTTTCGCGGAGTCAGTATCCCATTTTAATCCCCCTAGATTATTAACCTAAAAAAATTGCATTCACAAAATTAAGTCATAAAGATCACTACCCATTACCCCTCCTTTCTCTTTCAAGCACAGATAATCAACACTGGCCAAATGCTTGAGCTCCGTAATAAATCTTCCCTTACAGTTACCATACTCCAATTAATTTGCTGCTCGACAGAAACCAGGTAACATTGCTAGGCGCTTTAAAGTAACACAAGAAAAACAGAACTTGTAAATTGAGGAAAACCCCCAAATCTGGTCAGCTTTATGTTACCTTTTCAACCTTGTACATAGATACAAAATGTTTTTTTATTCATCTCCAAAGTAATTGTGATTGATTATGAAAGTTGATCAAAAACACAATGATCTTCCCAGAAGGCCAGGGGGTACTAACCTCCAAACTACCCTATCCACATCATCTCCATCACAAAGCTTCTGTTATGGAATCCTTTTATTGTAGTAACATCACAAGATTGCTGATTCAGTGATTTGTTAATGTGTGGCATATCTAATTAAATGTAGAAGACCATGTATGTAGAAAATTGACTGTGTACCAAAGAAGTATGTAATCACAAACCTATATAATAAACCAACCTCTGTGCAGTGGCAGAATGCTATGTGACCCCTACGCATGTGGGACTGAGCACATAGCGCTTCTCCTCTCCATTACTTGACTGGATCATCACACTTAGAGCAAGCCCTCGCCCTCTGAGAGACTGCTGGACAGATCTCAAAACTCTTACTCACACCAGCCTTTCCTTTCTATATTGCTTTTAGTTAACCCTCAACATCTAAGCCTTCAGTGACTATATGGGACTCACAGCCATGCAGTTCAGTGGAATAATATTACTCTCTAAAGCCTTTTTAAATACTTTTAAAACACAAAAAAAAAGCTTAGCAAGATATTAAATACTTACCTTGAATCTGGGCTGTTTATAGTAAATATTGGCTATAGAAAGGTACCCACACTCATTTTACCCTTTTTAGAGATGGTTCTTTAGACTAAGGTGGTTTCTTCAAATGAATGTTCTTAGGGAAACTGAAATCAAATTAAAATTTAAAATTTGAAGTTTTTCTTCTTGAAGACCTAAATAAAAATCCTTGATATATACATAGTATTTGTATATAAAAGTATAAATTACCGAAAACCATTTTTTAAGTAAGGTAGGCTCACTCTGATAGATGAATAGAATAATTTCTATAGTAATATTCTATCACTTTCAATAACATGACAATATGTGAACCAGTTATTTTCAGACATTAAAACCTTCCCTTTGAAAATACATTTTCAAAAAATTTTAAGTACTTTATGATACAGAAAAGATGTATATTCAGTCTACATTTAATAGGGAATAAGACCTAAAGAAACGTGGATACAAGGTTATCTTTAGACTAAGTAATGGCACTTTTGGTGATCTGTTTTGATTTGGAGGCATTTTCTTCAAAAAAGTAATTTAAAAGGATGAATGAAACAGTAGCCTCCAGAAGGAAGCAGAATAAGATTCTTTTATGAAGCAAATATGACTGGACAGCTCTAATAATGAATTATTATAGGAAGAAGTTGTAATTAATATT
Organism: Monodelphis domestica; assembly: GCF_027887165.1. Lineage (NCBI taxonomy): Eukaryota > Metazoa > Chordata > Mammalia > Didelphimorphia > Didelphidae > Monodelphis > Monodelphis domestica. The sequence continues at coordinate 243,109,687 of NC_077228.1, read as the reverse complement.
AGCACAGAAAGTCATAAAAGGGTGAACAGGATAAGATCTACTTTTTTTTTTCTGTTCTTTACCTCGATTCCTTCTTCATTCTATTTTCTGGTCTTTTTCTCTAGATGGCTATAATGAATAACAGAACTTGGATTCTTGCCTATGGAGTAACTGTCCAGTTCTTTTATGTGTACATGTATATAAACAAATCATATGTAATCACCACTATTTTCAGACACTTAAGCAGAACTTTAGGGAAATGCCATTTTTAAAATTTGAACATTATATTAATTGCTACTTGCCATAAATTTAATATGTCTCAGAGGTTTTATCAAAGGAAAACTGTTCAATAAATGACCTTCAGTATAATACATGTTTAATAAAGGTTTTATGAAGCAACATGGTATAATATAAAAAAATACTAGAATAAGACTCAGGATATCCAGTTGTTATGCTACTTCTAATGCCCTAAATCTTACATTCTGGGATACAATCAGACATGGTGTTAGCATTTTTATAATACACTGGCATAGAATTACTTCTTGCTATGATGTTAAGTACTTTCCTTTAAAGGAGTTGACAAGATAAAGAGCCAACCTATAATGGTAATTTCTCTTAAGACCTCAGTCTGTTATTTAAACTACTGAGTTAATCTACCCATTAAAATTATCCTGATGGTAAATAATAATGATTTCTACTACTAAAAACTTTTTTTCAGATAGTATTCCAACTCTTCCAAATTTAATACCACTTTTCATCACTATTGACCCAGAGAGAGACAATAGAGAAGCTGTTGAAAGATATGTGAAAGGTAAGTTATGATAAGAGTTAGTTCTCTCTAGAGACAAACTCCAGGGAAGAAGGGAGAAAAGAGAGAAAAGGCCAGTGTGGATGAGAAGTTGACAGGATTGGGGGGCTGTGAATGGGATCATGGATTCCAGTTTATTAAGCCTACAGGTCCAATATTTATAAGAAATTAAGCACTAATAACTAAAGAATATATGATATAAAATGCCAATGATATAAATGCCAAAATGATATAAAAGCCAATCAGTAATCATAGACATAATGTCAGAATTAGCCAACGAAGTGGGGAGAGGGGAGAGAGTGCAGATGTAATATAAATATAAATACAATACATGTGTCTATGAAGATACAGCTTCAAGAGTTTTTTTTTTTTTGGTGGTGGGGGGGTTGTTTGTTTTTATTTTGTTTACATTAATGGTTACAACAGTGATATTTTACATTTGTATTTTTTGTAATTTTTTTCAAAGTGTTTTCATATGTATTATTTCATTTGAGACCATAACTCTAGAGGAAAATCCAACAAAGGAGGTAGAGAGTGGTCTGATAGGTTGAAGGAGAACCAGGAGAAAGTGGTATCCCAGAGTCCTAGTTCTCTAGGAACTACAAGCATAACAAGGAGGAGAGCTTGATCAGTAGTTGCCAAAGACTTCAGAGAGGTCATAGAGAATGAGGATTAAGAAAAGGCTGTTTAATGGATTTGACAACTAAGATCATTTGCCAATGATAAGGTCAGAAACCAAGTTGTAAAGGGTTAAGAAAAAAAGAGAGAAATTGAAGGCATCTATTATAGATGACCTTTTGAAAAGTTTAGCTACAAATGACAGAAAGGATATAAGATGATAATAAGGATGCAAGGATCAAGTGAGAGATTTTGTGGGCATGTTTGTAGTCAATAAGAAATAAGCCAGTAGAAAGGAAGAGATTGAAAATAAGTGAAAGGGTAGGAATGACAGAGGGGGATTTCTGTTGGAAAGAATAGACTTAAACAATAGAATGACTTAAACAAGTAGAGGAATTACCTTTGGAAAGGAGTAAGTCTTCTTCATGTAAAACAGGGTGAAGGAGGAAAAAGTAGCACCAAATACCCGAGTGAACAAACTCAAGGTCAATGACCTTGCCAACACTTAAAACCAGAGATCCACATAGTGTTATAATTATTAGCCCTGAACATCCTCAGCAAGTGTTTATTTCTTTTAAGAGAGATAAAAAACAAGACACACTTGTCAGGGGACAGGGTAGGGGGTGGAAGTGGTTACAGGCTTTGTAGTATTCTGAGAAAAATTTCTGCCTAGCAGCATGAGATGTTCATCTGCAGCTTAAAATTTAGACCAGGATGAGCTTTAATAACAATAAGACAGCCTTGGAATTACCAAAGGGACTCAGGGATCATTCATGACTTGTCTGAATATTTCTTGTATAGGAATATCTGCAGGGTTACTTCCCATCAGGTGTCATTTTCTTATTGGATTAATCCCAATGTTCTTTATCAAGATCTAGAAACTAAGGCAATTATGATGACACACTATTAGAGGCAGGGCCATTCACAAACCCATTAGAATTTTAAACATATTCACATTCCCCTCTCTTGTTGGGAGGTCCAAGGAACTCCCAAGAAATCTCCAAGAACAAAGAGTTTAATAGAACATGAAGCTGGTAAGCATCTTTTTTTTTTTAACCTTACCTTTCATCTTGGAATCAAATAGCTCAAATGGAAAGTTTCCCTAACCACAGCTTAGGGTTGAATGCAAATAATCTTACTTTCAAAAAAGTTTACCAAGGGCTCATAAACATGTAAGATTAAGCATCTTTCAATTGATTTTCTTCTCAAGTTTTAAACTGATCCTGTTGTAACGATCAGTCTTTAGAAATCATTTCTGTTATGCACAAACATAAATTCTCAGTAACCCAATTTCATTGTTTGGGAATTTCAAGAGCCCAATTTCTTTGTCCATATAGATGTTCCACACAATGGTTAATAATTTTTTCCTAACAATTTTTAGGACTTCCTTAATATCTAAGTGTTCCAGTCATGCACCTCATCTCTTTCCACGAACCAGGAATAAGTTAATAAAGATCAGGCAATTTCCCAAGTGTCAGGTTTAATTTTTTTTCTTTCTTTGTTTTTTTGTTTTCTGAAACTCCACTTACACCACCCCCAAACCCATCTCTCTATGATCTGCTAACTATAAAACCAGGAATCTATAATGGCTAGAGTTGGGAGACTGTGAATACATGGTTGCTAGAAACTTATATGTATTCTCCCCAGTGAATTTTAGTTAAAGCCCTGTACTTTTCCAAAGAACTTTAATTAAAGCCCCTGAATTACATTGTTTCCTCCATATTCTGATCTAGAATTTCTTGTAACTTATATTTGCTTTTTTTTTTAAATTTAGTCAATTTAGAACATTATTCCTTGGTTACAAGAATCTTATTCTATCCCTCCCTCCACTAACCTCACCCTTCCTGTAACCCACACACAATTCCACTGGGTAATTTTGGTTACATTGGTTTTGTTTCTACAAAAACATTTTAACTTGATGTAATCAAAATATTTTTTTTTTACAGTTTGTGACTCTTTCTAAGTCTTGCTTGGTTTTAAAATCTTTCCTTTCCCAAAGGTCTGACATGTATACTATTCTATGTTCACATAGTTTTCTTATACTTTCCTTATTTATATTCAAGTCATTCACCCATTCTGAGTTTATCTTGGTGTAGGGTGTGAGGTGTTGATCCAAACCTAATCTCTCCCACAATGTCTTCCAATTTTCCCAGCAGTTTTTATCAAATACTGGATTTTTGTCCTAAAAGCTGGGGTCTTTGAGTTTGTCAAAGACTGTCTTACTGAGGTCATTTACCCCAAGTCTATTCCACTGATCCTCCTTTCTGTCTCTTAGCCAGTACTAAATTGTTTTGATGACCGCTGCTTTGTAATATAGTTTGAGATCTGGGACTGCAAGGCCACCTTCCTTTGTATTTTTTTCATTATTTCCCTGGATATCCTTGATCCTTTATTCTTCCAAATGAACTTTGTTATGGTTTTCTCTAATTCAGTAAAATAGTTTTTTGGTAGTTCAATGGGCATGGCACTAAATAGATAGATAAGCTTGGGTAGGATGGTAATTTTTATTATGTTAGCTCTTCCCACCCATAAGCAGTTAATGTTTTTCCAATTGTTTAGATGTAGTTTTAATTGTGTGGAGAGGGTTTGTAGTTGTGTTCATATAGTTCCTGTGTTTGTCTTGGCAGATAGATTCCTAAGTATTTATACTGTCTAGGGTGATTTTAAATGGAATTTCTCTTTCTAATTCTTGCTGCTGAGATGTGTTGGAGATATATAAAATTCTAATGACTTACGTGGGTTTATTTTGTATACTGTAACTTTGCTAAAGTTGTTGAATATTCCCCTAGCTTTTTAATTAATTCTCTAGGATTTGTTAAGTAGACCACCATATCATCTGCAAAGAATGATAGCTTGGTCTCTTCATTGCCAATTTTAATACCTTCAATTTCTTTTTCTTCTCTAATTGCTACTGCTAGTGTTTCTAACACACTGTTAAATAACAGAGGTGGTAATGGTCATCCTTGTTTCACTCTTGATCTTATTGGGAATGCATCTAGTTTATCCCCATTGTAGATGATGTTTGCTGATAGTTTTAGATAGATACTATTTATTATTTTTAGTAAAGATCCTTCTATTCCTATACTTCCTAGTGTTTTCAATAGGAATAAGTGTTGTATTTTGTGAAAGGCTTTTTCTGCATCTATTGTGATAATCATGGAATTTTTGTTGGTTTGCTTGTTAATATGGTCAGTTATGGTTTTCCTAATATTGAACCCTCCTTGCATTCCTGATATAAATCCCACCTGATCATAGTGAATAACCCTCATGATGACTTGTTGGAGTCTTTTTGGTAGTCTCCTATTTAAGATTTTTGCATCTGTTCATTAAGGAGATTGGTCTCTAGTTTTTTTTCTCCTTTTTTGACCTGCCTGACTTTGGAATCAGTACCATGTTTGTGTCATGAAAAGAATTTGGTAGAACTCCTTCTATACTTGTTATGTCAAATAGTTTGTATAGTATTGGGATTAATATGTTTGATAGAATTCACTTGTGAATCTTTCAGGTCCTAGGGATTTTTTCTTAGGGAGTTCTTTGATGGATTGTTCAATTTCTTTTACTGATATGGGATTCTTTAAGAATTCTATTTCTGAGGCAGTTTCAAGGTGGTGGCATAGAAGGAGCAGAATTTCAAACCTCTGAATACCCTTCCTAACCGATCACAAACTGAATGTTGCTAGGGGACTGAAAAACAAACTAAACAACAAGACAGAGCCAAGAAGCACTCTTGCTGGACTTAATTCAAAAGGAACGCCCCCCAAAAAGCCTGAATCCAAGAACACTTGGGTTTAAGGGGAAGACAGAAAGAAGGTCCCAGGACCCATCCCCACTCCCACCAAGAGCTCTGAGATGCCGGCGGCAGCGGAGAATTCTGGGCAGGCAAAGGTGCTGTTGTGGAGGGCATACCTTGAGAGCAGGGCAGTGTCAAGTTCAGAGCATCCAACACAGACAGCGAGGAAGGAGCTAGAGAGGGAGTGGAGACCTGGCAGCCTGCCCAGAGCTGTGGAGATCCTCCATATTTGCTCCAGCCTTCCAGAAGGTTTTGGACTCAGAGCACACCCAGCCCAACTAAGCTGAACTTAATCCCATCAAAAGTCTACAGAACTCAGGGAAGCCCAGGCTACATACCCATTCTCATTGACTGCTGGACTTTAATCCAATCAAAAGCCTCCAGAGGACAGGGAAGCTCAAACCCCCAACAACCCTCACCCAGAGACTATACTGAGAGCTCTTCTTTTAAAGCTCCAAGAGGGAAAACTGACAGAAGCCCCCAAAACCAAAAAAATGAAAGGAGCAAGAGCACAGACAAATATGGGGAATAAAGAAGGGGTGAATTTGAGCAAACAACAGAAAAAGAAGTAAGAAACTACAATAGACAGCTTCTACTCAGGAAATGGAACAGAGAGGGAGAGATCAGCAAACGATAAATCAGAAATCCCAGCAAATTGGATAGAGGCTGTGGAAGAACTCAAAACACAATTAAGAGAGGCTGAAGACAGTTGGGAAAAGAACTTAAAAATTAAGATAAGTCATCTGGAAACAGAGGCACTTGAACTAAAACAAGAAAATAGTGTCTTGAAAACCAAAATCAACCAGCTGGAAAATGAGGCAAAGGAGATGAAAGATGAAGTAAAGAGGATAAAAGATGACCTCCAAAGAAAATCAGACCAGAAGGAAAAGGATGACCAAAAAGCCAGAGATGAAATGCAATCTTTAAGAACCAGAATACAGTAACTGGAATTAAGTGACCTCACAAGGCAACAGGACACTATAAAACAAAATGAAAAGAATGAAAAAATTGAGGAAAATATGAAGCATCTCATTCACAAAACAGACGATTTAGAAAATCATTTGAGAAGAGACAATTTAAGAATCGTTGGTCTACCAGAAAACTTAAAGAAAAAGACTGGAAATAATACTACAGGAAATTATTCAGGAAAACTGTTCCGATATCTTAGAACAAGAGGGGAAAGTAGAGGTTGAAAGAATCCACAGATCACCTGTTGTATTTAATCCCCAACTGATAACACACAAGAATGTTATAGCCAAATTCAATAACTATAATACCAAAGAAAAGGTATTACAAGCTGCCAAGAAGAAGTCATTCAGATACCACAGAAACACAGTGAGGATAACACAGGATCTGGCTGCATCCACACTGAAGGACCTAAAGATATGGAATATGATATTCCAGAAAGCAAGGGAACTAGGTATACAACTAAGAACCAACTACCAAGCAAAATTGACTATATTCTTAAAGGAGAATGTATGATCATTCAACAGAATAGAAGAATTCCAAGCATTCATAAAGAAAAACCAGACCTGAACAGAAAATTTGATGTTCAAGTACCGAACTCAAGAGAAATCGTCAAAAGATAATTTAAAAAAGGGAGAAAAAGAAAAACAAAACAACAAAAAAAGTTAAAATTATATATAACCCTATAAGAAAAGAGGTCATTGGTAACTCTTAAAAACTGTTGCTATCACCTGGGCAGCTAGAAGAATTACACTTAGAGGGAACAGTGACAAACTGTATAGGATGAAAGGACAAGACATAAATAGGTATGTAGATATATACATGTATGAATACATATACATATACAAGTGTGTGTATGTGTGTGTGTGTGGGTGTGTGTGTGTGTGTGTGTGTAACCAGAGCTATAAAAAAGAGGTTAAAGTAAAAGAAATGGGAAAAGAAACAAATGGGAGTAAATTTATATGTCACAAAGAAGCTCATGGCGGGAGGGGGGAGAACATTGATATACTGAAAGGGTAAAGAGGTTGGAGATAGGAAATACCAACTCTTACGTGGTTTGAAACTGACCCAAAGAGGGAAGAACAAATCAATACATTGGGGCAGTGAATATATTTGTGCCCTATAGGGGAGTAGAAGGCTAAAAAACTGACTGGTGGGGAGGGAAGCAGTACAAGGGAGGGAGAGGGTAGGGGGACAATTTCAAAAAGACTACAGGGGAAAATGCGGGGGAGAATAAGAAGGGAGGGGGTAGAAAGAGAAGTAAAATAAGGGTGGGAACTAGGGGGATTGATTATAAAAAAACATTGGTGTAGAAGGAATTAAAGGAAAGAGTAAGACCTTCTGGGCCTCAACTGACAGAAAGAAGGCAGGAGCGGCAATCATGATATCATGATATCTGATAAAGGCAAAGCAAAAATAGACCTGATCAAAAGGGATAGGGAAGGGCATTATATTTTGTTAAAAGGGACTTTAGATAATGAGGAAATATCATCAATCAACATGTATGCACCAAATAATATAGCACCCAAATTTCTAATGGAGAAACTAGGAGAACTGAAGGAATAAATAGAAAGTAAAACCATATTAGTGGGAAACTTGAACTAACCATTATAAAATTTAGATAAATCAAATCAAAAAATAAATAAGAAAGAGGTGAAAGAAGTGAATGAAATCTTAGAAAAATTAGAATTAATAGACATATGGAGAAAAATAAATAGGGATAAAAAGGAATACACCTTCTTCTCAGCACCACATGGCACATTCACAAAGATTGACCATACATTAGGTCACAGAAACATGGCACACAAATGCAGAAAAGCAGAAATAATAAATGCAGCCTTTTCAGACCACAAGGCAATAAAAATAAAAATCAGTAATGGTACATGGAAAACCAAATCAAAGACTAACTGGAAACTAAACAATATGATACTCCAAAATCTTTTAGTTAGAGAAGAAATCATAGAAACAATAATTTCATCGAGGTAAATGACAATGGCAAGACATCCTTTCAAACCTTTTGGGATACAGCCTAAGAGGTAATCAGAGGTAAATTCATATCCCTGAGTGCATATATTAACAAACTAGGGAGAGCAGAGATCAATCAATTGGAAATTCAAATAAAAAAAACTCAAAAGCAACCAAATTAAAAACCCCCAGCAGAAAACCAAACTAGAAATCCTAAAAATTAAGGGAGAAATTAATAAAATCGAAAGTGATAGAACTATTGATTTAATAAATAAGACAAGAAGCTGGTACTTTGAAAAAACAAACAAAATAGACAAGGTACTGGTCAATCTAATTTAAAAAAAGGAAGGAAGAAAAGCAAATTAACAGCATCAAAGATGAAAAGGGGGACATCACCTCTGATGAAGAGGATATTAAGGCAATCATTAAAAATTACTTTGTCCAATTATATGGCATAAAATTCACCAATTTAAGTGATATGGATGAATATATACAAAAATACAAACGGCCTAGACTAACGGAAGAAGAAATAGAATTCTTAAATAATCCTATATCAGAAAATGAAATCCAACAGGCCATCAAAGAACTTCCTAAGAAAAAATCCCCAGGGCCCGATGGATTCACCAGTGATTTCTATCAAACATTCAGAGAACAGTTAATCCCAATACTATACAAACTATTTGACATAATAAGCAAAGAGGGAGTCCTACCAAATTCCTTTTATGACACAAACATGGTACTGATTCCAAAACCAGGCAGGTCAAAAACAGAAAGAAAACTATAGACCAATATCCCTAATGAATATAGATGCAAAAATCTTAAATAAGATACTAGCAAAAAGACTCCAGCAAGTGATCAGAAGGGTCATCCACCATGATCAAGTAGGATTTATCCCAGGGATGCAGTGCTGGTTCAATATTAGGAAAACCATCCACATAATTGACCATATCAACAAGGAAACCAACAAGAACCACATGATTATTTCAATAGATGCAGAAAAAGCCTTTGATAAAATAAAATACCCATTCCTATTAAAAACACTAGAAAGCATAGGAATAGAAGGGTCATTCCTAAAAATAATAAACAGTATATATCTAAAACCATCAGCTAATATCATCTGCAATGGGGATATACTAGATGCATTCCCAATAAGATCAGGAGTGAAACAAGGATGCCCATTATCACCTCTATTATTTGACATTGTACTAGAAACACTAGCAATAGCAATTAGAGAAGAAAAAGAAATTGAAGGCATCAAAATAGGCAAGGAGGAGACCAAGTTATCACTCTTTGCAGATAACATGATGGTGTACTTATAGAATCCTAGAGATTCAACCAAAAAGCTAATTGAAATAATCAACCACTTTAGCAAAGTTGCAGGATACAAAAAACCCCACATAAGTCATCAGCTTTTCTATATATCTCCAACACAGCTCAGCAGCAAAAACTAGAAAGAGAAATCCCATTCAAAATCACCTTAGACAAAATAAAATACCTAGGAATCTATCTCCCAAGACAAACACAGGAATTATATGAACATAACTACAAAACACTCGCCACACAACTAAAACTATACTTGAGCAATTGGAAAAACATTAACTGCTCATGGATAGGACGAGCCAATATAATGAAAATGGCCATCCTACCCAAACTTATTTATCTATTTAGTGCCATACCCATAGAACTCCAAAAATATATCTTTACTGATTTAGAAAAAACCATAACAAAATTCATTTGGAATAACAAAAGATCAAGGATATCCAGGGAAATAATGAACAAAAACACATATGAGGGGTCCTTGCAGGCCCAGACCTCAAACTATATTACAAAGCAGCAATCATCAAAACAATTTGGTACTGGGTAAGAGATAGAAAGGAGAATCAGTTTAATAGACTGGGGGCAAGAGACCTCAGCAAGACAGTATACGATAAACCCAAAGATCCCAGCTTTGGGGACAAAAATCCACTATTCGATAAAAACTGCTGGGAACATTGGAAGACAGTGTGGGAGAGATTAGGAATTGATCAACACCTCACACCCTACACCAAGATAAATTCAAAATGGGTGAATGACTTAAACATAAAGAAGGAAACCATAAGTAAATTGGGTAAACACAGAATAGTATACATGTCAGACCTTTGGGAGGGAAAGACTTTAAACCAAGCAAGACATAGAAAGAATCACAAAATGTAAAATAAATAATTTCGACTATATCGAATTAAAAAGCTTTTTTACAAACAAAACCAGTATAACTAAAATCAGAAGGAAAACAACAAATTGGGAAAAAATCTTCATAAAAACCTCTGACAAAGGTTTAATTACTCAAATTTATAAGAGCTAAATCAATTGTATAAAAAATCAAGCCATTCCCCAATTGATAAATCGGAAGGGACATGGATAGGCAGTTTTCAGATAAAGAAATCAAAACTATTAATAAGCACATGAAAAAGTGTTCAAAATCTCTTATAATCAGAGAGATGCAAGTCAAAACAACTCTGAGGTATCACCTCACACCTAGCAGATTGGCTAACATAACAGCTATGGAAAGTAATGAATGCTGGAGGGGATATGGCAAAGTAGGGACATTAATTCATTGCTTGTGGAGTTGTGAACTGATCCAACCATTCTGGAGGGCAATTTGGAACTATGCCCAAAGGGCGATAAATGAATATCTACCCTTTGATCCAGCCATAGCACTGCTGGGTCTGTACCCCCAAGAGATAATGGGGAAAAAGACTTGTACAAGAATATTCATAGCTGCACTCTTTGTGGTGGCCAAAAATTGGAAAACGAGGGGATACCCATCAATTGGGGAATGGCTGAACAAATTGTGGTATATTTTGGTAATGGAATATTATTTTGCAAAAAGGAATAATAAAGTGGATGAATTCCATGGAGACTGGAACAACCTCCAGGAAGTGATGCAGAGTGAGAGAAGCAGAACCAGGAGAACATTGTACACAGAGACAAACACACTGTGGTATAATCCAACGTAATGGACTTCTCTATTAGTGGCGGTGTAATGTCCCTGAACAATCTTCAGGGATCTAAGAGAAAAAACACTATCCATAAGCAGAGGACAAACTGTGAGAGTAGAAAGACCGAGGAAAAGCAACTGTCTGACTACAGGTGTTGAGGGGACATGACAGAGGAGAGACTCTAAACGAACACTCTAATGCAAATATTAACAACATGGCAATGGGTTCGAATCAAGAACACATGTGATACCCAGTGGAATCACGCGTCAGCTATGGGGGCTTGGGGGGGGAGGAAAAGAAAATGATCTTTGTCTTTAATGCATAATGCATGGAAATGATCAAATAAAATACTATAAAATTTTAAAAAATGAAAAAAAAAGTAAGACTTAAAAAGACTCACAAAATAAAATATAAATAATTTTGACTACATCAAATTAAAAAGTTTTTGTACAAACAAAACCAATGTAACTAAAATTAGAAGGGAAGCAACAAATTGGGAAATAATCTTGATAATAAAAACCTCTGACAAAAGTCTAATTACTCAAATTTATAAAGAGTTAAACCAATTGTACAAAAAATCAAGCCATTCTCCAACTGATAAATTGGCAAGAGACATGAATAGGTAATTTTCAGTTAAAAGAAATGAAAAGTATTAATAAACACATAAAAAAGTGTTCTAAATCTCTTCCACTAAATCTATTCCACTGATCTTCCTTTCTGTCTCTTAGCCAGTACCAAATTGTTTTGATGACTGCTCCTTTATAATATAGTTTGAGATCTGGAACTGCAAGGCCCCCTTCCTTTGTTTGTTTGTTTGTTTTTTATGAGTTCCCTGGATATCCTTGATCCTTTGTTCTTCCAAATGAACTTTATTATGTTTTTTTCTAAATCAGTAAAAAAAATTTTTGGAAGTTCAATTTGCATGACACTAAATAGATAAATAAGTTTGGGTAGGATGGTCATTTTTATTATATTGGCTCGTCCTACCCATGACAGTTAAAGTTTATCCAATTGTTCAAGTCTAGTTTTAGTTGTGTAGAGAGTGTTTTGTAGTTGTGTTCATATAGTTCCTGTTTTTGTCTCAGGAGATAGATTCCTAGGTATTTTATTTTGTCTAAGGTGATTTTGAATGGGATTTCTCTTTCTAGTTGTTGCTGCTGAGCTGTGTTGGAGATATATAGAAATGCTGATGACTTATGTAGGTTTATTTTGTATCCTGCAACTTTGCTAAAGTTGTTGATTATTTTGATTAGCTTTTTGGTTGAATCTCTAGGATTCTTTAAGTAGACCATCATGTCATCCACAAAGAGCGATAACTTGGTGTCCTCCTTGCCTATTTTAATGCCTCCAATTTCTTTTTCTTCTCTTATTGCTACTGCTAGTGTTTCTAGTATAATGTCAAATAATAGAGGTGATAATGGGCATCCTTGTTTCACTCTTGTTCTTATTAGGAATGCATCTAGTTTATCCCCATTGCAGATGATATTAGCTGATGGTTTTAGATATATACTGTTTATTATTTTTAGGAATGACCCTTCTATTCCTATGCTTTCTAGTGTTTTTAATAGGAATGGGTATTTTATTTTATCAAAGGCTTTTTCTGCATCTATTGAATTAATCATGTGGTTCTTGTTGGTTTCCTTGTTGATATGGTCAATTATGTGGATGGTTTTCCTAATATTGCACCAGCCCTGCATCCCTGGTATAAATCCTTCTTGATCATGGTGAATGACTCTTCTGGTCACTTGGAGTCTTTTTTGCTAGTATCCCATTTAAGATTTTTGCATCTATATTCATTAGGTAGATTGGTCTATAATTTTCTTTCTCTGTTTTTGGCTTGCCTGGCTTTGGAATCAGTACCACGTTTGTGTCATGAAAGTAATTTGGCAGAACTCCCTCTTTGCTTATTATGTCAAATAGTGTGTATAGTATTGGGATTAGCTGTTCTTTAAAGTTTGATAGAATTCCCTTGTGAATCCATCATGTCCTGTCAACTTTTTCTTAGGAAGTTCTTTGATGGGCTGTTGGATTTCATTTTCTGATATGGGATTATTTAAGAATTCTATTTCTTCTTCTGTTAGTCTAGGCAATTTATATTTTTGTAATTATTCATCCCTATCACCTAGGTTGGTACATTTATTGCCATATAGTTGTGCAAAGTAGTTTTTAATGATTGTCTTAATTTACTCTTCCTTGGAGGTGATGTCCCCCTTTTCATCCTTGATGCTGTTACTTTGATTTTCTTCTTTCCTTTTTTAATTAGATTGACTAGTACTTTGTCTATTTTATCTTGTTTTTTCAAAGTACCAGCTTCTAGTCTTGTTTATTCAATAGTAATATCACTTTTGATTTTATTAATTTCTCCCTTAATTTTTAGGATCTCTAGTTTGGTTTTCTCCTGGGGGATTTTAATTTGTTTGCTTTCAAGTTTTTTGATTTGCCTTTCCAATTCATTGATCTCTGCCCTCCCTAATTTGTTAAAATATGCACTCAAGGATATGAATTTTCCTCTTAAGTACTGCTTTGGCTGCATCCCATAATGTTTGAAAGGATGTCTCACCATTGTCATTTCCTCAATGAAATTATTGTTTCTGTTATTTCTTCTCTGACTAACAGATTTTGGAATATCACATTATTTAATTTCCAATTAATTTTTGATTTGGCTCTCCATGTAGCCTTACTGATCAATATTTTTATTGCCTTATGATCTGAAAAGGTTCCATTTATTATATCTGATTTTCTGCACTTGAATGCCCTGTTTCTATAACCTAGTGTATGATCTATTTTTGTGAATGTGCCATGTGATGCTGAGAAGAAGGTATATTCATTTTTTTCCCTCTTTATTTTTCTCCATGTGTCTATTAACTCTAATTTTTCTAAGATTTCATTCACCTCTTTTACCTCTTTCTTATTTATTTTTTCGTTTGACTTATCTAAAGTTTATAGTGGTTGGTTCAAGTCTCCCACTAATATGGTTTTACTGTCTATTTCCTCCTTCTGTTCTCCTATTTTCTCCATTAGAAATTTGGATGCTATACCATTTGGTGCCTACATGTTGATTAGTGATAATTCCTCATTGCCTATACTCCCTTTTAACAAAATATATTTACCTTCCCTATCCCTTTTAATCAGGTCTATTTTTGCTTTGGCTTTGTCAGATATCATGATTGCCACTCCTGCCTTCTTTTCTATCAGTTGATGCCCCAAAGGTCTTACTCCATCCTTTAATTCTAACCTTGTGGGTGTCAACCCATATCATATGTGTTTCTTGAAGACAACATTAGGTAGGGTTTGGGGTTCTAATCCAATATGCTATTTGTCAATGTTTTATGGGTGAGTTCATCCCATTCACGTTCAAAGTTATGAATGTCACTTGTGGATTTCCTGGAATTTTGATATCTTCCCCTAGATCTGACCTTTCTTCTTTAGCTATAACCTTTTGGATCAGTGATTTACTTTAGGTCAGACTCCCTAGTCCCCTCCCTTGATATGCTTCTCTTTCTAGCCCCTTTATTTTTATGTTCCCTTCCCCTCTCCCCTCTCCTTCCTTCCCTTTTTATACTGTCTTCTGCCCTCTTAATTTTCCTTTCTCTCTTACTCTGTTGGATAAGATATAATTCAGGATCCCAATGGATCTAGATGTTCTTCCCTCTCAGAGTTGATTTCACTGAGAGTAAGGTTTAAGTAATTCCACTTCACGTTCTCTTCCTCTCCTTCTCATATGTGAGTTCTTCCCCTCCCCTTCCCATGTGTATCTTTGTGTGGAAAAGATTATTCTATTTTGTCCCTCCTCCATATTTCTTCAATGATTTTCCCCTCCCTTTTTCTTTCTTTCCCCCCCTTCACCAAATCTTCTTGATGCCCCAATCTTTCCCTATGCATGATTCTTCTAACTACTCTCATGATGCATACAATTTTTGAGGGTTACACAATACATTTCCCCCCATATTAATATATAATTTGATATAAATGTAGTCCTTATAGAAGAGAGTTTGACTTAAAGAAAAAGATAAGAGCTTTCTCCTTTTCCTTTTGTTTCATATTTACTTTTTTTATGTTTCTCTTGCTTTCTGTGATTGGACATCAAATTTTCCACTATGTTCTTAGCAAATACTTGTAAATCTTCTATTTTGTTGAATGCCCATACTTTCCCCTGGAAGTATATAGTCAGTTTTGCTGGGTAGTTGATTCTTGGTTGGAGACCCAGCTCTCTTTCCTTTCTAAATATCGTGTTCCATGGTTTGCGGTCTCTTAGAGTTTTAGCTGCTAAGTCCTGTGTAATCCTTATGGGAGCCCCTCTATATCTGAAGCTCCTCTTCTTTGCTTCTTGTAGGATTTTCTCCTTAGCTTGGAAGTTCTTGAATTTGGCAATTACATTCCTGGGGGTTGTCTTTTGGGGATTTAGTATAGAGGGTTTTCTATGAACCCTTTCTATTTTTATTTTGCCCCCTTGCTCTAGAACATGTGGGCAATTTTCTTCTATAATCTCCTGTAGTATAGCATCAAGGTTTTGGTTTATCTCTGGTTTTTCGGGTGGACCAATGATTCTCAGGTTGTCTCTCCTTCCTCTGTTTTCCTGGTCTTTCACCTTGTCAGTGAGATTTTTTATGTTTTATTCTAATTCATTAATTTTTTGGCTTTGATTCATTAATTCTTGCTGTTCTGCGAGGTCACTGTCTTTCAGTCGCTTATTTCTGGTGTTTAGGGACTTGATTTGTTTTTCAGCTTGTTCTACCCTTTTGTTAGAGACTTCCCACTCTTTCTCCAATTGTGAAGCCTTATCTATCAGACTGCTGATCTCTTTGTCCCATTTTTTTCCCCCAGAAGGTTTCCATCTATTGGATAAGCTCCAATTTGAGTTCTTCCAGAGCTTGTGCATAATTTCCATTTTGGAGGGGATGTTTGGATTTTGTGTGGATTTCATCCTCTTTCTCTTCTTTACCTTGGGTACTCCTCCCATTAAAGTTTTTAATAGTCACTTTTTTCCCTTTCTTCTTGGAGGCTTGATTTTGGTCCATGTGAGCCATCCCTTTGGTGGTTATTTTCCCCTTTCCTTTTTGGTCCGAGGCCTGGGTGATTTGGGCGGGTTTTCTGTGGATTTAGGTTTCCTCAGACTGTGCTCACCATGCCCACCCCCTTGCTCAGCATGCCTACCCCCGTGCTCTGTGATCTCTTCTCATCCGTGCATAGGAATCTCCTGTAAAAGCGCTCTGTGGGGTAGATCTCTGGTATTCCCTGTCAGCTTACAGGGAGCCTGGCTCCCCCCCCCCCTTACTACAGCGAGGGGCAACACTTTCGTATTAGGCAGTTTTTACAGATTCTCGAGACTCCTCACTGTTTGCAGTTTGCAGGGACTCCGCAATCAGTGTGCGCTCCAGTGTGCAGGGTTCTCCCGTGAACCTGCCCTGAGAGGTCATTTCCTAGTATCTTTAGATCCCAAGGACCCTGGTGTGCCCCCCAGACAGAAACGTTCCTCACTCACTCACTGTTCCGGTGAGCACTCTGATCCCCTACTCTTATTCAGTGGCGGAAGTGGGGGGGGGGGTGAGGGTGGCTCAGTTCACGTTTTTGTGAAAGCTTTTCCTCCGTCTTATAGTTTGGCAATGTTCAAACCCCATGTACGTTCGTTTCTGTGGGGCACTGGAAATTCCCTCCTTCCGTTCTTCCAAAGCTGATTTTTATGCTCTTTTGAGGTAGTTTATTTTGTTCAGTGCCGGGGAGAGGAAACAATTCACTCCTAGATTACAGCCATGTTTACCCAGAAATCCCTTGGTGCCATCTTCTATTCCCCACCTCCCTTTTTCTTTCTTTGTATATCATCTTATAGCACTTAGTACCCCAATCTCTTCCTGTGAATGATTCTTCTAATAAATATAATAGTGAATATAATTTTGAGAGTTACAAATAATATTTTCTCCATGTATTAATATACATAATTTGATCTAATTGTAGCCCTTGAAGAATGTTTGAATAAAAAAAAATTTTCTCCTTTTCCCTCTCCTTTTTATTTACCTTTTCATGTTTCTCTTGATCTTTGTGTTTGGATATCAAACTTTCTCCTTAGTTATGGTCTTTTCTTTACAAATACTTGGAAATCTATTTTGTTGAATGCATCAGTTTTGATGGATAGGTGATCCTTGGTTGAAGACCCAATTCTCTTACCTTTCTGAATATCATGTTGCAAACCTTGCAGTCCTTTTTCGTGGAAGCTGCTAGGTCTTGTGTGATCCTTATTGGTGCTCCTTGGTATCTGAGTTGTCTTTTTTTGTCTTCTTGTAGAATTTTCTCCTTAGCTTGAAAGCTCTCGAATTTGGCAATTACGTTCCTGGGAGTTGTTATTTGGGGATTTAGTGTAGAGGGTGTTCTATGAACTCTTTCAAAGTCTATTTTGCCCCCTTGTTCAAGAACATCAGGGCAATTTTCTTGGATTATTTCTTGTAGTATGATGTCAAGATTTTTGTTGATTTCTCACTTTTCAGGTAGACCAGTGATTCTCAAATTGCCCCTTCGTGATCTGTTTTCCTGATTTGTCATCTTGTCAGTGAGATATTTTATCTTTTCTATTTTTTTTTCTTTTGACTTTGCTTTATTCTTGCTGTTTTGCAAGATCATTGTCATCCAGTTGCCTAATTCTGGTCTTTAAAGACTCAATTTCCTTTTCAGTTTGGTCTATCCTATTTTTCGTGGCTTCCAGCTGTTTCTCCAATTCGGAGTTCTTGTGGAGGTTTTCCCTTCCCTTTTTAGTCAGAAATCTGAGTGAGATGGACAGGCACTCTGTGTATGGAGTTATGGAGCAAGGATTTTGCCTGAGGCAAGGTCTCAAATCTCTGCAACTTCTGCTGTTCACTGCCCTTCTCTGCCCCACCTTCTCGAGAGCTCCCGCAGTCTGCACTCCCCAGTCCACTGGGGTTTCAGGTGTAGCTGTTTCAGGGGTAGGTCTTTGGTGGTCTTAGTCAGATCCCAAGGTCCTAGAGGTGTCCCTTGCTCACTCTAGAGGTGCCCCTTGCTTACTCGCTGATTCTGGCAAGTGCTGGCTCTGACTCTGGCTCCATAGGTGGGGTGCAGTAGGGTGGATCAGCTCAAGTTTGGGTGGGAGCTTTTTCAACCCCTTTCAGTGTGGAAATGCCCACATCCCATGTACCTTCAATGCTGTAGCCTACTGTAGAGTCCCTTCATTCTTATGAATTTATTTTCTTTGGTCTTTTTAGGTAGTCTATATCATTGGGTGCTGAGGAGAGGAAGAGCCCTGTGTCTAGACTGCTGCCGTGCTTACCTGGAAGCCCCCTTATATTTGCTTTTACAATTAAGACTCAAATAATTTTCACCTTACTGAGTAGTATTTTTTCCTTTTATTTGCCCAGTTAAATGTTTCCAAGATTTCAATTGTGACCTCACTCTTTAAATCAGCTTATGAAGCAGATTAGGCAAAATGTTTGTGACTGAAGTCCCCAAACTTAATCTTTCTACTTGGCTTGCCCTAGTAGGACCCAGAGCTAGACTTCTCATACTTTGAGTTTCCTTTATCCCTTGATCACCAGATACCACCTGCTTCCATGAGATAAACCAAAGTTTCCTGTAATCAGGCATACTTTGAGAGTAACAGAACAGCTCTCATTATCTCCCCTGACCATATAAAACAAGTTCTTTAGAGGGTCCTCATGTTTCAAATCTCTCAGAATAAAGCCTGCTGGCAAAGGTACTGTAGTGAGATCATTACTGACCATCTCAAAGAATGTTCATTCTCCTGGTTCCCTGGTACTCTGACAAAGTAAAACAGTCTTTGGTGCTGAAAAACAGTATGGGAGAATGAAAAGAAGCGGCTGTTATGAGATCTGGATACCATTCAAAGAAGGCAGAATGGGTCTGGGACTAGGGTCATAGTAAAGAGTCATTTATAAAACACTGGAGCTTAGTTCTCTTAGCTAATGAACCTTTTTTTTCTCTCATCCTCCATTTTACCTAAGGGACTGAATTTAGGCCTTGGCTCAGAGATGAACTGTTCATCTGACCTCTTAAAAAGTTGAGGTAAATTAGCTCATTCTCTCCAATGGATCTTGTAAACATAACCAACTTTTAAATTACAGTAATTTGGAGATAAAAGGAAAAGAACAAAACCAATGATTGCTAGGTGTATTAACAAAAAGCCAGATAGGGGGCAGCCCCCTTTGCATAAGAGTATACATACAATACAAATGCATTCAATCCCCCACAGTTCAAATCATCTCATCCCAAAGGTCACTGTGGATCTTCTGGTGCAATCTGTGGTTTCTGAAAGCATCTTCCTGGCATCTTCTCCAAACAGTTCACTTTCTGGATTCGGGGAGGTAGCAAGTTTCTTATCCTAAAATTACTCTCAAAAAGAATTTAAACTTTGTATTATAGGATAATTACACATTCCCCCCTGAGGAAGATGGTGAAAAACACAGGGATCACCCAGGGATGCATGGCTAAATTATGCGATATATGAATCAATTAGCAAAAGAAATAAAAAACATCAAAAAATCCAAATAATAGAGAAAAAATAATTTGTGGATGAAATATAAAATATCAAAGCCTTATGTGTAAAAATTCTAAGTAAAGAAAAATTAACCTATAACAGAGGTCCTTTAATTAGGGCCCAATTAAAGTGATTTATGTCCCAAAGGCCTGTTATGCACCTACCCAATTAGTAGTCAGGACCACAGAAAGTTTGCCCCACTATGAAAAACAGAAATGGTACTAATTTCAGCAGCAAATTGGGAAATAGCATTCTGTGGTCTGATTTTACCTTTTTTCTCATGGATCTATAGCCAGGATGGCAACCAAATGAGGTGCTTTATAGAATATGGGATGGGAAAGACCTGTTTCTGACATATGTCAAAACAGCCACAATCATGTCCCAACTCAGGAAGGAAAAAGGGAGCTAGCCATGGAAAAACACCCTATTGATCTCCTGTCTATATTAGCATATAACTACAGAAAGTCAGTGGCCTCCTGGGAGATATAGTTCAAAGGCATAAGATTTCCAATTACATATTTAGTACAGCTATAACCATCATCAGAATTAAGATATTTTCATTGTTAAACTACAACACCTTCTTTACATATTACACCTATTTTTGTTAAAGAAATAAATGTAGCTTTAACACATTTCTCCTGTTTGTTTTGAATATTTAATTTCTTTATTTTAAATGAAAAGTTTCTTTAATCACAAAAATTAATCTGATTTCAACAGTAAAAATATAGATACATAGCTAATGATCTTTACTTTTTTCTGCGAAAGTAGAAAGAAACAAGTGAGCCAACTTTTTTGATTCCTGAATAGTTCCCTAATTTAAAATTAATTAGTCCAAAAAAAGAAAATGCATTTTCTACACCTGTGGAAGGTAAAAGAGAAGTGAAATTATTGTCTTACATACCCTCATGAAACTAGGTGAAATATCTCCTGCCATTTCACTGATGTGACTTTCTTTAAAATTTTATCAACATAGATTCTTAAATAGTTTAGTCTTAGCCAAGATATTTATTAAAGTGGATGTTGTAGAAGGGTGGTCCAGATAGATCCTATATTAATAGTTAGAAATTGACATTATGACTAAGCATGAAAGGTATTTACAAGGAAATATCTCTAAAGATATTACATAACTTGCTGTGAACTTAAGATATTTTCTTTTAAAATTTGCACAGTTATATAATCTTCACTATATGCTTTAAGGTATCTGTATTCTTTGATAATTTTTTGACCCATATGTCCTAAGTGAAGTCTTTACTTAGGTAGTTACTTCTTTGTTAACTTCAAAAAGTGATTTAAATGAAAAGAAACGATCAAAAAAAAAGATCTGGATTTGACTCCTTCTTCTATCCTTACCTTGATTAAGTTACAGGATTTACTTGGACCTCAATTCTCTCACTGGTAAAATGAAAAGATTGGATTAGATAATTTCTGATGTACCTTCCTTTTCTAATATTCTAAAAGTCTCTAAAATATATGCAGCCTGTCATTCTAGTGGTATTTACTATTAAAGAGTTGATCTATATTAGAATAATTCTCATGACCTTACCAGGGAAATTTTTAGCAGTTTTACAGGTTCCAGATTTTTGGAATCAAGCAAAATCATAGGGTGTATCTCATATTTCATTCAACATATTTTATTTAATACTGATATTTAGTGCTGACTTTTCAAATAGAGAAGGCTGTTTTGCTCTTATTTCATTAATACTATGTTTATTTGTTGGTTTCCTTTATAGAATTTTCTCCCAAGCTAGTTGGCTTGACAGGTGCTCCAAAAGAGATTGATCAGGTTGCCAGAGCATATAGAGTTTATTACAGCCCAGGACCCAAGGATGAAGATGAAGACTACATAGTAAGTAAATGCCTAGTTCTAGCCCTAATTTTGTTTGTTCCCAAAGTAATCTCTAGAGAATATCATTGGAGTCAAATAATCGGAATCAAAGATTTTTTAAAAAGAAAGAGAATTGTACCAGCTACATGTAGTTGTTTAAGAAAGTATTTCAAGTTCAGAATAGATAAGGAATAAATTACAAACTTTTAGGATGTAGTTGGACTTCCAACATAAGTCTTTTGGACACTTAACCTAAAATCATTTTATAAATAAGGAAGAAGTTATCATTTGTGGACTGATTAGATTTTCATTGTTTAAATTACTTTGTTTCCCCAAGTCCCCTCCTCAAAAATGTATGAAAAACCCAGTGCTATGTAATAGTTGTTTTGTTTTTTTTTTTGTATCATGGCATATGTTTACAGTTTGCATATTTGAAACACTGGCAGTCCTTGAAAGAGGTAAGAGAGAAGTTCCAAATAAAAATTAATATAGGGAATTCTCAACTCATGAGCATCTGAACTATAGAGACCCACCACAGAGTCCTATATTATTTATCTGTGGGTGGGTGACCTGAGAAGGAGAATGGAGGGTAGAGGAATATGGATGTGAGATAGATAAGGTAATCAGGTCAAGAGAGGCAGGAATAACGATTCAGACACCACAAGTTAAAACATCTGGGGAGATGCAAACTCCGTAATTACCTCTCTAGAAAGAGAAAGCAAGTGGAGGAATTATAAGTATGAAGACCAAGAGAACCTGTGTGGAGCACAGGACTCCGGGATATCCCTCATGGGCCACACGGCCAAGAGATTAATGGGAGATGTGCGGGGTAGCTGTGCTGCGTAAGTCAGTCAGACAGGAGGAACATAATAAGCCACAGCAAGATCAAGGCCGTAAGAGGCAAGAGGGAGAGCAAACCCTGTGAAAGTAAGAGGTGTAAGAGAAGAGAAGGGAAGAGAGGAGGCTTGCACATGTTCCCCAGCCTTTATTGGGAACCTTAGGTCAAGTGGGAGGTGATTAATGCATATGTGACATGATAAAGGTTTTTACTTTGGTAGCATTGACAGTGACGGAATCACAGAGGAGGAAATTAATCCAACCCGTGCTTTGCAAATGAATGTGACTGAGCCAGGGCAGCGTGGCTGTCAACGCCCAGTCCAGGAATTTGCTAGTCCTTTGGACTGTCCCTTTCCATACAATGAAACATCAAGTGGTCTGACCATGTGTCTGGTAAATGAATATACAGGATACAATGGTTGGTTGTCTCTCGAACTGAGGAAGACAATTGTCTTTGTGCGTTTTTGTGCACAAAGACACCTATGCTTGTAGATTTAAGTGGAAAAGCCGATGCACAGAGACAGTCCCACTCTCGGCGTTGGAAGCTTGGGTCCAGTGGCAGGAAAAGTCGTTACACGTGGAGACTTCCTCAGCTGCATTGGATGGCCATGTTGTCTTTTGTGCTCCAACACGCCCTAAGCACTCCATAATGCCTTGCTGCGTCGCCATCTCAGCCGTTGAACCTTCTTGTTGGTTTCTTCTGCCTGTTCCACCGAAGCAGTCTTCACATGCTGGGTGAGCAAAGCCCTAGTTCACCAGGGGTAGACGATTTGATGGCTACCCTCACAAGGTTTAGCCAGCCTGTCGAAGCCGTTGCCCGGGGTGTGGCCACTGCCACATGCTAGCAGCTACT
The DNA here is from genome assembly GCF_027887165.1 of Monodelphis domestica. Taxonomy (NCBI): domain Eukaryota; kingdom Metazoa; phylum Chordata; class Mammalia; order Didelphimorphia; family Didelphidae; genus Monodelphis; species Monodelphis domestica. The sequence continues at coordinate 243,086,571 of NC_077228.1, read as the reverse complement.
GGGAGCCACAAGTGAGAGCTGGGTGTCAGGTGAGGGTCTGAGGCTGGAGGGCTGCCCTAGAAGGGCATGACAAGCCCTCCATACCAGAGATATTACCCCTCCCAGAGCACCCCATACACCCCACAGGATACAATATCAATACATCAGTCATACTTCCGAGATGCTAAGATGCCTGGTATGCTACATGAACATATAAAGGGCTGACCTACACTACATCATAGGTAGTAAAAATCTTACAGATGCATGGAAAAGGAGGCTTCAGGTTCCTTTCTTGGTCAATGGTTAGTGCAGTTGCCTTGGAGAACATAAGATTTCCCTTTGTAAAGATTAAAATTAATATACAATAACTAAATATTGTATTTTATAAAGTTTTATTAATAATAACTAAAGCAAAAGAACTGCCTGAACTTGACCCAGTTGCAGGTCAAAGAGATCACGAGGGAGGAGTTACAGTCACTTAAATACAATCATGCAAAAATGTGAGGATGTAGGAAAAAGGGAATTTTGGGAATACTCGGGACTTCTGGGAAATAAAATCCAAAGGTAGAAAATCCCCATTTATATACATCCCCCTGTGATCCTGATTGGAGACCAGTCTCCCCAAAAGGATCATGGAAACATAACTAATATAAATTGCAATAATTTGTGGATAAAAAGGAAAAAAAGAACAAAACTAATGATTACTAATTTGACAAAAAGCCAATTTGGGGGCAGTCCCCTTTGGCATAAGAGTATACATTCAAAACAAAGGCATTTCAACCCCCCATAGTCCAATTCATATCCCAAACTTAACTCTGGATCTTCTGGAGCGGCATATGGTCTCTGCAGGCACCTGTACATTGCCTTCTCCAAAAAGTTCACCTTCTGGGTTCTGGGAGGTAGTCTCTTGTTCTTAATTAGGCTCAAATTCAAGTTAAAGTTCACAACAATAACATAGTAATCCCTGAGGAAAATAATAATACATTCCCCTCTGAGGAGGATATAGAGATACAGGGCTGAGTTATGAGGTATATGAATCAATTTGCAAAAGAAAACACAAAATGTTTTTTTTAATCCAATCAAAAATGAAAAATAACTTGTGGATAAAATATAAAATATCAAAGTCTTGTCTAGAAAATCTAAGTAAAAGAAAAATCTATAACAGTTCCTTGAATCAGGTCCCAATTAAAATGATTCAAGCAATTATGCATTTACCTAATCAATAGGCAGGACTGCAGAAAGTTTGTCACATCATGAAAGACAGAAAAGGGATGAGATTTCATCAGCAAATGAGAGCCAGGATGGCAGTGAAAATGAGGCGCTTGATAGAATGTGACTCTAGGAAGTCCTGCATTTACATGTTAAACAGCTGCAACCTTGAACCTCAAACAAGTTCATGTCCTCTTGTCTTGGCTCAAAATTACATCAATCCCACTGGGATCGGTCTCTTTGATTTTGTGCTCCAAAGGTACTATGCTGGTGCTCTGTGCTTCTGTAGCACTGTACAGTGGCTCGTTTTGTATTCCTCTTCTGGAATCAGACAAAATCATTAAAATCTCATAATTCTTTTAAACAATGGCATCATTTCTAGAGTCTAAAGATTTTTGGGTATGCATTGACATTAGGTCGAATGCATTTTAAACTTATATTACTGCAAAATCAAAAAAGTTAAAGAAAAATCTCAATACTATTGACATGTGCTTCAAATACAAAAAAAGGAGAGAAAAAATAAAACTCAGATACTATATAGCACATGCAAAGAAAAACAGTAATAAAAACGTTTTAAAAATAAAAAATATATACCTTAAAATGATTCATTATTAAAGAAAGGGATTGACTAGATTAATACAGATAAACTTAAAAAAATGTAAACCTTAAAGCAATCAGTAAATGCAATAATATAAGCAAATGAGAAGGTACAGGCAGACAGTGCAGTCAAAATCCTTTTCCTCAATCCAATAGACTGGTTTTATATTATAGGAGGAGAATAAACTCAAAATAGTTAGCAATAAACTTCCAGATCTCTTTTAAAGTTTCCTTTCCCTACCCCAGTATTGATCATCCATTCAGACTTTTTTTGTCAGAGAAGCACAGGGCAAAATCTCCACTCTGCATGTTAAGAGCAGCAGTTAAGACTTTTAGAACTTTGTCAAAATATTTCAGGTTGGTTTGTAGTGTAAGCAGAAGGAAATAAAGTGGGAAATCTCCAATGAAAATTAAAACTCCCAGGAAAAGAATTAAGCAGATCCAAACTCCACTTTTTAGCTCTACCAACTCAAACTGTTGTTTCAGAGTTTCAACCATACTTTGCAATATCATTTTTCCTGAGAGACAGGGTCAAAACCCACATGGGGTGAGGAAAGGGTTTGGGATGGAAGATTTTTATGTGCCACCCTCTGTGGAAAAAAAAAAACAAAAACAAAACGTGGCTCGGAATGCCAGGCAGATCTGGTCACAAGCTGTTGGAGGGATGGAGACTGGGTGGTGTAAATGTTAAAAACTGCCAAAACTGTAAAGGTTTCGGCCAAACTGGTAAAGATAATTTTTAGTGTTTTGACTTAAAATCTAAATAAGTGGTCGCCATGGGAAATTCCCAAATATGAAAAATACCCAAGTCAGCTGGGGATTTATGGAGATTTTAATTAATATAAATGAATGAATTAAGAGAGAGAGAGAGAGAGAGAGAGAGAGTCAGTCTTTATCACTCACCAGAAAATCGTCTCCAAGCAAGCTGCAGTCCTCCACTGAATCTCCTGAACTGAGTTCAGAGTCTAACTCCACGCCGAATTCAATTGCGAACTCCATTCAAAATCTCCTCACTTCAATTCTGAACTCCAACTCACTTCCACTCAAATTCAAAAACTCCCTGAATCTTACCCCTTCCTTTTAAAGAAATTTTCTCTTATGTCACCTCCCCTAAATTTTCACGTCTTATCAATCACAGTAGACGCTTTTCCCCAGGACTGCCCATTCCTAGTTCACATCTTCTTTGGTTCTCACATTCTCTGGTTAGAATAAATCCTCTGAGTATTTCACACCTCTTTTGTTAAGCTTGCCTTTTGTAAGTTGCTTGACCTTTTAGGTCCTAATTTAACCTTTATAGGTACTTAGCACCTTTTTGTATTAGATCTAAAAATAGACCACTTAGCTTAAGGTTCTAGCTTTACTATAAGAGTTGGGGACTTTTCATTGTTCAATCAGGAGTTTGCAACTTTATCTTCCCCTAAGGCACTGTAGGGTGGAGTAATTTTAAAAGTTCCCAACACATTCCTGATTAAGTAACTTCATTGTTAAAAATGGGGAATAGCTTAATCAAATCTTCTAAGGTAGAGTCTGAGTAGTTTTAAGATTCACAGCAGGTACATACAGCTCAGGCTGAATCAGGAGCAGGCAGAGTGCAGTGGCCATGATGATGCAAAAACAGGTGGGCAGGCAGGAACACAGGCTTGAAAAATATATCTATTTGATCTTAAAAATATTTGAGAGTTCTATCCCTTTGTGATCAGCCAAAAATGTAAAGAATAAAATTAATATATAATTACTAAATATTACATTTTATTAATAATAACTAAAGTAAAAGAACTGCCTGAACTCAGCCTGGTCTCAGGTCAAAGAGAGCACGAGGGAGGAGTCAGAGTCACTTAAATACAATCATGGAAAAACATGAGGATCCAAGATAAAGGGAATTTGGGGAAAAATTAGGGACTTCTGGGAAATGAAGTCCAAAGGGATAAAATCACCATTTATACACATTCTTATCCCTAATTACAATTTCCCATAAAATTGATATCTGGAATACTACTATCAATCTGTGCTAAATATCTGAAATTATGTTTTTAGTTACATGAACTTTGGACATCCACCATTTGTAGTTTTATTTCTATGGGAAAATATGTTCTAATTTAAGGTTGGTGACTTAATTTTAGAGTAGAACTCATGCTAAATTGGGTTCTACTCATGAAAAGAACTTGAATCCATGTGAAGGTCTCTAGCCTTAAAACTTAATACTGAAGTATAGATAATCAACTCCCTGCCTTGCCTACTCCTTTCCCATAGGTCCCCAGATGATCCAGCACCAGACTTTTACCCATGAGTAGCCACTGTACTTCCAGCAGAGGTGAAATAGGGAGATCCTATCTTATAGTGTAAGCAATATGTCTCTTGTTTCACAACATGATGAACTTGGAAGTATATATACAATAATAAGTGTACAATCTATATAATATTATCTGCCTTCTTGGGGAGGAGAGAGGGATAGGGATAGAGAATGAGACATAGATTTTTGGATGTAGCTGATGTGAGAATTTGTTTCTCTTGGATATGCATATTATAATTATCATACTCATAAAATGGACCAGTAGAGGGAGCCATAATTCAGGTCCTCAGGTTTTTGTTGACAGAGGATGTAATTATGTTTCTTAATTAGGCATAGACTTTTCCACATAACAAGAGTGGTAGACCGTGAGATCCATAGAAGAAAAGACCATAGAACAGTTACTTTAAAGTTAGGATGGACCTCAAGGGCCCTCTGATCTGACTCCCTCATTTTATAGGAGAAAAATGAAGTTAAGGAAGTTAAGTGATTTAAGGTCCTTCCAGTAATAAGTTACAAAGGTAAATTTTGATTCATGATTCCAAAACTTTCCTCTTTACCACACTGATTTCCTTCATTGTAATCTTTAAGAAGTTCTGACCCAGTGTGGTATTCCCTTCTGAAATCCCAAGGAGGCTGAAACTTCTGGCTATCTAAAACTCCAAGTATTTTGAGGTGCAGTGAGCTAAGCTGATCAAATGTTCTCACATCGACCAGCATCAAGATTGTAAAATCTCAGGATCCGAGAAGATGTGGACAATCAGTTTGCCAACAGAAGGGTAAATTGGCCCAGTTTGAAAATCTAGCTGGATTAAGATTCTATGTTAATCAGTAGTAGAATTTTACCCATGAGTAGCCATTGTACTTCCAGCAGAGGTGAAATAGGGAGATCCTATCTTATAGTGTAAGCAATATGTCTCTTGTTTCACAACATGATGAACTTGGAAATATATATACAATAATAAGTGTACAATCTATATAATATTATCTGCCTTCTTGGGGAGGAGAGAGGGATAGGGATAGAGAATGAGACATAGATTTTTGGATGTAGCTGATGTGAGAATTTGTTTCTCTTGGATATGCATATTATAATTATCATACTCATAACAAATCATTATATTATTCTTGTGTTACATGTTATGTTATATATTAAAAAATAAAAAGAAATAAGTAAAGTTGTGGGATGAGGCCCCTTTAATTGCTAAAAGAATAAAAGTTAAGCAGCCATAAAGCTTTGAATTGCTATAGAACTGCCTCATATTTTGGAAAATTAATCAAGTACATCCAAATTTTAAAAATCTCTGTACCTAAAATCTTTACACAAAACCTTCATAATTCCACTGGAAAATAATTTCTGTAAATACACACTAGTGTTGAATTAGAAAAGCAGATAATTTGCTTCTTATTCTAGAAAACACAACATCAATTTCAAAAAACAGTTACATGTGAGAGATACAGTCTAAAATCTATCTAGGTAAATAGTTCATATAACAAAAAGCTTACTACTAAACCAGATTACCAAGCCCTTCTTTTTTTTTTCATACTTGTCTCTGTCACTCTTTCACTTTTTCCTTTCATTTTTGGTTTTTTCTTAGATTCAAGTTCTCTATGTCTTGCCTTCTCTGTTGTTCTTCTCTTTTCTCCCTCTCTACTATCCCTACCTTTCTTCTTTAACAATTATATGGAGAGTTCTCTTTTCCTAAGTTAATATGTACTTAACATTGTCTCTTCCTCTATTTATTTATTAGAATCCTTACCTTTTGTCTTAGAATTAATACTAAATATTGGTTCCAAGGCTATTGGTAAGGGCTAGGTAATGGGAGTTAAGTGTCTTGTACACAGTAATACAGCTAGGAAACATCTGAGACTACATTTGAACCCAGGACCTGCCTGGCTTTCAATGCACTGAGCTACCTAGCTAGGGGGAGATAAGGAAAGATACCGACCTTCAATAAATATTAATTGATCCCAAACAATAACTAGAGCAATCCCAGAAGAAAAAATAGAACTGTTGAATTAATAATGGGAGGAAGAAAGTGGCAATGAGGGATCCACTTAACAGATTCCTTCTGTAATATGTGGAAAGGAAAACTGAAGCAAGTTTTGGACTTCCTGCCACTCAGGTGGAACAAACAGCAGTTGGAATGTTAGGGAAAAGATATTGACAAGAATGACAGTTGGTAGGGGGAAGGAAACTTGGAGTGACAGTTGGTCTGGACTCTCTTTCCTGGCCCTTGGACTGGAAGGAGCCTCTCTTCCCTGTCTCGGGATAGAAGTACCTCTATTCCTGGATTTACCCAATTGTGGGCTCTACCTGGATTCCTGTGATTGTGTCACTGAACAAAGGGATTTAAGGGGAGCAGTTTGAACTGTAAGGCCAGTCTTTAGGGGTGTCAGCCTGAAGCGGCAAGCCCAACCAGCTCTGAAGGTCAGAACCTTTTCTTCCTCTTGCTGTCTATTGCTAAAGACTGAACTTAAGAAAACTAGCATAGATTAGCTTAGACAGGAATAAAAGAAATCCTCCACCAGCCTGTGAGGCCTGGCCTCAGCTCAAAAGCTGAGGGACACACAAATCCAATCAAGGGAAATCCTGATTCCCTCTTCCCTGATACCTTCCAATCCAAACTTGTTATTAGAATTCATCTTTATTTAAATAACAGCAGTCAGATAAGAGGACTATCATTTCAGGGGAACATAGAGGGAGCTGAACCTAAGGACAACCATTCAACCATAAATGGTCCCTATCAGACCCTGCTGGGCAACCTTGGACTGAGGGGAGGCTTGTCCCTCAGGGGGTCCGTGCTTACCTGCTCTGGGGTATCTTCAGCATCAATCAATAGATAAGACATCCCCTCAGGCTATCATAAGTGGCCCATTTCTGGGAACACCAATTTTCAAAGATAGCCTCTTGGCAGAGGACATCTCTCTCCTTTTGCCTCACCAGCAGCCATATTCCCTCTTCAACCCCTCCCTGTTACAAATCCTTCTTTATCCCCTTTACCTCTTCAATCACTATAATTCCTTTAGATATTACAAACATTAAGGTGTTAATATGCTGTTGCTTAACTTAACTATTTGAGATTTGTTCATACAATGAGCCACATTTCTCCACAGCATTTTTTTTAAGTATAAAGGCAAAAAGAAATAGGTTATTATTATGCAAAGACGTAGCAATTTAGCTTACAATAGAAAACACAAATGAATATCTATAGATAAGAATACCAGCAATTATAAGAGAGATAGAAAAGATAAATCAATGTATCAGGAGATACTCCAAGACCTGAATATTCTTACCTGGGAAGCCCCTTTGTTCAGCATTTCAGGGTCCCATTTGGGAAAGCCCCAGGCAAAGCGTCCTTTCCACAGGTGAGGCTTCAAAGTCCATTTTCTAGAAGGGGGTTTATATTGACCTGAAAACAAAGATAGCTTTTTGCCAACTGTACCTTGCAGCATTCTTTAAGGTCCCCACAATCGACCAAGATCCTGAGTCCCCAGAAGTGGCCAAGCAAAACATGTCTCAAAATTTAATCAACTGTCATGAAGACAACACATTCTGTGAGACAAGGGTTAATCTCAAAGAAGTATGTTTATCTTCCAGATAATCAGAAGCCTTAGGAAGCTGCTGAGAACTCTGGCTAAAGTTCAAAGCAGCCCCAGTCTCTGCTAGTAAATATGAGGCCTATGATATACAACAGGTAGAATTTACTAAAATTTTACTTTAATCCTTTACTTATTTCTATTACATGACCTAATTGAAAAATATTTTTTGTTTGCACTCTCATATCTTTAATTGTGAACCTTTCTTCTAACTTCTATCTCTTTAAGTGCCCAATCTCCATAATTAAGCTAATCTGAGTCTCTTCTCCCAGGAATGATAATATCGCTTAAGTATTGTTCTGATAACCCATTTTTAAATAATTTGACCTAAGGTGGTATATGCAGTAGACCAAATTCTCTGGGAATGCTAACATTTTAACTCTAATATCTTTAGTTTATAGAATATTGAGGGAGATTTACAACTACATTATCCTCCTTGACTAGGGAGTAACATAGAATAACATTACAGCCACACATTACCTATGTATCTTCATCTCTACTTCTCAAGTTAAGTCTGTATTACATTGAGTATTTCATTTATGTTTCAGTTTCACATAAATAAAGAGTTATCTCTTAAGGGAAAAATACAGTATGTGTAAGCTCAGTAGAACTTTAGAATAATCAAGCAAAATTGAGGGACAAAAGATGCAGTTATTAAGGTAGTTTTCCAAATTATGGCTAGCTCTCTTAAAAATGAGATATTTTAAAATATAGTTCCCAGTAGAAATGCAGAAAAGAACATATGATTTATCATATGTTCATAATGGTATATGATTTGGGGTTTTGGTTTTAAACAATCATTACAAAAATGAATAACATGGAAATAAATTTTTAGTGTTAATATATGTATAATCCAGTGGAATTGGTCGTCCGCTCTGAGAGGGAGGAGGTAAAAGGAGAAGGAAAGAACACAAATCTTGTAACCATGAAAAAGTATTTTTTTTTAAAATTTATATATTATATCCCACATAAGTAAAAAAAAAACATGTCCATATAGAGTCATTGAAAATGTGATTAACGTAGCAATTCTGTTCCATTTGGTAGGAAGTGGAAGAAGAGAAGAGTACAGTTGTGGGCAGCTAGAGATATCACTTTCTTATTCTGAGTTCCATGCTCTTGCAAGGCCCTGCTGCAAAAGAAGGAGCTGGGACCCACCAGTGGAAGAAGGTGGCAGGCACTTAAAAGTAGTGATTCATCCTTATGAAAATTAGATACCCACACCTATTCCTAGGTACCTGGCCTGCTCATGTACAAAGGATAAAGATTTGGAGAGAGGTTCATTACATTCATGTTTTTTCCTTTGCCTTTTGGGAAGTGGTATGGTACAGTGGAAAAAGCATTGAATTTGCAACTTCAGACTTGGGTCCAAATGTATACTCTTAACACTTCCAGTGTGATCTTGGGCAACTCACTTGAACTCTCTTTTCATCTTTTCCTTCAACTCTGAAATGAAGTAGGAAAAATTAAATACCTTAAAAGGTACTTTCCATTTTAGAATATATGATCCTGTGTTCTTGTGTGACAGTGAATAGAGAACAATCAAGTTTGGTTATCTTATACATTATTTTGATTGTATATTTGTATAGTATGTTAGAGTATGATTTTGTGTAAGGGAAACACAAGAAGAAAATACATATTTAAGCATATTAAAATATGCTTTATTGATTAGGAAGGGAAAGGAATAAGGGTTTAGGGATTTGCTTATGCTTATTCTTATTTAAAACTAAACTATTCTAACTAAGTTACTAAACTAAAAACTTAACCAAATACCCAAATATCACAGCAGGAGTCCAAAACAGTTAGATCCAGGATCTGTTGTTAGATATTCAATAAAGTCCTGATGTCCAAGTAAGACTGATGCTGCCAGCAGCCAGATACAGGAACTCAGTTTGAACACAGGGAAATGCTCTTCATACCTTCCTCTCAACTTCCTCAGGAGACCAGAAGAAAGTCAGTTGGGCCAAAATGGAATCTTCCCAGATCCTGAAGCTCAGGGTCCCATGTGACCCTTGGTCACATGCCACTGTCAGTCATACCTAGGTTTGCATTTTTCAGTTTTTGCACAGTTTTGCAAATTGCAAACCTTTTCATCCTTTATCACATTCCCCACTATTGCACGAATCAAAAATTGTTTTGGAAACACTATTTTTGTATTTGTGCACAATCTAAAATACTTATCAGTTACCTAAACTAAGAGATCTACCCAAAATAACAAGCAACCTTCACTCAACTATCTTACTCTAACTTACACTAACCTAAGGAATTGTAACAAGGAAAAAGGAAAAGGGAAACAAAGTAAATAATGAACAATTACAAAAGTCAAACAAAAGCAAAATCAAAACAGCAAAATAACATAAAACAAAAGATGAACATAACCTCTATGCAAACATCAAACTTAAAATATTCTTATCAGCTAAAACAGAAAACTGGACTACTATTGCAGTAAATTAACATTAAACTTAGAGAAAAAATTTTGAAAATCACAATAAACACAACATTGCATAAGTTTTACAATGAAAATGAAACCAAGCATCAAACCATTTATGCAAATAAATGTAACAAAAGATATTGAGTTATGTACATAATTTACATATATACATATAGTATGTACAAAATATACATGTATGCTATACATATACACATATATAAACTTATGTACAATTCATATTTACACATAGTTTGCATATCTACATACACTATGATACAATTAATTTACAATCCTATTATATATCCTATTTACATATTTATTTAAAATTTTATTTGATATGTGATGTCATGTTGTTTGTGTTTTGTAATGTATGATTTAGTGCAAGTCAGTATCTAATTTTCTTATCTTACCTTATTGAATATTACCCAACTAATCTCTACCTTCCAAATACTTTAAATTTCTATACCTAAACTAAATCTAAGTATGTAACTACATTTTGTTAGTAAATAAAGTATCTATAGGTAATCATAACATTGTTAGTACCCTAACTATATATTGTTTCACTCATTTAAGGAGTGAGTCAGTGTTACCTAACCATGTTTATGTTTTGTGTTTGTTTTATTATGTTGTTACTTTTGCTATGACATGTTGTTTTGCTATTTTAAATGTCAGTGTTACTGTTATATGTTATGTTACTGTTGTATGCAATATACTTATCCCTATTTCCTCTTGAATATCCTTCTGCAATTCCATAGTAGTAAATGTATTTATGTTTTTATGTGAATAAATGCTATGTTATTATTTACTATAATACATTACCCAAAGTATAAATTCATTAGTCCATTTATCTTGTAAACCTCTTCATTGCAAATTTCAAAGTAATTTAAATTTATATGTTTTTCGTCTTTTAGCAATGTCCATTAATTCCTGAATTCTCCTCTTCATCTTCATTGTCCTCTTCTAGCCTCTTCTGCAGGAATGGTCCTCTCCTTACTGATCTTTTTGACTGCAGACTCAATTTGACTGATGATTCTATATTTCTGCAATCTCTTCTTTTCCTTCTTATACTATGTGTTAATTTTATATGTGAACAATGATACCAAGAATCTCTACCCAAAACTTTTACCAAAGATGGAGAAACCAACACAATAGTGTAAGGACCTAACCAACTTTCCTGTGTTGCTGATGTTTTAGCAAAATTTTTTACAATATATCATATCTCCTGGTTCATAATTATGAAGAGAATAATCCAAAGGACTAGTTTGAATTAATTATCCCATATTATATAATTCTTTTAGTCTTTGTTGTAAAGCACTTAAGTTAGAAGCAAGTTGACAATCTGCTCCTAAGAGAGAAATATAGATTGTCTTACAAAGTTTTTGCTTGTAAGGGAGCATGTGCAAAGAGCATCTCATAGGAGGATATATGCAAATCTGTTCTTGGCTTCATACATAAGTAAAACAAAGCTATGGGAAGAATCTCTGGTGGTTTGAGATGAGTTTCAGCACAAAGCTTCTCCACCATAGTCTTTATTTCCTTATTCACACGCTCAACTTGCCCAGAACTTTGGGAATGATAGGGCACATGATATTTTGGTGTTATTCCTATATTTTCATAGACTCTTTTCAGGATGTTTTGAGTGAAATGGGATCCTTTATCAGAGTCTATTGTTAATGGTACTCCAAATCTAGGTATAATTTCCTTAATCAACACTTTCGCCACAAAGCTAGCTGTTTTTGTTTTTGATGGAAAAGCTTCAGACCATTTGGTTAATCTATCAAAAATTGCCAAGCAAAACTTGTATCTTCCAGCCTTTGGCATGCTGATGTGATCAATTTGCAGATTCAAATAGACAATATGCTAAAGCTAAACTGTCTGAATGCTCCTTGATTGAATTTTTGGCAAACAGAATAGCTTGAGCAGACCTTATTTGCTAGAGTACTTATTCCAGGAGCAACCCATTGTCTCTTTACGGTGTCAATTACAGCTTAAGTACCAAAATGACCTTTTGTGTGAATGGCTTGACATGCAGCTTTCCTGTATCTGTTAACCATATACCATGTTCTTTTCTTGCACCAAACTTCTCTTTCCATTTTTGTATTTCTGAGTTTACATAAGCTTTTTCTAGATTATCAGATTCTATAGTTGATAAGTTCATAATATACACTGGGGCATTTCTGGCCACAAATTTTGCAGTTATATCAGCTCTGTGATTTCCTTTAGAAACTGAATCTCTTTTATTAGTATGACTTTTACAATGGATTACTGCTAGCTGTTTAGACTTTTGGATAGCATCCAACAACTCAGTTATTATTTCTGCATGAGTAATTGGTTTTCCTGATGCAGTAATAAAACCTCATTTCCAGATCTTTCCTGTAGCATGACAAACAGAAAAAGCATAATGAGAGTCTGTGTAAATGTTTGCACTTTTACCAATTGCCAGAAGAAATGCTTGCTTTAAAGCGATCAACTCTGTGGTTTGAGCGCTAAGGTTACTAAGTAATGATTCAAAGCACAGTGTCTCAAATTCTGTGACAACTGCATCACTGTACATCTAATTCCATTACACAAATATGAAGATCCATCCATGAATAAAACCAAATCTGGATTTTCAATGGGAGTGTCTTTTAAATCCATCCTTGGCATATCCACTAGATCTATTACTTCTAAACATTTATGTAGTGGTTCACCGTTCTTTGGCAAATCAGGAAGAAGTGTAGCTGGGCTTAATACACTATACCTTTTCAATGTGATGTTTTCACTACCTAGAAGTATAATTTCATACTTAGATACTCATTGGTCTGAATATGCTTGAGTATAAAATTTCCTCATTAGCACTTCTATTTGATGTGAACAAAATACTGTCAGTGGACATCCCAAAACTAATTCTGATGACTTTTGAACTAACACAGCTGTAGCACCCCTTAAACAAGGCACTGTACCTGCAGTAGTTGGATCTAGTTGACAACTATAGTATCCAATTAGCTGATAAATTTGTCCTAAAGTCTGTGTCAGTATACCAGATGCAATACCTTTGGTCTCATGCACAAATAATTGAAAAGGTTTAGCATAGTCTGGGATTCCAAGAGCTAGTGCAGATAAAATCGCTTCTGTAAGCTTACTTAAGGTTTGCAGGTGTTCAGGTTTGAGTTTCAGAGATTCTGGTTCCTGGTTAGATCTGTTAAACATTTAGTAATTTCACTATACTCAGGTTTCCATTTTCTACAAAAATCAGTTCTAAGAACAGCTCTGAGTTGCTTCTTTGTCTTAGGTGCACTCAGTTTCTGGATATCAGCTATTCTTTTCTTAGTGATACTTCTGGAACCCTCGGACAACACAAAACCAAGATATTGAACACGAGACAAAACCCACTGAAGTTTTGCTTTAGAGATTTTATGTCCACGTTTCTATCATTCAATCAAAAGAATCTTGCTATCTCTTAAACACACTTTAGCAGATAGAGATGCTAGGAGGATATCATCTACAAAATGTACTATTTTACTTTCCCTGAATGATACTGTTTTAAGGTCTCTGTTCAAAATTTGAGAGAATTGGCTCAGGCTGTCACAGAATCCCTGTGGAAGATGAGTGAATGTGCACTGGGTACTCTCCCACATGAAAGCAAAGATCTTTTGAGAATCCTTGTGAATTGATATCGAGAAAAACCCTAAACATAAATCTACCATGGTGAAATATCTTACTTGACTTGGAATGGATGATATTATAGCAGCTGGACTTGGTACTACAGGATGAGTCTTAATTACATAATCATTTACAGCTCTTAAATCCAGTATGAATCTATAGACCACTTTGCCATCTTGATCAAGCTTTTGTTTCTTTATTGGCAATATGGGAGTATTGTAATTTGAAAAACATGGTATTATAATCCCTTGTTGAATTAGGGACTCAATAATCAGTCTTATTCTGACTATAGCTTCTTTACTCAAAGGATATTGAGGAACACAAGGAACTGGTCTATCCTTGGTTCTCACTATCACTGGATCATCCTACATCTGTGGAGGACTTTACCCATAAATCTTCTCGTATATCCTCAGGAATACAATAGATGGAATCCAACTCATTCTCGCACTGACTGAATTTAAGAATAGCAATGGAAAAGCTTTCAGAGATTCTTCTAGGTGTTGTAATGATATATCCCCAGTGTCAGTACATTGAGTCATCGCTCATAATCTACAAAGCAAGTCCCTTCCGAGAAGGTTCATTGGACATCCTGGCATACATAGAAATGCATGTTCCATGCTTAATGGATCAAGGGTAATCATTTTAGGTTGTAATTTTGCTACTCTCTCCGGTTTTCCAGTAGCTCTAATCACTTCCATTGTACCAACAGCTCTACAATCTTTAGAAAGACTTTGCAAAACTGATTTACTGGCTCCAGTATCTACCAAGAGATCATTTATCTGATCCCCTGTAGTTCCCAAAACATAGGGCTCAGTACTATTTAGGGGTTGGAAGGTTTCAAGAATTGGTACAAGCACAGTAGCATCAGTACAAAGCTCAGTCATTTCCTGTCCATCCAAGTCTACATCTGCATGAATTACATGACTTTCCCAGGATTTTGCATCATCAGTTTTCTTTTTTTACTCTCATTGGACCTTAAATTCTCCATCTTAGTATCATTGTTCCCATTTACAATTTCATTATTATTATGTAGTTTATATTCTTCATTAATTTCTCTTATCATACATTCATTAGGATTTTCTATTAAATTACAGTGTTCCTTCTCTGTATAATTATTTACACCAACTATATCCTCCTTTGATTCAATTAATTCATTTGTATCACCATGTATTTTATTGTCATTACTTCCAATTTCATTTATCCTCAACTCATTTCCAATTATATTACACTCATTTCTTGATTGATACTCATGGGTTTGAAGGGTAAACCTTCATAAGGCACTATTCTTATTCTGGTCACCCTTTGCAACCTGGGTATATTTAGGCCTTGCCCCAGCATTTACCCAAGACTGCATGGTCTTTAAATCAGGTGCTTGTCCCTGGCAACGGGCATTTTGACATTGATTGGTATACCTAGTTTGATTATTGTTATTATTTGTATTCTATCTATTATTATTATAATTATTACTATTCCAGTTATTGTTTCTAATATACCCATTATTTAATTTTTTTGTAACCTGATTCCTAAATCAACAGTCTGTACAGGTGTCCAATGTGATCACACAAGAAACACCATCTAGGGCCTGATCTCTCATTTGGTTTATAAGTATTATTAGTATGCCTTGGCTATACAGATCTTAATGCAGCCACAGCTTTTATTTCTTTGATTTCACTGTCTCTGGCCTTTGATTCAGCTTCTTGCAATTTCCATTTTAAGTCCTCAACAACAGTATCCCTCTCATCATTCTTATCCTCCCAATCAGTAATCAAATATGTGGCCTTACTCCATAGATCCTCGAGGTCTAATTCTTCCCAGTCTGGGTAATTTGTTTTAAAAATTGTCTGATCTTTGGGACAGCATTTTTAACAAAGACCCTCTTAATATGTGCAATTGAGTTTTCTTCTAGTGGATCCATCCCCAATAAAGTTTCAGCTTCCTTTCCAAGAAAACTGCAGGAGCTTCAGAGACCTTCTGTTTGATTGCTTCAAATTTTGACCATGAATTGGGCCTTTTGGTATACCTTCCCGTTACCTCCAGAATTACATCTCTTGCCTCTATGCTTCAAATTTTGACCATGAATTGGGCCTTTTGGTATACCTTCCCATTACCTTCAGAATTACATCTCTTGCCTCTACTAATGTTTCATAGACCCCCTCATAAGATGTATCTAACTTCAAATCCTCTGGCCAAGATTGTAGTAAAGGATCTGTTCTAGTCTCCTGTATAAATTTGGTTCTTTCCCTCTTTGTCAAGACTTCCTTCATCAGTAGGGCAATATCATTAAAGTCAGGATGGTACAAATCAATTGCCCTATGCATCTCCTTAATTACCCTATTAGGTTCATCATTAAAAATAGGTGTTCTCTTCTTGATGGTTTCAGGGTCTTCTGGGGAAAGTCTCTTATGCATTTTTACTTTATGGACTTCATTTTGTCTTACCACTGGCATATCTCTAAGTGGGTACAAAGAAATTATTCCTGCTGCTTCCTCTTTTTCTAGTGTATTTAAGTTTTTCCCACTAGTGTTTACTCTTGTTATCTTGTGCAATGCCTTGAGTAATATTTAGGTTTATTAAGTGCTCGAGGGTATCTAGTTGAATTTTCATTCTCATAACCATCATCTTCATGTCATCCCTTCTGAACAAGGTCACCAGATATTTGAAATGCTTAACACATAGGCACACAGAGGTACGAGACTTATAGACAACACAGGCACAGATTACAGCCAGGGGTACGTACGCCATAATGTCACATAGATTAATATCCATTAATGGTTTCAAACAGTCCATAGCAAACACATGATGACAGTAAAGTAGGGAATATAACAAAAATAAAATATGGTATATACATTAAATAATTAAAAAACAATACCAACATATTGCTAAACATGTCTACTGACATGCCAGCTTCCATTGTAAGATTATTGCTACAGTATAATTTGTACATATACCAAAAACAGCAAAATTAAATTTCAAACAATCACAACAGTTTATTTTTTCTTAAGATGGCTGCCCAAGATGGCTGTTGGGGTCTGTGATACAGCTTCAGTAACCCCTTCAGGAAGCCAACCCTCAGAATTTTGTGGAGCCCCCTAAGCTCCTAGCTAGCTAAATACACAGAGAAATACACAATCATACAATAAATAAATACAACAAACAGATTCTTCAACCTAGCTGGCTCAGCCAAAGTGTTAGGATAGGATTTGGGTAAGGGAAACACCAGAGGAAAAAAATATAAAAATCTGTTTTATTGTTTAGGAAGGGGAAGGAATTTAGGAAAGTTTAGGGATTTGCTTATGCTTATTCTTATTTAAAAGTAACTGAACTATATTAACTAGGTTACTAAAATAAACTTAACCAAATACCCAAATATCACAGCAGGAGTCCAAAACAGTTAGATCCAGGATCTGTTGTTAGATATCCAATCAAGTCCTGATGTCCAAATAAGACTGATGCTGCCAGCAGCCAGATACAGGAACTCAGTTTGAACACAGGGAAATGTTCTTCATGCCTTCCTCTCAACTTCCTCAGGAGACCAGAAGAAAGTCAGTTGGGCCAA
This sequence comes from Monodelphis domestica, assembly GCF_027887165.1. Taxonomy (NCBI): domain Eukaryota; kingdom Metazoa; phylum Chordata; class Mammalia; order Didelphimorphia; family Didelphidae; genus Monodelphis; species Monodelphis domestica. The sequence goes on along the minus strand of NC_077228.1, from coordinate 243,069,276 downwards.
AATGGAATCTTCCCAGATCTTGAAGCTCAAGTCCAGAAACTGAGTGCACCTAAGACCAAAAAGCAAATCAGAGCTGTTCTTGGGACAACTAGTTTTTGTAGACAATGGATACCTGCATATAGTGAAATTGCTAAATGTTTAACAGATATAACCAGGAATACAGAACCAGAACCTCTGAAACTCAAACCTGAAAATCTGCAAGCCTATGGAAGCAATTTTATCTGCACCAGCTCTTGGAATCCCAGACTATATTAAATCTTTTCAATTATTTGTGTGTGAGACCAAAGCTTTGCATCTGGTGTACTGACACAGACTTTAGGACAAATTTATCATCCAATTGGATACTATAGTTGTCAGCTAGATCCAATTGCTGCAGGTACAGTTCCTTGTTTTATTAGAATAAAATCCAAACTGAAGAAAAATTTGCTTCTTTTATAAATTAGGGTAGGGCCATGACAATTTTTTTTATTTATAAAAAGGTATCATGAAGATTAGAAAGCACTGTTGTTTTGGTGGGTTTTTTGCCTTAATGATGTTAGGATAAAAAGGGAGAATTCAAATGAACCTCGTGAAGGCCAATTTTATTTAACTCTTCAATATCTCATCATTAATTAAGAGATAAAAATCAAGATTATTTTAGATAGTTTTCCAAACTAAGGAACACAGTGAGGGCAAGGATTGGGTGCTATATTTAAAACAGTAGCTCAAGTTTTTGAGGTTGGATAGAGGCTTCAGAAGAGCTTTGACTACCTAGGACCAAGTCCTACCTCTGATAATGTATATGTGTGTCATTCAACCAAGTTACTTATCCTGTCACTGGTTTTTGCCAAGACAGTACCAGCCTGCATTGGTTTCCTTTTTGGGAACTTCCTTTATTAATGAAATCTCAAGTCCAAATTCTATTCTTGTGTTTTAGTTTTTTCTTTTCTATTGATACCTTTACCTAATTCCTCAAAGGTTTGTTTTTTAATTTTTTTAAATTTTTGATTAGCTCTAAGGCATACTAATTAGTCTTATTCACCATATTTTAAACTTAAACTTAAAACTTTACTTAAACTTTACTTAAAACTTAAACTTTAAACTTAAAACATCTCACTATATTTCATTCAGGAAGATTTTTAGAGGTATATAAATACTATATTTCATCCAGAAAAATTATTATAAAATTATTTTTCCCTTGTACTTTCTTCAATAGCACATAATATAAATATATCTTAGTTCTATCAAAATTCATGAAATTTGTCAGACAGTGGAATATAATTTTATGTAGCCCTTCAGATGAAATCTTTCCAACCTCATAGAGAATGATTGGGTTCATAGCTTCTTTCTCATAAATATTTTCATCCGACTTTGTAAAGGAGTATTAGGAGAATTTTGTGTTTGATTCAACATCTAGATTATTCATCTATATTATGTGCCAGACTCAGCTCAGGATTAGATCAAAGACAAAAAATAGATTAAGACAATTTGTGCAGTTCATCTCCTACTGGGGGAGAAAACAACCAAGAAAGGCCTCAAGTAGGAGGTGACTTTTAAGTTGTCTTGAAAAGAATACACCCAAGAGTTGATGGTAAGAAGGAAGAACATTCTAGCAAAAAGGTATGGAGGTGTGAGATGGAATTTTGTAGATCATGAATAAATAGGCCAGTTTGGCTAGAATGTAGTATATGATGTGTGAGGAGGAGCTAATGTTTACTGAATTGAATTGGTAGAAATTCCAAACTGAGTCTAACGATACCTGTACACTTCAATCAAGCCTTCCAAAAACTAGGAATGTGCCAGCCAAACTAGGATATTTGGCAGAATAAATGAGATCTGAATTCACAACACTAAACTTAAAGATTTAGTGGCATCCTTCTTTGAGGCTACATCAGGTTGCATTGTGATAATATACATCAGTCTTGTAATTATCTTATCTTAGAGGGCAATCATTTTTTTACTAGGAACATATATTAGAGAGCTGTGGGCACTTAGATATGTTCACATGTTATGGGCATCAGATTTTTTTTCTGCCTCAAGGCTGAAAAAACTCTGTATTCAGGCACCAAGAAACCAATCTATGATTTGTGGTATTCTTGGACTTGATTAGTATGTCAGTGAATATCTTTTCTTTTACACCTTAATTACAGCTCATATTTGTATGGTCTTTTATGTTCAAAAAGAAAATTCCTCAAAGTAATTCAGGTAGAGAATACAAGAGTTTTATTGCCATTTTTAAGATTTGGAAACTGAATCTTAGAGAGATTAAATGATTTGCTTAAGATCATTCTGCAAAGAAATATTAAAACTATCCCTTAAACCCAAACCTTCTTACTCTCAAGTCCAGAATTTTTTCTCGCATGTGTGACCGCGGAAATGTGGATTTCAAGACTGTGAATTGCCAAAACTGTAAAGATAATTTTAGTGTCTTGATTTTTATCAAAACTAAATGGTCGCGGGGGACTTCCGGGTAAACATGGCTGCAATCTAGACACGAATTGCTTCCTCCCCCCAGCACCGAATGAAATAGACTACCTCAAAATAGCATAAAAATCATCTTTGGAATAATGGAGGGACCCTCCAGTACCCCACAGAAATGAAGGTATGTGGGGTTTGAACATTGCCACACTATAAGAAGGAGGAAAAGCTTACACAAAAATGTGAACTGAACTGCCCTTCTCCCTCCTCCCCCAAGGAACCAGAGTAGGAGCTCGGAGCGCTCACCGGGACAGTGAGTGAGTGAGGAACGTCTCTGTCTGGGGAGGGTACACCACGGTCCTTGGGGTCTAAAGACTGCTAGGGAAGTACTTCTTAGGGCAGTTTCACTGGAGAACCCTGTGCACTGGAGAGTGCGCAGACCACGGGGCCCCTGCAAACTGCGAACAGTGTGGAGTCTCGAGAAACTGTAGAAACTGCCTAAGGCCAAAGCTCCACTCCTCGCTGTAGTGTGTGTGTGTGGGGGGTGGGGTGGGGTTGGGGGGGGAAGCATGCCAGGCTCCCTGGAAACTGACAGGGACTACCAGAGATCTACCCCTCAGAGCGATTTTACAGGAGATTCCTGCGCACCAGTGAGAAGAGGCCACAGAGCATGGGGGAAGGCACGCCAACCAACTGCGAAGGCTGGGAAGAACTACTCTGAGGCAACTTAAATCCACAGAAAACCTGCCCATATCACCCAGACCTTGGACCAAAAATGAAAGGGGAAAAAACCACCAAAGGAATGCCTCACACTACCCAAGAGCAATCCTCCAAGAAGAAAGGGGAAAAAGTGACTATTGAGAACTATTATGGGGGGGGGGGACCAAGGGACAGAAGAGAGAGAGGATGAAATTTAAAAAAAAAATCAAAATATGCCCCAAAAAATGGAAATCATCCACAAGCTCTGGAAGAACTCAAAATGGAGCTTATCCAAAAGATGGAAACCTTCTGACAAGAAAAATGGGAAAAAATTCAGAAAGAGGTCAGCAGCCTGACAGATAAGACCTCACAAATGGAGAAAGAGCTGGAAACAGAAGGGCAGACCAAACTGAAAAGCAAAACCAGGCCTTAAAGACCAGAATTAAGCAACTGGAAGACCGTGATCTTGCAAAACAGCAAGAATTAATAAAGCAAAGTCAAAAAATTAATGAATTAGAAGAAAACAAAATATCTCACTGACAAGGTGACAGACCAGGAAAACAGAGGAAGAAGAGACAACCTGAGAATCATTGGTCTACCCGAAAAACCAGAGATAAACAAAAATCTCGATTCCATACTACAGGAAATTATAGAAGAGAATTGCCGTAATGTTCTCGAGCAAGGGGGCAAAATAGAAATAGAAAGGGTTCATAGAACACCCTCTATAGTAAATCCCCAAAAGACAACCCCCAGGAATGTAATCGCCAAATTCAAGAGCTTCCAAGCTAAGGAGAAAATCTTACAAGAAGCCAAGCAGAGGAGCTTCACATATAGAGGAGCCCTCATAAGAATCACACATGACTTAGCAGTGAACACGCTAAGAGATCGCAAAGCATGGAACACAATATGCAGAAAGGCAAGAGAGCTGGGTCTTCAACCAAGAATCAGCTACCTATCAAAACTGACTATATATGTCCAGGGGAAAGTATGGGCATTCCATAAAATAGAACATTTACAAGTATTTGCTAAGAAAAGACCAGAACTTAGTGGAAAGTTTGACATCCAAACACAAAGAGTAAGAGAAACATGAAAAGGTAAATATGAAAGAAAGGAAAAAAGAGAAAAATGTTAACTTTCTTTCATTAAAACTCTTCTATAAGGACTACATTTATATCAAATTATATATATATTAATATATGGGGAAAATGTATTGTGTAACTCAAAAATTGTATGCATCATGAGAGTAGTTAGAAGAATCACGCATAGGGAAAGATTGGGGTATCAAGACAATATGGTTAAAGCACGGGAAAGAAGGAAAAGAGGGGGGAATCATTGATGTTACTAAGAATTACTTCAAGAAATAGAGGAAAAAAACTAAATAGAATAATCTTTCTCACACAAAGATACACATGGGAAGGGGAGGGGAAGAATTCTATAAGAAGGAGAGGAAGAGAGTGTGAAGTGGCATTACTTAAACCGTATTCTCAGTGAAATCAATTCTGAGAGGGAAGAACATCTACATCCATTGGGATCGTGAATTCTATTTTATCCAACAGGGTAAGAGAGATGGGGAAATTAAGGAGGGGGAGGGAGGATGGAACACAAAAAGGGAGGGAAGGAGAGAGGGGAGGGGAAGGGAACAAAAAGGGAAGTGCTAGAAAGAAAAACATATCAAGGAAGGGGACTAGGGGGACTAATCTAAAGTAAATCACTGGTTTAAAAGTTTATAGCTAAAGAAGAAAGGTCAGAATTAGGGGAGCATATCAAAATGCCAGGGAATCCACAAGTGACAAATCATAACTTTGAACGTGAATAGGATGAACTCACCCATAAAATGTAGACAAATAGCAGAATGGATTAGAAACCAAAACCCTACCATATGTTGTCTTCAAGAAACACATATGAGGCGGGTTGATACCCACAAGGTTAGAATTAAAGGATGGAGTAAGACCTTTGGGGCCTCAACTGATTGAGAGAAGGCAGGAGTTGCAATCATGAAAGCTGACAAAGCCAAAGCCAAAATAGACCAGATTAAAAGGGATAGGGAAGGTAAATATATTCTGTTAAAAGGGAGTATAGGCAATGAGGAAATATCACTAATCAACATGTATGCACCAAATGGTATAGCATCCAAATTTCTAATGGAGAAAATAGGAGAATTGAAGGAGGAAATAGACAGTAAAACCATATTAGTGGGAGACTTGAACCAACCACTATCAAATTTAGATGAATCAAATCAAAAAATAAATAAGAAAGAGGTAATAGATGTGAATAGAATCTTAGAAAAACTAGAGTCAATAGACATATGGAGAAAAATAAATAGGGACAAAAAGGAATACACCTCAGCACCACATGGTACATTCACAAAGATTGATCATACACTAGGTCACAGAAACATGGCTTATAAATGCTGAAAAGCAGAAATAAAAATGCAACCTTTTCATATCATAAGGCAATGAAAATAATGATCAGTAAGGGTACATGGAGGGCCAAATAAAAAATTAATTGGAAATTAAATAATATGATACTCCAAAATCGGTTAGTTAGAGAACAAATCATAGAAAATTAATAATTTCATTGAAGAAAATGAAAATGGTGAGACATCCTTTCAAACCTTATTGGATGCAGCCAAAACAGTACTCGGAGGAAAATTCATATCCCTGAGTGCATATATTAACAAATTAGGGAGGGCAGAGATCAATGAATTGGAAAGGCAAATCAAAAAACTTGAAAGCAAACAAATTAAAACCCCCCAGAAGAAAACCAAACTAGGGATCCTAAAAATTAAGAGAGAAATTAATAAAATCAAAAGTGATAGAATAATAAACAATAATAAACCTAATAAACAAGACTAGAAGCTGGTACTTTGAAAAAACACACAAAATAGACAAAGTACTGGTCAATCTAATTATAAAAAGGAAAGAAGAAAAGCAAATTAACAGCAACAAAGATGAAAGGAGGACCTCACCTCCAATGAAGAGGAAATTAAGGCAATCATTAAAAACTACTCTGCCCAACTATATGGCAATAAATATACCAATATATGTGATACTTATGAATATTTATAAAAATATAAATTGCCTAGACTAACAGAAGAAGAAATAGAATTTTTAAATAATCCCATATCTGAAAAAGAAATCCAACAGGCCATCAAAGAACTCCCTAAGAAAAAATCCCCAGAGCCTGATGGATTCACCAGTGAATTCTATCAAACATTCAAAGAACAACTAACCCCAATATTCTACAAACTATTTAACATAATAAGCAAAGAGGGAGTCCTACCAAATTCCTTTTATGACACAAACGTACTGATTCCAAAGCCAGGAAGGTCGAAAACGGAGAAAGAAAACTATAAACCAATCTCCCTAATGAATATAGATGCAAAAATCTTAAATAGGATACTAGCAAAAAGACTCCAGCAAGTGATCAGGAGGGTCATTCACTATGATCAAGTAGGATTCATACCAGGAATGCAGGGTTGGTTTAATATTAGGAAAACCATCCACATAATTGACCATATCAACAAACAAACGGACAAAAATCACATGATTATTTCAATAGATGCAGAAAAAGCCTTTGATAAAATAAAACACCCATTCCTATTAAAAAGATTAGAAAGCATAGGAATAGAAAGGTTGTTCCTAAAAATAATAAAAAGTATATATCTAAAACCATCAGCTAACATCATCTGCAATGGGTATAAACTAGATACATTCCCAATAAGATAAGGAGTGAAACAAGGATGCCCATCATCACCTTTATTATTTAACATTGTACTAGAAACCCTAGCAGTAGCAATTAGAGAAGAAAAAGAAATTGAAGGCATTAAAATACACAAGGAGGAGACCAAGTTATCACTCTTTGCAGATGATATGATGGTCTACTTAAAGAATCCTAGAGAATCAACCAAAAAGCTAGTGGAAATAATCAACAACTTTAGCAAAGTTGCTGGATACTAAATAAACCTGTATAAGTCATCAGCATTTCTATATATTTCCAACACAGCTCAGCAGCAAAAATTAGAGAAATCCCATTCAATATCACCTTAGACAAAATAAATTCAATATCACCTTAGACAAAATAAAATATCACCTGAGACAAACACAGGAACTATATGAACCCAGCTACAAAACACTCTCCACACAACTAAAACTCGACTTGAGCAATTAGAAAAACATTAATTGCTGATGGGGAGGACGAGCCAATATAAAGAAAATGACCATCCTACCCAAACTTATTCATCTATTTAGTGCTATTTGCATTGGACTTCCAAAAAAATTTTTTGCTGACTTAGAAAAAACCATAACAAAATTCATTTGGAAGAATAAAGGATCAAGGATATCCAGGGAAATAATGAAAGAAAAAATACAAAGGAAGGTAGCCTTGCAGTCCCAGACCTCAAACTATATTATAAAGCAGTGGTCATCAAAACAATTTGGTACTGGCTAAGAGACAGAAAGGAGGATCAGTGGAATAGACTTGGGGTAATTGACCTCAGCAAGACAGTATAAGATAAACTCAAAAGACCCCAGCTTCTGGACAAAAACCCAGTATTTGACAAAAACTGCTGGAAAACTGGAAGACAGTGTGGGAGAGATTAGGTTTCAATCACCACCTCACCCTACACCAAGATAAACTCAGAATGGGTGAATGACTTGAACATAAAGAGGGAAACTATAAGTAAATTAGGTGAACACAGAATAGTGTACATGTCAGACCTGTGGGGATGGCAAGACTTTAAAACCAAGTAAGACATAGAAAGAGTCACAATATGTAACATAAACAATTTTGATTACATGAAGTTAAAAAGTTTCTGTACAAACAAAACTAATATAACCAAAATGAGAAGGGAAGCAACCAATTGGGAAACAATCTTCATAAAAAAAACCTCTGACAAAGGACTAATTACTCAAATTTATAAAGAGCTAAATCAATTGTACAAAAATCAAGCCATTGTCCAATTGATAAATGGGCAAGGGACATGGGCAATTTTTAGCCAAAGAAATCAAAACTATTAATAAACACATGAAAAAGTGCTCTAAATCTCTTATAATCAGAGAGATGCAAATCAAAACAACTCTCAGGTACCACCTCACACCTAGCAGATTGGCTAACATGACAGCAAAGGAAAGTAATGAATGCTCGGGGCGATGTGGCAAAGTCGGGACATTCATTGCTGGTGGAGTTGTGAATTGATCCAACCATTCTGGAGGGCAATTTGGAACTCTGCCCAAAGGGCAATGAAAGATTCTGCTCTTTGATCCAGCCATAGCACTGCTGGGTTTGTACCCCAAAGAGATAATAAGGAAAAAACATGTACAAAAATATTCATAGCTGCCTTCTTTGTGGTGGCCAAAAATTGGAAAATTAGGTTATGCCCTTCAATTGGGGAGTGGCTGAACAAATTGTGGTATATATTGGTGATGGAATACTATTGTGCTAAAAGGAATAATAAAGTGGAGGAATTCCATGGAGAGTGGAACAACTTCCAGGAAGTGATGCAGAGCGAGAGGAGCAGAACCAGGAAAACGTACACAGAGACTGAAAGAAACACTGTGGTATAATCCAACGTAATGGACTTCTCCATTAGTGTCAATACAATATCCTTGAACATGCTACAGGGATATAGGAAAAAAAAAAACACTATCCACAAACAAAGGACAAATTGTGGGAGTAAAAACACCGAAGAAAAGCAAGTGTTTGACTACCAAGGTTGAGGGGATATGGTTGAGGAGAGACTCTAAATGAACACCCTAACACAAATACCAACAACGTGCAAATGGGTTCGAATCAAGGACAAATGTGATACCCAGTGGAATCCTTTGTCGGCTATGGAAGAGGTGTTGGGATGGGGGGAGGAAAAGAAAATGATCTTTGTTTCCAAGGAATAATGTTTGATAATGGCCAAATAAAGTAATGTTCACATTTAAAAAAAATAGAAAAAATAAAAGTTAGAATGATTAACTGAAAAAAAAAATAAGTGGTCGCAATGGGAAAAATTCCCAAATATGAAATACCCAAGTCAGCTGAGTTTTATGGAGATTTTAATTAATACCAATAAAGGAATTAAGGGAAGAAAAAGAGTAGAGAGATGAGTTTATGGTAGGAAGGGCCTAGGCCTAGGGACTAGTCAGTCTTTTATCAACTTACCACAAGATTTGTCCCAAGCAAAACTCCAGTCCTTCACTGAAATCCTCAACTCATGAACTGATTTCAGATACTCAGCTCTGAACTCCTCCACCTCCAGAGAGAACTCCAACTACTTTAGAGAGCCTCCTCTGACTCCTGACCTCCAATTCAACTTCCAAAGCTGAAGTAAGTTCAGAGGCCAAAGATGTTTTCTTCACATGTGAGCAATGAATCCAAGAGTCCTTTTCCCCAACCTTTTTAGATATTGGAATAGTTAACAATATTTGGAATGGTCCTTTCCAGGAAGGCTGAGTTGCTCCAGTACACTTGAATTTCTTAATATATACTTTGTCTCCTGGGTTCAGATCATGAAGAGAAAAATCTAGTGGTCCGGCTTGTACTGCAGCTCTGGATTCATGAAGTCCATGTAGTTTGTGCTGTAATTCCTGTATATAATAAGCAATAGTAGTATCTCCCCCTAATAGTGATGTATATGCAGGGGAGAAAGATTTAGCCTGTATAGGCAGATGTCCAAAAAGCATCTCAAATGGTGAGAAGTGTAGGGCTCTTCTAGGCCTGCTTCTAAGATAAAATAGGGCCAGAGGGAGAATTTCAGGCCATTTTGAATGCAGCTCAGTGCATAATTTTCCAATCATACTTTTAAGTTCTTTGTTCATTCTTTCCTACTATTTGGAGGGGAGCCAAAATTGAAAAAGGTTAATTAATACCAACAAAATCAATAGAGTCTAAGAAGAACCACCTTCATTGTTTTTGGGACATTCCTTGGGCACCCCCCCTGAAGGGCACCCCTCTGATGTGCATTAGCACCTCGAGTATTTTTTGGATGAGCACCATTTTTTATATATTGTTTTTGGGTATTATCATTTTCTTCATTTGGAGCATTGTCATTATTTTCCCAATTCCTATTTCTATAATTTTGGTTTCTAAAGTCCTTATTTCTATAGTCATTATAGTTATTTCTATAGTCTTTATTGTAATTTCTAAAATTTCTAAAATTCTGGTTTCTATGATTATTATCATCATTTCTATAGTTATTATTTCTAAGTTGTTATTAAACTGTGTATTCCTTCCAAAAATATTGAGAAAAGTTCTACATTCTATAATTCTGTGGCCCTTCCCACAGAAGTGGCAGGTTACTGATTTATCTGTGGGTTCCTGCAAAGGGGGTATGGTTTCTCCCTTATTTTTCAATTGTCTCTTTAACATTTCAATTTCTTTCTTTAAGTCTTCCACTAACGTATTGTGTTCCTCTGTTGTGACCCTTATAAACATAGGTTGCTACTCTCCTAAATTCTTCAAGGTCCATAGAGTCCCAATTAGGACAGCTAGTTTTAAAGTAGTCTTTTACCACAGAACAACAATTCTTAACAAATTGTCTACGTATTTGGCTTATGTCCCTTTCCCTGGATAAATCAAGGTCCATATATAGTTCATGTATTTCAAGGTCCATGCATTTCCTACGTCAAGAAGTCTGTCTATAAACTGGGAGGGGGTATCATGAATTTCTTGTCGGGTTCTTTCAAATTTTGACCATTTTCCAGGTCTATCCGAGGATGCTCTCATGGCTGTCAATAATGCTTCTCTGGCCTGGTTTAGTTTTTTGTGATCTAGTTCAACATTGGGATTCTAATGTGGATCTTTAGTTGGCCAATAATGTCCTCTTCTACCTCATTTTTGATTAGCCAGAGAGGAGATATTTTTTTCTCTTTTTGTTAAAAATATCTAACTAATTCTCAACATCTATCCAAGTGGAGTCAAAAGTTCTAAATATGTTCTCTAATTTTTTATAATTAATATTGGTTCTTGATCAAATGATGGAAGATCTTCCTTAAATTTATTTAAATCTTCAGGGCTAAAAGGTTTATGATGTTTTACAGATACCAAGTTCCCATCTTCATTAAAAGTGGGTACTTCCCTTAAAGGAAATAACCTATCTGAATTATTCTGTACTCCTGTTTCTGTTTCTAGGATTCTTAATCCATTCTCAATGGGGTAGGTATGATAAAGAGAAGAGTTGGGCACACTGAGGGAGAGGGTTTGTTGTTGTCCCATAGTGCCAGAAAGATCAGAGGTAGGCGGGATATGGGAATTGAATTGGGCAGGCTTGGAAGGAGGGGAAAAGGACGAAGTTTTAGTAAGTGAGGGGGAAAGATACAGAGGTGTTAGGGTTGGAGGAATAGGGTGTGAACTTAGGGTGGAGGCATTAGGATGGTCAGTATGGGTATGGTGTGAACTTAGGGCGGAGGTGGTAGGGTTGTCATTATGGGTGGGGTGTGAACTTAGAGTGGAGGGTATGGGATCAGAAGCATGAGTAGGGTTTTCTGAGGCCAAGGGGGAGGGGGAGGGGTGGGTTGGTTAGGAGGGTTAGTGTCCATAGCAGGGTGGGACAGAGATTCTGATAATGTTCTTAACTCTCTTCTAATGCTTCTCATAAAAGTTATGATCTCCCCATGACTTTGCTCTGTAACTCCTGCCGAGTATTTAGTTCTGTATTTTGTTGAATATTAGAGGGAGCAATTGGTTGGTTTGACTGAGAAATGAGTTCTTCAATATTACAACTACAACAATCAAAAACTCAAGGGAAAGTAGTATGTCGATTAGATTTTGCCATAAGTTCCATGGGTGAGCCCTTTCAGAGAGACAAGGAATTCTGTATTTACAAGATTGGTCATGGAGCTGATGAGCCAGTTGTTAAGTAAGTAGTAGAACAATGTTTGTACTAAAAAAAGAACAAAGTATTTACTGAAAAGCCAGTTATTAATTAAGTTCTGAACTGGCTGTAACCCCATATTTCTAATGTAAACACGTGGGTAGCAGAAAAAGGCCAAAAGCTTTTCCCAGGTTTCCCTTCATCCTAATTTAAGCAGTTGTTCCCTAAAAGAAAGGATATTTAGAAACAGCTCTCCTAGTCAGGACCATAGGGCCTTGTTGCTAAGATTTAAAACAGCTGTGTTGTATTTAATTTAAGGAGAAATTGAAATGTTTTTTACTCACCTGCTCTTGCAGCTGTGTTTTGAAGCAGAGATAGCACATTTAAAAAGTCTGACTAACAGAGCAAGTAATAAAGAGAGAAAGGAAAGAGATTTCACAGAAATTTTTTGAGGGTTTTTGTCACAACCTATGTGGTCTGCCATTGAACTAAGTTCAGAGGCTGAGGAGGCTCTCTGAAGTAGTTGGAGTTCTCTCTGGAGGTGGAGGAGTTCAGAGCTGGGTCTCAGAACTCAGTTCAGGAGTTGAGGATTTCAGTGAAGGACTGGAGTTTTGCTTGGGACAAATCTTGTGGTGAGTTGATAAAAGACTGACTAGTCCCTAGGCCTAGGCCCTTCCTACTATAAACTCATCTCTCTACTCTTTTTCTTCCCTTAATTCCTCTATTTGTATTAATTAAAATCTCCATATAACCCAGCTGACTTGGGTATTTCATATTTGGGAATTCTTCCCATGATGACCACATATTTTTGATAAAAATCAAGACACTAAAATTATCTTTACAGTTTTGGCAATTCACAGTCTTGATACCCACATTTTCATGGTCACAGTTTATGGCGACCACGAAGGAATTTTTCATTGTTCAGTAAGGAGTTTTACAATTTTTATCTTCCCCTAAAGTATTCCTAAGTATGGGTGGAGTAAATTTAAAGTTCCCAATACATTCCTGATCAAGTACTTCCATTGTTAAAAATAAGGGAATAGTCTTAACCAAATGTTCTAATGTAGAGTCTGAGAAATTTTAAGATTCACACATTATGTATATCATCTTGACTATCACCAGTTAATCTGTAATATCTTTTAAAATAGATTTAATTGTGATGGGGGTAAGACTGTTGGGGATAGGTGGTAAATGGATGGAAATTGTGATTCCCTTAATAGTAAATAATGTGTTTAAAAGGGCTGCTTTATTTAGATCCCATGTGCGCTTTAGTGTATTAGTTGTTTTTGATTTGTAACCCAGTGTTGTTTTGATTGTGCATTTTATACATGACCAGCCATAAAGTCCAAACCCCAAACTTCAAACCCAAAAAAGTGTTTGGGTTTGAGGGATCATTCCAACACTTAACTTGGGGAATAATCTTAAGCAAATCACTTAATCTAATAGAGAGATTAGACTTAGAGAGCCAGGCCTGGAGACAGGAAAACCTAGGTTCAAATATATCCTCAGATACTTCTTAGCCCTGTGCAAGTTACTTAACTCAGTATCAATTCTAATTACAGAATGTAAGTATTTTTTAAAAAAGTAATTGAAAACCCTCAGGCATAAATTTCTATCAGAGTCCTAAATGGTTTATATTCAAATAAAATGCATACTCAATTTTATGTTTAAGGAAGGGAAGAAAATAAACATTAGCATCCACTATGTGCTAGGGATTGTGCTAAGCACTTTAAATATATTAACTTATTTGATCCTCACAACAACCCTGTTAGGGAGGGTCTATGATCTTAAATTTATAGTTGAGGAAACTGAGACAGAGATTAAATTTCTTACCCAGGGTCAGTTAGCTAATAAATATGTTAAATCAAATTTGAATTCAAGTCTTTCTTCCTCTCAGGTACAATGCTCTCTCCACTGTATCACCAGGCTTTCTAGATACTTTCTCTCATACCAACTTTGAAATGTTTAGTTCATATATGTATATCTACCAAAGAGAGGCAGAGATTCCTTGTGAGAATTCTCCCTATGAGTTATTTTGAGGCAAAAGAAAGCATTAAGTATTTTAATTGTCTTGGCAAAATAAATAGACTTTTGGCACTTGACTCTTTGGATCTATATATCTATATCTATACCTATATATCTATATCTATCTATCTATCTATCTGTCTATCTATCTATCTATCTATCTATCTATCTATCTATCTATCTATATATACGTATGTGTATGTGTGTGTATATAAATAAAAAATAATCTTTCATAGTGTTTGTTCTTATTTATGGTAGTGTGACTCCAGTTTGGTATTAGGTATGCATTCCTGTCTTTCCTTTTTGTCCTTGCCAAATAGCCAAATTTACCATTAATTCTACGCTCTTTGGTACTAAGTATTATTCTATTTCTTGACAGAGGTAATAATTGAGTTTTCATTTTGAAATAAGATTTTTGGAGACATTTAGTTAAGAAAATTAGTGTGTAGCATAACATTAGAGAAGAAATTAATGACTTTTCTGGAGATATTTAGTAAAAAATAACTAGTTAATCTAAGTTCAAATTAAACTAGGAACTCTGCCAGAAGGGGGAAAAATAGATCATGGATTTAAGATGACTTCAAAGGGGTGTTGTTTATAAACCCTTTTAAAAGTATGCAAGTTTTACTTCAAATAGGATTATTTGATTGGTGAAGTTTATAAAGGAGAAGATAAAATAGTCTTCCTCCTCCCCATGCCCCAGTCTCCTCATTTGGAATTCCTGGCAGCAGTACTAAATTCAGCGTTAGAATTTGTAGACAAGATTACTGATTTAGTTCTCTTAGTTTCCTGGCTTCTTCCAGGTTTATGTACAATTAAGTACAACAGTATAGATAAGAAATATTCTTGATCAAACAGACTTCTTATTCCAATTCAAAATAAAAATTCATGTGTTTGATTCATTTAGCAAGAGGAAGTAACATTCGCATTGACCCCATTTTATTTTATTTCCTAGACTCTAAAAAGAATGTATATTAAAATTCAGGAATTGGATGAAATGTTTCATTTATAAATTAGTGTATATATATATATATATATATATATATATATATATATATATATATATATATATATGTATGTGCTGCTATTTCAAAATTTTTATTTTTATCAGTTTGAACCCCCCCCCCAAACAGAGCATTCAGGGCACACAACCATACAAAAAGAAGATTCTATGTGAATCTCCATTTCACACTGCCTTATTTCTTTAAGAGTATATAATAAATTCCAGAGGGCAGCTGGGTAGCTCAGTGGATTGAAAGCCAGGCCCAGAGATGGGAGGTCCTGGTTTCAAATCTGACCTCAGACACTTCCTAGCAGTGTGACCCTGGGCAAGTCACTTAACCCCCATTGCCTAGCCCTTACCACTCTTCTGCCCTGGAACCAATACACAGTATTGATTCCAAGACGGAAGGTAAGGGTTTAATAAATAAATGAAATAAAAGTATATAATAAATTCTACATGTTACTTAAAAATGTTTCCTGGTTGTCTGTATTTTCACCTGGACTTCCTTTTGTTTTCCTCTTTGCATTTAAAACAAAATAGTATCCTTTTTTTTGGTACCACTATTGCTACCTCTCCCCTGCTATCTCTTATCATATACATGCTCTTAAATAGCATTTCCAAATAGTTGGGTTGAATAGATTAGGCCTTCCTTCATGCTCAGTACAAGGCAAGGAAATTTACTCAGTGGGATAGTTGGCCATTTGCTTCTTTCAGCATGGTTAGAAGTCTCTAAAGTTGACTTTGGGGAAGTCTAGGTATTTTCAGTGTAAAATCAATTAAATTGGGAAGGAAGAAAGCATACCCAACTCACACTGGAGCATATAGAGAGGAAAGGATAGAGCCCTGCTTGAAGTCAGTGGTTTTATAATTAATGCTTATTTAACTGAATGAAGTGTTTACTCTTTGAATATTCTAGTACACAGAAGAATATTTAGTCAGACTTTAGGAATTTACCATAAAACAATTCAATCCAAATTTACATAACACTTTTGGCCTGCAAAATGAAATTTGATAATTGCACAATTCTTTTAATAATCGTTGGTAAAAGTTAATTCATTGTTTTCATTGACAGCTATTGCTTGCCTCACCAATTTCCATTTTACTCTTTCTATTACAGGTGGATCATACAATAATAATGTATTTGATTGGCCCAGATGGTGAATTTTTGGATTATTTTGGCCAAAACAAGAAGAATACAGAAATAGCTGGTTCAATTGCTGCACATATGAGGGATTACAAGAAGAAACATTAAAACAATGTTACTTGTGCTGCAGTTATATTTTCTTACTAGTAAGAGAACTTTATCTCCCGTAGGAGATGTGGTGCATATGATTTTCAACTCCTCCAAATTCTTATGCTTCAACTACATTGTCCCATGAAAAGGAAGAAGACCAGAACAAGTTTGCTTAGTTCTTTGGATTGTAATTATTAAAGCAGGAAATTACTCAGTAATTATTAAAGCAGGAAATCTCTCCAAAAGGTATACACTTATCTTGTTACTGAGGTATGGTGAGATATCAGTGATAGTAGCATAAAGATCATAGGTATAATATTTCCACAGACACTGTAGAAATTCTCATTGCCCTGTATTTCATTTTGCTGACCTCCTAGCTTCATGGACATTCTTAGAAATTGTGGAGAATTATTTTCAGACAAAAGGAGAAACCTTCATAATATTATTTTTCTTCTCTCTGATTTCTGGTGATTGGTTTAAAAGAATCATCAGGGAACTATGATTGGGCAAAAGTAGTGTTTGTATTTAAAAGCAGAAATGATATCCTTGTTGTTTATTTAACCTACATTATTGATCTGGAAAGGGGAGCTGATAGGAAGACTTTATATTTCTTTTTTAAGCTGGAAATAACTGTATTGGATCCTTCATATGTTTTTTTGTCATGTGAATGAGATTGTCAATTGAAATATTTGGAAATAAAAGTGTCTTATGATTACAAATAGCCTTTTGCAATGCCTTATGGTTGCACTGAGTTTGAAATAAAAATTTTCATCTCTTTTTGCGTAGTTTAGCTCACAGAGTTTTTTTTTATTCTAATAGAACCAAGTTCTTGGATCTTGTGGGTGAATATTTGAACCTAAATTGACAACATAATTTTCTGGGGTTAAGAAGTTGCATTCTTGGAATAAAGGGGATTTGAAGATTTTTACTTTAACTAAATCTAAGTTTGAGTAAATATATCTGTCATGTGAATGATTGAATTTTAGCCTGAATTTTTCAGAATTTGTCTATCCTATGCTCCTAGATTTCACTACCAATTTTTTTCATGGATAATTATCACTTGAAATAAAGTTCTTATGGAATATTGAATAAGTATCCTAATGTATAAAAGATGTAGTCAACATGATTGTAATGAAAACACTTTAAATTAATGACATTAATTCAACAGGAGTTAAGTAGTGGCATTAGTCTCTTGTCATCAGGGCCTCATCTAGTCATAAAACATAAAACATCTAGTCATAAAACATAAAACATAAAACAGGTTATCATGACCCAAGCTGATCCACATCTCAGGGATCCTGTGACTGCGTCGTCCTCTGATATCTTAGGATGAGGCAAAGTAACTGATTTTTTAGTTCAATCATGGCTGAGGAACCCAGTTACCATGTGTTAATTAATCCAGATGCCTTAACTGATCTCTCTGAGTAACTTGTTCTTACATCATTATCATATTTTCAGAAGTGGGAGCCCTAGTCAAATGGTACTGCTTTTCTTTCCTAAGGCTAGCAAACTTCCATTTCCTTTCTTAATCCTTTTGACTCAATGTTTCAGGTACCTAGACAAAACCTTCCACTACTGAGTCATGGTACTCCTATTCTCATCTACCTCAGCATTACCCTTCTGGAGCTCCTGATTACCCTCACTTACTGCTATGGCCCTTTCGGCTCATACCTCTTCACTTCACTCTATGTCTACTGACACTCATGGAAATTTATCTCCCAACAGAAATATTTCATTGCCAACCTTTCCAGTGCAGGGTACATCTTTTCTCATTTCCCTTAGTGCCTTGGAAAAGTAAGCTTCTTTGCTTTTCACTGCCAGTTCTAGATCCTTCTCTGTTACCATAACCATAATTAAACAACTTTTTTTGGCATTCATTTTATTAACTTGGTCATCTACTAACCTTGAGTTATTTCCTAGCATTTAACAAAGATATTTAGTACATGACAGTCTTCTTTGGGGATAATAACAGCATCTTCCTTGCAGGATGTGAGGACCAAATGAGAATATTTTTAAAGTTCTTAGAATAATGCCTGGTTCATAGTAGGCACTATGTAAATGGTTATTTTCTTCTTTACCTTTTAACCCTAATCTCTGCCCTCATACTGGGAGATCTCATCATATATATTAATGGTCTTGCAAATACCCTATTATGGTTTATTAACTGCAGTTCCTGTGACCTACATTTTCTCTTAATTGTATTTAGCTGTACCATCATACTCAACCTTGATCTCATCACAATCTTACCTTTTATCCCACTATCACTCATAATACATAATTCAGAGCCATAAAATTATCTCCAACCAAAACCTTATCATTCCAGCTCTCCCTCTGTTTCATTCCTAAACCTTCCTCATCTTTATTCCAATCACTCCATTTTTTTTCCTGCTCTTCCAATACATTGTTGGAGTTTAGTCCATCCTTTCTCATGGTAAAAGTCTCACTGTCTATCTTCCCTAGGATAATAGATGTTTAATGCTTATTGAATTACAGTTTTAAATTTAGCATTTTCCAAAAATTACCTTATTCCATTTTTAACAGTTTCAATGGCATAGTTTTTTTTTTTTCAATTCACTGACATCTTTTGTTTCTTCCATTATCATAGTTATCCCAAATGTTTGTTTTTCCTTGTCCCAGAGAGCCATTCTTTATAACAATCTTTTTTGGAGAGAAAAAAAAGTCATCACAATTGATCCATATATTGAAAAAGTCTGAAAACATGTGCAATGTGTAATACCTGTGGAACACCCACCTTCATGAAGGTGTATGTTAGGTGTATCTCTTCATATCTCTTCATTTAAGTACTGCTAGATCTTTATGATTTTGTTAACTTTATTTTTCATTTTTTTGGTGTATAATTCTTTTCATTTACATTGGATAAACTGTATATACTGTTTATCCATTCCCTAATTAATAGACATTTCTTTATAAAGTTCTGCTATAAATATTTGGGAATATATGAGGACTTCTTATCAATAAATTCCATAGGTAATAAGCCCAGTAATGGAGTCAGTAGTTCAAAGGATATAGATATTTTAGTCACTTTATTTACATGATTTCAAATCATGTTTCCAAAATAGCTATATCATTTCACAGATCCACACCAGTTAGTGTGCCTTATCATTTCATAACATCTCCAACACTGTGACTATTGCTATTTTACCAATCTGTAAGTTGTAAAATAAAAACCTCAGTTTTGGTTTTGGTTTGCATTTTTCTTATTGGTAATTTGGAGCTTTCTTTCCTGTGATTGTGATTACTTTGCAATTCTTTTGAGAACTGTTTTGTTCATATTCTTTGACTACATATCTACTGGAGAATGACAATTACACAGACACACATAGGTATGTATGTTAGTATACACACATTTTTATATCGTAGATATCTTTTATCAGGGAAAAAAAATTTTAAAACCCTTTCCTTTCATCTTAGAATCAATACTTTGTATTGGTTCCATCTTAGAACCAGCATTGTGCATTGGTTCTAAGGCAGAAGAGCAGTAAGGGTTAAGTGACTTGTCTAGGGTCACAGAGCTAGGAAGTATCTGAGGCTAGATTTGAACCTAGGATCTCCCATCTTTAGACCTGCCTCTCAATCTACTAAGCCACTTAGCTGCCCCTCTCAGAGAAATTTTTTACAAAGATGTTTTTCACATTTGACCACTTCTTTTTCTAGGTACATTAATTTTGTCTGTGCAGAAACTTTTCAGTTTCAAGAAATCAAAATGAGCTATTTTTATCTTTTGTAATTTCCTCTATTTCTGGTTTAAAATATAGCTCCTGCCTCTAGGTGTGAGAGGTATATGATCTATTTCTCTTCTAATTTTTTATGATATGATTTTTAATATTAAATTTATATATCCATTAGAATTTATTGTGAAATATAATATAAGGTGTTGGTCTAAACTTAATATGTGCCAGACTGCTTTCCAGTATGCCTAGCAGTTTTTTATCAAATGTTTTCTACTTTATCAAACACTAGATTATTGAGTTCTATTGTTTCCAAATGAATTTTGTTATTATTTCGTCACATTCTATAAAGTATAACCTTGGTAGTTTGATTGATATAGCAAAGTTATTTTCTTAAATTATTGTTTCAAACCTTAAAAACACTTAAGTTTCAATTCAGCAAACATTTAGTACCTACTGTGTACAAAGGGCTGCTATTTGTGTATGAAACAGTATGAAACAAAACCATTTAGAAATCAGTAAACTTTATATAATCATTTCCCCTTCTTTAGTTAGTTTCTTTAATAAACAGCTGTAGTACTTGACTTTATAAAAAGGTTATAAATTATAAAGGGTAGTTGTCTCAGGCAACTTCTCAAGAAGGTGAAGAATTTACTAAAGGAATATTTCCATGTAACCTGAGAGATCTTAACTGAATCTGAAATGCCAAGTAGATTAAAAAAGATAGTTTCTTTTAATTCATCAAGCATTTGTCTGGATCAGTTTGCACTAAGTGTGTTGTATGGCCTGATAAGTTGGATCCTTCATTCTCAGCTGTTGCAGGTTAGACTGTGGTTAATCATTTTGAAAAGTCTTCTGCCTTGACTTTTTATTCTGATATCAAGTTTGAAGGGTGGCATGTGTAGAATGTTAGAACCAAAAAGGACTTTACAGATGGTTCAGTCAAATCTATTCACATAACACATGAGGAAATACCCCCAGAGAAGTAAATTATTTGCCCAAGATCATGCAGAAAATTAGCCCCAGACGGAAAGACTACAACACAAGCTCATGTCCCCAGTTCTGTGAAGTGTGAACTGTTGGGATTGGAAGGTACCTTAAAGGTCTAACTTCATTTTGTCATTCAATAGATCATTAATTTAGATCCTAAAGAAACCTTGGAGGTTATTATATTATTATAAAAAAATAATCAAGTCCAAACTCCTCATGTTGTAGTGTTTCAGGCCAAAGAAGTTAAAGACTTTCCTACTAGTAGTAAGTGACAGAGCCAGAATTCAAATACAGTTAAGCACCTACTATGTTCACTGCAATTCTAAAACTAGCCTTTTTCACTGTGTCATCACAAAGGATTTCTAAATTTTACAAGTGAGGCAAGTGAAAAATAGAGAAACAAAGCAATTGGCTCAAGGTCAAAGAAGCAGTAAGTAGCAAAGCTGAGATTGGAACCTACTCTGAACTCCAAATCCAGTTATCCCTTCCTTATCCCTCTTTCTTACCACTGAAACTTATGAAGCCATTATTCCCATAGAAAGTGTTAAACCCTCAGTCTTCTGGGATTGGGGAAGAAGGGAGCTGCAGAAGTTTAAAGGAAGACTGTAGCAGTACTAGTTTGTCCTGGACCTCACTGACATTGTTGACACTTGGCTGACAGCTCTCTTTACAAGAAGATCCCAACTTAAAAAGAAAGAATATTTAGTGAAGTTCTTTGACTCTTCCACAAAGTTCCATTCAGTTTTAAAATCAGAATTTGGAGGTAGACGCAACCAATATCATTTATTCTAATAAATTATACAACTAACAACTTGATTATGGGGTAAATAGTATAAAAATTGCTGAAGTAGTCCTAATGATATAATATCATTTCAGGAATTTTATGTATCACAGATTGATAGCACATTTCAACTATTATTTTTATGGAAAACTCTTAATAATGGTTTAAAAGTGATTGTTTCTCACCCAATACAGCAATACAGGCCATCTTCCAAGATAAGACTATGATAGCTTCTCCATGGATCTGTATGGAGCTTTCCCCCACCTATAGTTTAGAACAGGCCAACAATTTGTGTGTTAGTCATTCTTGAGTTGGATTTTCACTTTTTATGCAAAATGAACTAATCATTTTGTTTCTAATGTTTTTCCTTCACCTCTGCAAAATATCTGTTTTCCTAGTTATGCAAACCCTAAATGTGGGCCATGATCCAAAGGACCTATTTGTGTTTTTTACACATCTTAGACCATAAGGAAATAAAGCAACTTATAAAAAGAAAATGTGGTTTGTTCCCACATGATATCTTTCTTTTACTTTGCAACTGGTCTTAAAAGCGAGTTCCTAGAAACTCATCTGGCCAACCCAAATATATCCTTGAAATTAGGTCATTTGTTAGCTAGCCCATTTTGGTCTCAGAATTTACACCTGCTTAAGGAACTGGCAACTTGCTTTTAGATTTTCTCTCATTCCTGAATCCATTGAGACTCTGCATAGTAGATTAATATGGGAATCTGAGACAAAGATGCCTATGGGCTATGAATTTATTTACTATGGTGTCTTCATCTTCATATTTGGGTTCAGGGTTGTAATATGCTTGTTTGCCCTGATTATCTTATCAATTTGAAAATTCTGAATAGGAATCCAGTTCTTCTACTTTGGTATTATTCCTTTTGAAGGAAATTATCTCTTAGTATCTGACTTGGGATATTTAGAAAGGAGGTTTTAGGTAAAAAAGACAGTGAAGTATAAACATGCCTAAATATACAATTCTTTTGTCTTAACAGGAAGACAGTAGAAATATTCCAGAGTACCATAGTAGGATAGAAGTTTATTTGATAGATTCCTTGATGTGCTTAAGGAAGTCTTTGAACTTCTGGACACCTTGGAGTTTGATTTTTGCAAAAAGAGCTTTGGCTAGACTTTCCTCCTGCTTGGCACACATTCTATAAAAGGATCCAGAGCTTTTTTTAATTGCACTAAGTGTCACTGGTATTTTTATGAGGCCCAAGAGAAAAAGTATCTCTTGTCGCAGTTGTATTTTTAGAATTAGAACCCTCAGCTTCTGTACTTGTGCTTTTATTTCTGCACCTAACCGTGCTCTTCATTTTCTGCCTAAATTTGTACCTGTGAGGAAACAAAGATGATAGTATCTGACCAATCAAAATCAATCAGTATATATTTGTTTAATGCCCATTTTGTACCAGGATTTTATTAAGTCTTGTAGGAGAAAAATCAAGAGAGAGTATCACCAAGACTCAGAAGAGAAATTATCCAGGAGATGATCAATAATATAAAATGTAGCAGATAAAGACAACATGGATAAGGACTAAGAAAAGACCATCTTGCACATGCCTTTCAGGAAATTTGGAACTACTGAAGACAAAAGGCATGAAAATTACACTGGGTGTACAAGTCTTTTTCCTTATGATGTTTTTTGGGGTACAAACCCAGCAGAGCTATGGCTGGATCAAAGGGCAGACAATCTTTTAGCTCCCTTTGGGCATAGTTCCAGATTGCCCTCCAGAATGGTTGGATCAATTCACAACTCTACCAGCAATGCATTAATGTCCATATTTTGCCACATTCCTCCAACATTTATTACTTTCCTTTGCTGTCATGTTAACCAGTCTGATAGATGTGAGGTGGTACCTCAGAGTTGTTTTGATTTGCGTCTCTCTGATTATAAGATATTTAGAACACTTTTCATGTTCTTATTAATAGTTTTGATTTCTTTATCTGAAAAGTGCCCATTCATTTCCCTTACCCATGTATCAATTAGGGAATGGTTTGGTTTTTTTGTACAATTGATTTAGCGCCTTACAAATTTGAGTAATTAGACCTTTATCAAAAGTTTTTGTTATAAAGATTTTTTCTGATTTGTTGCTTCCCTTCTAATTTTGGTTGCATTGGATTTCTTTGTTTAAACCCTTTTTAATTTAACATAATCAAAATTATTTATTTTACATTTTGTAATTTTTTCTAACTCTTATTTGGTCTTAAAATCTTTCCTAGAGATCTAACAAGTATACTATTCTGTGTTAACCTAGTTTACTTATAGTTTCCTTTATATTCAAGTCATTCACCCATTCTGAGTTTATCTTGGTGTATGGTGCAAGATGTTGATCTAAACCTAATCTCTCCCATGCTGTTTTCCAATTTTTCCAACAGTTTTTGTGAAATAGTGGATCTTTGTCCTAAAAGCTGGGAACATGCATACTCTTTGATCCAATTATATCACTATAGGTAGATCTCTATCCCAGAGTTAAAAAAAAAAGAAATGGACCTATATGTATGAAATTATAAATATATTTTTGAAGTTGAAAAGAATTGGACATTGAAAGGATACCCATCATTTTAGTGAATGGCTAAATAAATTGTGATATATTTTTGTGATGGAATATAATTGTGCTATAAGAAATGATGAGAAAGATGCTCTCAGAAAAGTCTTGAAAGCCAGATATGAATTGATAAAAAGTGAAACATGCAGAATTAGGAGAACATTGTACACAGAAACAGTGATATTGTATGATGATCAGTTGTGAATAACTTCACCATCTCAGCAATATAATTCCAAATGTCATATAAGAAAAAAAATACTATCTACCTTCAGAGAATGAACCAGTGGAGTCTGAATGCAGATTGAATCTTAAAAAAAAAAAGAAAGAAAAAACTTTTAATGTTTTTATGTTTTTTTGTTTTTGTGTTTTGTATGACTACACTTGTATCAAATTACCTATCTGCTCACGGATGGGGAAATGAGGGAATGGTAAGAAAAGAATTTGGGACAAAAAAAAATTTAAAAGAATGTTAAAAATTATTTTTACATGTAATTGGGAAGTTTTGTTTTTTTTTTAATTTAAAAGCAAAGCTTTTCTGGGACACAGTTTCCAAAGAGCATCCCTGTTTTCTCTGAGACTGAAACCACCTTGGTGTAAGCCTTAATCACTTAACATTTGAAGTATTGCAATAGCTTGCTGATTGGATTCTGTATAATTGAAAATCTGTTACCCTAAAAAAAGAACTACATTTCCCAGGATCCCACTGACATCCTGTCATTAAGTACTTCCTATAGACAGAGGATATTAGGTGGGGAATGTGGAGGGTCCTACCCTCTTTGGTTTGATGACAGCAAGCTTGGTGGTGGTAAGGTGGGCGTTTTGAACTAGCTGATCAGCCGTGGACATGTGGTCTTTTTATTTGTTACCTTTTTATTCCTTTATTTCTAATGATCATTATGAAATCCCTTAAAATATAATAATTTTATTATTGAGATTTAATTTTAAATTTTACATTTTAGGTAACCAGTATTCAAAGGAAAACCTCTCAGATTTTTTAAGATGGCCTAGATAAAATTTTTAAGCCACATTTCTCCTACTATGGCTTTTCATCCCCCCACCCACCCACCTTCACAAACTCCAAGAGAACTCCAAACTCTCTTTGGAGCTGCTGCCTTACTTCTGCAGTCCCTCCTTTTTGCCCAGTCACTCTCCCTCCCAGCCCAGCTATTTTAGTTTGAGGGACTTAGCCAAGGACTCTTGATGGAGAAGAGACAAGCCTCTTTTCTCTCACCCATCTGCTTGGGCCCTAATTCCTCATTCATTGTAGTTGCCTTTGGTTGTGGCTGCCTATACTGCTTGCTCCTAGTCCTGCTCCTACTCCTGCTCTGGCGTTGGCCTCAAACCTGACTTCTTTCCTGCTGGTAGCTGCCACTGTATCTTTGGAACTCAGAAACTTAGAGCCTCTCTCCAGGCAGCTGGTAAAAAAACAGGATGTATTTTCCTTAGGCAACAATTAGCCTCCTAACTCCTTCTCCATGTGGCAGGGGAAACAAAACTGCTCTCTAGCATTTTACCTCAGCAGGGAAGGGGAAGAAGGAAGTTACTCTTCCAAACAGGAAGTAAAAATTGCAAGCAATGGGGCACTCTTGGAAAGAGTGGTGCATTACCTATTCCAAACAGTTTCCAATTTTAGGATGTTTTTCCATGAGTGCACTGATCCTTTCACCTATATTGCCTGAGATTCAGGGGAGAAATTCATCTCCCTACAACCCTTTGTCATTTGGGCTTGCTCAGTCCCTAAGATTCATCCAATTTAGGATTCCTTCACATTATGCACAGGAAGGAGTTCTCTCTAGCTATGGGAGATCCAAGAGCTCTCACAAAAGGAATCTGAATGAATAGAGAAAGGAACTTTATTTTTTTCCATTTGAATTAGTTTATTTAGCTAATTTAGAACATTATTCCTTTGGTTACAATAATCACATTATTTCCCTTCCTCCCCTCCACCAACCCTTCCTGCAGCCCACATGCAATTTCATTGGGTATTACTTGTGTTCTTGATCAGAACCTATTTCCATGTTGTTGTTTACACTAGGATGTTCATTTAGTCTACATCCCCAACCATATTCCCTTGATCCATGTATTCAATCAGTTGTTTTTCTTCGGTGTTTTTACTTCCACAGTTGGGGTGTATGGGGTGCTCAGGGAGGGGTAGTATTTCTGGTATGGAGGGCTTGTCATGCCCTCCTAGGGCAGCTCTCCAGCCTCTGACCCCCACCTGACACCCAGCTCTCACTTGTGGCTCCCAGTAGCTGCTAGCATGTGGCAGCGGCCACACTGCGGGCAATGGCTTCAACAGGCTGGCCAAACCTTGTGAGGGTAGCCCTCGGGTCGTTGTCCCATGGTGAACCAGGGCTTTGCTCACCCAGCATGTGAAGACTGCTTCAGCTGAACAGATGGAAGAAACCAATAGGAAGGTTCAATGGCTGAGAGGGCGACGCAGCGAAGCAGTGTGGAGTGCTTAGGGCATGTTGGAGCACAAAGGACAACACGGCCATTCAATGCAGCTGAGGAAGTCTCCAGACGTAACAATTTTTCGTCCCACTAGACCCAGGCTTCCAACACCGAGAGAGTGGGACTGTCTCTGTGCATCGGCTTTTCCACTTAAATCTCTTTCACGCACAAGTATCTTTGTGCACACTCATCTATCCTAACCCCGTCCACCCTCTTCAAGACCTGCGGCGATGGGGGAGTGATGATGCAACAGGTGGAGGTGACCACTGGCAGTTGTAGTCATGATCCTGCACATAGGGGGCCCACGAACCAGTGGTCACTCGGCCCTGTGGACAGCAGGGACGTTCAGCAGCATCCTGGGCGACTGAGCAGCCCTCTCTAGGACAGCACTGCTCACCCTAATCAAGGTTTCCTCTGAATGTGGATAGTGGTTTTTCTTGTAGATTCCTCCTAGTTGTTCAGGGTCACCGCATTGCCAGTAATGGAGAAGTCCATTACATTCAATTGTACCACAGTGTATCAGTCTCAGTGTATAATGTTTTCCTGGTTCTGCTCCTCTCACACTGTCTCAATTCCTGTAGGTTGTTCCAGTCCCCATGGAATTCCTCCACTTTATTATTCCTTTGAGCATCACTAATATATACCAAAATTTGTTCAGCCATTCCCCAATTGAAGGGCATCCCCTCATTTTCCAATGTTTTGCCACCACAAAGAGCGCAGCTATGAATATTTTTGTACATATCTTTTTCCTTATTATCTCTTTGGGGTACAAACCCAGCAGTGCTATGGCTGGATCAAAGGGCAGACAGTCTTTTAGCACCCATTGGGCATAGTTCCAGATTGCCATCCAGAGTGGTTGGATCAATTCACAACTCCACCAGCATTGCATTAATGTTCCAACTTTGACACATCCCCTCAAGCATTCATTACTTTCCTTTGCTGTCATGTTAGTCAGTCTGCTAGGTGTGAGGTGATATCTCAGAGTTGTTTTGATTTGCATTTCTCTGATTATAAGAGATTTAGAACACCTTTTCATGTGCTTTTTAATAGGTTTTGATTTCTTTAACTGAAAATTGCCTATTTATGTCCATTGCCCATTTATCAATCTGAGAATGGCTTAATTTTTTTTTGTACAATTGGTTTAGCTCTTTATAAATCTGAGTAATTAGAACTTTGTCAGAAGTTTTTGTAATGAAGATTGTTTCCCAATTTGTTGCTTCCCTTCTAATTTTGGATGCATTAGTTTTGTACAAAAACTTTTTAATTTGATGTAATCAAAATTATTGATTTTATGTTTTGTGATTTTTTCTAGCTCTTGCTTGCTTTTAAAATCTTTACTTTCCCATACATCTGACAAGTACAATATTCTGTGTTTACCTAATTTGCTTATAGTTTCCTTCTTCATATTCTAGTCATTCACCCTTTCTGAGTTTATCTTGGTGTAGGGTGTGAGATGTTTATCCAAACCTAATCTCTCCCATGCTGTCTTCTAATTTCCCCAGCAGTTTTTATCAAATAGTGGATTTTGGTCCCCAAAACTGGGATCTTTGGACTTATTATAGATTGTCTTGCTGAGGTCATTTACCCCAAGTCTATTCCACTGATCCTCCTTTCTGTCTCTTAGCCAGTACCAAATTGTTTTGATGATGTTTAAGATCTGGGACTGCAAGTCCTCCTTCCTTTGCATTTTTTTTTCATGATTTCCCTGGATATCCTTGATCTTTTGTTCTTCCAAATGAACTTTGTTATGTTTTTTCCTAATTCAGTAAAAAAAGTTTTTTAGTAGTTCAATGGGTATGGCACTAAATAAGTAGATTAATTTGGGTAGCATTGTCATTTTTATTATGCTAGCTTGTCCCACCCATGAGCAATCAATGTTTTTCCAATTGTTTGATCTAGTTTTAATTGTGTGGTGAGTGTTTTGTAGTTGTGTTCATATAATTCCTGTGTTTGTCTCAGCAGATAGATTCCTGAGTATTTTCTATTGTCTAGGGTGATTTTGAATGGAATTTCTCTTTCTAATTCTTGTTGCTGAAATGGGTTGTAGATATATAGAGATCCTGATGACTTATGTGGGCTTATTTTGTATCCTGCAACTTTGCTAAAGTTGTTGATTATTTTGACTAGCTTTTTGGTTGATTCCCTAGGATTCCTTAAGTAAATCATCATATCATCCGCAAAGAGTGATAACTTGGTCTCCTCCTTGCCTATTTTAATGCCTTCAATTTCTTTTTCTTCTCTAATTGCTACTGCTAGTATTTTTAGTACAATGTTAAATAATAGAGGTGATAATGGGCATCTTTGTTTCACTTCTGATCTTATTGAGAAGGCTTCTAGTTTATCCCTATTGCAGATGATGTTGGCTGATGATTTTAGATATATACTGTTTATTATGTTTAGGAAAGGCCCTTTTATTCCTATGCTTTCTAGTGCTTTCAATAGGAATGTGTGTTTTATTTTATCAAAGGCTTTTTCTGCATCTACTGAGATAATCATGTGGTTTTTGTTCATTTGCATGTTAATATGGTCAATTATGTGGATGGTTTTCCTAATATTGAACCATCCTTGCATTCCTGGTATGAATCCTACATGGCCATAGTGAATAATCCTTGTGATGACTTGCTGGAGTCTTTTTGCTAGTATCCTATTTAAGATTTTTGCATCTATATTCATTAAGGAGATTGGTCTATAGTTTTCTTTCTCTGTTTTTGACCTGCCTGGCTTTGGGATCAGTACCATGTTTGTGTCATAAAATGAATTTGGTAGAACTCCTTCTTTGCCTATTTTGTCAAATAGTTTGTATAATTTTAGGATTAGTTGTTCTTTGAATGTTTGATAGAATTCATTTGTGAATCCATCTGGACCTGGGGATTTTTTCTTAGGGAGTTCTTTGATGGCTTGTTCAATTTCCTTTTCTGATATGGGGTTGTTTAGGTAATCTATTTTTTCCTCTGCTAGTATAGGCAATTTATATTTTTGTAAGTATTCATCCATATCACCTAGATTGCCATATTTTTGCCATATAATTGGGCATAATAGTTTTTAATGATTGCCTTAACTTCTTCTCCATTAGAGGTGAGGTCTGAGAAAGAAACTTTAAAGAGACTGAAGGTGAAAATTTTAAGCCTTTTCAGACTCCATTGTTTTATGAAAGTCTCTGTATTTTATTGTATTTTGCTGATGGTTTTCATTTAAGATTTAATTTTGTTGTTTTAAGTTCATATATTCATGTATTCAATACTATTCTGTGCCACTGAATCATTTTAATCTACTGTGTCTTAATTTTAGACATATTCTATTACCTTTCCCCTATGACTACTGAATAAAATGTTGTAAAATATTGTAAAAGCCCATAGACAGCTTTTTTTTCCCCATTTTGCACTTGTTAATTGTCACATAGATGATGGATGGACTCAACCTGGCTAACAACATTTGGATAATTTAATGATCTAAGAATTGAAATGGTAATTCTAACGAGTCTTCAGAAGTAATTTTAATTAATTAGTGATTTCTGAATCAATGATTTTTTAAATATTTATATTATAAAGAATGTTCTATTAAAGGTAGAGAAATGTTGAAATATTCCTACCAAGGTGTTTCTATGAAGCAGGAAGCCAAAAAGAGATCTTGCAAACCTCTTCAGTTAATTTACTTCTACTAGAACAATCTAGATTTCTTGGTGGTGTTCTAGACCCAAATAAGTTTTACTTTGTCTAAAAATATATTTGCTAAGGTTGAAAGATTTGCTGCATCTATAAAAATTGTGACAAATATCCATCAGTTCATAGTTTGTTTGTTTTTTATGTCATACAACAAATTACATGAAATATGATAGAATTTGAATTTTGGGGACTTTGGAATTTCTTTGAATGTGCATTATCTACTGTGTTATTGTTTTATTCTGAAAATCATAATGTACCCACACCGTGATTCATGGCCAAGTTAGAAAGAAAATGGATCTCATTTGTGGGTGAGAAACCGTGGTATTATACCTTTCCTTAGCTGTGTGGAACAGGCATGAAGAAAGAGAGGACTTACAAAACAAGACAAGCATGCAAGAAACAAAGCTAAGGACTTGATCTGTCAATCGAGGTGAAGATTCCAAATGGAATGTTCCCAGGAGTGTCAGTTGGATCTGGCCAGGGGTGTATGACTGAGGAGATTTGGACTCTTTGGGTTTTCTAACCAAAGGGGAGAGACTGGCTTTTCTTGACTTAGGCAGAGAGAGAGAGACCTTTGTGGCGTTGACAGAGTCTGGACTTGAATTACTCAAGCAGAGATTATCTGACTAAAGAAAGAGGAAAGGAAGAAAGATACTTGTCCTCCAAACTTTGATTGTCCCTGAGTCACAGCTAAGACTGGACTGACATTTCCCAAACCCTCTTAATTCTCCTTGTAGACTAGGGACACCCCTATCCCTCTCACCTTCAAATTCCATCCTGTCCTATCTTTCCCAATAAACCTCCTTACCTGAGAAAGAGAACAATAGTATCATCTCTAAATCTCACAGTTTACCTTTGAATTATATAGAAAGGTGACTAACTAAGACCAGGGGAGAGGAAAGGTTGGCAGAAGGGCTTTGGGTGGAAAACTGGGAGGTGAAGGGTGGAGGGTAGGAAATAATTTGATTTATTAGCCATTAATAGGGATCAATAGGCATCCCAGAGCAACCCCTCTAGCAGTATCTCTCTATATCTCTCCATCTATCTCTATAGAAATACCTGTCTCCATTATAATTATGTATCCTCATGCTTCCCTTAGCAGCTCTTTAGTCACAAGCCAGAGTATATCCATTTACCACAACCAGAAATAGCTCCACAGATTACCTCTTTTAATACAGCTGACACAGTGTATCAATGATTGTAAGCTATATATGTTTGATTTAAAAAAAAATTATTTCTTTTCCTTGAATGTGCAATATAGTATTTCAGTTTTTTCTCTCCTTTTTGTATTTGAAGCACATGTCACCAGTGATAAGATTTTCTTTAACTTTTTTTATTCTGTAGTAATATATATGTATACATATATGTATGTATATACATATATGTATTAATACATACCCAAAAGCTTTAGACTATGGAACCCAGCCATTTATTGATAAATATTATGGGACTGTATTTAATGATTGTGTCTGATTCTAGGAGAAGGGAACAAAAGAGCCATTATACAGTGCCAAAGAAGCACAAAGCTATCTGCACAGTGCCAAGGAGCACAAGGTCAAAAAGGACCAAACCAATCCAGTAGGATTGATGAACTTCTAAGCTAATACAAAAGTGTGAGACTTGAGGTTGCAGCACTTGACATATGTTAAGATGCAGGATACCTTGTAGCCACACTCTTTGTGAAATACTCACAGACAAGTACCGAAGTTTGGCTTCATCCTGGCTCCCCCTATCCCCGAGAGTGAAGGTAAAATCAGACCAGGGAATGATACTTCTCTATCACACAAAAATCTAGTCCTTTTTTCGGGGGCAGCTGAGTAGCTCAGTGGATTGAGAACCAGGCCTAGAGACAGGAGGTCCTAGGTTCAAATCTGGCCTTACCCACTTCCTAGCTGTGTGACCCTGGGCAAGTCACTTGACCCCCATTGCTTAGCCCTTACCACTCTTCTGCCTTGGAGCCAATACACAGTATTGACTCCAAGACGGAAGGTAAGGGTTTTTAAAAAAAAAAATCTAGTCCTTTTTTCAACTTCCTGTAGCTTTGGCTGCAAATGGTTTAGTGAAATATTACTGCATTTGTCCTACAGACATGTGGGATAGAAATTACTTTAATTGGGCCCTGATTCAAGAACCTGTTATAGGTTTGTTTTCCTTTACTGAGAATTTTTTCACATTAGACTTTGATAGTCTATATTTCATCCAGAAGTTATCTTTTCTCTTTTATTTGTTTTTTTAATTTTTTTTAATTTCTTTTAATAATTGATTCATATACCTCATAATTCAGTCATCCATTCTTAAGTAATCCCTATGTTTTTCAATACCCTCTTCAGGGGGGAATGTATTATTATTCTAAAATGCAAATTTTAAATTCTTTTGAGAGTAATTTTAGGATAAGAAACATGCTACCTCTCTGAATCCAGAAAGTGAACTGTTTGAAGAAGATACCATGAAGATGTCTCCACAGACCACACTAGAGTGAACTTTGGGATGTGGTGATTTGAACTGTGTGGAGTTGAATGCATTTGTTTTGTATGTATACTCTTATGGTGAAGGGGACTGCCCTCTAACTGGATTTTTGTCAATGCGTCTAGGAATCATTGGTTTTGTTCTCTTTTCTTCTTATCCTCAAATTATTGTAATTTCAACATTAGTTATGTTTACAAGATCCGTTGGAGAGACTAGTCCTCCACAGTTCTCAGGGGGTAATGTATAATTGAAAATCTGTTACCCTAAAAAAGAACTACATTTCCTGGGATCCCATTGACTTCCTATAGTTATGTACTTCCTGTAGACAGGGGATATTAGGTGGGGACATGGAGAGTCCTGCCCTCTTTGGCTTGATGACAGCAAGTTTGGTGGGGGTAAGGTGGTTGTTTTGAAGTTGCTGATCAGTCATGGGCATGTAGTCTTTTTATTTGTTACCTTTTTATTCCTTTATTTCTAATGATCATTAATAAATTCCTTAATATATAATAATTTTATTATTGAGATTTAATTTTAAATTTTATATTTTCCTAATTCAAGTCTCTGTACTTCAGTCTATTCTCCACTTAGCCATCAAATTGATATTCACCCACCTCATGAATCAACTCTGTTGGACTCCTTATTAACTCAAAGATTAGATATAAACTTCTCTGTTAGGCTTTTAAAGTTCTTCATAATCTAGGCCCTTTCTACCCTTCCATACTCCTTATGCCTTATCTCCATGTACTCTTTGCTTTTCCTCATACATGTCACTCCAGACTCCAACTCTATATATTTTCTTATCTATATTTATTCATTGATTAAATATCTTGAATTTCAAACCCTTGTCAGAAAATTTTTTATACAAAGTTGATTATTTTTTCCTCACTTGACCACTTCCATTCTTACCATGTATACATTGATTTTGCATATGTGGACAGCTAGGTAGCACAGTGGATGGAGGGACCAGGCCTGAAGTTGGTTAAAATGTGCTATAAAACGCTTCCTAGTTATGTGACCTTGAATGAATTACGCAACCCTGATTGTCTATCCCTTGCCATTCTTGTGTCTTAGATAATCCTTAGTTAGAAGGTAAGGGTATAAAAAAAATTTTGTCTATGGAAAAGCTTTTCAATCTTATGTTATCAAAGTTATCAAAATTTTATCTTTTGTGATTGCCTCTACACCTTGTTTGGTTAAGAAAACATCTCCTGCCCATAGTAGTGGCATATGATCTGCTGCTTTTCTAATTTTTTGTAGTCTTATAGTGTAAAGTGTTGGTCTAAACCTAACTTCTACCAAACTGCTTTCTAGTTTTCCCAGAAGCCTTTGTTGAATAAGAATTTTTTCCCCTCCATAATTGATATCTTCTATTTTATCACATACTGGGTTATTATTAAGTTCTATTTTTTCTGATCTCTTTCTAGTCTGTTCCATTGATCTATCTCTTTATTTTTTAACCAATGCTAAATGGTTTTGGTGATTGTGCTTTGCATTTAGTTTAAGATATGGAAGTGCTTTTTCCTCATTCATTCTTATTTCTTTACTCCATTTACTCCATTTGATATTTTGGATCTTTTGTTTTGCCATATGAATTTTGTTATTATTTATCAAATTCTAAGAAAGTATTCCTTTAGAAATTTGATTAGTATAGCAATAAAAGTATAAATCAATTTTTATAGTATTGTAATTTTTATTTTAGTGGCATGGCCCAACCATAAGCACTGTGTATTCCTACAACTATTTAAATTGTTTTTAATTTCTTTATGGAGCAATTTGTAATTGGATCTATACAAGTCTTTTGTGTACTTTGGTAGGTCAATTTCCAGATATTTTATGTGTTTTATAATTATTTAGAATGGAATTTCCTTTTCTATTTTGTTATTATCTAGAAATGCTGTTTTTTTTTAAGGTTTTCATTTGTAGTCTGCAACTTTGCTGAGGCTATTGTTTCAATTACTTTGTTGATTTCCAAGAATTTTTCCATATACCATCTTTCCATCAACAGTTCTTCTCTTTACCTACATTTCTGCCCTTAATTTCATTCTATTATCTTCAAATTTTTGCTATAATTAACAGAACTATATGAAGTAATAGTGGGGAATGTGGACATTCTTGTTTCATTTTTATGTTTATTGTGAATAGTTCCAGTGCATTCCCATAGCATAGGATGCTAATTTGATTTTATATTTTATATATATGCATATAAAGAAAGGCTTCTCTCTATACTTTGTAGAATTTTTAGCACAAACATTTTGTCAAAGGCCTTTTCTGTATTTATTGAGATGATCACATATGATTTTGGATGTTTTGGTTTTTAATATGACTAACTATGTTGGTTATTTTCCTAGTATAAGCCATCCTTGCATCCTTGGCATGAATCTCTTAGTCATAATGAATGATTTCTTTGAATAAATTACTGTA
The DNA here is from genome assembly GCF_027887165.1 of Monodelphis domestica. Lineage (NCBI taxonomy): Eukaryota > Metazoa > Chordata > Mammalia > Didelphimorphia > Didelphidae > Monodelphis > Monodelphis domestica. Next base: position 243,034,100 of record NC_077228.1, on the reverse strand, counting down.
GTCTGTTTGACAGCATTTTGTTTAAAATGTTTGAGCCTATATTGCCTATAGTTTACCTTCTGTATTTTCTTTCCCTGGTTTAGGTATTAGGACTATATTTCTCTAACAAATGACTCTGATAGAGTGCTTTCTTATTTCACAAGAATAATTTATAAAGTCTTAGTAATAACTGTTCTTTAAAATATTGCAAACCTAGCAGGACCAGGTTTTTTCTTCAGTAATTCCTTTATAATTAGAACTGTTTTCTTTTCTGGGATTGGTTTAAGATCTCTATCTGGTCTTTTCAGTATTTCAGATATTTTATAATTTTGAAGAAAAACTCAGTATATTTTCCCCGACTGTCTATTCTCTCTCTTGTCATCTCTGCTTTCTTGTTTCCCTAACTTCCATTAGGACCCAATTAAATTTATAACTTCTATAAGAAGCCTTCTCAATCCCCTTAACATTAGTAGTAATCGTTGTTATTTAGTCATGTCCAAATCATTGTGACTCCACAGACTATATTGTTCATGGGGTTTTCTTGGCAAAGATTGTTTGGCAAAGTTTGTCATTTTCTTCTCTAGTAGATTCAGGCAAACAGAGGATAAGTGATTTGCCTGGGTCACATAGTTGGTAAAGTCTCTGAGTCATATCTTCCTGACACAATGCCCAGTACTCTATCCACTGAGCCACCTAGCTGTCTCTTTAATGCTAATGGTTGGCCTTTAAGATTATTTCCAATTTGTCCTATATATTTTTTGTTTCCATGTTGTCTCCCCTCTTTCATTCTGAGCTTCTTGAAAGTAGGGCATTTTTTTGCCTTTTTTCTATCCTTAGTACTTAGCATTATTCCTGGCACAGGTACAGTAGGTACTTAATAAGTACTTGTTGTCTAGAATTGCTTTTGCTTGCAGAATAAGGAAGATGAATTAAATTATTTTATTTTATTCTTTAAGCTTCAATAATTTTTTTGAATTTTTACTTCATTCCAGGTTACATGTAGATATAATTTTTAATAATCACTTTCTGGAATTTTGTGATCCATGTTCTCTCCCTCCCTCCCATCCCACCTCCCTTCCTGAGACAGCAGGTAATATGATATAAGTTGTACATATGTTTATGATTACTTTTATCCCAATCATTCTATTAATCTAAGATTCTTAGGCTCTAGGAAAACATCTGGACCAGATGCTTCATTTTTTTCTAAAGTTTATTTATTTATTAATTTTTTAAGCCCTTACCTTCTGACTTAGAATCAATATTGTGTATTGGTTCTAAGGCAGAAGAGTGGTAAGGGCTAGGCAATGGTGGCTAAGTGAGTTGCCCAGGGTCACACAGATGAGAAGTGTCTGAAATCAGATTTGAATCTAGGACCTCCCATCTCTAGGCCTGGTTCTCAATCCACTGAGATACCCAGCTACCCCCAAGTTTATTTATTTTCAACATTCATTTTAAGGGTTTTCAGTTCCAAATTCTCTTTCTGTTTCTTCTTTCTCCCACCCACTAAGAAGACAAGCAATATGATATCAATAATACATGTAGAGTTATGCAAAATATTTTTTCATATTAGCCATGTTGCAAAAAAAATTTTTTTTTAAAGAATGAAACATAAGTAAAGTGAAAAAGTCTATCTCAATCATTTCTTCTCTCTATGGAAGTGAATAACATGTTTCATCATAGATCAGTTGGAATTATCATGTTTCACTGTATTGGTCAGAATATCTAAGTCTTTCACAATTGATCATTACTACAATATTGCTGGTGCTGTGTATATTTCTCTCCTGATTTGGCTCACTTTACTTTGTATCAGCTCATATAAGTTTTTCCAGGTTTTTTTAATCATCCTCCTTGCCATTTCTTATAGCACAATAGTATTTCAGAACTATTATATACCACAATTTATTCAGCCATTCCAAAATTGATGAGCATCCACCCCCAACTTCTAATTCATTACTACCACAAAGAAGAGCTACTATAAATATTTTTTTTTTACATATAGGCCTTTTTCCATTTTCTTTAATCTCATTGGGATATGGATCTAAGTGAGGTATTGCTAGATATAAAGTTTTATAGTCTTATGGGTATAGTTCCAAATTTTTCTCTAGAGTAAGTTGGACTTGTTCACAACTCCACCAACAATGCATTTCTATCTCTACTTTTCTATATCCCCTCTAGCATTTGTCAGTTTCCTTTTCTGTCATGTTAGTCAATCTGGTAGGTATGAGGTAGTTCCTCAAAGTTGTTTTTATTTTCATTTCTCTAATCAAGAGTGATTTAGAGCATTCTTTCATATGACTGTTAATAGCTTTAATTTCTTCTTCTGAAAACTGCCTTTTCCTATCCTTTGATCACTTATCAATTGGGAAATGGCACTTATTTTTATAAATTTGGCTCAGGTTCCTACATATTTGAGAAATAAGGTCTTTATCGAAAAAACTTACTATCAAAATGTCCCCAGTTTCTTGCTTTTCTTTTAATTTTGGCTGCATTGGTTTTGTTTGTGCAAACTTTTTTATTTCATGTAATCAGAATTATCCATTTTACTTCCTATAATGCTCTTGTCAACATGGAAATCTAGAGATCCCCAGTTTATTTAGTTTGAGTGTAGAAACCCCAGGTTTTGACCTTGTCACAGGAGAGGTTTCCCCCTGAGGGAAGGTCCCTCTTCACCAGACAGTGAACTTCCTGGTAGTTTGGATGGGAACAGCTAATCCCATCCAATATTGAACATCCCTTTTGTCCCAACCCCCTAGGCTAAGGTCCATGACCAAGGTGACCCAGCCCTGGGCTGAGTCTTTCCCTTTTGTGTCCATTGTGGGGCATCAGCCCCTCACTATTATTCCTGTCTGGAACTCCTCATTTTCCTTTCTCACCATTGTAAAGTCAATCAACTGTCCCTCTAATCCTAAAGCCCCCAGGTCACCTAGAGTGGTACATAGGTTTCCCAAATTCTTTTGTTCCTCGGAGTCCATCCTGAGTCGGTGGCACTCCCAGGGGCTGGTGACCAGGGCGTCTTGACTCTGTGCAATCTTGGAAAGCAGCTCTGTTGTCGTATTAGTAGCACTAACCCCTTTTCCCTTGATTAAAGAGTGATTTTTGACTATTTTAATAGTTCTGTGTTTTTTCTAGTTGACACTCTCTATCTTTTGTTTGGTCACAAATTCTTTCCTTATCCATAGATCTGACAGATTAAAATTTCCCATGATTACCATGTATCTATTTTGACCTTATCTTGGTATACAGTGTTAGATGTTGGCCTATGCTTCATTTCTACCAAAATTCTCTCCAGCTTTTCCAGCAATTTTTGGTCAAATGATAAGATAGAATATACAAGAACTGAGCCAAATACAACTAAGATAAAGTTGATCTGAAAATAACTTCCATGCTCATCTTACAATACTTACAATCTTCTTTTGGGTCAGACAAGGATGGGTTGCATAGTAGAATGGTAGAGTACCTGCTTGTGGATATTGTAATTAAAAATTACTCAGTCCTATGTGTGATCTGGCAGAAAATGTATGAAAAGGCAAAAACATAAATTGAAATATGAAGAGTGATATTTTCAATTTTAAAAGGGTGTCAACTAGAAAAAACACAGAACTATTAAATAGTCAAAAATCACTCTTTAATCAAGGGAAAAGGGGTTAGTGCTACTAATACGACAACAGAGCTGCTTTCCAAGACTGCACAGAGTCAAGACGCCCTGGTCACCAGCCCCTGGGAGTGCCACCGACTCAGGATGGACTCCGAGGAACAAAAGAATTTGGGAAACCTATGTACCACTCTAGGTGACCTGGGGGCTTTAGGATTAGAGGGACAGTTGGTTGACTTTACAATGGTGAGAAAGGAAAATGAGGAGTTCCAGACAGGAATAATAGTGAGGGGCTGATGCCCCACAATGGACACAAAAGGGAAAGACTCAGCCCAGGGCTGGGTCACCTTGGTCATGGACCTTAGCCTAGGGGGTTGGGACAAAAGGGATGTTCAATATTGGATGGGATTAGCTGTTCCCATCCAAACTACCAGGAAGTTCACTGTCTGGTGAAGAGGGACCTTCCCTCAGGGGGAAACCTCTCCTGTGACAAGGTCAAAACCTGGGGTTTCTACACTCAAACTAAATAAACTGGGGATCTCTAGATTTCCATGTTGACAAGGGTCTGAGGCTTAAATAACTGAATTACATTTAAAGAGAAGCTAAGGCAATTATGTTAACTGGTTAAATGGAACCGGGCCTCTAAAAGGGGGTTACACAACCAGTGTGACTTAAGTCAATGGTAAAGAAAAACTACACCCCATATTTTTCACCCTGTGTAGATGAAGAGGGAATTGTATTTATAGGAAATGTTGTTAATGATAGAAATGACAAGATTTGGAGATATATATATATCCAGAGAGAGAGAAGACTATAGCATGATACTGAGGTTACAAACCTAATTAACTAAAAGATGACCATACCCTTCAACAGAAATAGGAATTTTTATAAGATGTAGAGATAGATTTTTAGGAAATGCAAAGAATCTTGCTTTAGACATGTTAAGTTTAGATAGCAAAAGGACATTCAATTTTAAATATATAAGGGTCAATTGAAGATGTGTACTTGTGGCTCAAGAGAAGTCTAGGGCTAGTTATATAGATGAATCATCAAAAGAAAATTATAAGAGAAAAGAACACAGCCTTAGGGATGCCCACAGTTCTTGTTCAGCAGCACATGAGTTGGAACAAAAGAGACAGGTGTTGGAAAAAATTCTTGGTTGGAGTCTGATAAGGTGTGTGTGATAGGATAAGGAGCAACAGAATCAAAGGAGAGTGTAATGTAAAGTTGTTTCACCAAGTATATGAGAAAGCCCAAAAAAGACCAGAGGGAAGGAGGCAGTGAAGGCAATGAAAGTTACAGTGACTGAAGATGAGTTTGGGGTCACATGGGATAGGTAGAAATGAAATAAGAGATTTTAATCAGATAAAAGAATTCCAGAGTTAGAGGGCATTGAAGTCGCATGTGGATTTTGGCAAGATGAAGGGTATGGCCATCTCTGTGCAGTCCTCAGTTGAGGAGATCAGGAAAAATTTCATATAGACAATGATGCTTGAGCTGTATCTTATAGGAAGAAAAGGATTCTGTGAGGTAGGAGTGAGAAGGGAGTATATTCCAGAAATAAGGGACAGTCATTTTAAAGACTGAGAGGGAAGGTGGAGTATGGTCAGTGAAGGTCATTTGGGTAAGTGTAGTAATGTATGATGAGACTAAACAGATTAAGGCAAAGTTAGGAAGAATTTTAAAAGCTTACCTGTGTAGATTAGGTTCCATTCTTGAATATTCAGGCAATAAATAGTGCCACTGGGACTGATAAAAGGGTTGGACTATAGTTGACAAGGCTTTGAGGTTGAAGGAAAATCAATAGGGATTGTTCCAAAGTTTTTGGGCACCTCTTCAGGGCCAGTAACATGGGGAGAAACATATAAAGAAAGACCCTAAGGTACAAGGGAATATTGCAGGTCAGGCACGTCTCTTGTTGGTTCAAGTTAGAAACAGCTGGTCATTGTCAGTCAGGCCTTGGGCACCTGTCCTAGACATTCTTATAGCATTCAGAGTCTTTATTTTTTGGGCTGCCTCATTGAGGTTATCCTTACACTGGGGGCATATGCTACATTCCTGGGTGGAGGCCTCAGCTGGCATGTCCTTATCTCTTTTCCATAAAAGAACTGGAGGTGGGGGTAGATGGAAGATGGGCTTTGAGAACATGGGAAGATGAGATTTTTTTGTAGGATTCCCTTCACTTGGCAGCAAGGATTCGATGGGCTTTGGGTTGTTCTGCATAAATTGTAGTATATAAATGTAACAAAGTGTAATAAGAAATGATGAATATGAAGAAGAAACTTAAAGGGATTCATATTAACTAATGTGGAGTGAAGTAAGCAGGATCAGAAGACTAAGCACAGTGACTAAAATAATATAAATGAAAATAACATTGAAAGGCATCTGGACACCACCAAATTGTAATAATTAATATTGACCTAGGAGGGCAAATGATTGAGAGATGTGATGCTATGGGTGTGAAATGTACACACACCATTAGGTATATTTTTGTGTCAGTTGATTTTGCGAAACTTTTCCTTTGTGGGAAAGGAGGGTTTAATTGAAGGGGTATATCGGGAAATGACTGATGTAAAAACAACTTAACACAAGAAACTATTTTATGATATAACAAGTGGGAGACATCTAAATCATCTACAGAGTTTTGATCCCTTCTTATTCCCTAACCATATTTTAAAATACTTTTTCTATGCTTTCTTGTTCACTGTTGCAATTAATTCCTTGCATATCAATGTATATGATGACTTTATTTGAAGGATCTTTTCAAAATTCCTTCTAGAATTGCTTTACTATTTCATCTTTTGCAACAGATTTTGTCACAAATGGAAACAATATTTATTGTGGATTCTAAATTCACCTTGAATAATACATTGCATGATGACAAAGTGTCCTATTGAATACCTTGGATACATGACATGCTCATCAACTCTGCCAATTCCTTATTTATCTCTCTAGGGTGAATCTATGAGTTATCTTTCCATTAAGCTTCAAATCTTTGTCTTTTGTTTACATATATAGGGAGACTATTCAAATGGTTATAGTTTAGTTCCTCCAATAGTATATAAAAGGAGTGAGCTAAAGGAGGAGTGAGCAGCAGAACCAGGATGAGAACCCAGGCCTCTTGACTCTTAATTTAGTATTCCTTCAATTGTGTCACAATGCTTCTGGTTATCTCTAGTCCTTTCTTGCATTTTACCTCTTTCTTCTTTCTAAATGGGGTGTATGGGGTGTTCAGAGAGGGTTAGTATCTCTGGTATGGAGGGCTTGTCAAGCCCTCTTAGGGCAGCTCTCTAGCCACTGACCCCCACCTGACACCCAGCTCTCACTTATGGCTCCTAGTAGCTGGTAGCATGTAGCAGCGACCACGCCCCAGGCAACAGCTTGGACAGGCTGGCTAAACTTTGTGAGGGTAGCCATCAGGTCGTAGACCCCTGGTGAACCAGGGCTTTGCTCACCCAGCATGTGAAGACTGCTTCGGCTAAACAGATGAAAGAAACCAACAAGAAGGTTCAACAGCTGAGATGGCAACACAGCAAAGCACTGTGGAGTGCTTAGAGCGTATTGGAGCACAAAAGACAACACGGCCATCCAATGCAGCTGAGGAAGTCTCCAGGTGTAACGATTTTTCGTGCCATTGGACCCAGGCTTCCAACGCCGAGAGAGTGGGGACAGCCCACTCTGTGCATCGACTCTTCCACTTAAATCTCTTTCATGCACAAGTGTCTTTGTGCAAAATGCACAAAGACAATTGTCATTCTCGGTTACCGAGAGACTACTACCACCATCTTTCTAAATGCATCTGCTAGGGAGGTGAACTAATGGGAGCCATTTCTGGAGACATGACAACTTGAAAGATCCCATGACACTATTTAAACATGGTGTTATGTACATAGATGTTTTTTCTTAAAATCCTTATCTTAGGATATCTTAGGATATCTAGGGTCTTAGAAATAGCACCAAGCATCAGTTTTAAGGTAAAAGGGCAGTAACAGCTTGGCAATTGGGGTTAAGTGACTTGTCCAAGGTCACATAGCTAGGAAGTGTCTAAGGTCAGATTAGAATCCAGGATCTCCCATCTCTAGGTGTGGGTCTCTATCCACTGAGTCACCTAGCTGCCTCACTTAGATTATTTTTGTTAATTGTTCTTATGGTTATCTTTTATTTTCACATCATATCCATTTCCACATGCATTTTTCTTCCTCCCTACTTGGTGAAGTATTCCTTAAAACAAAGCTCTAAAAAGAAAGGAAAAAGAGAAATTCATCAGTAACAGTCAATTTCCCCCTTCTGCAGGAGATAAAGGAGAGTGGCACAGTTTCTCAATTCTAAGCTAGTAACAAAATTGATTATTAAAATTTCATAGTGTTTATTTTTTGGTTTTGTGCTTTATTTGTTTGCATTACTATTGTTATAGGTGTTGGTCATTATAATGAAGAAATTGGTCATTACAATCACATTGTTTACTCTCTGTTTTTGTCTTTTTTGTCATTTGCATTTTCATTGTTATAGTCATTGTGTATATTATTCTTGGTTCTACTTGCTTTGCTCTATGTCAGTTCTGCTAAGTCTTCCCATGCTTCTCTGGATTTTTCAAATACACTTTTTAAATTGTGCACTAATATTCCATTACATTTATATACCACAACTAGTCTAGCTATTTCCTAATTTATAGTTAAGATTATTTTTATTTCTTTGATACTACAAAAAAAGCTATGAGTATTTTAGTGGATAATGAACCTTTATTTGTCTTTGACTTTCCTGAGGTATATACCAACTAGTAGGATTAAAGAGTTTAAACATTTTAGTAATTTTATTTGCATACTTTTATTTTTTTTTAATTTTATTATATACTTAGCAAACATCACCACCAACAAAAATTTAAATAAACAAATTCATTTTAAAATTTGTGCAAAGCCACAGATTCCATTGTTTATAATTTGTTTTAAAAATGTAAATTATAATGTAAGTTAATATAAATATCCTCTGCTTTTGAGTGTCCTTTGGATTTGCTTTACTTAGATTTTTTCCTCATGATTTTATATTATTTTTCTTTTACTTTTTTCTCTTTTCATATATTTCCCTTATTTTCTTTATATTTCCAATATTTGTCATTTTTAATAACATGATACATTACGTTCAAATATTATAATTTATTCAGTCATTTCTCCCAGTCATTACAATTGTATTATTTCCAGTTATTTTGTCATTACAAATAAAACTTCATGAATATTTTCATACATATAGCTTTTTACACTCTCATTAATGCTTTTAGGGTTTAATCCTAGTAATGGGATCTCTAGGTCAATAAACATGAACAGCTTTACAATCTTAATGTTTATTTCCTATAAATATTTCTATAAAACAATTTATAGCTGCTCAAGTAATATAGTGTTGGGCCTGCTTTTCCATGGTTTTATCAGCATATAATTTGATTAATTTAACTCATTTGGTTTTCAGTTAACATACATTACTAGGCCATATTAAATAAACTGGTCCCTAGGAAGCAGACACAATCTGTTGCCAGGGCCATAGTCTTTCCAACTTGGTCATACCAGTGAAATTTTTGTTCCAATGCTAGAACCCCTTAGGAATGTGGGATTACCTACACAGTATGAAGAGTATTAAAGTAAGACTTTTGCAGAATATTTATGTTCTCTAAACCATTGTTGTCCCACCAGAAACTATGTTTGGATTATGTATATGCTCAGGCTTGATCTATTACTAGCCTCATGCAGGTATGTGGAGGTTCCCAAGATATCTACCATATTTAACTTATTTGAAATTATATTCATCTACTTTTTTCTTATTTATTTTTTGGTTAGATTTGTCTAGTTCTGAGAGGGAGAAATTAAAGTCCCCATTATTATTATTTTGTTATCTATTTCCACTTGCATCTCATGTAGTTTTTCCTTTAAAAATCTGAATGCTGTAACTCTTGGTGTATACAGGTCCAATATTGATAATATTTCATTGTCTATAGTAATGTGAATTTTAGATTTACCCCACCCTGCTTAGTCTAACAAAAGAGGAATGTCTACACTCCTACTTAAGGATTAAGTATTGAGGAGGATGGACTATGACAGATGTGCTAGCAAATCACAAATAAGAAACAACTGACAGACCCCTGGGCTGTCCTAAGTCAAGCTTAAGCTACTATTGGTACATGTGAGATGCAGGAAAGTGATGTAAAAACAGTCTATATATTTGGCATCATTTCCTCTCTCTGGCCTCTTTTTGTGGAGAGGTGGCTCTGGTGGCAGCGTGCTGAGCGTCTTGGCATCTTGGCGTGGTGGCAGCTATTGTCTGGGTTTGGCGGTGAGTTTCCTTGATACAATACTGGGAGAAGCTTAGTAGCCTAGTTCATGTGAGGCATCTTCACTGATCTCTCTTGGAGTTTAGGCTGATTCTTTTCTCCTTTACCTTCCAAACACTATCCTCTTAGGAAAGCCTCTAATCTTCTGAAAAAATCTCATGGTAGAGGTCTTTGAACTCCCCCTGGCTCAGGCCATGTGGGAGAATTCCTATACCCTTCCCTCTATCTTCTCCTTAATTCTTTCCCTCTAAATTAATTAAACCATCATAAAATTTCCAAACTGACTTGGGTATTTTATTTGGGATATTCCCTGCTGATCAAAATTAATTTAGATTAAGTCACAACCCTAAAATTATCCATACAGTATCCCCTAATATAGTTACCCTATTCATCCCAAGTTTGATGAGAATAATTTCCTAGTACAAATAGTCCTTCATCTCTTTCTCTATGGCAGTTCCTCTACTCAATTCCTCCTCCCTGTGAGATAGCCATTCTGCCCTACCTTCTCTTGATCTATTCCACTACAATTTGGTTCACTATATTCACATTCACCTCACATTCACCTCAACCTCAAGTCTTCCATACACACCTCCTTTAAAATACTCAGGAATGCCATTCCGAGGGCCATAGATGACATTTTCCCAAACAGGAATTAAGTACTTTTACCTTTGGGGTTGCTTATGATTAGTTTTTCAATACCTTTGATTATTTCTTCTAGATCAAATTTTCCACTGAGTTCTTGGTTTTACCCCAGAAATAGTTAAAGCCCCTTTAGTTCATTAAATATCCATTTTTACCTTTATAATTGTGCTCATCTTTGTTAGATATGAAATACTTTGTGTTCCATGTCCTATATTCTTTGTGGTGGTTGCTAAGTCTTATTCGTATGATATTCGATAGTTTCAAAGTATTTAAATTGTTTTTTCTTGTTGTTTGTAGTATTTTCTCCTTAACCTGGCAGCTATAGAACTTAGCTGGCATTTTCATATCTGTTATATATATTAGAGGTAGTGATCAGTAAATTCTTTCAATTTCTTTTTTACTCTCCACTTCTATAATTTCTGGACAGTTTTCCTTAATGGTTTCTTGGAATATGGTGTCTAAACTTTTTTTAATTATAATTTTCTGGGAGTCCAACTTTTCTTATATTGTCTCTCCTCAATCTATTTCCATGACAGTTGTTTTTGTGATAAAATGTTTTATATTCTTTCCTATTATTTCTTTCTTCTGATTTTTCTTTTTTATTTCTTCTTGTCTTAGGAAATCATAAGCTTACCCTTGTCTAATTCTAGTTCTTAATACATTATTTCCCCCCGTGTTTCTGCATCTCTTTTTCCATTGAATAATCTTTCTTTCATAATTTTCTTTATTTTCTTACATTGCTCTTTTTTTCCCTACTTTTTCATGAGCCTCTCTGATTTCATTTTTGAGGTCTTTTTTAAGCTCTTTCTGAGTTTGTGGTCATTTGTTGTATTTCTTTGCTTTTTTGAAGTAAGTGTTTTTACTTCACTATCCTCTGAGTTTGAGTCAAGGTCTTCTCTATCCTCATAATAGTGTAATATGGAGATTTGAACCCTAGACTTCAATCCCCAGAAGTCCTTGGAATTTCCCAGAATTTCCTATAATCTCACCTGAGTCTCCACCTGGGCGAGATCACAATTAGTATTTAACTGGCAGTAATGCCTACCTCTCTCTCTTCTATGCTCTGCTTGACCATTGCAATGATGTAGTAAGTAAGCTTTGATGTAGTAAGTAAGTTTTGATGTAGTAAGTAAGCTAATCAGCCCTGGGCATGTGGTTTATTTGTATCCTTGATTTCTAATAATCCTTAATAAACCTCTTTCAAAATATAATATTTTTATTACTAGATATAATTAAAATTTTTACAATAGCTATCAATAGTTGGGTTCTTTCTTTACTCATTTTTATTTACTTATTTTTAAAAATTTTAGCAGCCAGTCCATTAGTCAATTATTGAGGTTTTTTTGAGGGTGCTTAGTGTGTTTCCTCAGGTTTTAGAATTTATGTGTATGTTCTATTTCTTCACCTTGAAGGACTTTTTCTAATCATTAATCATTCAGATTGATCTTTTTATGGTTATTAATCATTATGCAAATAAATTCTTCTTTTAAAATACGTTTTATTGATATCTTTTGTTTTTAGATCATCTAGTTTCCCCCTTATCTCTTCTCCTCCAACTTATTGAGAATCTTTATAATAAAGACATTTCTTTTAAAAAAGAAAAAATAATAATTTAAATGAAGAAAAAAGTAAATAAGTAAACAAAAATTAGGTTCTGAATACTTTAATAATTCTATTTGCAGTATAAATTGCTTTCCAGAATGGCTGTACTAATTGGCAGTTCCACCAATAATTTTTTGTCTTTCTGTTGCTACTTTATGTGGAAGATAAATTGGAAATAATCTTAGTAGAAAAGCATTGAGATAAAGAAAGACTGGAAAGACTTCTTGCTATTGTCTTGATGTATACCTTCATCATCTCATTCCTGGAGTTTTGCAGTCACTTGTTGATTGGTACTCCTGTTTTATCTCTTGCTTCTTAGATCCATCCTCCCCTTAGGCCTGACCATATTAATCCTCTACTCAATAAACTCTAATGGCTCTTTACTCTCCAGAATCAAATATAAAGGATAACTTTGGCTCTAAAGAAGAGATAATAGAAAATATCTCATCTTACTCCTTTGTCAAGGTCAGTTTCCATAGGTATGAAGTACTGCCTATAACATGCATTTTTGACATATTATCTGTTTTTACTGAATTTTTCTCTTTATATTTTTACAAAAAAAATATTTTGTATCAGAGTTAGTTTGTTGCAAGGTGAAAAAAGCAGAGAAACAAGGAAATCTATGTATGTTATATATATAAAAAAAGATAACAAATATCAATAAAAACTAAACAACTAGATTTTTAGCTTTCCATAATACCAAGGATTCCAAGCTACTTTGAGGGAAGCCAGAGCAGGAAATTGCCCAGCCTTGGAAGTTCAGGAAGGCCTGAACAGGGAGCTGCCTGGCCTTGGGAGTTTCAGAACCATAAATATGCCAAGACCCCAGCTGTAGTGGGTACCAGATAGCTACTTGGGCTCTCCTCATGTTACCTGTACCCAGAGCCTTACATATATTATTTCATTTGCGTGTCATGACATTGTTAGGGTCCGGGTATTCGCCCACCACCAAGGAAGACCCGTAGACAATGCAATCAGGCATTTTTTATGTTACTGGGTCTTCTCGGCCCTTACGTTCTTATCAGTGCAGCTGGGATCTCAGCATATTTGTGGCTCTGAACTTCCAAGGCCAGGCAATTCCCTGCTCTGGCCTCCCTCAACATCTCACTAACATGCATACTTACAGGTATTATTATCTCTTTTTTACATATGAGGTGTCTGAGGCTCATAACTATTAGGTGGTTTACCCATTGTCACATAGATGAGAAGTATCAGATATAAGATTAAAACCAACATCTTCTTAATTCCTGATCCATTACTCATTGCAATATACCATACTGAACTGGTCATATGTCCCTAGTACCTCACGGAGAATTCATTTGTTGACTATTTCCTTAATTTATTCAGCATTCTATAGTACTGCTGAGTTAGCAATGGGCCGTGGCTCTCTTCATTCTAACTTTCTTCTTGAGATTCACAGCAGGCGCCTGGGACTTCAAAGCATGTCAGGGAACAATCCTTGCTCAGAATAACCAAGTTCTTAACTTTCCACTGACACCTAATCCTCTCACTGTGTCACTGAGAAAAGGCACTTGATCCAGAAGCCAGCTGCTGAAGAGGATGACTTCATGCTGAAAGCAGAGGGGAGATCTGAAGAATGCTGTTTCCTGGTCTATGAGACACTGTTTCTATTTACATCAGAAATAAAGGACAGAGGAAATAAAACTCAGAGGAAAGCGTGAGTTGCATACAAGAAGATAGAACAAAGTTTCCATCTTTATATCTACTGATTTACGTTGTGTTCTTGGGGCATAGGACATTTCTTTCTGCCTTAATTAGTAGTAAGTTCAGTTCTTAGTTATGGGTGTGGTAATAAAATTCTGCTGTGCAGGGGTTAAAAGAATCATGACTGCTCCTGTCTTTAAGAGAAAGCTAATTAAATAGTACTAATATGCCTCATAACATTAATGGAAAAAGATGACATTTTTTTCACGAGGAAATTTTCCCCTTGGAGTGCCAAAATGCTTGAAAAAATTAATGTTTGTTTTCCTAAAATATATTTTGCATATTTCTTCCACACTGAAAATTATTTAAGAAAATAATCTAATCTTTTTTTTTATGATTATTCATTATGTACATTAAATACTGAGCTGTGACACATAAGATTCTTAGGGACTGAAGTATGTGGAGCCATATTAAAATGCTCCAAACTATTTTTATGTCTTTATATACATGAATGTATGTATGTTTTTCTGTCTCCTCTTGTAGTCAGGATGCTAGCTGTCATTTTTTTTTATATTATTACTATGCCTGCCTCTAGGTACACATTCATGTCTTCCTTCTAATTAACAGAAAAACTCTTTACCCATATAAAGATGTAATTCTTACATGATATGGATAATTATGAGGTCTATCCCTTTCTTCCATAGGTCAAAAAGAGAGTCCTCTTTTCCATCACTAACAGCAGCGTGGAGGAGGGTCACTCAAGGACTAGAACCATTGATGCTTAGTGATCTCCCTTTAGCCTCCAAAAGCAGTTATTAAATAGAACTGTATTTATCTATGATTCCTCAAATATCTCTAGCATAGGGGTGTAAATGAGATATTTTTTAAAAAAAGAAAAGTTGCTTCCCTTATCACTAGTTTAGCCCCTTCCCACCAAATGCTAATTACACACAGCAAAATCACTAATAGTGAATGTTGAGTAAATCCATTTATTTGAAGCAAAATAGCAAACTGAAATCAGAGAAATTCTTCATATTAGAATTTATCAAAGAAAATAAAAGAGTAAATGAGATCTTAAAGTGAAGGCAAAATAAGATCTCAACTCAGACCACAAAAGAAGAGTTTCATCTTGGGGAGAACCATTCTCAGTGTCTAGAGCTGTGGTAGCGAATCTATGGCATATGTGCCAGAGAGGGCATGTAGAACCCTCTCTATGGGCATGCATACCATCGCCAGCCAGAGTGTGTTACTATAAAGGGAGAGGGACTCCAGCCAAGCTGCTCCCTTCCCCCTCTTAACTGTGTCTGAGGCCATTCCTTATTTCACCTGCCCCTCTGCCCAGCAGCCCAATGGGGTCTCTTCCTCCCTCCCCTGTCTGGGGTAAGGTGGTAGGGTGGGGATGAGGGGTTGCCCTCAGTCTCTTGGGGGAGATGGGGCATAGCATAGTCTCTAAAAGTTTTGCCATCACTGGTCTAGAGTAATAAGTGCTAGAAGTCAAGGGGCATGCTGAAATTCACTTCCATACAAATGTGAGGTTCTAAGGTTTCCAGTGTGACATTCAAAAATTTATACCTCTACATGAATGTAAAGGATTATTACTATGCTATAAGAAATGATGAAAATGATAAATAAAGAGAAGCAAGGAAAGACATAACAATTGTTGCAAAGTGAAATAAGCAGAGCCAGAAAACAACATGTACAATGATTACAATAATGTAAAGGGGAAGAACAAGCACAAGAATATTCTAAAATTATGAAGTGCAGGCAAAGAAGAAACCTTCCAACATTCTTTTGTGGAGTGCATGGAGTACTACATTTAATGACAGATTTTTTTCAATATATTAATTGATTTTTCCTGAATTATTTTTATCTTTATCTTTTTCTATTTTTAATTTTTTTTTGTTTTAAGAGATCTATTTTTTTAAAAAGTTTATGTATTGACTCTCTCTTTTGACTAGAATTCATTCAAACTCCTCTCTTAATGTGCCCCTGTAAACAAATGAAATAAATCTCTTTCCATAATCAGGATTCCTTGTTCCTTCTTCCCTTTCCTTCCTCCCAGCAAGAAGCATAGTCTACACTTCCCCACCTTGTCTGGAAAGGAGTGGATGTTACATGGACAGATTTATATGAACCTTGAGTCTTTTTTATCTGGTAGGGAAACTCCCTGGCTGCCTCCCTGAATTAGGGAAGCAATTAGGAATTAACTACACAGCAGCCATATGCTATTTGCCTAGACATGTGGTATTAGAAATTATTCCATGTGCAATATTTGATATTTCACATACACACATTTTGCTTGAAAAACAAGAATGACAAAAATTGACAGGAGGTTAAGTCACGTAATAGCCTCAACCCTCACCTTCTCTTGACCTATAAAAGTCTAGTCTCCAAGTATTATCAGACTCATTCAATTAACCAGGAACTTTTATTTACTTACTATGTATTAGCCACTATTCTACAATCTGTAAATACAAAGAAAAAAGCAAAAGTAGTTCCTGCCTTCAAGGAAATTGCAGTTTAATGGTTGGGGTGAAATAACCTCAATCAAATGTACAAGATAAATACAGAGTAGATATAAGGTAATTTCAGTGGAGAAGGCACTAAAAGTTGGATTAGAACCCTGACTTGAAGCCCAATAGTTTATCCGCTACACTATGTTGCTAGGTTGTGAAGAGTTTTAAAGGTCAGTCTAAAATTATGTTTGATCTTGGTGGAAATAAGAAGCTAACTGAATATGTGTTTGTGGGATTGGAGGTGGGGTGATGTGATCAGAAAAATCAATTTGGCTACATTACATGGAAGATGGATGGATAGGAGTAAGAAGAGATAGGTTTTGTAAACAATATAATGAGTTCTGTTTTGAACATGTTGAGTTTGAGATGCCTATGGGGCATCCAACTAGGCCTGGACAAATGGATATGGAAATCATCTGCATAGAATGATCATTAAACCTAAGGGTGCTGACGAGGTCAACAAGTGAATGAAAAGAGAGAAGGTTCTGGGACAGAGAAACTAGAAATGCCAATACTTGGTAGGAATGATATTAATATATACACCTATCCAGTGTCAAACTTACCTTTTACTCTAAAGGGTACCTCCATTGTTCAATGCCTAAGCTTGCAAATTAGATGTCATCCTCAACTGCTCATTATCCCTCACCCACAATATCCAATCTGTGGACAAGACCTGTTAATTTCCCCTTTGCAACATATTTTGAATACTCTTCTTTCCCTTTTCTGACAGTCACACCACCTAGGTGCAGGCTCTCATTTCCTCACACTTAGACTATTGAAATACCCTCCTTGTGGGTTCACCTGCCCCAAGTCTCTCTCATTCCAGTCCATCCTCCTTTCAGCTGCCAAAATAAGTTTTCTGAAGGGCATGTACAACCATGTCACCTTACTCCTTAATGAAGCCCAGTCGTTCCCTTTCATCTTCAATATTAAATATAAAATCCTGCTAGACATTTAAAAAATGTCTTCATTCCTATTCCCTCTTCCATTTTCCAGGCTTTTTACACCTTATGCCATCTTCCCACCACATACTCTTCCAGTGACATTGACCTTGCTGTTTCACTTCTTGGCTGTGGACATTTTCACTGGCTGTTCTCCATGCCTGGAATATTCTTCTTCTTCATATTCACTTCCTGGATTCCTTCAAATTCCAGATAAAATATCATCTTCTATAGGAAACTTTTCCCAATCCTTCTTAATTCTAGCATCTTCCCTTTATAGATCATTTCTTAGTAATCCTGCACATGGTTGCTTATTTTCTTGTCTCCTGCACTACATTGTGAAACACTTGAGGACCATCTTTGGTCTTTCTTTGTATCCCAGAATTTAGCATAATGACTGACACAAAGTAGGAATTTAATAAATGCTTATTGATTGATGAACTTTAGTATGGAACTGGTTCACCAAAATGTCAAAATTAGATAGAAAGAAGTATGATTAGAGCCAGGATAATGGCTTGTGATAATACTGATGAACTGGGATTAATTATAGTAAGGACTAGGAGAGGAGTATGGTTTTTGGAAGATAAGAAAAAATTAAAGACCTAATAAAGTAAAGGTAATTCAGAATTTTTGAGTGTAAATAATGGCAAAACTTAAGAGTATGCCTATCCGTATAGTGGAATGGAGGAGCCATTGTAGCTGAATAGATTAAGAAACATGGAAGTTAGGGTATTTGAAAGAAAATCAACATGTTATAGTGAATTCTCAAAATGAAAACAGGAATTGGCATGGAGAGGAAGATTGTGATCCAGAAAATGAATGCATTGATATAAGATAGAGTCCCGAGACTTCCAGGTAAACATGGCTGCAATCTAGACGCCACATGCTTCCTCTCCCCGGCACTGAACAAAATAGACTATATCAAAGGAGCATAAAAATCACCTTTGGAGGAACCGAAGGACTCCCCAGTACCCCACAGAGGCGAAGGTACGTGGGGTTTGAACATTTCCACACTATAATAAAAAGGAAAAGCTTGCACAGAAACATGAACTGAGCCGCACTTCCCCCCCCCCCCCACCTTCCCCAACAAACCAGAGTGAGCTACCGGAGCGCTCACTGGGACAGAGAGTGAGTGGGGAACATCTCTGTCTGGGGGGGGGGGTGCACTCCAGGGTCCTTGAGATCTGGGGACTGCCAGGAAACAACGTGTCAGGGCAGTTTCACAGGAGAATCCTGCGCTGAGCAGAGGGGACCCACAGAGCTGTACTTGGGGCGGTTGCGCTGAGCACCAGGGCGGAGCTAAACACCAGGGGCAGACTACACGCTGATTATCTGGGCGGAGCTGAACACCTGGGCAGTTGGGCTGTGATCAGGGGCCCCGCGCTCTAAGAAACCTTGGAGGCTGGGAAGAACTAGTCTGAGGCAACCTAAATTCACAGAAAACCCACCCATATCACCCAGACACCAGACCAAAAAGGAAAAGAGAATAAAACTACCAAAGGGATGGCTCACATGGCCCAAAATCAAGCCTCCAGGAAGAAAGGGAAAAAGGTGACTATTGAAAACTTTTATGGTGGGAGTACCCAAGGAAAAGAAGAGAATGAGTATGAAATCCAAAAAAAATCAGAACATGCCTCCCAAAATGGAAACTATCAACAAGCTCTGGAAGATCTAAAACTGGAGATTACCCAAAAGATGGAAACCTTCTGGAAAGAAAAATGGGAGAAAGAGATCAGCAGTCTGATAGATAAGACTGCACAATTGGAGAAAGAGCTGGAAGCATCCAGTAGAAGGGCAGACAAAGCTGAAAAGCAAAACCAGTCCCTAACGACCAGAATTAAGCAACTCGAGGAAAGTGAGATCATAAAACAGCAAGAATCAATAAAGCAAAGCCAAAAAATTAATGAATTAGAAGAAAACATAAAATATCTCACTGAAAAGGTCACAGACTTGGAAAACAGAGGAAGAAGAGACAACCTCCGAATTATCGGTCTCCCCGAAAAACCAGAGATAAACAATAACCTTGATCTTATTCTACAGGAGATTATAGAAAAAAATTACCCACACATTCTGGAGCAAGGGGTCAAAATAGAAATAGAAAGGGTTCATAGAACACCCCCTATACTAAATCCCCAAAAGACAACCTCCAGGAATGTAATTGCCAAATTCAAGAGCTTCCAAGAAAAGGAGAAAATCCTACTAGAAGCCAAGAAGAGGAGCTTCAGATATAGGGGGGCTCTCATAAGGATCACACATGACTTAGCGGCTAACACACTAAGAAACCTCAAAGCATGGAACACAATATTTAGAAAGGCAAGAGAGCTGGGTCTCCAACCAAGAATCAACTACCCAGCAAAACTGACTATATACTTCCAGGGGAAAGTATGGGCATTCAATAAAATAGAAGATTTCCAAGCATTTGCTAAGAAAAGACCAGAACTTAGTGGAAAATTTGATATCCAAGCACAGAAAGCAAGAGAAACATGAAAAGGTAAATATGAAAGAAAGGGAAAAGGAGATAAATCTTATCTTTTTTTTAAAGTCAAACCCTCTTCTATAAGGACTACATTTACATCAAATTATATTTATTAATATGTGGGGAAAATGTTTGTGTAACTCTCAAAAATTGTATGCATCATAAAAGTAGTTAGAAGAAACATGCATAGGGAAAGATTGGGGCATCAAGAAGATTTGGTGAAAGTGGGAACAAAGAAAGGAAAAGGGAGGGGGGGAACCGTCAGTAATACTAAGATTTACTTCAAGAAATATGGGAGGACTTAATAGAATAATCTTTCCCATATAAAGATACACATGGGAAGGGGAGGGGAAGAACTCACATATGAGAAGGAGAGGAAGAGAGTGTGAAGTGGAATTACTTAAACCTTACTCTCAATGAAATCAAATCTGAGAGGGAAGAACATCTAGATCTAGTGGGATCCTGAATTCTATCTTATCCAACAGGGTAAGAAAGATAGGAAAAATAAGGAGGGGGAGAGGGGAGGGAGTATAAAAGGGGAGGGAAGGATAGAGGGGAGGGGAAGGGAGCATAAAAATGGAGGGGCTAGAAAGGGAAGCATATCAAGGGAGGGGACTAGGGGGACTGACCTAAAGTAAATTACTGGTTCAAAAGGATATAGCTAAAGAAGAAAGGTCAGAACTAGGGGAAGATAACAAAATGCCAGCGAATCCACAAGTGACAATCATAACTTTGAACGTGAATGGGATGAACTCACCCATAAAACGTATACAAATAGCAGATTGGATTAGAACCCCAAACCCTACCATTTGTTGTCTTCAAGAAACACATATGAGGCGGGTTGATACTCACAAGGTTAGAATTAAAGGTTGGAGTAAGACCTTTGGGGCCTCAACTGATAGAAAAAAGGCAGGAGTTGCAAACAAAGCCAAAGCAAAAATAGACCTGATCAAAAGGGATAGGGAAGGTAAATATATTCTGTTAAAAGGGAGTATAGACAATGAGGAAATATCACTAATCAACATGTATGCACCAAATGGTATAGCATACAAATTTTTAATAGAGAAACTAGGAGAATTGAAGGAAGAAATAGACAGTAAAACCATATTAGTGGGAGACTTGAACCAACCACTATCAAATTTAGATAAATCAAACCAAAAAATAAACAAGAAAGAGGTAAAAGAGGTGAATGAAATCTTAGAAAAATTAGAGTTAATAGACATATGGAGAAAAATAAATAGGGACAAAAAGGAATACACCTTCTTTTCAGCACTACATGGCACATTCACAAAAATAGATCATACACTAGGTCACAGAAACATGGCACTCAAATGCAGAAAAGCAGAAATCATATATGCAGCCTTTTCAGATCACAAGGCAATAAAAATATTGATTGGTAAGGGTACATAGAGAGCAAAATCAAAAATTAATTGGAAATTAAATAATATGATACTCCAAAATTGGTTAGTTACAGAAGAAATCATAGAAACAATTAATAATTTCGTTGAGGAAAATGACAACGGCGAGACATCCTTTCAAACCTTATGGATGCAATCAAGGCAGTACTTAGAGGAAAATTCATATCCCTGAGTGCATATATTAACAAATTAGGGAGGACAGAGATCAAGGAATTGGAAATGCAAATCAAAAAACTTGAGAACAAACAAATTAAAAACCCCCAGAAGAAAACCAAACTAGAGATACTAAAAATTAAGGGAGAAATTAATAAAATCGAAAGTGATGGAACTATTGAGCTAATAAACAAGACTAGAAGCTGGGACTTTGAAAAAACAGACAAAATAGACAAAGTACTGGTCAATCTAATTAAAAAAAGGAAAGAAGAAAGGCAAATTAACAGCATCAAGGATGAAAAGGGGGACATCACCTCCAATGAAGAGGAAATTAAGGCAATCATTAAAAACTACTTTGCCCAACTATATGGCAATAAATATACCAACCTAGGTGATATGGATGAATATTTACAAAAATATAAATTGCCTAGACTAACAGAAGAAGAAATAAATTTCTTAAATAATCCCATATCAGAAAAAGAAATCCAACAGGCTATCAAAGAACTTCCTAAGAAAAATCCCCAGGGCCTGATGGATTCACCAGTGAATTCTATCAAACATTCAAATAACAGCTAACTCTAATACTATACAAACTATTTGATATAATAAGCAAAGAGGGAGTTCTACCAAACTCCTTTTATGACAGAAACATGGTACTAATTCCAAAGCCAGGCAGGCCAAAAACAGAGAAAGAAAATTATAGACTAATCTCCCTAATGAATATAGATGTAAAAATCTTAAATAGGATAATAGCAAAAAGACTCCAGCAAGTGATCAGAAGAATCATTCACCATGATCAAGTAGGATTCATACCAGGGATGCAAGGCTTGTTCAATATTAGGAAAACCATCCACATAATTGACCACATCAACAAGCAAACCAACAAAAATCACACGATTATTTCAATAGATGCAGAAAAAGCCTTTGATAAAATACAACACCCATTCCTATTAAAAACACTGTAAAGCATACGAATAGAAGGGCCTTTCCTAAAAATAATAAACAGTATATATCTAAAACCAAAAACTAATAATCATCTGCAATGGGGATAAACTAGATCCATTCCCATTAAGATCAGGAGTGAAACAAGGATGCCCATTATCACCTCTAATATTTGACATTGTACTAGAAACACTAGCAGTAGCAATTAGAGAAGAAAAAGAAATTGAAGGCATTAAAATAGGCAAGGAGGAAACCAAGCTATCACTCTTTGCAGATGATATGATGGTCTACTTAAAGAATCCTAGAGAATAAACCAAAAAGCTAGTCAAAATAATCAACAACTTTAGCAAAGTTGCAGGATACAAAATAAACCCACATAATTCATCAGCATTTCTATATAATTCCAAAACAGCTCAGCAGCAAGAACTAGAAAGAGAAATCCCATTCAAAATTACCTTAGACAAAATAAAATACTTAGGAATCTATCTCCTGAGGCAAACACAGGAACTATATGAACACAACTACAAAACACTTTCCACACAACTAAAACTATACTTGAACAATTGGAAGAATATTAACTGCTCATGGGTAGGACGAGCCAATATAATAAAAATGACCATCGTACCCAAACTCATCTATCTATTTAGTGCCATACCCATGGAACTTCCAAAAAATTTTTTTACTGATTTAGAAAAAACCATGACAAAGTTCATTTGGAAGAACAAAAGATCAAGGATATCCAGGGAAATAATGGGAAAAAAATACAAAGGAAGGGGGCCTTGCAGTCCCAGATCTCAGACTATATTACAAAGCAGCGGTCACCAAAACAATCTGGTACTGGCTAAGAGACAGAAACGAGGATCAGTGGAATAGACTGGGGGCAAGCAACCTCAGCAAGACAGTATATGACAAACCCAAAGATCCCAGCTTTGGGGACAAAAATCCACTATTTCATAAAAACTGCTGGGAAAATTGGAGGACAGTGTGGGAAAGGTTAGGTTTAGATCAATACCTCACACCCTACACCAAGATAAATTCAAAATGGGTGAATGATTTGAACATAAAGAAAGAAACTATAAGAAAATTAGGCGAACACAGAATAGTATACATGTCAGACCTTTGGGAAGGGAAAGGCTTTAAAACCAAGCAAGACTTAGAAAGAATTACAAAATACAAAATAAATAATCTGGAATACATCAAATTAAAAAGGTTTTGTACAAACAAAACCAATGTAACTAAAATCAGAAGGGAAGCAACAAATTGGGAAACAATCTTCATAAAAACCTCTGTCAAAGGTTTAATTACTCAAATTTACAAAGAACTAAATCAATTGTAGAAAAAAATCAAGCCATTCTCCAATTGATAAATGGACAAGGGACATGAACAGGCAGTTCTCAGCCAAAGAAATCAAAACTATTAATAAACACATGAAAAAATGCTCTACATCTCTTATAATCAGAGAGATGCAAATCAAAACAACTCTGAGGTATCACCTCACACCTAGCAGATTGGCTAACATGACAGCTATGGAAAGTAATGAATGCTGGAGGGGATGTAGCAAAGTAGGGACACTAATGCATTGCTGGTGGAGTTGTGAATTGATTCAACCATTCTGGAGGGCAATTTGGAACTATGCCCAAAGGGTGATAAAAGACTGTCTGCCCTTTGATCCAGCAATAGCACTGGTTTATAGTATAGTTTGTATCCCAAAGAGATAATAAGGAAAAAGACTTGTACAAGAATATTCATAGCTGCACTCTCTGTGGTGGCCAAAAATTGGAAAACAAGGAGATGCCCATCTATTGGGGAATGGCTTAACAAATTGTGGTATATGTTGATGATGGAATACTATTGTGCTAAAAGGAATAATAAAGTAGAGGAATTCCATGGAGAATGGAACAACCTCTAAGAAGTGATGCAGAGAGAAAGGAGCAGAACCAGGAAATCATTATACACAGAGACTGATACACTGTGGTACAATCGAAGGTAATGGACTTCTCCATTAGTGTCAATGCAATGTCCCTGAACAATCTGCAGGTATCTAAAAAATATTATCCACAAGCAGAGGATAAACTGTGAGAGTAAAATCAATGAGGAAAAGCAACTGCCTGACTACAGGGGTGGAGGTGATAGGACTGAGGAGAGACTCTAAATGAAAACTCTAATGTAAATACCAAGACAACATGGAAATGGGTTAGAAACAGGAACACATGTGATACCAGTGGAATCGTGCGTTGGCTATGGGAGAGGGAAAGGTGGTGGGGGCGGGGGAGGAAAAGAAAATAATCTTTGTTTCCAGTGAATAATGTTTGGAAATGACCAGATTAAAAAAGAAAAGTGTGAGAGAGAAAAAAAAAAGATAGAGTGAGTCCCATGGTGTCAATAAACAACAGCTTTAAGTATCTGAAAGATAATTTTTAATCAAATGAACCTCAGAAGAAGAGAGATTGGTGAATGATGGAAGCTAAGGGAGAATCTAGAAGCAATAAAAGAGAGCAAGGAGAACTGGAACTTCCTGATCAAGAGCAGTGAGTAAAGGGTATGAATGAAAGTGCAACCAGCCTTAGAAAAGGTAGGGGTACAATGTCTTTAGGAGGAAGCCAAGTAGGTATCAGTGCATATCAGAGATTGAAGGAGTAAGATTAAAAAACTGTATAAGATGAGAGAAATTTTCTCAATGGATTGTTTCAATTTTCACTTTGCCATCTTCTTTGAATATATGTGAATTTTCATGATTTAAAAAAATAAGGTGGCGGTCAGCTGGATAGCTCAGTGAACTGAGACCCACTTAGTCTTAGTTTCAAAAATGGCCTCAAATACTTCCTAGCTGTGTGACCCTAGGCAAGTCACTTAACCCCCATTGCCTAGCCCTTACCACTCTTCTGCCTTGTAACCAATACACAGTATTGATTCTAAGACAAAAGGTAAGGATTTTAAAAAAATATGTGACACAGAGAGTTAGGCCTAAATACAAGAAGTCCCTGGATAAAATCTGACCTCAGACACTTCCTAACTATGTTTCCTTGGACAAGTCACTTAACCCCATTTGCCTAAGTCTTCTGCCTTGGAAGTGATACTTGTATCAATTCTAAGATAGAAGGTTAAAAAATAATAAAAATATAATATTCAGGGTTTTTTTTCTCTAAATTCTTAGGTTATCTCTCCTTGATCTATTTTCCAAGTCAGTTTTTCTTTTCGGTAGATGATACATTATTTGGTATTCTATTTCTCTTATCTTTTGATTTTGTTTTTGATTGTGTCATGACATCATTGATTTTTGTATGATTCATTTTAACTTTTAGGGGATCTGTTACTTGGATAAAGTTGTATGCCTTCTGTACTTCACTATTTATTCTCCTTCTAAAGCATTCTTTATTTTTTAGCACCTGCTTCCTTTCATTAAGGAATCCTAGTAGGCCTTACAGTCAGGCTTTGCTTGTTTAAATATTTCTTATAGAGGCTGTAGACATATTTTTATTCTTCTAGATTTGTGACTTTGAAGGCCTCTTATCAAAATACTTCTTTATTATTAGTTTCTTCTGTTTTACCATTTTACCCTGAATCGAGACTTTGTGTTAAAACCAAGAAATGTGTGAATAGTATAGCCTTGTTTAGGTCCCATTGGGATTCTTATTTTTAAAAATAAATTTGTATTGATATTATTTCTTTTTCTATCACCAAAATTTATTTCAATATTACTTTCCTTTTTCTATCTCAAAGAGTGACCCTAAAAAAACCCTAAATTTTTAGAGGATAAAAAAAGAAGAAAATCAGCAAAATCAATCCATACATCATAAAGTCTGAAAATATATGCAGTTTCAGAACTGTGAACCTCCCAACTCAACAAAAGGATGGAATGGTAGTGTCTTTTCAGTATGTGTTCTTTAGGGACATGCTGTTATTTCATGCTTATTGTTCTTTCCTTTTACATTATTTTAGCCATTATATATGCTGTTTTCCTATCTCTGCTTACTTCACTTTATGTCAATTTATGTCTTTCCATGCTTCTTTGCATTAATCATTTTCTTCATTTTATACAGCACAGAACTATTCTGTTACATTCACATAGCAGTGTGCCAGACCAGAGCCCAGGTAGACTTGAACAAATATGGGAATTAAGTTTCAAATTATGGGGACATGCCCCATCAAGTCCATTGAGCTGCAGAGTTTATTACTCTAAATACTGCTAAGGGTGGGCCTTCCCAAGGTAAGAATTTTCTCTCTTTCCTGGTTTGAGTTTAGATCATACTTTGCCTCCAGCTAAAGATCTTTTTTGTTTCTTTTGGTTCATTCCTTAAATTAAAGTAATAATCCATTGCATCCATGTACAAAAAGTTGTTTATTCCCTATTTGATGGGCATCTATTTTATTTCTAGTTCTTTACTACAACAAAAACTGCTGCTATGAATATTTTCGTATATACAGAGGCTTTTTGCTTACCGATTACCATATTAATAGTGGTATATTTCAGGTAGTGGAATATTGGTCAAGAAATGTGGACATTTTGGTTACCCTCTTTGCATAATTCCAAAATGATTTGCAAAGTGGTAGTACTGATTTACTCACTACATGCACTACACCAGCAATACACTAATGTGCCTATTTTCCTACAATATCTCTAACATTGACTATCCCATGCTTGTGTTGTCCTTTCAGGTTTACTAGGTGTGAAGTAAAATTTTAGGGTGATATTTTAAAATTTGATTTGTCTTATTAGTAATTTAAAGCATTTTTTCATATGGTTGTTCATAGTTTGCAATTCTTTTGAGAACTATTTATGCATATCTGTAAAAAACTTATTAGGAAATGGCTTTTGATTATATCTAAATCTGTATCTATACACACACACACATAGTTTATGCATATACACACTATGTGTTAGTGGTCTTATATACCTTGGATATCAAACCTTTATCTGAGAGATTTAGTACATAGTTTTTCTCATTTGATCTCTTCCCTTCTTAATCCAGAAGCATTAATTTTGTTTCGGCAAAAGCTTTTTGTATTTAATGTAGTAAAAGTTTTACATTTTGTCTTTCATAATTGCCCCTATCTCTTGAATGGTAAAGAATATGCCTCCTATTTGTATCTGCTAAAAGTATAGAATCTATTTCTCTTCTAATTTTTTATAGCATGATTTTTAAAATATTACGGTCATATCTAGTTTGAATTTATTGTGGAATATGGCATAAGACTATGGCTATTTTCTGCAACTGTTTTCTATCAGTTATTTTAGAATTTAAATAGTAAATTCTTTCCAAGTAAATTTATATATTCAGACAGCGAATAATTAAGTTTTGTTGGCTGGTGACTTGTAATGTAGTTTGAGGACTGGAAGTGGTATTCGCTCTTAATTCCTAAACTTAAAAAAAAAAACTTTTAAAATGTTCAATTATATATAGAAACAATTTTTGACAATTGTTTTCTGACATTGTGCAATTCCTATTCCTTCAATCTCTCCTTCCTCTTTACCTCCCCAACGCAGTAGTCTGAGGTAGGTTATTCCAGTACTATTATGCAATATGTATTTCCATATTCCTCATACTATGACAGAAGACACATACCACACATACAATAAAAGTTTTGTGGAGTAAATAAAAGAAAAGATGGCATGTGTTAAGCTGAAATCAGACTTCAACAGTTCTTTTTTGGCTATGGAGAACTTTTTTTTATCCTGAGTCTCTTGGGGTTATCTCGGAACCTTGTTTTGCTGATAATAGTTAAGTCCTTTACAATTGATTATTATACAGTATTTCTGTTACTGTATATTTTGTCCTTCTGTTCTGTTCACTTCAGTTTGCATCAGGTTATATAAGTCTTTTAGTTTTTTCTGAACTCAGTCTATTTATCATTTCTTATGGTGCAGTAGTACTCCATTACAACTTGTTCAGTCATTCGTCAATTGATAAACACTCCCCAGTTTCCAATTCTTTGTAATACAAAAAGAGCTGTTATAAATATTTTTATACAAATAGATCCTTTCCCTTATACCTGAAGGAATTTAAAGTGGAAGAATGGAGTAATATTAGTTTTTGAAATTGCGGCCTTGCGGGCGAGAGAAGCCACAAGGTAGAAAGATAGAGAAAGGATAGGATTTTAGGATACCGCGAGGGGCATGGTGGAGCCAAGTTAAAGATATGAGATGGCAGAAATGAGTCAGAAAACCAGGCCTCATTGATTATAATGGAGCCACAGTGAAACTTCGATCAGTGGACCTCTCAGAAGGCTAATTCCGTCCAAAGATCCAAATTTAATACCACACAGGTCGGAGACATGATAGAGAAAAGAAAGTGCCTGGCCAAAGGCCAGGTCCCAGGTGAGAGAGATAGAGAAGGAAAGGAATTAAAGATGGAACTTGGCCATACAGCAAGGACAGGCATCAGTGAGAGCTGAGATCCAAGAGAGGGCGGAGATTGCTGTGGCTGCTTTTAATGTCTTTGATATGCAAATATACACAATATATAGGGATGATTATCATTGGTTAACGACAAGGTATAGGTGTGATTTATCTTAGCCAGGTGAGCACAAAGAAACCTGTTTTTCCTCCTCACCTGGGAGAAACTGGGGTCAAGGGTCAGAGGCTTTCCTAGTCATGTGCAAGACTGAGCATGCTCTCTTCTAAGCCACTCTGTACATACTGTTTCCCTTGCCCATAGCTAGGTGTGGACTGCTACAGAAATATAATTACATAAATTTTGAAAAAGGTTGCTCTGTGCTTTTAGTTTTTAGAATTTTTAATACAGGAGAATGTCATACTTTGTCAAAAACTTTTTCTGTATCTCTTGAGATAATCATGTATGTTTGGATATTTTAATTTTTTATACTTTTTAATTATGGTAATTGTTTTCCTGATTCTGAGCCATCTTTGAATTCCCAATATAAATCCAACATGGTAATAATAAATAATTTTTAGATGAATTGTAGTTTGATAAGCTTTTATTCAGAATTTTAAAATTAATATACATTAATGTTATTGGTCTATGTTTCTTCTTTGCCTTTCATTTTCTGGTTTGGCTATTATGAATTATTTTTTCCAAAATAGCATAGAAAGATTTATTCCTCAATTTTTATAAATTATTTGTGTATTTGTTCACGTTTTTCTTTAAAGGTTTGATAGAATTTTTCTTTACATAATTAGATCTAGCTATAAATATACTCATATTTTCATCAGGACCAGATTTTTTTTCTCCTCTTGTAAGTTTCTTTGTAGGTAATTCTATTTCCATTTCTGATATTGGATCATTTAAGAACTGTATTTTGTTGTTCAGGTATTGAAAGCACTTTTTCTTTTGTGTTCTCAGTTTTGCTGGCATGTGCATTGTAGGTTCTGATAATTCTTTTGAACTCTTTTGGTTATGTTGTGATTCCACCTTGTTCATTTGCTATTTTGAATGTTCTCCTTCATGATCCAAGTTGCCCCAAACCTCAATGAAAAGGGGACAAAGGCAGAAGCTCAACAACCCCTGGGGAGGGATCCAACTTAATCTAGACCTTGTTTACAGGGTCTTTACAGATTTCCAGTTGAGTAGAGCCCAGCTTAATCCTCTTGAGAACAAATGTTTCAAGAGAAGGAATTCAATTTTAAATTTAGGGTAAGGAATGACAGAGAAGAAATTTATATTAATAATCAAATAATAACAACATTTAAATAAATTTTCCTTTCTTAAAAAGTCAGATCTTTATTTATATTTTAAATTCTTACCTTCTGTTTTAGAATTGATACTAAGTATCTATTCCAAGGCAGAAGAGCAGTATGGACTAGACAATTGGAATTAATTGACTTGCCAAGGAGTCACACAGCTAGGAAGGGTCTATCTGAAGTCAAATTTGAACCCAGGTCTTCCTGACTCTAGGACTGGTTTTCTATCTACTGAGTCACATAGGTGCCCCAGGCTAGATCTTTAGGTCAAATTGTATATGATAAAAGTATATAATAAGGATAAATATAAGGACATATGTTGCTTTAAGAAACTGACTTCATAAACACAACATGGGGAAAAGTATGGTTAGACAGAAATCTGAAAAAGAGCTGAGGGTTTACATGGATTGCATGGTCAATTTGAGTCAACAGTGTGATATAGCAGTCAAAAATGGGATCTTCTGTTGCATTGAGAGGATTAAGGAAGGGTGCTTGAATGGTGACACAGACTTTAATTTCTTTACATATGATAATCATTTAAAGGAACTAGGCATGTTTAACATGAGGTAAAAAAGACTCGAGGGACAAGTTTGTTATTTTTGAGTTCCACTAAAATTTGACATAGGTTTTCCCAGAAAGCAATGTATTGTGTAAAATCCTAATAAAAAACCTCAGTACTTATGGGGGAAATGGGTCTGGGGCATAATGCTTAAAATTTTGTCAGTGACATAAAAAAAGATAAGAAATTAATCAAAACTGGCAGTTCCATACATGTCAAATGCTTAAGCAATACATAAATTCCAGAATAAATCGTGACTCTAACCTTGTCCTCTGGTTTCTGCTCAGTCTGATCCTGGTATGAACAAGTTGGGCAGCCTCAGGCAGGAGGTCTTAGCAAAAGGGAGTAGGGTGTGGGGGTAGGTGGTATGGATTAGCCCTTCTCTACTCACAAGCTCCTACTTCATCAGAAGATATAATAAACATGGCACTTTACCTTGAAAAAGAACTGATGTTTACTTGTGAATGTCTGCACATGAAAAAATGTTCTAAATCTCTTATAATTGGAGAAATGCAAATCAAAACAATTCTGAGGTACCACCTCACACCTAGCAGATTAGCTAACATGACAGCAAAGGCAAATAATAAATGTTGGAGAGAATGTGGCAAAATTGGGACATTAATGCATTGCTGGTGGAGTTGTGGCATCCAACCATTCTGGATGCCAACTTGGAACTATGCCCAAAGGGAGCTAAAAGACTGTCTGCCCTTTGATCCAGCCATAGCACTGCTGGGTTTGTGCCCCAAAGAGATAATAAGGCAAAATACATGTATAAGAATATTCATAGCTGCGTTCTTTGTGATGGCAAAAAATTGGAAAATGAGGGGATGCCCTCCAATTAGGGAATGACTGAACAAATTGTGGTATATTTTGGTGATGGAATACTATTGTGCTAAAAGGAATAATAAAGTGGAGGAATTCCATGGAGACTGGAACAACCTCAAGGAATTGATACAGAGTGAAAGGAGCAGAACCAGGAGAACCTTATACACAGAGACCTATACACTATGGTACAATCTAATGTAATAGATTTTTCTACAAGCAGTAATGCAATGATCCAGGACAATTCTGAAGGACTTATGAGAAAGAACACTATCCACATCCAGAAAAAGAACTATGGGAGTACAAACACAAAAGAAAAACAACTGCTGGATTACATGGGTTGGTGGGGATATGACTAGGGATGTATACTCTAAATGATCACCCTAATACAATTATTAATATAATAATATGGAAATAGGTCTTGACCAATGACAGAAGTAAAACCCAGTGGAATTGAGCATTGGCAGGATGGGTGTGGTGTGGAAGTGGGGGAGGTAAGGGAAAGAAGAAGAATCATGTAAAAATGGAAAAATATTCTAAATTAATTAATTAAATAAAAATTTTCAATTAAAAAATGAATATTGTGGCATGGTACCATTTCCATGTTCCTGATATTTCTGAGAAGAAACCCTGCAGAAGAAAACTCAAAATTTAAGTTAAGCTTAAAGTGTTCCTTGATAAATATATCAACCTCAGAACAAATTCCTGTTCCCAAACCATGTTATAGTAGAATTGACTAGTCAAAAGGCTGTGGAAGAAGGATTAGACTTGTTCTGCTTGGCTAGAGAGTAGACCCAATACATGGATATTACAAAGAAGTAAATTTCATCCTAATGTCAGGAAAAGCTTCCAAAAATTAAAGTTATTTAAAAGTAGACTTTAAAAGTGGACTATGAGACTTCTGGCACCTAGGTATTGCACCTTGTAGACCAATCTCCTATCTCTAGGCACAGTTTGGAGGTGTATCAGGGAAGGGCACATCCTCTGTCACTGAAGTAGGGCTGTAAATTCTGAATTGTTTTCTATTTGGCTGTAGTCATTGGATACGTTTCCTTCTTTAAAACAAAATTGGGGGGTCATTGAAATCTTTAAATCCAGTCTTACCTGCAATCTTAAGAGAAACCTGAGAAATATTTTTTATGGTATATAGGAAATGCCCTAAATTTGCCTTCCCCTTGCCACACCCACTCCTCTCCCCCATTCCCCTTCCCTGACAGCTGGTCTTTCCTAATTAGTCACATATATTAATAACAAAAACTCCTAGAAGCAGCTGTTGCTGAGAACACTGACAAATCTAATAGTTGCATGTCACTGAGTATTAGTTCGTTGGTCCTACTGGTGATTAGAAAAAGAACAAGTTGATAGAAATCTAATTAGAAGGAATGCTAGACAATTAAAGAGCATGACTTCTGGATCATCTTTAGCTATGAGATGAAAGTTGACCTGACTTAGAATTCCTTTCCTTCCTATAATATTCAGATTTTTTTTGTTAATAATCATAGTTTACATAAATATAGTACTGTCATTTAATTAAATTTAATCCAACAATTATCAAATACCCATTACATGTATGTCACTGTATTAAATATTGGTGATGCAAATATAAGACAAGACAGTCTCTGATCTCAGCTGGTTTATAATTTAATAGGGAATTTACAATCTAAAAAATTCATAATTTTCAAAACATTTCCAAATGAATTCATTTAATATTTATAACAAATTCCATGCATAAGTATTAATTTTTCTATTTTCAGATGAGAAAAGAGACAGAATAAATGACTTGCCAAAGGTGGCAAAGCTAAGGATACTCTTCCTAGAACTGTTTCCCTAACTTGCCAAGTGATTTTGGACAAGCCACTTAATAATAATAAAAACTTAATACTAGTGTGAACAAGACTTCTTCTTCTATTAGGGGCTTGTTTTTCTCAACTTTAAAATTAAAATGTTGGACTAGCTCAGTGTTTTTGAAATGAATATGACCCATGGAAACATACCAAAGTGATTTATATTGTAAGAAATAATAGAAGCCAGACAGAGTGATCTGGGAGCATGCAATAGCTCTGGGATAAATGTGTGTTAATGAGAACTGGAGACAAGATAGAGAAAATTAAACTCATTTTCAAACCAAAAATTGTTGCTTATAATGTTGCTTGCCTGCATTTAAATTTTGACTTTGCTGTCTTTACTCCTTGTGAGCTCTTGAGCAAGTAACTTTACCTCCATGGCCTTCTGTTACTTCATTTGTAAAATTAGATTGTTCAGCTAGATGATCTCTAATTTCCCATCCTGATCTAGAATCTAGAATCCTACAAGAACTTGAAAATTATGTATAATTGAATTATATGTGATTTCCTATTAAATATTTCACAGGGAAAAGTATTGATGGTATAAAATTTTTTTTTCATGTAGTCACTATTTATATCCTACCATAAGAAGGAACACAGTCAGGGAAATGCAAGACTAGATGACCTTATGACTTTCACATTATTTATAGGTTAATTCAAGTTTTGATTTGAACTTTAAAATTTCCTAACTCCAAATACTTTTTTGTTGGCTACATCCTTATGAGTGAGGGAATGGGAGGCAGTTTCTCTGATTTTAATGTCCCTCTGCTTTATGCCATGGTTTGCCCAGTTTAGACTGACACTGAGATCATTAATCCTGAATTTCCATGCCCCCTACATCTAGGTATGCTTTACACTCTGATTCTTGGGAGAGAGAGCAAAGGCTCACATATCATATGTAAAATGAAGAGTCTGCCTGTGCTTCAGGGAAAGGAATTCTAAACCTATCATGTGAGTCTTCTGCATTTGGAAAAAATTGCCATGGATCCCTCTCCTTTCCATATATGTTTTTCCTGGCAACAACCAAAAAAAAAAATCTGGGGGGTGGGGGGAGTAGAGGATGGTGTTCAGCCTCTATTGTTGGGCAGCTGTCTTCCAAATATGGAAAGGGGTTGAACCAAGAAAGAATTTGTGAACCTATAAAAGCAGTGAGATGAACAGGTACTTGGTAGTTATTCGGGAGGGTTAAGGTAAGTTGGATGCTTGCATGTATCTCTTCTGTTTAAGTTGCTGGGAATGTCACTAACTCAACTGTGTCTTTCTCTTCTGGGCAGATGCATATCTAGTGGGGATAGAGATTTTCTAGCATTTTATTTCTATTATCTTGGATTTTCATAGAATCATCCAAGTATAACATTTTTTATTCTTTCTATTTTCACTCAAACTTATAAAGCCCTCCCTACCAACAAAGCTAGTTGGGAGAAAAATAAAAAGTAAAAAAATATATCCCTACTCTTTTTTTATATTTCACTTCTCTCCCTAACCCTGCCCTCAACAGTACAGGGTCCCATATGTGTACCCCAATTTCCTATGTGTACCAATGTCCACATATTGATCCTTACATTCACCTATCCAGAGGATCTAACATGCAAAATTATGAAGTTGGCATTTTTTATTGTTTCCTTTAAGCTATTGCTATTCAAATCCAGAAATCTTGTACTCATCTTAAATTAACCCTTGGCCCAGGACAATATCCTATCTTTGGGCCTCTTTTTCTACCTTCCTCCCAACAAAACTTACTTAGCATGTATCTCATTTATAGAGCTGCTTTCATTTGCATGTCTATCCTGATAAATTTATGCAAGGGTTTTAATGTCTTATGACCTTTTTATGAATTACTCCTCTCAAGGGTACTTTATATTTCATAAAAGGACAATGCCTTAATCCAGCAGAATGAACCTGTAATGGTATAATTTCAAGAGTGTGTGTGTGTATGTGTGTATGAAAATTTAAGCTGCCTACTAGTCCTTAGTTAATACCACAAAGGGAGATTCCTCACCCAAAAAACTATCCTGGACCCTTCTTCCATCCTGCCTACTAGCTATAGAATCCTGGGTAGGTTAAGTTAATTTGTAGTCCTTAGTTGCCTCATTTGAACAATGAGAATAATATTATCTGTTCGTAGCTGTTGTGAGGATCAAATGAGATAATATATGTAAGGTATTTTGCAAACCTTAAAGCCTAATATAAATGTTAGCTATGATGCCAATTGTGCAGGGCAATTCTCTCCACCCAGTGCTGCTCCCTGGTGACCCAGAGTTTATTGCTGCCATCTTCTCCTTCTGCCTTCATTCACTTAAAAAAATTTCCCCAACCTGTAGCTCACCCTCTCAAAAGCTTAGCTCAAAGTCAGGCTTATGGTGATTTCTAGGTGATCACTTGCTTGATATAACTAATTGATGCTAATTAAAACTTACATATGTTTCTTGTATTTTTCTTCATAAAGGCTTTCTTGTGACAGTATTCCATCTTTGTTGTTCAATCAAGAGAAATGAGAATTTCAGGTCAAGTAGAAGGAGGGAGGGAGCTATTACCATAGAAAGTTGGTAGAGGGAAGCAGGTGAGGACTTTTACTGTGGTTCAAATCCTGCTAGGTAGAGCCTACTTAGAGCTCTCACCAACCTGTGATTTCAACATTCCTCATTCACTTTGATCAACAAGTTTCTCTAGACAACTTTGGTGTCTGCCAAGAATTGACTAAGTAGGGTAACTATTTCTTAGGTCTTTCTGAATTTTCCTTTCGCTTTATCCATTGCAGGTCAGATATTTCCACCAGTTATTTTCTTCTTCCTGTTGCTGTAATTGTAAGGTGAGAGTTCTGACCATAATATATGGTAAACCCTTTAGCTAGATTAAATCTATTGCTGATTCAGCAAGTAACTGAGCCCTGTCTTGGTTGCAATAAATTGCTCAAGTATGGCTGTGGACAAGTTGTCTCATTTGGTATTATTGAATATTGAAGTATTTCAGCTTGGTAGGACCAGATATTTTTCTGGGATAAACTCTGGGAGCCCAGGGGTTGGCAATGTCTGCCAAATCCAACTGATTAAGAGGTAACTGGAAAGCATGAGATTTAGTAACTCTTCTAAGATTAGGGGCCTAAAGGTGATGATCTGCCTCAGAATCCTTAGTCCCTTATAGATGTGTAAAGCAATAATTATAATCTCCAAGTTCTAGATAGCTCACCTGAACTTGGAGGGACTGTTGTTAATAAGAATTGTCTTGGTTCTGGGGTACTCAGTCTTGGAACCTGAAGGTGTGAGAATGGAGACCTTAAATGGACCACCCAAGTCTGCCATGGTCAAGGAGTTAGTGCCTGCCATTCTTTAGGTTGTCAATGTTGCTTTGTAGTTGCTGGAGAGAAAGAGCTCTAAAAATCACTATTTCCTAGTGGGATCCAGATCCATGGATGATCAAATTGACATTAATGCGCTTGCTTTCTAGTTGGCACCATGAGTAGTGATGCTGAGATGGAAGTGTTCGGCATAGCTGCTCCTTTCCTCCGTAAGTCAGAAAAGGAGCGGATAGAAGCTCAAAATCAGCCATTTGATGCTAAAACCTACTGCTTTGTGGCTGATGCAAAGGAAGAATATGCCAAAGGGAGAATTAAGAGTTCCCAAGATGGGAAGGTAACAGTGGAAACTGAAGATAACAGGGTAAGTACTGTCTTATTAAATCCTTATATTAAACTTCTCAGCTTGGTATTAGTATTTCCACCTAACGAAAGAGAAAACTGAAGCCCAAGAAATAAGTTAAATGGCTGCACTGTCACACTTCACCGTACAAAGCTGTTGCAAGGAAAGTGTCTTGTAAATTTTATTGTGCTGTATAAATGTGAGTTATTATTATTCACTTATACCCTTTTTCACATGTTATCTCAGCGTCTCCCAGGGTAATAAAGTAATATTGAATTGCTACATAAGGATACTGAATGGAAGTGTAGGTGGTAAACTGGACAGCTACTTTTCAATTGCAGAGGGTCACTCTGGGAATCATGCTGATGATCCTGGCCTGAATCACAGGTTCCAAGGGGACCTTCCCCTTTATACTCTGGTCTCTGTCTCATGTATAGAAATAGACCTCATGATTGAGGGTTATGATGGTTTTTTCCATGAAGACAAAAAAGACCAGATCAATCCTTTGAGCTAGATAGTAATCTAGACAAGTGGTATGGAAGCAAAGGAGCTCTGTAGAAATGGTACTGGCTTTGGAGTCAAAAGAACCAGGTTCATCATTAACCTTAGATGTTTACTACCTTTGGAAAGCCACTTAATCTTGCTGGGCGCAAGTTTTGTCATCTATAAAATAAAGTAGTTAGACTAGATGGTTACTGATGTCTCTTCTAGCTCAAGATTTATGATAGTATGACTTCCTAATCCAACCACTCTACCCAAGTTCTGTTTTCCAGTGACCCTAATCTTTGGAGTCCCAGAAGTCAGTAGTTTCACAGCATGATGAGATAGAATAAGGGCTACAAGGAGATCTGAGTTCCTTAACTCAGCCTTTGTCATGTTGCAAATGTTGACTAATAATCCTGATTTTCTTCCTTTCTGCAGACACTGATTGTTAAACCAGAAGACGTGTATTCAATGAACCCTCCTAAGTTTGATAAGATTGAAGACATGGCAATGCTGACACATCTGAATGAGCCAGCTGTCCTCTATAACCTCAAGGATCGTTATACTTCTTGGATGATCTATGTCAGTAACCTTTTGGTCAATTCTGGGATTGTTTCTTTAGGTGTTTTATATTTCCATGCAAGACCATGGACTCTGATTAGGGACAGGGGACTGGTGTGTGTACATGTGTGGATTGTATTTGAAAGATTAAAATGGAAACTGAGGAAAGAAAAAAAAGGTAAAAGAAAGGAAAGGTTAGCATGAGAGAAATTAAAGAATATTGAAGAAGAAAATGAAAGAATCAGGTAAAGGAAAATGAAGAGAGATAAAAAAAGAAGAATGGGGGAAGGAGATGCCATTCCTTCTCACAAAGTTTGGTAAAGATAGTCAGACCTATCACCTGAGGTTATCCCATACTCTATTTGGCTTTGTGATGATTTGTGTATTCTGGCTTCATATTATTGAGTCTGATGATTGTGGCTGATTGAAAAATAGAACCGAGATCCCTAAAGGTAAGGGTATCCTAGAGTGCTATTGCTAAGCTCTTTCTTAGATGGAATTCAGCAAAGGCTATCTTAGTAGGGACTTGCTCACAGTATAGATTCATTAGTTACTTAAAAATTACTTTAGTAGTTTTTAAAAAAAACATCTTTTGGGGTAACTCCCTCTACCAATAAAAATCACAACTTTTCTCTGTATCATAGCCAACCTGACTGGTTATGAGCCTGTCCAAATTTTGGTAGGGTGGTCTTCAGAAACAATCTATCATCAAAACCTCTCCAACTTGCTATAAAGTACTTGTACTGTACTATTCCAGGTTCAATTTCATGCCATCATAATAGATAAGGAGGAACTTTAGTTTTAGAGAATATTATGAAAAATGCTAAGAAAAAAAGATTAGCTCAGTTATATAAATTTAAAGCCCTAGTCTCTGAGCTGTAAAGCTATCATTTCAAATAGTTATATTAGTTGATTAGTTATAAAAACAGATCTCTGATAGCAGATTAGTTATAAAACAAACAGATCTCTAGGACAATTGCCTCCTTCATCTCTCTTTGTAAGTCAAAGCCATGTCTAAGAAAATACTTCATTTCTTTGAGGCCAGGGGGAAGAAAGCTGTTTAACAATAACTAATAAAGGATAAGAGTAATCTTTGGGCTAAGGCAAATATTTTCTTTTGGTATTACAAAATTATAAATAGTTTGAATTATTCTTTACTCTCTCCTCAGTTTGGGCACATACTTTTAAAATACAACTTATAGTAAATAAGTATCTGAAAGTTCACTCTGAAAAAACTTCCTGAAGTCTAGGGCTTTCAGAATTGTGCACTGGGCAACCAGCTATGTCTGGGGGAAAGACAGGGACCTTACAAAGTGGTTCTAGTGCATGTGTGGAGCCTCTCACTGGATTGACTAATTCAGAAACCTTCCTGGCATTTTCACTGGAAATCCCTACACAATCATTTAGCTGCTCTTGTGTTCTAGATTTACACTGTCATTAATAAATAGCAGAGATGCCATCAGCTTTGGAATAATTTCAGAGTTTTGGGAGTACTTCAAAAGTAATAAAAAAAAAATTTAAATTTTTAAAAATTACAGTGCAAAAAATAAAAAGAAACTGTGGGGTTAAAGGCATAGATTCTGCCATCAAGGCTGACTTTCTTGCCATTTTATAGATTAGAAATCAGTTTATCTTGAATCAGAGTTTTAATGAATTAAGGGACCCAAGCAAGGAATCAAGGACTTCTAGCTCTTAATATATTGATGGGATCACTGGGTCAAGTCATGGGTATAGTATGTTGCAGAGGAAAAGCACTCATTTGTACTCACAGTACTTGGGTTCAAATTTTACCTCCAACACTCCAACACTCCAACAACCTGTTGGACATTGGACAGGTCACTTAATCTCAGTTTCTTTATCTGGTTGATTCCTAATCTTATGATCCTCTGATAAAGCAATGAGTATGAATATCAAATAAGATAATATTTGTGAAGCACTTGGCATTGTCTAGCATGAAGTAGGTGCTCTATAAATGCTTAATATAAAGGGTAATTGGACAGTACAATGCATAGAGAGCCAAGCTTGGATTCAAGAGGACCTGGGTTCAAATATGACCTCAGATACTTCCTAACTATGTGATCCTGGGCAGGTCACTTAATCCCAATTGCCTAGCACTTGCTGCTTTTCTGTCATAGAACTCATACTAAGTGAGAAAGTAAAGATTTTAAAAAATGCTTATTCTATTCCTTTCCATGTCAGGAAACATAATCTAATAGATATGAGTGCCAGATAAGAAGTTGTTTTTCACTGTTCAGTTGTGTCTGTGATCCTCTGTCCATACTGTCCATAGGGTTTTCTTGGCAAAAATATGAAGTGATTTTCCATTTTATTCTCCAATTACTGAAGCAAACAGAGGTTAATTGATTTGCCCAGTGTCACACAGCCAGTAAGTGTCTGTGGAAGGATTTGAACTTAAGGCTTCCTGACTTCAGGCCCAGGTCCACTGAACCACCTAGCTACCTCTCTCTTTCTCTCCTTAAGATAAAAAGTTAGTCTATATCATATTGGGAAGGCCACACACTTAATTCTGCAAGTTGTAGATATAATTCATTCTACTTTTTTTCTCTTAGAGGGCTATTTTAAAGTTAAATTCAAAACATATGTAAAGTCTTTATTGGGTTTTAAGAGAAAAGGTGTACAGAAATCCTGATTATAGTGTTATTTTTTTTTCTTTCAGACCTACTCTGGCCTCTTCTGTGTCACTGTCAACCCTTATAAGTGGCTACCAGTGTATAATCCAGAGGTGGTGAATGCCTATCGAGGCAAAAAGCGCCAGGAGGCTCCTCCCCACATCTTCTCCATCTCTGACAATGCCTATCAGTTTATGCTGACTGGTATGTTTCAGATAAGGAAGCTTGTTGCAGTGGAAAAAACATAAGAAAAGCAGTCAGGGACCTGGGTTCTGGTCTTGCCTTTTCCAATAACTAGTTAGGTAGCCTGAGGGGATGTCACTTCCCATCTTTGGGCTTTGGTCTCTGTCTATGCAAAATGGAAGGGTTTTGATGAACTCTAAAGTCTGAGTTGTAATCAGAGTATTGGATTTGAAGTCTGAGATGTAGTTCCAAATCCTGGCCCTGCCCCTAGTTATCTTTGTGACCTTGGCAAATCACTTACCCCTCCTGGCTTTGGTTTACTTTTTCTTTAAAACGTATTTTATATACACTTACATATGTATATATTCTCTTTCCTACTAGAATGTAAATTTACTGAGGGCAGAGTTATTTCATTTTTGTCTTTGTATCTGCAGTACAAACAAATAGTAGATGTGTATTGATTGATTGATGTATTAAAAAAGATGATCTCTAAGACCTAAGCTACCAAAGCAAGAATTTTAGGCTAATTTCCCTTACCTTTTCTTAACTTCAAAATAGACTCATGAGAGCCCAGGATTTCTTGGAACATCAATGGATTTCTCTAAAGTCTTGTGATAATTTGCCTATTTAGAATTTTCAATGCTAAATGCTTCCAGGCAGTATGATTGAGTAAAAGAACTAAGGAAATGAAAAGTTAAAAGGTGATTGAGTAAGAACAGTCACAGTGCTGGTGAGATGCAAATTAGAAGGGATGAGAACCTATATAGCACTCTAGGTAGCACTGGTGATGGTGACTATGCTTTCTGTTGACAGATCGGGAAAACCAGTCAATTCTGATCACGTAAGTAGTGAAATAATTTTTACTTTAAGTGAATATGGGTCTTTTTTTTAATGTAGAAAACAAATGTGTCATATACTATGGCATGATAATTTTTAAATAAACAGTGTGTGGGTGGTAAAGGGTAGAAATTTCATATATAGATCTTTACATCTGTCTCTATGTATGTGTGAAAGTGAGAATGGGGCATAGGTGGAGTGACAAATGAGGCTTAAGAAACCTATATTAAGCTGTACTTTGCTGAAATAAATATATTTCCATACTAGTATTTACCTTGAGCTTTGTAATTCAGGCCAGATCACGTATGAATATGATAAAGAGATGGCCATGTCAAATTTGTGGTATACTAACAAAGCAGACTGGACATGATATCTCCTGTTAAAGCCATCCTAGTAAACAGATCTATCAATTGTATCTTCTTTTTTTTGTCCCCATCTTATTGTCCTGGGTAGTGGAGAATCTGGTGCAGGAAAGACTGTTAACACCAAGCGGGTTATCCAGTACTTTGCAACAATTGCTGCTACTGGAGACCTTGCCAAGAAAAAGGAAGGCAAGATGAAGGTAGGATGATTTCCTGCATGGAAGAATGAAGAATGAAATCTGAATATAAGATGCGATAGTTTTACTTTTATGAGAAGGGTTACAACTTTGCTTCTTCCTCTACAATCAGTAAATCATATTTTATTTTTCCTCATTGAAAATGTGTTTTAGTTTCAGTTTGAAAGAAAAAGAGAGAATTTTATATGTAATAAAGAAAAGAAAACTACCTATATTAGTAGAGCAAGGATGAGAATCTCATAGGAGGCAGCTTGATACATTAGAAAGAACGCTGGCACTGGAGTTAGAATTTTGGTTAAAACGCCACCTCTTTTGCTTTTCTTCTAGGTTATTTTTACCTAGATATACCTTGCATGCCATTTAAATTCCTTAGGGTTCAGTTCTCTTATCTGTAAAATAAGAGTAAGTTATGTTGAATGGCCTCTGAAGTCCCTTTCAACAATATAAGTTATGTTGGATGGCCTCTGAAGTCCTGTTTCAACAAGGGATCTATCAAAATAAGATTTAGAGCTGGAGGGGACCTTAGAAGTCATTTAGACAAGAGGAGAAGGAACTTTCTCATATTTCTGATATGTGGTAGAATCAGAATTTGAACTCTTCTAGTTTCAAATTTAGAACTGTTTTGTCAACTTTTTTGAATTGTCTGATGTTACAACCAAAACCCTTCAATTTTTAAGACCCCAAAGCAATGCAGTAGAAATTATATTGTATTTGAAATCAGAGGTCCTGGTTTCAAGTCCTAGTTTTGTCAATTACTGTTTGATCTTGAATAATTCACTTATGTTCTTCCAGAGTTGGTCTTTTCATCCATAAAATAACATGACCTCTAATGCTATGATTCTATGAAAGAAAGGGGAAAAAAAATCCAATACAAAAAGATAGCTCTGTATAGCAACTCCCGTGGTAGAAATCTCTCAGATGGACAGAATTTAGAAATTTTTAGATACCTTTGTATATGTGATACCTTTTGACAAAAATATTATGAAAACAATTTCATAATTATAATTAAATATAACAAAAGGCAAAATCATCTTAAGTATATGCCCCTAAATATTAGAATTTCAAATTGGGAAAAAGACTGAGAAGTTGCTTATCTCAAGAACTGAGGATATGTTCTAGGTTAGTGTAATAAATTGTTATCACAAATAACATTATATGCTTATTTTGTTCGTGTAGTTTTTTAACTTGAGATATGAAGAAACTTTCCTTTCTGTTTTATTTTATTTTATTCCCTTATTTTTAAATTTTGGTGCCAGGGAACACTTGAAGACCAGATTATCAGTGCCAACCCCCTGCTGGAAGCCTTTGGTAATGCCAAAACAGTGAGGAATGACAACTCATCCCGTTTTGTAAGTCAGATTATTATGAGGATTAAGCAAATGCAAAGAGAGGTGTGATGTGAGAAAAAAAAATGAGGAATTTCAGAGGAACAAAGTTAACACTGTCTTCATTCCAAAGATATAAATCATGATGGCTTAGAACTCTCAGGACTATTCTCAGCACCGGGAAAATTTGTAACACAGGCAAAGATATTTTTCTCATCCATTATTTTGTCTCTCCAGCAAGTGGTCAGTCTTGGTCATTTTCTAGTCCTGTTTGACACATCACTGATTAACCTGAGAAAAAGTAAAGATATATAAAAAGAAAAAAAGGAGAATGAATGAAAGGAAACAGGAGTGAATACATTTTTATAGGCTTTATATTTATCTTCTTATGTGATGTGTAAACTTATCAAGGGGAAGTACTGTTTTTTTGTGACTTTTAGAATACCAGGGCCTTCAAGAGTATATGATTAAGCATATAGTAGGTGCTTAATAAATATTTGTTTAATTGAATTGAGGGAAGAAGACGAGAAGTGAAAAGAGGAAGGCCACATATTTTCAATAAGAAAAAAAAGAAAAAAATTTTGGTTGATAAACTTTTATTCATTTTCTAAATGGACACTATTTCCAAATGAGAAATGTTAGCATTCTAGTCAATCTGACTTGTGAATTATATTTGTGGACAACTCTGGTTTCCCTTTGTTCTCATAGGGCAAGTTCATTCGAATTCACTTTGGAACCACTGGAAAACTTGCCTCTGCAGATATTGAGACCTGTAAGTAAGTAACTAGGGTCAGGTTGCAGCTCACACTGACAATAGGTAGTTTGGCAAATAAACATGCATTTGTGTTATAGATTTGCTGGAAAAGTCAAGAGTTACCTTCCAGTTAAAGGCTGAAAGAAGCTACCATATCTTCTACCAAATTCTTTCAAATAAGAAGCCTGAGCTCATTGGTAAGAAAAAGCTTTTATTTCTGGCTCCTACATACTCCAGACTTGGTTTATGAGGTCAATCAAATTGCTTTGTCCATAAGTAGTCCTTTGCATATACTTTAAAAGTCAATAGATTAAGATCAGGAAGGAATCTTAAAAGCCATCTAGTCCAACCTCCTTGTTTTACAGATGAGGAATGAGGCCCAGAGAGGGTAAGTGACTTGCCCAGGCAGAACTAGGATTGAAACTTGGAGTTGTTTGACTTTTCATTCTTTGCTTTTTCCACTGTATCACAATGGAGGCCACTACCTTTTGTTAAATTGCTCTGGGAGTATGGCCATTTTGACATAGTCACGCCAGTTAGAAAACACATTTTCAAAAACCTTCCTTCAAAAACCTTTGTGGCAATGGGGGCTATAGCAAGCTGATAGAGTCAATGTACTTATGAGACTTATGAAGCAGAAAGGCTAAAAACATATTTTAAACCTCAACTCCTCTAGATAAGTCATCCATTTCCTACCCTGAAGAAATAATTTATCTATCCTTTAGCACCACCTTTTGTCCTCACACACAATTTAATAATTTGGAAAAAGTCTTTGTAATGCACATTGGAGTGGAAATTCACCAATAGGTTTTTAATGGAGAAAGCTTATGATGTT
Source organism: Monodelphis domestica (assembly GCF_027887165.1). NCBI lineage: Eukaryota > Metazoa > Chordata > Mammalia > Didelphimorphia > Didelphidae > Monodelphis > Monodelphis domestica. The sequence continues at coordinate 242,989,195 of NC_077228.1, read as the reverse complement.
TTCAAAATTTTAATGAATTCATTTCACTGGGCCAATGTAGAAACATTCAAATAGCTCAAGACTCAACTCAAAAATTCAACTTCTGGTATACTTTATTTACTTATTTTTAAAATCGAGAACTTAAACATAAACTTAAACATAGCAAAACACCAAAAAAAAATGGACTTTATTTTGAAACCATGGTACTACACACACACACACACACACACACACACACACACACACACACACACACACACACATAATTCCGCAAAGTACTTTCTTATTTCAAAAAGTTTTTTCAATCAACTTTTATTCTTTCTACCTCCTATTTCTTCAAGTCACTATATTAAATTTTTTAGTAATTAAAGAAAAAAGAAGATATTCACTTAAAAAGACAAGTCTTACTAATAATAAAGCAAATTACCTCACTGGCTAAATCTAAAAAATGCATTTCTCATTTTTTCTTTTGAGTCCATTACCTTTTTTGGCAGGAAATGAGTAGCATGTTTCATCTTTCATTCTCTGGAATTACGGTTTATCAATATATTGATTATAATTCTCAAGTTATTTCTCTTGGTTCTGCTTGCTTCCCTCTGTATCATTCATATGGGTCTTCCCAGTTTCCTCTAAAACTGTGCTTTTTGTTAAATCTTACAATTCAAATATTCCATTACATTCATAAATTAAAATGTGTTTAGCCATTTCCCAATAAGCAAGCACCCCCTTAGTTTCTAGTCTTTTGATATTACAAAAAGAGCTACTCTAAATAGTCTTGTACATATAAATATTTATTGTACATATGAGTCCCTTTCTTCTCTCTTTGGGATTTAGGACTCAGGACAATTTCGTTGGGTATGCACAGTTGAATGATTTTTATGGTATAGCTCAGAATTTGCTTTCCAGAATGATTGTATCAATTCATAGATTTATTGATAGTGCATTAGTGTTCCCTGCAGGTGAAGACTGTCCTGCATGTCTATTCCCTTCTGGATTTTTTTTTTGTTCACTTCTATGCAGTTTTCTTTTTTCTAGTTACATGTATAAAATTGTAACATTTGTTTTATAAAATTTCAAGTTCAAAATTATCTTCCTCTCTCCCTTCCCCTCCCTTGAGAAGGCAAGAAATTTGATATAGATTATACCTATGTAATCATGCAAAACATAATTCCAAATTAGCCATATTATGAAAGAAAACAGACCAAAAAGAAAAAAAAACACAAGAGAAATAGTTTTTTTTTTTTTAAGTATGCTTTGATCTCCATTTAGACATCATCAGTTCTTTTTCAGGAGATGGATGACATTTTTCTTTATGAGTCCTCCTGAATTGTCTTAGATCATAGTATTGCTAAATCATTTACAGTTGATCATTATATAATGTTGCTATTACTGTATATAATGTTCTGGGTTTGCTCTCTGTGCAGTTTTCAGAATGTTTTAGTGGCTCTGCTCCCACACATTTTTTTTACCATCCTTATTGCTCAACATTCTTCTCTTCTTCATTTCAATTCAAATTAAAATCCAAAAGAAAGAAAAATCCTTACAACAAATAAATATAGTCAAACAAAAAAATAACATATAATGGCCATGTCCAAAACTGTATGACTCTGTATCTTGAGTTCATCATCTCTTTGTTGAAATTTCAGGTTAAGTCAAATTATCTAGTAACGTTCCAGGATAAGCTCTGAATTCTCTGTAGACATTTTTGTTGTTGTTATTGTTATTTTTAGTCATGTCTGACTCTTTGTGACCCCATTTGGAGTCTTCTTGGCAGAGATATTGGAGTGGTTTGCCATTTTCTTCTTCACTGTAGATATTAGTCACTGCACTGATCAGAGTTCTTAAAGTCTTTCAGAATTATTTTCTTTTATAATGTTGTTGTCCTTATATAAATTTTCCTCCTGGTTCTTCTCTTCATTCTGTATTAGTTCATACTATCTAGAATTCTTTGAAACCTTTTTTATGCCATTCTATTCCATTCTTATACTATAACAATTGAACCATTCCCCAATTGATGGGTACCCCCATAGATTCTAGTTCTTTCGTTTTTTCCCCCTACCCTTTTAATGCCTCATCAAAACTGGAAAATTTGTTTTGCTTGTTCCTATTCCTCCTTAGTATTATCCATTCTTTAATTCTCTCTACTCCATCTCTGATTGTTTCTCTATTGAATTTGATGTATTTCTACCCCAAACTATTCATGTTTTTATTTGTGTTCAATACACCTTTGTTCAATTTCAGTTAGGAGCAGAGTTCATTTGATGCCCATCCTCTCTGATACCCTTTCCCCCCCTGAAAACACTCTTTTTCATACAAACCTCAATTATAATAACAATCTCCATCTCTTTCTTCCTCCTTTTTATGCTGCTAGAATCCTCTTTTTATGCTTTCTTCTATTTACTTTGTTCAAACCCTCAGAATTCAGCTAATCTATTTCAAGGTTCTCTTTTCCTTATTTAACTCCATGGATATACTTTGAAGGCAGGTGACAGCTAGGTGGTACTGTGGATAGAGCACCAGGTGGGAGGATCTGGGTTTAACTCTGACCTCAGATAATTCCTAGCTGTGTGACCTTGGGCAAGTCACTTAATCTGATTGGCTTAACCTTTGCCCTTCTGTCCTAGAGTTGTTACTAAAACAGAAAGTAAGGGTTTTAAAAATATCCTCTGAAGACATTAAGGTTCTGAAACAACACTTATTCATCTTCCGTTATTGGAATGTTAACACTACATCATCATTATAATGCCTTTAATTTGCTCAAATAAATTTACCTTTCTAGATTTCTCTTCACTTGCATATTTCAAAGTTCCTAAAAAGCTTTGGATTTTTTAACAGAAGTGCTTGAAAAGTCTTCCAATCAACTAAACCCTGTAGGATTTTACTAAACTTTTAAGGAAAGTTAGTTTTTATGGTCATAAACCTATATCTTTTGCCTTTTGAAATATTGTACCCAATGATCTCTGGGTTTTAGGAGAAATTACTGGGTCTTATGTTATACTGACTATGATCCTTTGGTACTTGAATTATTTCTTTCTGTATGTTTGAAATATTTTTTCTTTGACATGGGAGTTGTGGGCTTTGGCTATGATATTCTTGGGATCCTTCCCTCCCTTCCCTTTCCCTCTCTTTCTCTCTATTCCCCTCCCCTTTCCTCTCCTCCCTCAAGAATTCTCTTTCAAATCTTTTACCTAGTAATAACTGCTGGAGGTCCACAAAAGCTACCGAGGAGAAGGAACTGCTGGGTCTTGGAAGTTAATATGTCAAAGATCCCAGCAGTAGGTACCAGATAACTTAGGGGCCTGAGCGGAAACTGCTGGACCTTGGAAGTTAATATGTCAAAGGTCCCAGCAGTAGTAGGTCCCAGATAAGAGCTTAGGGACCATAAATGCTGGCAAACATTCCAACAATGGTATGTACAAGATAGGGACTTAGGGGCCATGCATGATGTAGGGGATATATATCCCAGCATCCCCAGACTACGGTTGGAACTCTATGGCGGAGCTCCCCTGGTTGTGTTGCTGGTGTACACCAGTTCAATAAACGGCCCTCCTGCTAATTGCATTGTCTATTGGTCTTCCATGGTGGTGGGCGAAAACCCGGACCCTAACACTACCAGTGAACCTTGATATTCCACTTTAAAGGATCTTATGCATCAAATTTAACTTTGTTTCCAGGGGGAGACTTTCCATTTCTAGAGCAAAATATAATGGTTAAAATTCACATATGAATTCTAAAGTAGAACTGTTCTTTCTTCCACCTAGGTAATTTTTAAAAATTCTTATCTTATTTCAGAGTTGCTGCTTATTACCACAAATCCTTATGATTACCCATTTATTAGCCAGGGTGAAATCTTGGTGGCAAGCATTGACGATACAGAGGAATTATTAGCTACAGATGTAAGTAGAATGTAACAAGAGATACAGAAGATTTATCATCTACCACTCAGGTCAACTTCTTTGTTGTTCTTTAAATGCTAGAGTGCCATTGACATCCTGGGCTTCAGTCCAGATGAGAAGTCAGGAATCTACAAGCTAACAGGGGCTGTGATGCATTATGGAACCATGAAGTTCAAGCAGAAACAACGAGAAGAACAAGCAGAGCCAGATGGCACTGAAGGTAAAAGCCATAACAATCAACCATAGTCCAGGGAAGAACCCTACTGTGGTAATTCTCTAGGTAATTTTTTTGAAAATAGCCTGAAAATGTTTCTTTGGGAGCTGCCATCCTAACTTAGGAGCTAGAATTCTAATGTTCTCATTTTACAAATAAGGATACTTTAGTACAAAGAACATATGACTAGCCTAAATTCATACAGATAAATATTAAGTGTCATAGCAAGGGTTCAAACCCAGGTCCTCTGATTCTAAAACTAACACTCTTTCTCCTTCGCCATACTTGCAAAGATTGGGGGATCTTATCCATATTTATTGAGGCACTTCCATTTAATTTGGGTATGTCAACTGGGAAAAAAACACAGAACTATTAAATAGTCAAAATCACTCTTTAATCAAGGGCAAAAAGGGGTTCGGGGCTAGGAGGCCTCGACGACAGAGCTGTGTGCCACATATGACTGCACAGAGTCCAGGGATTGAACTCTGGTGGATCTGGTCACTGACCCCTGGAAGTACCACCACACAAAAGATGGACTCCAGAGAACAAAAGAATTTGGGGAACCTTTATATACCATTTGGGGAATACAGGAGTAGGGAAAGATGATTGACATCACTATAGCTACAAAGAAAATGGGAGTGTTCAAACTGCATTGACTGATACAATCAAGCTTAGGAAAGGAATCATAGCTAGAGGCTAGGGTGTAAGGAAAGGGGCTGCTTACAATGGATACTAAAGGAAGGTTCTTGCCCTGGTGTGGATCTTCTTGGGAAAGGGTCTCTGATACAATAGGGGAGACTACCTAAAACAAAGAGGGTCCTTAGCATTTACTTAGTCTCACTCAACTAGGATTGTCATTCCCCTGAGGGTCTCCCACTCAGTCTGAAACTGCCAGTCTGAGATTCCCTTCAGGGTAGATTCCCATAGGAAAAAGGGAACAAGTACAACTTTGGGGTTTCCAACCTATAAGCTAGTCCTGAAACTTGGGGTTCAACAGATCCCACTAGGCCACAAGTTTGGGATTTCTAGATTCCATGTTGGCAGGTACCATTAAGATTTAGAGACACTCTAGTCTTGTATCTTGCTTTTTCAAAAAATGTGTCATGTTCCTTGAGAGGTAAAATTTGATTCCAAGTATTTTATTCTTTCATTGCTGATCATTGTTGCTCTATTGACCATCGTTGACCTCTGACATGAAATTGGCTTTGATTTCTACAAGGTTATTCCTGTGTCTTATACTTAGTAATAGACTGTATTTGGTTGTTCAGGAACCTCTCTATGTTCAGAGAGACTCATCCCCAAAATATTGATCACTGGCTTTTTTTTTCTTTTCTTTTCTTTCTTTCTTTTTTTAGCATAGCAATGAATAAAACCAAAGTTGCTAGGGGTATTGGTGAAGGATGTTCCCTACACTAATGAAATCAGTATTTAAAAAATCTTTACTTTCTGCTTTAGAATTGTGAGATTTAAAATAGTGAAGAGCATAAACTGTAGTGAGTTAAAATGGAAGATATAAATTGTGATAGATATAAGAGAGGGTGAGTAAATTTGACCACAGAAAATATGTTTCACTACAGTGTCTTGGTTTTTAAATCAAATATAAGGTGGTTGCCAGGGAAATATTCCCAATTATTCAAATACCCAAGTCAACTGAGTTTTATAGAGATTTTAATTAATACAAATGTGGAATTAAAGAAAAGAGAGAAAGAGAGAAAAAAGGAAATAAGTATGAAGGGCCTTAAGCTAACATGGCCTAGACCTGAGTCTTAAGAGAAAGAGATCAGTCAGTCAGTTTTTAACACTCACCACAAGGTCTACCTAAGCAAGGATTCTAGTGACACCAGGCCAGCATCATCTCAGCTGCTTTCACCAGCTCCCTCCTCCATCTGAATGTTTCAGAATCAGTCCTTCCTCAATCTGAATGTTTCAGAATGAGTCCTCCTCAATCTGAATGTTTCAGAAAATCTCCAGCTCTTCTCTGAGCTCTTATTTTTAAGGGCAAAATCTCCTATGTCACCTCCCCTAAGTTCTTCCATCTTCCAATCACTGTAGATGTTTTCCAAAAGACAGCCCATTTTGAATTCACAGATGAGATGATTAATCTCTTTAGTAAGTCAGAAAAAAAATGCTGCTGTGTCGACTAATTTCATTAAGAGAAAACCTCTGAGTAAGTTTTCACCTTTTAGGTCTAAGTAGTTTACAAGTTGCCCCACCTTTATAGGCACCTAGCATCCCATTGTATCAATTCCAAAAACAGGCATGGCTCAAAGAACTCCTTTCCTTTATAAGTATGGTTTTCAAGTACTTTCATTGTTTAGCAAGGAGTTTTCTGCCCTAAAGCAGTCTTAAGTACGGGTGGAGTAGGGATACTCCCATAGCAAGGAGTTTTCACATTCAAGTAGAGTTCTCACTCTCTGATAGGGAATTATTTCAAGTAGGGAATTGGAGGATTCCTCAATGTGGAGTAAAATTTTTAACATTCATAAGTCTGTGAAATTTTAAGGCTTACAGAATCCACCCTAAGCATTGGTTCTAAGGTAGAAGGGCAATAAAGATTAGGCAATTGGGTTTAAATGACTTGCCCTGGGGTCACACAGCCCAGAACTCTCCGAGGCCAGATTTGAATTGAATTAGTATTCTTTTGAAAGATCAAATAGAAAAGCTAAGAACTATTGGGGGCCGAGGGGGAATTTACACATTTGAAAACTTAGCTTCTCAGAGTACTTGAATTATGTTTTCCATTTGATTAATTCTCATGTGATTTCACATGTAATTTGTCTTTTTCTTTCTGGCAGTGGCTGATAAAACAGCATATCTGATGGGCTTGAACTCATCTGATCTGCTGAAAGCCTTGTGCTTCCCCAGGGTGAAAGTTGGAAATGAATATGTTACCAAAGGTCAAACTGTAGATCAAGTAAGTATCTATTTCAGAGCCAAATAGGTAATCGGACTTAACAATTGGCCTTAACCCAATCTTCTTATTTGTTTTTTTTTCTTTTTTCTTTCTAGGTACACCATGCCGTGAATGCTCTTTCCAAATCAGTGTATGAAAAATTGTTCTTGTGGATGGTAACACGTATCAACCAGCAACTAGATACTAAACTACCAAGACAACACTTCATTGGTGTCTTAGACATTGCAGGCTTTGAAATATTTGAGGTTTGTCTCTAGCAGTGAATTTTTCTATGGCTTTGATGTTTGGCGCAGTAGGTAGTGTGTCAGTCTCACAAGCTGAAGGTCCTCAGTAAGGAGGGTGTGATATACTGGGAGAAGCTTCTGGAGACAAAAGAGCTACTTGACTTCGAATGGGATTTACCTCCCCACATGAAGTGAATGTCTATTGTCTGGTGAAGTAGGACCTTCCCTCAGGAGGAAACCTCTCTTGTGACAAGGTCAAAACCTGGGGTTTATACCTTTAAACTAAGTAAACTGGGGATTTCTATATTTCCATGTTGACACCATATAAAACTAATTTTAACCATTCATGAAATTCTTTATGCAAAACTAAAGTGAGATGGGTTAAGTAGAAGAGAAACACCAAAATTGGTGGATTTGCAGTTATTTTTAAAAGATGGAATGATAGTTAATTAGAATTTTGAACAATGAATTATAAGTTAAAATTAGAAAAGAAAACAAATCTATCAAGAAATAACACTACAAATTAGCTTAGAAAAATGTTTAGAAGTCAATAATGATTATAATATAATATTACATATATTATTATAGTACATATTGTATATTAATGTCATGTTTTTTAATATTAATATTATAATTATTATAATGATTTATAATAATGTTTAGAAATCAACAATTAGATGGTCTAACATCAGATGCTCAGTATCCTCTTTGTTGGGATGTTTGGAAGGGAATTAAATGTAAATGCATAAGTGATCTACTCAAATCTGCTAAGATAGATCACTATCAGGTCCAACCCCTTCCACTTTGAGTATGATACTGATGATGTTTGGGAAACAGAATGGAGGCTGAGATTGCAGAAAAGTCAAGAGCTTGAGGCAATGAATAAAGTCTTTAGTGAGCTTTTAAATTTTGATTTGAATGTTTCAAACTAAAATTATACTTTGGCATTAGTATAACAGCCTGGAGCAGCTGTGCATCAATTTCACCAATGAGAAACTGCAACAGTTTTTCAACCACCACATGTTCGTGCTGGAGCAGGAGGAATATAAGAAGGAAGGCATAGAATGGGAGTTCATTGACTTTGGGATGGACCTGGCTGCCTGCATTGAGCTCATTGAGAAGGTATCAATCTGCTGTAATGAAGTCCTTCTGTACAATATGACACCAAGGTTTACATATATTTTTATTAACTTGACTTTATTTAAATACAGCCAATGGGCATTTTCTCCATCCTGGAAGAAGAGTGTATGTTCCCCAAAGCAACAGATGCTTCTTTCAAGAACAAGTTGTATGACCAGCATCTTGGCAAATCCAGCAACTTCCAGAAACCCAAGCCAGTCAAAGGGAAGGCTGAGGCCCACTTCTCCCTTGTACACTATGCTGGTACTGTGGACTACAGTGTCACTGGTTGGCTGGAGAAGAACAAAGATCCTCTGAATGAGACTGTTGTTGGATTATACCAAAAATCATCTAACAAGCTTTTGGCTCATCTTTATGCCACTTTTTCTGCTGTAGATGGTAATAAAAATGAGGAATTATCTTTCTTTTGTCTTAATTTGTTTTTATGTACCTGGGAATTATAGTGTTAATTTCTTTCAGCAGATGGTGGAAAGAAGAAGGTAGCCAAGAAGAAAGGTTCTTCATTCCAAACTGTCTCAGCTCTTTTCAGGGTAGGGGATATTTTTTTTCCTTGTCACTTCAGTTGTGTCTGACTCTTAATGACCTCATTTGGGGTTCTCTTGATAAAGATATTGCAGTGGTTTGCCATTTTCTGCACAAGTTTCATTTTACAGATAAGGAAACTGAAGTAAATAAGGTTGAGTGATTTGCCCAGGGTCATACAGCTAGTAAGTATCAGAGGCTAGATTTGAACTTGGATAGATGAGTCTCCCTGAATGTGGGCTTGGTACTCTATCCACTGTACCACCTGGTTGCAGAAACTAATTGTTATTTCTTACTGTTATTAATACAACTAAGTGGGGGGCTAGTTACACTGTACACAGTAGGATCGTGATTCATTACCCAATTCATGACCTCAGTAAGCACTAATAAATATTTCAGGGTGTTTAGTCTCATTGACTTGAGGTCAAGATGATCCAGGTTAAAGTATATATCAGAAACTTACTGTGTGACCCTATGAAAAGTCATTTAGCCTTTCTGAAACTCAGCTTTCACATCTGTAAAGTGAAGATAAATAATAGTATCTACTTCATACGATTCTTTTGAGAATCAAATGAAAGAATATTTGTGAAGTACTTTGCAAACCTCAAAATACTATTTAAATGATAACTTTGAGTCATTAACTGGGTTCAAAGGATGTTGTAATTGTATATGCACTGCCAAAATATTCTCTATGCTTCTGTACATCTATCATGAAAATAAAAAGTATAAGTTTTTACTCATTTATATTTATACATAACTTTAGAGGACATTTCCTATTCTTCCACATATCTAGATCTGCTCAGTAAGAAGAGATAAATCAGAGGAAAGTGTATGTACTTTTAAAGCTTTGTGACAAGCTTACCTTGTATTTTTTTAGGAAAATCTGAACAAATTGATGTCAAATTTAAGAACAACTCACCCTCATTTCGTGCGTTGTATAATTCCCAATGAAACCAAAACTCCAGGTAATTTACACTATTAATCTTCAAGCCATGATCTGTGTCAGATAATTTGGTGTTTATCTGATTTCTTGTTTTTGTTTCTATAATTTAGGGGCCATGGAACATAGCCTTGTCTTACATCAACTACGCTGTAATGGTGTCCTGGAAGGTATCAGGATTTGCAGAAAGGGATTCCCAAATAGGATCCTTTATGGAGATTTTAAACAAAGGTATGGGATTAAAAATTCATGTCTTATCCTTTTAATGAGAGGTGATAATGCTGGCATCTAAAGATGGGATTGACTCTTCCCTTGCCTACTTTTAAATTTAATCAACCAAAAGAGAAGACACCTCAGTAGGGGAGATTCACAAACCACTTACTAAAGTGGTTTATACCTCCAGAAACATCAAGCAAATTTAAAGACTGCAATTGGTCCCCATAAAGTGGAGGAAGGGACAGGAAGTGACATAAAAATGTATTTTAAAAGGGCCTAAACTTCCTGTCAGGAGGTCTTTGTGAGGTCTTTGAGCTCTTGGAGGATCTTGGACTGGAACTGCAATGTGGAGCTTTGACTTGGGTGAGTGAAAGGCTGACTTCTTTCCTGGCTTCTGGAGAGGCCTCCCTTTCTTGGAGGAGACTGTGTGGGTAGAACCCTTGTTTTATTCACTACTGGGCCCTCTGGCTGAGGACCCTCTGGTAGAGGGCTAACTAGGCCTGCTTGGGTTGAGCCAGGGACCAGAGAAAATATTTACTGTGTTAGGTTATAATAAGATAGCTTATTCTACCCTCTTTCACATTTCTCTACTTTCACTCTTTCCTCCTTTTTTTTTTGTAAATAAAGTTGCTAAAAGTCATTTTGACAAGCTGTATTAATTATTTTTCAATCAGTGACCACATTCTCTTATATCTAAAACAACCATAAATTTAATCCCTACACAATTGAGTATTAAGAGACTACTACTATTTGCTAGACTTTTTTAGACACTCAGGTTATAAAAACAAGAATAAAATAGTTTCTGACATTAAAATTCAAGTCCTTCTATCAAAGGAGACCACATCTATCCATATACATATACAAAATAAGTACACAATAATTTGGTGGTGGGAAACATCAGTAGTTGAGAGGATCTAGAAAGTCTTATGTAAGAAATGACACCTGATCTGAGCTTTGAAGGAAACCAAAAATTCTAAAAAGTGAATATAAGGAGGGTGTGTACTCCAAGCAAAGGTATGGCACAGAGACAGAAGAAATGCCATCCTTGAGAAAAATGAAGAATATCAGTTTGGCTTGACTATAGAGTAAGTAAAATTGAGTAATTTATCACAAGGCTGGGGCTCTAAATGTCAGAGGAATTTTTAAAGTAATAGGGAGCCACTGGAATTTATTAAGCAGAAGAATGAGATGCTTAGACCTGCGATTTAGTATGATTTCTTTGTTAGCTGAAATGGAGAAGTACTGATAGGAGATAACTTTCAAATGAAAACTGATGGACTGCCTTCTGGCATTTTTAATTTTCCACTTGAATGAGATGGACATTTTTTTTCTGGAGATTGAACCTATGTATCATAATCTGTTTTTGTTTTTTTTGTTTGTTTGTTTCTAAATCCTTGCCTTCTGTCTTAGAATTGGCTCTAAGTATTTGCCTGAAAGCAAAAGGGGTAGGTAATCCAGATTAAGTGACTCCCCCAGGGCCATACAGCTAGTGCATGTCTGAGGCCAAATTTGAACACAGGCCCTCCTATATCCAGGCCTTCAGGTCTTTGTCCACTGTGCTACCTAGCTGCCTTTCTTACCTGTTTTTATAGAAATGACACTGTACTGGAGAGTCAGACCTGGTTGTGGTTCTGCCATTAAGTAGTTGTATGACTTCAGGCAAATCGCTTCAGGTCTTTCCATCACTATTGCTTGGACTAGATCATCTTGAAGATTCCTACGACTTCAACATTCCAAGAATTTTTCCTTATGTTTAAATTTGCAGGTACCGTGTATTGAATGCCAGTGCTATCCCAGAGGGGCAGTTTATTGACAGCAAGAAAGCTTGTGAAAAACTGTTGGCATCCATTGATATTGACCACACTCAGTACAAATTTGGACATACCAAAGTAATTTCTAACATATTTACTAAGATAGACACTTACTTCTTTACTTATAACTCCCCAAAAAACCAAGCATTGATTTGATTTTTCTTCTTTGAGGTGTTCTTTAAAGCTGGCTTACTGGGAACTCTTGAAGAAATGAGAGATGATCGTTTGGCTAAATTGATTACACGGACTCAAGCTGTATGCAGAGGGTTTCTAATGAGAGTGGAATTCCAAAAGATGGTGCAGAGAAGGTAGAGTACTTACACACACACACACACACACACACACACACACACACACACACACACACACACACACACACACACACTGAAGGGAAAAGATTCTTTTCAGAGTAACCTAGGTTTTCTTGCAGGGAGTCCATCTTTTGTATTCAATACAACATTCGCTCATTCATGAATGTCAAACACTGGCCTTGGATGAAGTTGTTTTTCAAGATTAAACCCCTCCTTAAGAGTGCTGAAACAGAAAAGGAGATGGCCACCATCAAGGAAGAATTCCAGAAAACTAAAGATGAACTTGCCAAGTCAGAAGCAAAAAGAAAGGAGCTTGAGGAAAAAATGGTGACTTTGTTACAAGAAAAAAATGACCTTCAGCTCCAAGTGCAATCTGTATGTGTTTTGTAATCCTTTCTATCATTTTCCTTTAGTAGATAGAATGATACAATGAAAACTGATAGACATGAAGTGAAAGAATTTGGTTTTAAATTCTTCTGTTATCTATTGTTATATGACTGTGGACAAGTCACTTAACCTTTCTAGGCTTTGGTATCCTCTGTAAAATGAGGATGTTGGACCAGTTGACTTCTAAGGTCCCTTTCTATTTTTAAATTATGATTTCTAAAAATTAAATTGAGGCACCTAATTAATTGATGATACTTTTTCAATTTAAATGCTGACTCACCAGTTGGAGACTATTACATAGTGCTTACTGAATAATTAGACTGTAAGACATGTCAGAACTTTTCTCCTTAAAGAAAATAACTTTCTTCCAAAGGAAAGTGAAAATTTGTTGGATGCTGAGGAAAGATGTGACCAACTGATTAAAGCGAAGTTTCAACTTGAAGCCAAAATCAAAGAAGTGACTGAAAGGGCTGAAGATGAAGAAGAGATCAATGCAGAACTGACAGCCAAGAAGAGGAAACTAGAGGATGAATGTTCAGAACTCAAGAAAGACATTGATGACCTTGAGCTGACACTAGCCAAGGTTGAAAAGGAAAAACATGCTACAGAGAACAAGGTATGTTCCTTGTGGCTATTTCTTTCTGACTGTAAGTCATTAAGGGAGTTAGGGTGGTTGCTCAATAATTTACTGTGCCTTCCTATTTATAGGTTAAAAACCTAACTGAGGAATTGGCAGGCCTGGATGAAACAATTGCAAAGCTAACAAAGGAGAAAAAGGCTCTCCAAGAGGCCCATCAACAAACTTTGGATGACCTCCAAGCTGAAGAAGACAAAGTCAACACATTAACAAAAACCAAGAGCAAACTGGAACAACAAGTTGATGATGTAAGTTATGGCCAGCTTAACAAATGATCATAATTGAAATGTGTAAGGATAATTTTAGTGTTTTGACTTAAAATCTAAAATAATTAGTTGCCATGAGAAATTCCCAAATATGAAAAATACCCAAGTCAGCTGGGATTTATGGAGATTTTAATTAATAAAGAGAGAAGGAATTAAGGGAAAGAGAGAGAGAGAGAGAGAGAGAGAGAGAGAGAGAGAGAGAGAGAGAGAGAGAGAGAGAGAGAGAGAGAGAGAGAATTTAAACTGTTCTGGCTCAGGCTGAGCCAAGTAGCCAAAATGGCCTAGGCATGAGCCTAAGGGAGAGCTAGTCAGTCTTTATCACTCACCACAAGACTGTCTCCAAGCAATTCAGTCCTCCACTGAATCTCCTGAACACCAATTAGAATCTAACTTGATTCTGAACTGCACTCCATTGAACTCAAATTGAATTCAATTGTCCCTGAACTGTTCCTTCACCTCCTTTTAAAGAGATTTTTCTCTTATGTTACCTCCTTTAAATTTTCACATCTACCAATCACAGTAGACACCTTTTTTTCCAGGACTGCCCATTCTTAGTTTTCATCTTCTTTGGTTTTCACCTTCTCTGGTTAGATTAAATCTTCTGAGTACTTCACACCTCTTTGTTAAGCTTGCCTTTTGTAAGTTACTTGACCTTTTTAGGTACTAATTTAACATTTACAGGTACTTAATACTTTTTTGTATTAGATCTAAAAATAGGCCTATCTTAAGGTTTTAGCTTTACTATGAGTTAGGGACTTTCATTGTTCAATCAGGAGTTTACAAATTTATCTTCCCCTAAGACACTGTCTGAGTAGGGTGGAATAATTTTAAAGTTCCCAATACATTCCTGATCAAGTATCTCCATTGTTACAATAGGGGACTAGCTTAACCAAATCTTCTAAGGTACAATCTGAGTAGTTTTTAAGATTCACAAATGCCATGTTATAATCTAAAATTATTTTTCTTTCAGCTTGAAAGCTCCTTGGAACAAGAAAAGAAAGTTCGTGTAGACCTTGAAAGGAATAAGCGAAAGCTCGAAGGAGATTTGAAACTTGCCCAGGAATCCATATTAGATTTAGAAAATGACAAACAGCAATTGGATGAAAGACTGAAGAAGTATGACATAAAACTACATATTTAAAAAAATTATTTGGCCCTCAGTCTCCTTGATTATAAAATTAGGAGTCTGGATGATATTCCTTCTGTATCTAAAAGTTTGTCATTCTGACTTGTTTTCTTTATATTTTAAATACATTTTTTTCTTCCATAGGAAGGATTTTGAATATAGTCAGTTGCAAAGCAAATTAGAAGATGAGCAGACTTTGGGTCTTCAATTCCAAAAGAAAATCAAAGAACTACAAGTAAGAAGTATCATGGGCTTGATGTAGAATTTGAGGTAACCTGTCCTGTAAAATAAACTGCCCCTGTAAAATAAAATGATCTGCTGGAGATGGCAGTTTGGGGAGTTGTAATGATATGGCAAATGGGTAGGGGCCCACAGCTTACTTATTCCTCCAAATTCTTTTTTCTTTCTGCTTTTGGAAAGTAAGAAAGTACTTTGGAAAGTACTGTCCACAAAATAAGAAAAACAAATCACTTATGTCTTCATTTCATGGAATGTAATGCTTTCCACATTCAATAATTAACTTTATATCTATACATATATATTTATGTATACATATATTTAGAGTCATTCTTGATATAGTGATCACAGCATGATTATTTTATGCAGGCTCGAATTGAAGAGCTGGAAGAGGAGATTGAAGCAGAGAGGGCTACTCGGGCCAAGACAGAGAAACAACGTAGTGATTATGCCCGTGAACTAGAGGAGCTGAGTGAAAGACTGGAGGAAGCTGGAGGTGTCACCTCAACCCAGATTGAACTCAATAAGAAGCGAGAGGCAGAATTCCTGAAGTTGCGACGGGACCTTGAAGAGGCCACATTGCAGCACGAAGCTATGGTTGCCACCTTGAGGAAGAAGCATGCAGATAGCACAGCTGAACTCAGTGAGCAAATTGACAACCTGCAGAGGGTCAAACAGAAACTGGAGAAGGAAAAGAGTGAACTCAAGCTGGAGATTGATGACCTTGCTAGTAATGTGGAAAGCGTATCTAAATCTAAGGTGCTTTTGTTGCAAATGTCATGATCAAAAGCTCTCAACTAACCAGAAACAGAAATGTTGATTCTATTTTAAGTGAATAATGACACTGTGGTTTCTCAACTTTACAGGCAAATCTAGAGAAGATATGTCGGACCTTGGAGGACCAGATAAGTGAGTCACGGAGCAAGACAGAAGAAACCCAAAGGAGTCTGAATGAGCTGACTGCTCAAAAAGCTCGTTTACAGACTGAGTCAGGTGAGGGTATGACAGAAAGTGGAAAAGAAAATAACAAATCTGAGAGAGGGTTGATTCTGCCCCCACCCTCCCCCAAAGTAAGTATTTTTGTGCCTGAATGGTGCAAAGCATCAATGAAAACCACCCACAGATGATGAAAGATGAGAGTATCAAAGGCAGAGCTGATTCTCACTAAGAACAAGAACCCTTAAGGGAATATCTAAGAAAGTTTATTTTTAGGAACAACAAATGAAATCGCTTACAAAGGTATGTTTGCTGATTTATCATAAAGAAGAATAACTGGAGAAGATAGGAAAGAACAATTGCGCCCCAAATCACAACAGCATAAAGTTTTAGAGCTTAAAGATCATTTAGTCCAACTTCTTCATTTTACACCTGGGAAGCTTGAAGCCCAGAGAGATTAAGGGACATGTCCTAAATCATGTAGTGAATTTATAGAGCTGGTACTAAAATATAGCCCTTCTGATTTTTAGTTCTGAGACCTCAGCACTCCTCTACTTTACCATAGTAAAAGCAAATGATTTAGTTTTTTTGTGCCATATTCCCAGTGCCTAGTATAGTGCCTAGAACATAGTTAGATGCTTAAATTGTCAGTTGATTTAATCATTGCAGAAAAAGGTAATTTAGAAAAATGTGATCAATTTTAAGGGTCTTGGGCTTGAAATAGCAAGCAAATGCTTTTAGCACCTTTGACTGGGAAAATATAACTCTTCTACCCATTGTTACATGGGTAAATTACAAGAATTGAAGATTCATTGAAGCCCCTCCAATGGCTTTTATAAAGTAGTATGGCATTTGGCATATGTTATTTATGATTTATCCTTTCTCCCTATCAAAATCATAAATCTAATAAGTTCAGAGACCATGTCATATGCTTCTGTATATTCAGTAAACAGCAAAGTTACACATGTGGGAGTTCATTGATGATGTTAGAGTTTCACCCCTCTCCCTTCTTGGATCACAGGTGAATTAAGTCGTCAATTAGAAGAAAAAGAAAGCATTGTATCCCAGCTTTCTAGGAGCAAGCAAGCATTTACTCAACAAATTGAAGAACTCAAGAGGCAGTTAGAAGAAGAAACCAAGGTAAATACTATATACTGTGGTAATACTGCCTCATGCTCTACAGATTCTATAACCATCAGAAGAATAAGAAAATTCTATAGCTAACTGAAACCTCTAATATTGATTTCTGCAGGTAGTACTAATATTTAATCAGTCCATATTCTCTTTGTTTTGATTTCTGCAGGTAGTACTAATATTTAATCAGTCCATATTCTCTTTGTTTTTTCCTTCCTAGGCCAAGAATGCACTGGCCCATGGATTACAGTCTTCCCGTCATGACTGCGATTTGTTACGGGAACAATATGAAGAAGAACAAGAAGCCAAGGCTGAACTTCAAAGAGCACTGTCCAAGGCTAACAGTGAGGTTGCTCAATGGAGGACCAAATATGAAACAGATGCCATTCAGCGCACAGAGGAACTGGAGGAAGCCAAGTATGAAATAATGCTTGTTTTTGGAGGGGATTAACATTCTAAAATTCCCACAGCACTATGACCAATGCCCACAGGGTTTTTCCACATCTAAAATGGATGGATGCTGGCCATCCTGTTTGATCAAGTTAAGTGCAATTAAATAAAGTATACCTGATTCATTGACCAGTTAACAAAAAGAGGTTTACTCAGTAGCACTTATCTCAGGTAAAAATGGCTTTCTTTGTCTCCAGGATTTTGTCAGCAGAATAGGGTCATGGTTTCAGACATTCTACCAAGTTTGAAGGGCAAGAATCCCATATGAATGGGACCTTCTATGCTCATAAACAACAAGTAAGCCCCTTCAACAGAGCCAGGGACCATCAAGAAGATAGAGCTTTGCTCCAACCTGGGGCCAATTGAATCATGGCCTTGTTGGCTTTATAGAGAAAATCTAGCCTAACTCATCTTTTGGAAAGGGGGAGCAAGAATTAGAGGAAACTGGTAGATACTAGTTCCGACACACCCACCTATCACATTAGAGTCCTTCCCAGGCAGATTAAGTTTCTAGTACACAGAGGACTGAAAATTAGTGGTGTTAGGAGGACCTGATTGGATCTTGCCTTAGGAACTCCCTAAGTGTGTAACTCTGGGCAAATCACTTAAAAATAGCACCTTTTTCACAGGATTATTGTGCAGTCCACATGAAATAAAGCGCTTCTCAAATCTCAAAGCACTGCATAAATCTTTTATGATTATGTTGAATTTAGAATTACTTGTGCATAAAATTTTTTGATTTTAGAAATTAGGAGCTCTAATGAAATATATCTTTTTTCTGTTCTACTCTGTTGTTCACATGTTTCAGTTGTGTCTGACTGTGTCCCCATTTGGGGTTTCCTTGGCAAAGATACTGAAGTGGATTGTCATTTATTTCTCCAGCTCATTTTATAGATGAAGAAACTGAGGCAGACCAGGTTAAGTCCAGAGTCATATTGCTAATAAAATGTCCGAGGATGAATTTGAATTCAGGTCTTTTGACTATACTCCAGCTGCTCTATCTATCCACTGTTTCACTTTGCTGCCTATTCTGCTATGCTATAAAATGATTCCTGTTAGTTCATAAGGTTCTATCAATAAGATAAAGAACTTTAATCATCTCTGGAGACAAATGACTGTGAAACTTATCTATTCACAGTCATCTTTTGAAGATGATAAATACTTTAAGGATAATGGGAATAAGTGGACATTCTGAAAAGAAACATCAGCACTAGGTGAATGAGAGGTGATGTGTTACAGTGGAAAGATCACTGACTTTAGAGTTAAGGGCTTGAGTTCAAACTTCTGTCATTTTCTTCCTATGAGACCTTAGGTCAGTCACTCACTCTCTATGGACCATGGTTTCCTCATCTGTAAAATGAGAACATTGTACTAGATAGCTTCCAAGACCCCTCCCCCCCATTTAAATATTAATCTATGAGATTGTGAGTACCTTGAAGGCAGTGACTAAATTTGCCTTTCTTTGAATTCTTAGTGGTTAGCACAGTTGTAAGCATTTTAAAAACATTCTTCTACTTGACTTAGATGGCTATGTTGAAAAAGTATTGAAATTCAATTAGAATTTGCTTCTATCTCTTATTCTTTAAGGAAAAAACTTGCTCAGCGCCTTCAAGATGCTGAAGAGCAGGTTGAAGCAGTGAATGCTAAGTGTGCTTCTTTGGAAAAGACAAAGCAGCGGCTACAAGGAGAAGTGGAGGACCTTATAATAGATGTTGAAAGAGCCAACTCCCTGGCAGCTGCTCTGGACAAAAAACAGAGGAATTTTGATAAGGTAAATTATAACACATGGTGATTAAGTAGAGGGTATAGTGGAAAAATGACCTGGGCTGGGTGCCAGAATGTTTGGGTTCTTACCACAGCTCCTGCTGCCAACTGAGCTACATGGCCTTGGACAAATCATATCTTTCCTTCAGTCTTCAGTTTTGATGAAACAGTCTTTAAAATTCCTTCCAACTGATATTCCACGCTTCTAAATGAACACATGTGGACGTTTCTAAACTATTGCACTGTTCAGTTCAAAACAACTTTGTAAAGCAGTGGTGGAAAGAGAGCTTGATTCATAGTTGAAGAACCCAACTTCACATCCTGGCTCTGCGCTTTCAACTTATTTGTCTTTGGGTATTTTACTTAATTGGTCACAGTTTCCTCATCTTTATGAAGTTTACCTATATGACTTCTAAGGTCTCATCTAGGTCCCATGATTTTTCTACATCTTATTGCTGATCTACTTGAAGCTAAAGAGATAAAGACATGTAAAGACATGTGGAAAGTCTGACAGGAAGCTTCACGTGGAAAGCTCCCCTTCAACTGGACCAAATATACCAATTTAAAGCCTATGTTTTAATTAAACATTTTATAGGTCAGAACCAATTTCTACAATAATGAAAGAATACCCAAAGCCAATCAATTCCCTCCATATCCATATCTATACCTAAGGCCCATACAATCATTTAAAATATGTGAAATGTACCAAAAATCATTGATTACTTATATAAATATTTGGAGAGATGGGAGGGAGCAAAGGCTTGACCTGTCTGAGATAGTGACTTTATGGATTATACTCCTCCACAGAATGAAATAAAAGGAAAGGAGAAGCAGGAAACAGAAAAATAGAGTCTGATTCTAACATAGCTTCTCTATACTAATGACTGCAGAGTTTGGAAGAGCAAAGCAGAAAAGTCTATAGGCTAGATAATGCAGTGAATAACCCAGTATGCCTTTGTTTTTTCAGGTCCTGGCTGAATGGAAGACAAAGTGTGAGGAAAGTCAGGTTGAGTTGGAAGCAGCTCTAAAGGAGTCTCGCTCTCTCAGCACTGAACTCTTCAAATTGAAAAATGCTTATGAGGAAGCCTTAGATCAATTGGAAACTGTGAAACGAGAAAACAAGAACCTAGAGCGTAAGTTCTAGTAGTTAGCTTAGAAATTTTGTGAAAATTCTTGCTTCTGTGCTTTTGCTGCATTCCTTTTCTAGAGTGACATACTCCCTACTCCCTCAGACCCATTTAGCAGTTCCAGGGATGCCAAAAAGGCAATTTTGCCACCTTTGGAAGGAAAACAGCAGTCCCTTCATTCATTTATTCATTTGTTTAACTTTTTTGTTTATTTATTTATTTACTTGTTTTTTTGTTTATTAAAACTCTTATCTTCCATCTTGGAATCAATACTGTGTATTGGTTCCAAGTAAGAAGAGTGTTAAGGGCTAGACAATGGGGGTTAAGTGACTTGCCCAGGGTCACACAGCTGGGAAGTGTCTGAGGCCAGATTTGAACCTAGGACCTCCTGTCTCTAGGCCTGGTTCTCAATCCACTGAGCTACCCAGCTGCCCCCAGTCCCTTTAGCTACCACTATACAGATAGGTTGTAATTACCATCAATGAAGTTCTTACATACATAGTATCTTGACTTTGAGAAGTTTCTGGTATACTAATTAATCAACCATTTATTGCTGCTTAGTTGTATGCAGAGTCTTTACCAGCTGCTAGTGGAGAATATCAAAATAATTTAAAACATGTTCTCTTCCTTTAAAAACCTTTTAGTATGACATATATATCAGTATCTTGATAATTCACTTTTTTGTTTTTTTTCCTGGAAAACAGAAAAGAAAAGCAAAGTGCTAGTAGAGGAGACATGACAGGGTCCTCAGTGAGGCATATGCCATTTTACATATAGCTGTGTTGATAGAACATTATTGATATTTATGTTGATAACAGTATAAAACTACATTGATAGGATTTCAGATTTGTTATTGTTCAGTTCTATCTGACCCTTCTTGGCTCTTTTATGAGGTTTTCTTGGCAAAGATACTGGAGTGGCTTTTCATTTCCTTCTCCAGCTTATTTTACTGATGAGAAAATGAAGGTAAGCAGAGTTAAGTGACTTTGCCAGGATCATACAGCTACTAAATGTCTGAGACCAGATTTAAACTCAGGAGATGGCTTCCTGACTACAGGCCTGGCATTCTATCCACTGTGCCACCTAGCTGTCCTTGAGAATTTCAAATTTAGTGGTTGAGAAAATCTTCTGTGTTCTAAGTATTTTAAACAATGTCCGCTTTTTGCTTTATAGAGGAAATTGCAGATCTTACTGAACAAATTGCTGAAAATGGCAAAACCATCCATGAACTTGAGAAATCAAGAAAGCAGATTGAGTTGGAAAAAGCTGATACACAACTTGCTCTTGAGGAAGCAGAGGTAGGTTTTTGTGCTAAGAAAAACAGAGGGGGAAAGGGTGAGAATGGATATAGCCCTAGCCTAGGTTTGGCATAGCTGATTTTTTTTATTTCTTGATTTTTTTTCATTATCTTCTTTTTCCCTTTTTTGTCTTAACTTCTCCTTTATAAAACAGTAGTGATAATACCTTTCTTACCCATTGCATAGCATTATTGTAAGGTGTAATAATGTCTAAGAATTGCTGTTGAAGGTCTTTAAGAAAATTATTGCATAAATATAAGATCTCAAACATGAGACTTATTTTTGTTGTTAGTAACTATTCACAAACATGTATATATACAGAAGATAAACTAAGAAATTTAGTTTCAAGAATTATAGAAATGGCAGATGGCATATTTAGCTGGGCCTTAACTGGCCTAAAATGTAGTATTCTCTTAATTGACCCTGGTACAATTTTTTTTCTTTTTCCTTTTTAAAGGCAGCTCTTGAACATGAAGAGGCTAAGATCCTCCGTATCCAGCTTGAAATGACTCAAGTAAAATCAGAAATTGATAGAAAGATTGCAGAGAAAGATGAAGAGATTGAGCAGCTAAAGAGAAACTACCAGAGAACTGTGGAGACCATGCAGAGTGCCCTAGATTCAGAAGTGCGAAGCAGGAATGAGGCCATCCGAATAAAGAAGAAGATGGAAGGAGATTTAAATGAAATAGAGATCCAGCTGAGTCATGCCAACCGCCAGGCTGCTGAGACTCTAAAACACCTCAGGAATGTTCAAGGACAGCTTAAGGTCAGTGACAGCCATCAGAGGGTATAATACTATGGATTCTGGGTTATATGGGTGACAATCATAATATTTCTGCTCCTAAGAGCATCTTTCTTTTCTTTTTAAACAGGATAGCCAACTGCATCTGGATGATGCTCTCCGAGGCCAAGAGGACCTGAAAGAACAGCTTGCTATTGTGGAGCGCAGAGCAAACTTGTTGCAGGTGGAAGTTGAAGAACTCCGAGCTGCTTTAGAACAGACTGAAAGAGCGCGGAAACTGGCTGAACAGGAGCTCTTGGATTCTAATGAAAGAGTGCAACTGTTGCACACCCAGGTAAGTAAAAGTGAGGAGAGAGAAGAGATGGAACCATAGACACAAGGCTAACTTTATTCTTTTTCTTTATTTTAGAATACCAGCCTCATTCATACAAAGAAGAAGCTTGAAGCAGATGTTTCACAACTCCAAAGTGAGGTTGAGGATGCCAGTAGGGATGCAAGAAATGCTGAAGAGAAAGCAAAGAAAGCAATAACAGATGTAAGTTTTTTTTCTTTCATAGCTGTATATTTTTATTCTCTGTTCAATGGCCAAGGGCTCTAATATTAGCTACCATTTATTATGCTAGCTTGCAAAGCATTTTACATATCAGTCCATTCTCATAAATACCCTATAAAGGTAGGTGCTATTATTATCTCTATTTTTTTCAAACCAAGTGTGAAAATGGTTAAGCTAGCACAGGCTTATATAGCTGGTAAGCTTCTGAGATAGGATTTGAACCCATCTCTTCCTATCTCCAAGTCCAAATTTCTAAAATTTCACTAAAATAGCTGCCAAGATTATTAAGGCATCACTAGGACTTGTTCTTAATAATCTGTCTAAGATATATAAATACATTGGCAGTCAGTTGCATTTTGTTATAGACAATTTTTTGTTCTGTTTACCTGCAACTCAGGTTGTGGTAGATACCTACCTAGTTGGCTTTGCATACTATAGCTCAGAACTCTGAAACTTTGAATAGCACAGTGACTGGCACTCAGTAGGTGTTTAAATGGCTGCTGATTAGGATGGACCCAGAAAGTTATCAGGCTTCCTGAAAAACCATCAAAAGGGGCGTAAAATAGCATTAATATTCACTAATAATCCCATGGAACGCTAGACTAGTCACCATTTCTATCTTCTCCACTAGACTTGTGAATTTGAGCAAATAATTTCTCTCTCCTGGGACTCAGCATATTCATCTATACAATGAGAGGTTAGGCTAAATGATCTCTAAGTTCCCTTTTATTCTATAATCCTGTTTCTTCCAGAATTTTATAATTTAACAGTTATTTGGTAATGGTAATGTAATGTTAACAGAAATTGACCTCTTCATATTTCAGTCTCCTTTATAAAATTGCATTTCTTTTCACTACTTCTACTGAGCAATGATTAATATTGAATAATAAATGCTCTGAATATACTTAAAGGAACCTAAGGAAAGGAAAAAGCTGTCTTTAAAGTGAGGATTACTACTTCAGGAACTGAATATTTTATTCTTTTCAATATACTTCAGAGTTAATTATTTTAAAATGTTTTAAAATTATAAAAGTTTTCTCTGATAATATTTAATATTCTAATTAGTATTCAATTCTTGCTTTTTTGTTGAGAGAAAACATTGAAAGGTGCCTAGAGAGTACTAATCTTGGAATCAAGAAGATCTGACTTCAAGTCTTACCTCAGAAATAGGGCTGTGTGACCCTAAACAAGATGCCTTCAGCATCCCTGCCTTCCTCTATTAGTCTACATTGTAAAATAGTTGCTAACTTTATTGTGAGAGGGAGCCTCCTCTTCTGAATTTCCTTTCACAAATGAACTCACAGGTCCATATTAAAATATGTATGTTTAAATTTCTATTATCTATTTTTCATTGCAATTATCTCCTATTTCACTGGGACTTATTCTTAGGTCTGGTGTCACCCCATTTATTTTATTCTTTTTTTCTCTTCTCAGATATAGTACACATCTATGCCTAACAGAACTAGTGAGGAAAATTTTGTAAAACTTGGAATTCTTCTTAAGTATGTGATATTAAGTAAATGTAATTTATGTTTCCAGGCGGCCATAATGGCTGAGGAGCTGAAGAAGGAGCAGGATACCAGCGCCCACCTGGAGCGAATGAAGAAGAATCTGGAACAGACTGTGAAAGACTTGCAACACCGCCTGGATGAGGCTGAGCAGCTGGCCCTGAAAGGAGGAAAGAAGCAGATTCAGAAACTGGAGACACGGGTACTTCTCAGAGCAAAATAGAACTTTTCCTTTTAGGTGTAAAGGAGTAGAAGGCTATGACTTCTGGACACTTTCTCCTTGTCTATATTTTAACTGCAAACTATTCTTAATTATTTTTTCAGATTCGAGAGTTAGAATTTGAACTTGAAGGAGAACAGAAAAGAAATACAGAGTCAGTTAAGGGACTCAGGAAATATGAACGGCGAGTCAAAGAGCTGACTTATCAGGCAAGTAAAAGGGAAAGCAAATATTTTTCTGCTTTGCCCTTTCTGATATGTTTGAATCTCAGCATTTTCTCTCCAAAAATACTGAAACTAGTAATTTGTTTGCTTTAGAAAAAGTCAGAAATAAGAAAAAAGGAGGTCAGAGGAAGAAGAAATGCCTACAGGTGTATAGAAAATAAGGGTTTGGGGCATCTAGGTTGTTTAATGGATAGAGATTTAGGTCTAGAGACAGAAAGTCCTGGGTCAAATCTGGCCTTAGATACTTCCTAGCTGGGCAAGTCATTTAAACCCAATTGCCTAACTCTTCCTGCTCTTCTGCCTTGGAACTCATACTTAGTATCAACAAAGGTGAGAGTTTAAAAACAAAAAGAAAATAAGGATTTGTATGATATTACTGTGTTCCAAAAATAAGTCACAGGAGAGACACCAACTTTTATATGAATCCTTATCTTAGAACCTTAGCATTCCTAGCTTCCTCAAAAACTCAGCTCAAACACTATCTCCCATGTGAGGACTTCCTATATAGTGCTAGCAGTTAGTGATTTTTTTACCAAGTTACCTTGTATTTATATTGTATATTCTTTGTATACAAATATACAGAGAGAAACAGATATAGACACAGACAGACATAAACATATTTTCTTCCTTTATAGATTGTAAGCACCTCAAGAGAAGTCCTGTTTAATTTCTGTCTTGGTATTCTCATTGCCTAGCAATGTGACACAAATAGAGACTTAAAAATGACTTTGATTGATTGGATGGTAACAGAGAGCTAATAGTCAGTTCAATGCTTTGCCAATACAGCCCAAATTATATTGGGTCCAATCTGATGTTAGAGTTGTCAGAGACACTAGAACCAGATGGGGATAATCTTCCTATGGTGGGTATTCTGGCAATTGGAGCTGGAGAGAATCGGCACTGATGCCTCTAATGTATATTTTTTTCAATTAGTGTTCACTGTTGTTCTACCACCTCATTAAGTTTAATATAGTTATCTTATCTTTTTAGAGTGAAGAAGATAGGAAGAATGTCCAAAGGTTACAGGATTTAGTGGATAAACTCCAAGTAAAGGTCAAATCCTACAAGAGACAAGCTGAGGAAGCTGTAAGTCATACAACACAGATATTAAGAAATTGACAAGCCATCTTTATTTCTCATGAAAGATGTGATAAAATTCTCTCTATAATCTTTACCTCTTCTGATTGCTTTGTTTCAGGATGAACAAGCTAATGTTCATCTCACCAAATTCAGAAAAGCTCAACACGAGCTGGAGGAGGCTGAAGAACGAGCAGATATTGCAGAATCTCAAGTCAATAAGCTGAGAGCTAAAACCCGAGATATTACTTCTACCAGAGTAAGTTGGCATTGAATACTGAAGAAAACTTTTACTACTAGGGAAGACTAGCTGAATTGAGTTAGATGAAAGGAAATGAAATGAGTGAGGAAGGCAAAAGATAAGATACTATCTTGAAGTCTTCCCAAAGGGAAAGAACAGGAGACCAGTCTTCTGTGAGGATTTATCAAGACAAGGAATTGAGGGTCTGATTTTACACATTTCTAACAATTCATTCATCTCAGATATTGTGTACTCAGACCTTAGCCCAGGGAGACGGGAGTGTCTCTGATAGTAGGAGGAATGGGCAGGTAACAATAAAGTGCTTCTTGGGTTTTTTTTTTCCCTATTGAAACATGACCAATCTTATAATTAAAGATTTTTAAATTAATTTTATTTTTATTAACATGCAAAACACACTTCCAAATTGGTTGTTGTTATAAGAACACATTCATACTTACCTCAAACCCCAAAATAAAACCATAAATACACTGATGTGAAAGATATGCTTTGATCCATATCCATCAGACTCCAAAAGTTCTTTCTCCGGAGGTGGGTAGCATTCCCCATCATAAGTCTTTTAGGATTGTCTCAGATCATTACAACACTGAGTAGCCAAGTTTTCACAGTTGATCATGTGTATAATGTTTCACTGTTCTGCTTACTTCACTCTGCATCAACTCCTGTAGATCTTTCCAGCTTTTTCTGAAATCATCTTGCTTATTTGTCATTTCTTAGAGCACAATGGTATTTTATCACCAACTTGTACCAGTCTGTCCAGCTATTCTTCAATTGACGAGCATCTCCTCAATTTCCAATTTTGTATCACTACACAAAAAGAGCTGTTTAAATGTATAATTGAAGTTAATGGAAAAATTTATTTGAAAAACATTTGCTGTTAGCCATTTTTGCTAAAATTCACTTTCATTTATTTCTTGGCCTACTTTATTCTCTTCCTAAAGAAGTTTTAGGGCCAGAATTTCCAGATTATAAAGTGGGGTTGTGTATATTATTGTTCATTGACATTAGGGCCATAAAATGTACTTGAGTTTTCATGGAAATACAGACAGGCAAATAAATGAAGATGCCTTGTGTAAGGGGCTAACAGGAGATAGATGCAATCATATCTAATGTGAATTAAAACAGCTTAATTTTTTTTTTCCATTCCCAGGTGGTACATGAAAATGAAGAGTGATCTACTTCTGGGAGCTGGGCAGAAAATATGCAAAATGTATATTTCCTTGGTTCCTAACCATGTGTGCTTGTAGCTGCCATGTGACTTTGTCTCATCTGTACATACACACACACAATAAACTTTTCTCTGCTTTCACTCTGGAGCAGCTTCACTCTATCCTCTTCTTCCACCCAGTGCTGAATAATGTAGATACCTTTGTGTTTATGTTGATGTCTCTGTGCTTTGATAATTTTTTGAGTCAAAGGTGCTTCTATCAACTGTGAGGGGATAACAACTACATTACCTATTTGTCACAGTTTTGGGAAACTAAAAAGAATTGCTGATTCTTAGAATTTCATAAATAGTGACCTTATTTTTTTTTCTTGAAGGAAAAACATAATATTAGCTTTATACCTCTCTCTTTAACCCAATCTTGATTTAGTTTCAGGCATTTCCCCTCAGCCATAGTCTTCTTATCTTCCCTGTCAGATCCTCCTCTTTTCCTTAGAAAACTATATAACCTAGGTCAGCAAGTGAAGATGACAGTGTATATATGGGATCAGAAAACTATAGAATGTGAGAGTGGGGAGAGACTTTAGAGTTCATCTAACCCACCTCTTCTATTTTTTTGAGGCCTACATGGATGCTTCTTTTCTGAAGTTTTCAGAGCAATTACTCTCTCAGTTATAGGGGATTCTTCTTTAGATATTTATGGGTCTATCCTTAAAATGAAGTTGATAGAATATTTTGTCATCAGTGATGAACCATGTTCTCTTATCTCTCTTCATTCTTTTGGGAACATTAGAGTCCTAGAAAAAGCAGGATGGAAAAGAGACAGGAGCAGCCTCTTCTTCTCTCTCTGAATCCCTATGTGTTCTAGAATTTATTTTTTCTGAGTAATTATCAACTAGATTGCAAGTTTCTTAAGGAAAGGGCCTGAATCTATTTCACTTAAATATCTCCCTTAGCCCTTGGGCAGAATAGCAACTTAATTAAAATTTTAAATTGTATTAGATTTTCCATCAATTAAAAAATATTAGGATCACATGGAATCTTATTAACTTGAGTAGGTTTGGACTGTTTCAAATCCAGCAAAATTGAAGGCAACCTTTCCAATATCGCCTTCTATTGGTAAGAATATGTCTGGCAAGTAAGAGACCTTAGAACATGTATACACTTGAACTCAAACTCTTAACTCTCATCCTTGCATCCTGGAGAACTGCCTGTAACCACTCAGACTAAACCAGAAGGTAAGAGGGAGGAGGGGATAAGTACCTGAAGCTGGTGATTGTGCTGATGAGTCAATTGCTTCTTTTGACTCAGTATCTCCCCTAGCACTTCCACTGAGTTTTGTATCAGTCTTGTTCTCCTCTGTTAGAGAACTTTACAAAGGGGGAATAAGGGTGGGGGAGAAAATGAATATAAAAGCCTAAATTTAAGTCTTTTGGGGGTAGCACCAAGGTACTCTCACTTAGAGAAGGCAGGGGTGGAGAGCACATTGGAAAATCCATGGAAGCAACCACCCAGTTTACTCTCTCTTAGTATTCTTTCAGGATAGGAATGACACCATTATGTACATGAATCTACATATTGATGATTGCAAGGTGTCTGTAATAACAATGATATTAGCGCATTGTAGTTTTCAAAATATCTTTCTATCCCTTCTCATTTGATTCTCATATAGTCCTGGTACATAAGATAAAGTAATTGTTATTATCTCTACTTTGAAAATGAGGAAATGGAGGAGCATAAAAATATAGTGATTCAGCAGAAGTATTTATGGGAAGACAATGGTATAGTGGATAAAAAGCCATCCTGAG
The DNA here is from genome assembly GCF_027887165.1 of Monodelphis domestica. Lineage (NCBI taxonomy): Eukaryota > Metazoa > Chordata > Mammalia > Didelphimorphia > Didelphidae > Monodelphis > Monodelphis domestica. The sequence goes on along the minus strand of NC_077228.1, from coordinate 242,960,110 downwards.
TACCAAGGATACTTGGGTTTAAGTCCTACTGAGAACATATCTAAACTGTATAACCCTGGGGAAGTAATTTAATCTGGAAATGTTTTAAGTAGCTCTCCAAGACTCTAAATTGCAAAGAAAGTGCCATCCTGCATTGTTAGAGGGAATTTCTTCAACAAGGGAACATCTTATGACAATGAAATCATAGGTCCAATCCCTATCCTCTATCCATATGATTAGTAAGTGGCATTGAAGGGATTAGAACTCAGGCCTTCTGAATTATCAATTCTATATACATACCACATGTCTACAACTGAATCTCAGTTAAAAGTGATAAATAATTATGAAGTGGAAGGGGGCAGCTAGATAGCACAGTAGGCAGGACACCAGGTCTGGAGTCAGGAGGACCTGACTTCAAATCTAGCCTCCAAAATTTCCCAGCTGTGTGACCTAGGGCAAGTCACTTAACCCTAATTGCCCAGCCCTTGCCATTCTTCTTTCTTAAAAATGATACTAAGAGAGAAAATCATGATTAAAAAAAAAAAGAACTGAAATTGATTCCAGACCTGTGATTGATAATCACTGGTTCTCAGAGATTGGAAATCAAATTGAAAGAGTTAATGGCCCCTCAGGTATTGTCATGGCCAAAATGGTGATTAAAAAAAAAAAACTACCTTCATTTTAAGGAGGATCTGTATATAAAAGACAATAGTACAGATCACCTTCTTGCTTCCAATTAATAAAATTAACTCATCTTGGAGAATTTAAAAATTGATAACATAACATACAACTTTTACAAAACTGGAAGCCTCAAACAAGTTTCAAACTGGCACATATAGCACATAATAGTTCAGTGTGCTATTATTATCAGTGATTTACATATTATAAATGTTCAAAATGAAAGAAAAGGAAGGGGATTAAATTCTAGAAGCTGTTCATATGTCTACTGGAAAAAAAACATCCTTTAGAAATATTGCTCAATTATATTGAAGTCAATGAAAAATTAATTTTAAGAAATTTCCTTTATAGATCACTCTGCTAGAATTCACTTTTTCTAAAGATTCCCAGTATAGAGTAACAAGACATTACACTATTTTTAAGTGGGGAAAGATACTGTACTAACCTTAAATAAGGACCTACGTGTGGTCCTTAAAATAGAAGATAAGCTGTCTTGGAAACTCTTAAAAACAAAGGATTAATAGATAATAGTTAATGGAATGATCAAGAAGCAGAAAATCCTTGAAATGAGAGTTAGGAAAAGGAATGAGTAAAGATGAGTCCTAGGTAAAATTTAATGCCTATTTTTGAACATATTGATTTCAATCTATTCTCCATATAAAACCTTTTTCTGTTAACTACTTAATAGCTATATTTAAAACAAAGATACTTTTTTTGATGTTGGAGAGATATAGAGCACTGGGTTAAAAAAAAATTGAGAACCACAGTTTTAGAGAGATGGAGACCAAGAGTCTGAATTACTTCTTTATTGGGAGTAGTTTGTGATGCCCTTTTTTTTAATTGACAGCTGTGTTCACATGTGGGACACTGGTTCTAAAAAAGTAACAAGTCCTTATGAGAAGAAAACTAATGTTTGAAGTTTTCCACCAGCCAGGGAATACAACCTTCAGTTTCTCTTAGACTGGATCATTGCAGCAGCTGAGAATGTGGAGCAAAGAATCTGTCTAACATGCAGGAGTCTGTTTATACCTCTACAAATGGTCTGTTTCTAAAAACAACCTGGTGCTGAGGGGATTTGATGGCTCTTTTCTGGGCTTGAACTGTGATCTGATTACCCTCAGCAATGCTGAGACATTCCCAGGAGCTATCCTGCCACCAGTCTGCATGTCACCATGAGACAGTAACTCCCAAATGGCAACGTCTATTTTTATCTAAGATGTTTTGTGCTTTCATGGTCATAAGGAATAAAGTTACAACTAGTAGACATCTTACCTTTTGTCTCTGGACTCCAGAGATTGATCCTTTTAGTTTCCCCCGATTTTTTTTTACTGTCATCATTTGTTTTATCATCTGTTTCCTACATTTATTTCTGAACTGGTTAAGATTCTTCTCCTTTCTTGTTTAGCAGGAAGAAAGCAAAGATCATAGGATTTAAAATTAAAAGAAAACTTAGAGACTCATTTCCACACCAAGACTCAGACGTTTTGACTCAAAAAAGCCACATTCTTATACTGTCCAGCTTGTAATGCTTAATGTAAAACTTACCAGATGAACCTTGTGTTTCAACTTTTTCTCTCCTTCCCCCCTTGCTTCAGAGGCTTGACAAGATCTGACTATTTCGAAGAAGTGGCCAACTCTGAAAAAAATTCCCTTTCTAGAACATGTAGACACTTGTCAAGTGTTTCTGTTTGAAGAAAATAGAGGGAGAAACAGAATTCTTAAGTCTGTGGCATACTGTCTACAGACAGTTTGGAGAAAAGAAAACCTAAAGATTTTAAATCATGAATTGAACATGTACAATTCTAGTAAAATGTAAAAATGGAATATGCTTCACTCTTAACCTTGAGTCTTTATTTCATATTGTATTGGGGCCTTTTGTAATTACTCTTGACTTAAAATATGCCTTGAAATAGTTATAATAGCTCAAGGAATACTATTGATTTAATTTTGTTGTATTTTGAATAATTGGGTACTATTAAGGGCAGTTGGAAGAATGTTGTTGTACTCTTCAAAATGAAGGAAAAAGGCTTTTATTTCTCACTTCTTAAAGATCTGCATTTATTATTCTGATATCAGTCAAGGAGCTTTGTCATTCTTGGTAAAAAGAGAACTTAGAGGTTACCTAATATGATGTGATATGATATGATATGATATGATATGATATAACATGACACAACATAACTAACACAATATAATGTATAACATTTTACGGATGAGGGAACAGGCCCCCAAATGAAAACAACTTGCCCCATGTCACATAGGTAGCAAAAGGCCAAATTGTGCTTTCAAGCCAAGAATTCAGATCTTTTCCTTTTCTTTTTCTTCCTGTTTTTCCTTGTCACTTGCCAAGACTGTCAAACTAGTCTTGAATATGCAGACTTGGTTATGGGATCATAAAATTTAGACTTGGAAGACTCATGAATTATTTATAGGAGGCACCATCCCAGAGTTTTGGGATTCTCTAAGGGATTGGTGTATTTCTCCCTTCAGTAGAGAAGATCATGGGCTATCTTTCTCCCTTACTAATGACTAAAGGATCATTAATAGTGTTCCAATTCCATTTAAACACAATCAATTAGAAGATTTTTTCTTTTTTTTTTAATAGATTTTTTCTTTACTTCAAAGATAGAATTCTTATACAAATGTAAAAGCATTTCTCCAATACCTCCAATGCTCTACATCTCTGGGAGAGTAGGTTCAAAAATTAGTTCAATTTCTACATAATAGTCCCACTGAGTTCATGTACAGATGCAGCATGACTACTGCATGATTTCTGTTTGTCTGGGTTACTGAAGGTCACTCCTAAAGTTCTATCCCCATTCCTCATTTTATCAATCTTTCATTAACTGAAAAATGTGACCTAGATACCTTTGTCTCACTTTACTGACCTTTGAAACCTCCAAGGTTGGAAACTACTTTCACCTAAAATGGAAAAGAACAAACAAAAAGTCCAAAGATCAAGGAATTTTACTCAGAAACAAATTACCTCAGGCCTTAGAGACATTCCTGTATACCACGGTCTCTAACCAGACATCAGAAGTGAAGGAATCAGAAGGAAGAGGCAAGAGAAAGCAGATGAAATTGACTAAAGAGATTTTAAAAATCCTTCCTTTTTGTTTAACAACTCTAAGACAGGCTAGGTCAATGGGGTTAAGTGATTTGCCTAGGGTCATACAGCTAGGAAGTATCTGAGGCTAGATTTGTACCCAGGTCCTACTGATTCCAGGCCTTGCTTTCTATCCATTGTACCACCTAGCTGCCCCCTTGACTAAGGACTTTATGAAGGCACCAACCATTCTGACTATGGTGCAGTTTGGGAAAGGCTTCTCCCAACCATGCAGGTAGTTAATTACAGAGTGTCTATGAATGCTCTGGTCTTTATTTCCCTTCCATGCCATCACAATTTACCCAGAAGCAAGCTAGGAAGCTAACTCTTCTACTAGGGTTCTGTATATTCATCAGATCTCAGCTACAGAAAGTTGAAATAGAGGAGGTCTAACATTCCTTCTAGCTCTAAATCTGTTACAGAGCAACAATTTCCTTTATAGATAACAAAACTGAGGCCCAGAGAAAGGAAATGACATGCCTAAAATCACAGAGTAGTAAGTAACAGCCAGAATTCAAACCCAGGTTTTCCAAATACAGCGGTTTTTTTTTTTTTATGATGCCATGGTGATATTTAGAACTGTTTTATTGCTTCATTATGGAAGAGTTGAACGAACACTGGCTCTGGAGATAGTGTCATTCATTTGAAATCCTCCCTCTGAGAACACTACACAATAACAGCAAAACTGAACTGGATTGTGAAAACTTGGGTACTCTCAGCAGTGCAATGATCTGGGACTATTCTGAAAGACTTATGACAGGGAATGCTATTCACATCCAGAGAAAGAACTGTTGGAGTCATTTTTCACATCAATGTAGCTTAGGTTTTGCATCAGGGTTTTGTTTTTGTATGAATGTGCTCTTACAATATAGAAGTATATTTTGCATGACAATAAAAATGGAAAAAAGAAAGAAAGAAAGAAAGAAAGGAGGAAAGAGAAAGGAGGAAAGAAAGAAAGAAAGAAAGAAAGAAAGAAAGAAAGAAAGAAAGCAAGAAAGAAAGAAAGAAAGAAAGGAGGAAAGAAAGAAAGAAAGCAAGCAAGCAAGAAAGAAAGATAGAAAGAAAGAAAGGAGGAAACAAAGAAAGAAAGAAAGAAAGGAGGAAACAAAGAAAGAAAGAAAGAAAGGAGGAAAGAAAGAAAGAAAGAAAGAAAGAAAGAAAGAAAGAAAGAAAGAAAGAAAGAAAGAAAGAAAGAAAGAAAGAAAGAAAGAAAGAAAGAAAGAAAGAAAGAAAGAAAGAAAGAAAGAAAGAAAGGAAGGAAGGAAGAAAGGAAGGAAGAAAGAAAGAAAGAAAGAAAGAAAGAAAGAAAGAAAGAAAGAAAGAAAGAAAGAAAGAAAGGAGGAAAGAAAGAAAGCAAGCAAGCAAGAAAGAAAGAAAGAAAGAAAGAAAGCAAGCAAGAAAGAAAGATAGAAAGAAAGAAAGGAGGAAAGAAAGAAAGAAAGAAAGGAGGAAAGAAAGAAAGAAAGAAAGAAAGAAAGAAAGAAAGAAAGAAAGAAAGAAAGAAAGAAAGAAAGAAAGAAAGAAAGAAAGAAAGAAAGAAAGAAAGAAAGAAAGAAAGAAAGAAAGAAAGAAAGAAAGAAAGAAAGAAAGAAAGAGAAAGAAAAAAAAGAAACCCTCCTTCTGATGTATGTGTGTAACTTTAGGCAAAACATTTTTTCAGTTTCAGTTTCCTCATCTCTAAAATGAGGCAGGAGGTGAACTAGATGACTTGTGAGTTCTCTCCCATTTTCTGAATATAATCTTAAAGATTTTTTTGCTATCATTTAAGCTTTTAATTCTGATGCCACTCTAGTTTTTCATACTTTCTTCCCTGTACCCTACATTTTAGCCCAAGTTGATTTGTAAGACAAACTATAAGGATTTATGTTTTTTTTTTTCCCTAGAAGGGAAAATAAGAATCAGTTATAATGAGGATAATTTCAAGCTGTATAGATAAGCTCCTAAATAGAAGAGATAGCTTGTACCTTTGTCCAGTAATGCCAGTAATTTAGGACCAGAAATCTAAAGTACTCTGTCTTAACATAAGGTGTGGAACCTAGTATAATGCCATGTTTTTAATGTTAACATTTGTTCATTGAATTTGACCTGGTAACAAATTTAGTCCCATTACAAGAATTTATCTTAATATGATGAATTATTTTGCTTTTGTGATATTTAATGTGCTGCCTAGCTAAGTGCCACTCCCCTTGGGAAGATAAGTATTTCAGCTGTTATTTCTATGTCCCTCAGCAGAGTAGATTTAAATAGGATGCCTTCAAATCACCTGTTGCTTCCTTTCTGCATTCAGCATATTATGGAGGGTCAAAGTGGCATCAACAGCTGGGTTACCCTAAAATTTGTCACCAGTGCTCACAACTGCAGCAGGTACTACCAGAGCCTGAGTATGATCTGCCCTTATTGTTATAGATATGAAAGGGAGGGGAGAGGGGCTGAGTAAAGCCTCAGCCCAAACTCTCAACCCAAATTGACTGCTAAATGGTATGGAAGGAAGGAACTATCTGATGGACATTTGTGGGGATTCAGGAGCTCTAATTTTATTAGTGTAGGGACTTCCAGGTGAGCAAACTCCCTGTACTAATTTTATGACTCAGTCCCCCTGAAGACATTCTTCATTCTCGCTGTCACATCCAAGTACTTCTACCCTCAGTACTTTCTCAGACATCACCCCTACTCATCCTAATTCTAATAATTCCATTTCTAACTAATTCAAATCTACATGGTCCTCTACTCTTGAATCCCTTGTGCCCATGCTCTGTCATTCATGCCTTGCCAAACTCTAATTCTGGTTAGTTTCCATGATCTATCTTGTTTACTCATACACATGCTCTCCTAAATTGAGCTGGAGAAAATAATAAAAACAATGCTGATTGGGTCCACTGAAAATATAGATTATCTTATATAAACTATGTTCCCACTGCAGCAAAACAATCATTTTATTCCTCACTAAATGGCTTTCTATTACAATCCCCACAAGTGGTAATTTCAAATTTATCTTTCTTCAACCCACTCATAGCACCTTTGAGCTAAGGACCACATTTCAGAGGCCTCTTCTCTATGGCACAGAATTTGTTAATCTCTTTCTTCATTTTCTTTTCATTACTCTAGTCTTCTTGCGAGGGTAAACCTTCTCATTAGGGCCAAGTCCTCTCTATATACACTGAGCCTGTGTCTCCCCTGCCTCCTTGAGCATATTGCCTTCACAATGATGCTCTTTGTAATTTTCAATTTTCTCTATCTTTTGGTTTCTTTAATACCACCTATAAATATGCCCAAATCTTTTCCATCCTTAAAAAAATCCTAACTTGGCTCTGCCATCCATTCAAGCTGTGTCTCTTTCCTTTCTTTCATAACCAAATCTCTATAGGGAAAATGACAACAACAAAAACAAAAAAAAGGTCCACTTTAACTTCCTTTTTTTTCATTCACTACTTCACTCTTTGCAATCTGGTAAACTTAATCACTCAACTGAAACTGTTCTCTTCAAAGTCTCTAGTGATCTCTTAATTAATTAATTGATGATCTTTTCCTAATATTCCTCCTTCTTGATCCTTCTACCCCATTTGGCACTATTGGTTTCCCTTTGTTTCTGGACACTCCTCTCCTTTTTTGTGGCATTGGTTTATTGGTTCTCCCTTTACTTGTCTGACTGCTTCTCTTCAATCTTTTTTTTTTTTTTAACCCTTACCTTCTGTCTTAGAATCAGTACCAAGTCCAGAAAAAAGAACTGCTGGTGTCAGCTTTCTCATCAGTGTATTTTTGGTTTTATTTTTGAGTTTTGGTTATGTATGAGTTTGCTCTTACAAAAATAACCAATATGAAAGTGTGTTTTGCACAACAATAAAAATTAAATTAAATTTTTAAAAAGAGTCAGTACTAAGTATTGACTCCAAGGCAGAAGAGCTGTAAGAGTCAGGCAATTGGAGTTAAGTGCCTTGCCCAGGGTCACATAGCTAGAAAATGTCTGAGTCCAGATTTGAACCTAGAACCTCCCATCCTCTAGGCCTGGCTCTCAATCTTCCCCATTCCAGGCCTAGTTTTCTATCCACCAACCCACCTAGCTGCCCCTTATCAATCTCTTTTGTTGGGTCATTTTCCATAAGCCTCCTCCTAACTGTAAATATGCCCCTAAGGAACTATATTAGGCACTTTCTGTCTTCCCTCCCCCTCTTGCTGACTTTATCAGCTTCCATATTATTTTTTTGCAATTTGCTCTCAAATCTATATAGCTAACCCTAGTCTCTCTCCCGAGCTCTTGTCTTGTATAACTTAACTGCTCATTGGACATTTTGAGCTCTATTCAGAATTTACCATCTTTCTCCTGAAATCCACTCCTCTTTAATTTCCCCTTTTCTGTCCAGGGTACCACCATCCTTATTTCGTATATAATCCTATATTCAGATTCAAAACCACATAGTCATTTTTAATTCCTTACCACAAGCATCTAATCAGTTTCCAAATTTTGTTTGTATCTCCACAACATTTCCTTTACTTTTAACCCTTCTCTTGAGTCACTGGATCACCATTCTAGTGAGGCCCTCACTACCTCTTGCCATGGACTACTGCAAAAGCCTCTTAATTAGTCTTTTTGCTTTAAGTCTCTATCTAATCCTCGCTCCATATAGTTACTAAAGTGATTTTCCTTAAGTGTAGATTTGGCCATATCACTTTCTGACTCAGTGTATTATACCACTTCCCTATTGCCTCTAGCATAAAATACAAATTATTCTGTTTGGCTCTCAGAATCCTCATGACCTGACCCCAAAATACCTCATTAAGCATCACTCCCCTAACCCAACACTCCAGTTAGGCCACATTAGTCTTCTTGTTATTCCTCACTCTTAATGATCCATCTTCTGTTTCTGTGTTTTTGTATAGGCTGACCATTCCTTAAGCCTGAAATAAATTGCCTCTGCCTCTTAGATTCCTAGTTTTCTTCAAGTGCCATGTCTTCATGAACCCCCCCAGATGCTAAAATCCTCCCTCCCCAAGCTATCTATTTTTTAGATATTCTATAATATGTATACACACACATACATAGCACATAGTAGATACTTGTGTTTGAAATGATTCATCTGAATGCTTAAAGAAGAGTTGGAGGCTTTTTTGGGGAGTGAAATTTCCAAGAGTTCAATGACGAAGGACATGAGATAAAATCTCTTTACCTCTCTTCCCCTCAAACCTCCCAAACCACAAAACCATACTTCTGTCAGGATATCACACTGACAAATTATTTTTGAGCAATATTAGGGTTGGAAAGGAACTTGAAGATTGTCTTATCTTATTTTTATAGACAGGGAAATGGAGGTTCCCCCAAAGGTTAGGCAACTTCCCAGTGCCAGGATTAGTACTCAGGTCTCCTGAATATCATTTGAATGTGCTTTCTATAGAATCTAAAGTATGATATTTCCCCCCCTCCCCATATGCTATAATTTAATCCATCCTTCAGGAATGTTTATATCTGCATCTATATATACATATATACATATATATGTATATATATATATATATATATATATATATATATATATATATATATATATATATATATATATATATAAATGTATAGCCTAGTAAGATCTGATGAACCCCAGGTTTTAGAACTAGCTTGTAAATTGGAGACCCCAAAGCTTGTACTTGTTCCCTGTTCCCATGAGAATCTATCCCAAGGAATATCAAACTAGCAGTTTCAGGCTGAATAATGGACCCTAAGGTAAATGATAATCCTGTCTATGTCAGTCTTGTAAGCTGAAGGTCCTGAGTTCAATCCCCAAAAGGAGGGTGTGATACAGTGGGAGAGGTTTCTGGAGAAAAGAAGAGTCACTTGGCTACCTTATTCAGTCTGAAACTGCTAGTTTGATATTCCTTGGGATAGATTCTCATGGGAATAGGGAACAAGTACAAGCTTTGGGGTCTCAAACCTACAAGCTAGTCCTAAAACTTGGGGTTCATCAGACCTTACTAGGCTACAAGGTTGGGGTTTCTAGATTCCATGTTGACAACATATATTTAAAAATGGACATCCTTTAGGTGCATATTGTATCCCCTATTCCCAGGTGAATATAAATTCCTTGAGAGAAGAGACTTTTGAATTAAATTCACTTGTCCTTTATTATTTATTTATTTATTATTTATTTATTACCTTTTATGTGCCAGGCATTGTGCCAGGTACTGAGGACATAAAAATTAGTCATTTCCTGATTCCAAAGAACTTACATTCTATGGTGGGAAGGGTGATATATATTTGTATGTGTGTGAGAGAGATTCTCAATGTACATAGAAAACTAAATACAAGAAATATATGTAATAATTTACAATGGGAGAAACCAGGCTAGGTTTCTCATAGGAGCTGATACTATTGGAATGTAAAACTAAAGCCAGGGATAATATGAGATAGAGGTAGGAAGGAATGCATTCTAGGCATGGGAAATAACCTGTGGAGGGACTTGGAGATAAGGGATAGAATGATTTAGCTGTAAGGCTTTTGGGTGAGAGCAAGTAGTTAGATCCTCAGGTTATGCCCATTTACTAGCCCCCAGCTGCTTTAGCTATATCAGACTCCACTATAGATTCTTGTTCCTAGATCTCTGGGAGTTCAAAGGTTGTTTTTTTTTCTTTTTCTTATCTACTGTGCCACTTTCCTGCCAACTCTCTGGCCCCCTGGGCCTCAGTTTCCTCACTTATTAACAGTAGGGGCTGGAATAGATCCTGCATTCTCAATAGCCTATAGTCTAGAGTCATGTTCCTTCTGTATTTAATAAATAACTGCAAAGGATTTCTTAAGATTCAGATCTGGAGAGTGCCTTAGAAATCATCTAGACCAATTCTTGTGCTTTATAAGTGAGGAAACAGGGCTAGAGAAGCTGTAGGACTTGGTCAAGGTCAATCAAGTAAGGGAAACTGTTAGCCTTAGTCTTGCAATCAGAAAGATCCGAGTTCAAATCGTGACTCAGACAATTTAATGTCTGACCCTGGGAAAATAATTTAATTTCTTTAGGCCTCAGTTTCTTCTTTATTTTTTTTGGACAACTTTATTTAATTAGTCAATTTAGAACATTATTTCTTGGTTACAAGAATCATATTTTTTCCCTCCATTCACCCCAAACCCCTCCCATAATCAATGTGCAATTCCACTGAGTTTTACATGTGTCCAAGGTCAAAACCTATTTTTAGGTTGTTGATATTTTCACTAGGATGATCATTTGGAGTCTACATCCCCAAACATATCCCCCTCAACCCATGTAATCAAGCAGTTGTTTTTCTTCGGTGTTTCTGCTCCCACAGTTTTTCCTCTGAATGTGGATAGTGTTCTTCCTCATAAATCCCTCTGAGTTGTTCAGGATCACTGCATTGCCACTAATGGAGAAGTCCATTACATTTGATTGTACTACAATGTATACTCTGTGTATAATGTACTCCTGGTTCTGCTCCTCTCACTCTGCATCAATTCCTAGAGGTCGTTCCAATTCATATGGAATTTCTCCAGTTCATTATTCCTTTGAGCACAGTAGTATTCCATCACCAACATATACCATATGTTGGTATATATTCAACCATTCCCCAATTGGAAGGCATCCCCTCATTTTCCAATTTTTTTGCCACCACAAAGAGGACAGCTATGAATATTCTTCTACAAGTCTTTTTCCTTATTATCTCTTGGATCAAAGGGCAAATAGTCTTTTAGTTCCCTTTGGGCATAGTTCCAAATTGCCCTCCAGAATGGTTGGATGAACTCCACCAGCAGTGGATTAATGTTCCAACTTGGCCTCATCCCCTCCAGCATTCATTGCTTTCCTTTGCTGTTATGTTAGCCAATCTGTTAGGTGTGAGGTGATATCTCAGAGTTGTTTTGATTTGCATCTCTCTGATTATAAGAGATTTGGAACACTTTTTCATGTGCTTATTAATAGCTTTGATTTCTTTATCTGAAAATTGCCTATTCATGTCCCTTGCCCAATTATCAGTTAAGGAATGGCTTGATTTTTTGTACAATTGGTTTAGCTCTTTATAAATTTGAGTAATTAGACCTTTGTCAGAGGTTTTTGTTATGAAGATTGTTTCCCAATTTGTTGCTTCCCTTCTAATTTTGGTTGCATTGGTTTTGTTTGTATTGTATAAAGATCAGGAGTGAAACAAGGATGCCCATTATCACCTCTATTATTTAACATTGTACTATAAATGCTAGCAGTAGCAATTAGAGAAGAAAAAGAAATTGAAGGTATTAAAATAGGCAATGAGGAGACCAACCTATCACTCTGCAGATGATATGGTGGTCTACTTAAAGAATCCTAGAGAATCAACCAAAAAGCTAGTCAAAATAATCAACAACTTTAGCAAAGTTGCAGGATACAAAATAAACCTATGTAAGTCATCAGTATTTCTATATATTTCCAATACATCTCAGTAGCAAGAATCAGAAAGAGAAATCCCATTTAAAATCACCCAAGACAATATAAAATGCTTAGGAATCTATCTCCCGAGACAAACACAGGAACTATATGAACACAACTACAAAACACTCTCCACACAATTAAAACTACATCTAAACAATTGGAAAAACATTGATTGCTCATGGGTAGGACAAGCTAACATAATAAAAATGACAATCCTACCCAAATTAATTTACTTATTTATTGCTATAACCATTGAACTACCAATAAACTTGTTTACTGAATAAGAAAAAAACCATAACAAAGTTAATTTGGAAGAACAAAAGATCAAGGATATCCAGGGAAATAATGGGGAAAAAATGTGAAGGAAGGTGGCCTCACAGTACCAGGTCTCAAGCTATACTATAAAGCAGTGGTCATCAAAACAATTTGGTATTGGCTAAGAGACAGAAAGGAGGATCAGTGGAATAGACTTGGGGTAAGTGATCTCAGCAAGACAGTCTATGATAAGCTCAGTTTCTTTATCTGTAAAATATCAGGATAATAATATCACTTGCCTTACAAGGTCATTGTGAGGATCAAATAAGAAAATATATGTAAAGTGCTTTGAAAAACTTATAGCTGTACAAATTATTATTAAGTGGCAGAAGATCTCTTGTTATAAACACAAAATTATTTCCTTCTCTGTAAGGTGAGGAGTTTGAACTAGATAATCTAAAACTTCCCTTCCAGCACTAATAATCACTTGTTCTATCATACTTTTTTGTTTCCTAATGCCATGTTGAATACTGAGGAAGAATGAGAGAGAGGTTTATTTGCCCAATAGACCCTCAATTCCAGCCTATTCAGAATATCAAACATAGGAAAAGTCCAGGAGATAGAGAACAATTTCCTCCACCTCTCTATTCCATCAAAGACTTCTGGGATCAGTAGGAACTCTAAGATGAGTGAAATCTTTGGAGAGTACTCTCCTAAAGCAAGGTGTGTTTAACAAAGTTTGCCACTGGAGGGCAGTGCTATGTTACAAGTCTAGACAAGTCAAATTGGCTTGATGGGACACCGGCTGCCTGAAATGGGTTCAAGGTAAATAAGCCCTGTCTAAAATTCAATTCAATTTTTTTTTTCATGCACACTTTTACTAAACAAATTGAATCCCTACTTTGTTCATCTGGTCTCATGCAGTCTCTACAAAGTGCTTCACCTGATTCTGACTACAAAGTGTGTTGAGGAGGAAAGGAACTATGGTGCATGAAAAGAGTTTTACCCAGGAGTAGACAGATGGACACCTCCTTGCTGTGTGGCCCTGGACAAGTCACAACCCCAATTACCTAGCCCTTACTGTTCTTCTGCCTTAGTACCAATACTTAATATTTATTCTTAGATGGAAGGTAAAGGTTAAAAAAAAGAAAGATAGAAAGAGTATTACCCTGCTTTACAAACACACCAATGTACAAGTGTCCAGATGGCAAATTCAAGCTGTCTGTGAGCCCATGAATTACTAGAGAGAGTTGAGGGAGAAAGTGCTTGCTTTGGGCTGCTTGACAGAAGGGTAGGGCATACAAAAAATGTCCTCAGGTTTGTGAAGAGGGGGAATGAAGCATCTCTGAGTGCTGTCTCTGCACGCATTCCACATCTTTGCCTAGTATTTGGAAATCTCTGGTTTGTCACCCAAAAGAGGTAACCTCACTCAGCAAAGTCATCATTTGACTGAGTTTGGGAGCAAACTATTCTCTGTGCTATTAATTATTATATTAACTCATATTCCTTTTTTTTCCTTTTTTTTTCTTATCATGCAAAACACACTTTCCATATTGGTCATTATTGTAAGACCAGAGTGTTTCATAACCAAAACACCAAAATAAAACCAAAAATACACTGATGTGAAAGACAAGTCCAAGAGTTCTTTCTCTAGAGGTTGATAGCATTCCCCATCATAAATCTTTCAGAATTGTCCCAGATAATTACGATGCTGAGACTAGCCAAGTTTTCACAGACAATCATTATCCAATATTGCTGATTAACTCACATTTCTACAGTCTTCAAGATTTTCAAAGGATTTTCTTCACAATAACTATCAGGGATTGGTCCTGTACAAAAAGAGGCATCTAGGCTCCAATAGGTGAAAAGATGTGTTCATTGTCAATAGCAGGACTCAAAGTAAGGTCCTCACATTCCAGATTTAGTGTTCTTATCACTATGCCATGATATATAGGCCTTCTTCTCCTATTCCTCCAACAATATTTTTATCAGATGAAATCTGATTCAAATAAACCTCAAGGAATGGGGGAAAAAAGGGAGGAAATGAGAGTTATGCACAACAGGATGGACGCCATGTAGTAAGCTGGTTGTTGATGTTCAGAGGTCATGTAAAGTAGAAAAAAGAATAGTTGTGTTGGCTGTAGAAGCTCTGAAGCCTTGTTATTTAATCTTCCTGAGTGTTGTTTTTCTCATTTATAAAATATCAGGAATTATACTGCAGAAGAGTATGTTAATCAGAGATTAGGGAAGAAGGCTAACTAGAAAGCTTTAAGGTTTACAAAACATTTTACATGTATTTTCTCATCTTATCTGCAAAATAAACCTGAGAGTTAGATCTTGCTATATTTTCCCATTTTACATATGGAGAAACTGAGGCTAAGAAAGAATAAGTGATTTGTCCATGGTCATATTTTATACCAGGAATGCAAGAATGGCTTAATATTAGGAAAACCATCCTCATAATTGACCATATCAAGAACCAAACTAATAGAAATCATATGATTATCTCAATAGATGCAGAAAAAGCCTTTGACAAAATTTAACACCCATTCCTATTAAAAACACTAGAAAGCATAATGAATAGGACCTTTCCTCAAAATAATAAACAGTATTGGAGGAATTCCATGTGAATTGGAACCTCTAAAAATTGATGCAGAATGAAAGGATCAGAACCAGGAGAACATTGTACACATAGTGATAACACTGTGGCACAATCAAACAAAATGGACTTCTCTACTAGCAGCAATGCAATAATCCAGGACAATTCTGAGGGACTTATGAGAAAGAACACTATCCACATCCAGAGAAAGAACTGTGGTAGTAGAAACACAGAAGAAAAGCATTCACTTCAACACATGGTTCAATGGGGATATGATTGGGATGTAGAGACTAAATGATGACTCTATTGCAAATATTAATAAAATGGAAATAGGTCTTGATCAATGATATACGTAAAACCCAGTGGAGTTTCTTTTTGGCTACAGCATGAGGGAGGGAGATGGGAAGGGAAAGAACATGAATCATGTAAACATGGAAAAATATTCTTAAATAAATAAATAATCAAAAAAATCATAAATAGTATTTATTTAAAACCATCAGCAGGTATCAATGGGGGTAAGATGCCTTCCTAATAAGATCAGGAGTGAAGCAGAGATGCCCATTATCACCACTACTACTTAATATTGTGGCAGAAATGCTAGCAGTAGCATTTAGAGAAGAAAAAGAAATTGAAGGGATCAAAGTAGGCAATGAGGTAACTAAAATATCACTCTTTTTAAAATATTTTATAACATTTATTAATAATCACTTGAAATAAAAGAGATAAAAAGAACAAAATAAAAGCCTAAGTAAATAAAAGTTTTCCCAAACTCATTCACAGGGAAAATGAGCAAGGGTTAGGGTTACACACAAACTTTATCTCCAAAACATAAGGATATAACATGAGAAGGAAAGTGGGTTGCTAGGATTTAGAATTCTGAGGAGCAAAATGCAATTATACAGTATCATATATACATATATTATATAGTCTAAGAATATCTTCTTCACTTTTGCTTCACATATATTATATAATATATGGTAAATTAATGCAAATATATAAGAACAAAAGCCATTTCTAAAAGTGGCCAAAGGATATGAGTATTTTTTTCCCTTTTAAACATTATTTTATTTGGTCATTTTCAAACATTATTCCTTGGGAAAAAAAAGATCATTTTCTTTCCCCCGCTCCCTCACCCCTCCCATAACTGACGCGAGATTCTACTGGGTATCACATGTGTCCTTGATTCAAACCCATTTCCATGTTGTTGGCATTTGCATTAGGGTGTTCATTTAGACTCTCTCCTCAATCATGTCCCCTCAACCCCTGTAGTCAAGCAGTTGCTTTCCTTGGTGTTTTTACTCTCACAATTTGCCCTCTACTTGTGGATAGTGTTTTTTCAACTAGATCCCTGCAGAATGTTCAGGGACATTGTACTGACACTAATGGAGAAGTCCATTACATTCGATTGTACCACAGTGTTTTAGTCTCTGTGTACAGTGTTTTCCTGGTTCTACTCCTTTTGTTCTGCATCACCTCCTGGAGGTTGTTCCAGTCTCCATGGAATTCCTCCACTTTATTATTCCTTTGAGCACAATAGTATTCCATTACCAACACATACCACAATTTGTTCAACCATTCCCAAATTGAAGGGCATCCCCTCATTTTCCAAATATTGGCCACCACAAAGAGCGCAGCTATGGATATTCTTGTACAAGCCTTTTTCCTTATTATCTCTTTGGGATACAAACCCAGTAGTGCTATGGCTGGATCAAAGGGCAGACAGTCTTTTTTGCCTTTTGGGCATAGTTCCAAATTACCCTCCAGAATGGTTGGATCAATTCACAACTCTAACAGCAATGAATTAATGTCTCTACTTTGCCACATCCCCTCCAGCATTCATTCCCTTTTAATTTCCTTTGCTGTCATGTTAGCCAATCTGCTAGGTGTGAGGTGATACCTCAGAGTTGTTTTGATTTACATCTCTCTGATTATCAGAGATTTAGAGCACTTTTGCATGTGCTTATTAATTGTTTTGATTTCTTTGGCTGAAAACTGCCTGTTTATGTCCCTTGCCCATTTATCAATTGGAGAATAGCTTGATTTTTTTGTACAATTGATTTAGCTCTTAATAAATTTGAGTAATTAGACCTTTGTCAGAGGTTTTTGATATGAAGATTGTTTCCCAATTTGTTGCTTCCCTTCTAATTTTGGTTACATTGGTTTTGTTTGTACAAAAACTTTTTAATTTGATGTAATCAAAATTGTTTATTTTACATTTTGTGACTCTTTCTATGTCTCGCTTGGTTTTAAAGTCTTTCCCTTCCAACAGGTCTGACATGTATACTATTCTGTGTTTACCTTATGGTTTCCTTCTTTATGTTCAAGTCATTCATCCATTCTGAGTATATCTTGGTGTAGGATGTGAGGTGTTGATCCAAACCTAATCTTTCCCACACTGTCTTCCAGTTTTCCCAGCAGTTTTTGTCAAATAGAGTGTTTTTGTCCCAAAAGCTGGGGTCTTTCGGTTTGTCATATACTGTCTTGCTGAGGTCACTTACCCCAAGTCTATTCCACTGATCCTCCTTTCTGTCTCTTAGCCAGTACCAAATTGTTTTGATGACTACTGCTTTAAAATAGAGTTTGAGATCTGGGACTGCAAGGCCCCCTTCCTTTGTATTTTTTTTTCATGATTTCCCTGGATATCCTTGATCCTTTGTTCTTCCAAATGAACTTTGTTATAGTTTTTTCTAAGTCAGTAAAAATTTTTTTTGGAAGTTCAATGGGTATAGCACTAAATAATAGTGCTATACTAAATAAATAAATAAGTTTGGGTAGGATGATCATTTTTATTATATTGGCTCGTCCTCCCCATGAGCAGATAGTGTTTTTCCAATTGCTCAAGTCTAGTTTTAGTTGTGTGGAGAGCGTTTTGTAGTTGTGTTCATATAGTTCCTGTGTTTGTCTCGGGAGATAGATTCCTAAGTATTTTATTTTGCCTAAGGTGATATGGAATGGGATTTCTCTTTCTAATTCTTGCTGCTGAGCTACGTTGGAAATATATAGAAATGCTGATGACTTATGTGGGTTTATTTTGTATCCTGCAACTTTGCTAAAGTTGTTGATTATTTTGACTAGCCTTTTGGTTGATTCTCTAGGATTCTTTAAGTAGACTATCATATCATCCACAAAGAGTGATAACTTGGTCTCCTCATTGCCTATTTTAATACCTTCAATTTCTTTTTCTTCTCTAATTGCTACTGCTAGTGTTTCTAGTACAATGTTAAATAATAGAGGTGATAATGTATAATGGGCATCCTTGTTTCACTCCTGATCTTATTGGGAATGTATCTGGTTTATCCTTATTGCAGATGATGTTAGCTGATTTTTTTAGATATATATTGTTTATTATTTTTAGGAAAGACCCTTCTATTCCTATACTTTCTAGTGTTTTTAATAGGAATGGGTGTTGTATTTATCAAAGGCTTTTTCTGCATCTATTGAGATAATCATGTGATTTTTTGTTGGTTTGCTTGTTGTATGGTCAATTATGTGGATGGTTTTCCTAATATTGAACCAGTCCTGCATTCCTGGTATAAATCCTACTTGATCATAGTGAATGACCCTCCTGATTGCTTGCTGGAGTCTTTTTGCTAGTATCCTATTTAAGATTTTTGATTCTATATTCATTAGGGAGATTGGTCTATAGTTTTCTTTCTCTGCCTGGCTTTCGAATCAGTACCATGTTTGTGTCATAAAAGGAATTTGGTAGAACTCCCTCTTTGCTTATTGTATCAAATAGTTTGTATAGTATTGGGGTTAGCTGTTCTTTGAATTTTTGATAGAATTCACTTGTGAATCCATCAGGCCCTGGGGATTCCTTCTTAGGGAGTTCTTTGATGGACTGTTGGAGTTCTTTTTCTGATATGGGATTATTTAAGTATTCTATTTCTTCTTCTGTTTGTCTAGGTAATGTATATTTTTGTAAATATTCATTCTTATCACATATATTGGTATATTTATTGCCATATAGTTGGGCAAAGTAGTTTTTAATGATTGCCTTAATTTCCTTTTCATTGGAGGTGATGTCCCCCTTTTCATCTGTGATGTTGTTAATTTGTGTTTTTTCTTTCCTTTTTAAATTAGATTGATCAGCACTTTGTCTATTTTGTTTGTTTTTTCAAAGAACCAGCTTCTAGTCTTATTTATTAATTCTATAGTTCTATCACTTTTTATTTTATTAATTTCTTCCCTAATTTTTAGGATCTCTAGTTTGGTTTTCTTCTGGGGGGGTTTTAATTTATTCACTTTCAAGTTTTTTGATTTGCATTTCCAATTCATTGATCTCTGCCCTCCCAAATTTGTTAATATATGCACTCAAGGATATGAATTTTCCTCTGAGTACTGCTTTGGCTGCATCCCATAAGGTTTGAAAGGATGTCTCACCATTGTCATTTTCCTCAATGAAATTATTAATTGTTTCTATGATTTCTTCTCTAACTAACCTATTTTGGTGTATCATATTATTTAATTTCCAATTAATTTTTGATTTGGCTCCCCATGTACCCAAAGGTTGCATTTATTATTTCTGCTTTTCTGCATTTGTATGCCATGTTTCTGTGACCTAGTGTATGGTCAATCTTTGTGAATGTGCTGAGAAGAAGGTGTATTCCTTTTTGTCCCTATTTATTTTTCTCCATATGTCTATTAATTCTAATTTTTCTAAGATTTATTTCACTTTTTTTACCTCTTTCTTATTTATTTTTTGATTTGATTTATCTAAATTTGATAGTGGTTGGTTCAAGTCTCCCACTAATATGGTTTTACTGTCTATTTCCTCCTTCAATTCTCCTAGTTTCTCCATTAGAAATTTGGGTGCTATACCATTTGGTGCGTACATGTTGATTAGTGATATTTCCTTGTTGTCTATACTTCCTTTTAACAGAATATATTTACCTTTCCTATCCCTTTTAATCAGGACAATTTTTGCTTTGGCTTTGTCAGCTATCATGATTGGAACTCCTGCCTTCTTCCTAACAGTTGAGGCCCAAAAGGTCTTACTCCATCTTTTAATTCTGACTTTTGATTATCTACTTGCCTCATGTGTGTTTCTTGAAGACAATATATGGTAGGGTTTTGGATTCTAATCCATTCTGCTATTTGTCTACATTTTATGGGTGAGTTCATCCCATTCACATTCAAAGTTATGATGATCACTTGTGGATTCCCTGGCATTTTGATATCCTCCTCTAATTCTGACCTTTCTTCTTTAGCTATAACCTCTTAAACCGGTGATTTACTTTAAATCAGTCCCCCTAGTCCCCTCCCTTTATATGCTTCCCTTTCTAGACCCTCCCTTTTTGTTCCCTTTTTGTTTTGTTGGTTGGTTTTGGGGGGGGTTCTTTTTGTTTGTATTTTTAGGGTCTGTTAACTTCCCTCCCCCTTCTCCTTCTCTCCCTTTTTATACTCCCTCCCTCCTCCCTCTCCTTAATTTCCCCTTCTCTCTTACCCTGTTGAATAAGATAGGATTCAAGATCCCAATGGATCTAGATGCTCTTCCCTCTCAGAGTTGATTTCACTGAGAGTAAGTTTTATGTAATACCAATTAGCACTCTTTTCCTCTCCTTCTTATAGGAGACTTCTTCCCCTCCCCTTACCATGTGTATCTTTGTGTGAGAAAGATTATTCTATTTAGTTTTTTTTCCTATTTCTTGAAATATATCGTAGTACCATCAATGAATACCCCCTCCCTTTTTCTTACTTCCCCACCCCTTCTCCATATCATTTTGATACCTCAATCTTTCCCTATGCGTGATTCTTCTAACTACTCTAAAGATGCATACAATTTTTGAGAGTTGCACATTACATTTCCCCCACATATTAATATATATATATATATATATATATATATATATATATATAGTTTGATGTAAATGTAGTCCTTATAGAAGAGAGTTTGAATAAAAGAAAAAGATAACATTTTTCTCCTTTTCCCTTTCCTTCATATTTACCTTTTCATGTTTCTCTTTCTCTTTGTGTTTGGATGCCAAACTTTCCACAGATCTCTGGTCTTTTCTTTACAAAAACTTGGAAATCTTCTATTTTGTTGAATGCCCATACTTTCCCCTGGAAGTATATAGTCAGGTGTGATGGATAGCTGATTCTTGTTTGAAGACCCAGATCTCTTGTTTTTTTGAATATCATGTTCCAGGCCTTATGGTCGTTTAGTGTAGAAATTGCAAGGTCTTGTGTGACCTGATTGGCATTCCTTTATATCTAAATTGTCTTTTTCTGGCTTCTTGTAAGATTTTTTCTTTTGCTTGAAAGGTTTGGAATTTGGCAATTACATTCCTGGGAGTTGTCTTTTGGGGATTTAATGTAGAGGGTGTTCTGTGAACTCGTTTAATGCCTATTTTGCCCCCTTGTTTTAGAATCTCCAGGCAGTTTTCTTGGATGATATCTGGTATTATGATATCAAGATTACTGTTTATTTATGGCTTTTCTGGTAGACCAGTGATTCTCAGATTGTCCCTCCTTCCTCCTTTTCCAGGTCTGTCTCCTTGTCAGTGAGATATTTTATGTTATCTTCTAATTCCTTAGTCTTTTGACTTTGCTTTATTAATTCTTGCTCTTTTGCAAGATCATTGTCTTCTAGTTGCCTGATTCTGACCTTTAAAGACTGGTTTTCCTTTTCAGTTTAGTCTGTCCTGCTTTTTGAGGCTTCAAGCTGTTTCTGCAATTGCGTGTTTTTGTCCCTCAGATTGCTGAATTCCTTTTGCCTTATTTCCCATTTTTCCTGCCAGAAGGCTTCCATCTTTTTCATAATTCCAATTTAAATTCTTCAAAAGCTTGTGGACAATTTCCATTTCTTTTGGAATGTTTTGGAGCATTTGTTTGTTTCCTCTTCTATTTCCTCTGTATTCTGTATTTTCCTTCCATAAAATGTATCCAAAGCCACCCCCCTTCTTCTTGCTTTAGTTCATGTTGGGATGCAGTTCCTGAGCATTGTTTTCCATCTCTATGTTTTTTTTCTCCCCTTTCCAGTCAGGAATCTGAGTGAGGAGGGCTTGCTCTCAGTGTAAGGGTCTAATGATCAAGGCTTTAGCCTTGGGCAAATTCTCAGTTCTCTGCAGCTGTGCTGACTTCTCGGAGGAGCCCAGGGTCTGCCCTCCCCTGCCTGCCTGCATTTCAGGTGGTACTACTCTCAGGTGTATGTCTTTGGTGGTCTTAGTTAACTCCCAAGACCTGTGGGTTCCCCTTGCTCACTTCAGGTGATCCCTTTGTGCACTCATTGATTATAGCGCACTAGTTCTGAGTGTCTGCCTGAGTTTCCCTTGCCTGCCTGCTGGGGTTTTGGGTGTTACTAATCACAGGAGTAGGTCCTTGGTGGTCTTAGTCAGGTCCCTAGACCTTGGGCTGCCCATTGTTCAGTCTTGGGGTGCCCCTCCCTCACTTGTTGATTTTGGCCAGTGCTGACTTTAACTCTGGCTCTGAAGGTGTGGTGGGGTTGTGGGTGGGGGAGGGTAGGTCGGCTTTTCATTCCCTTATATTGTGGAAATGCTGGAATCCTACCTACCTTCAGTGCTGCATCTTAGTGAGGTGTCCCTCTTGACCCCCATTGCCTACCCCTTATCACTCTTCTGCCTTGGAATTGATTCCAAGACAGAAGGTAAGGGTTTAAATTAAAAAAAAAAACTATGCTAGACAAGATAAAATACTTGGGAATCTACTTGCCAAGACAAATTCTGGAATTAGATGAACATAACTACAAAACACACTTCAAACAATAAAAGTAGATCTAAACAATTGGACAAAACATCAATTGTTCATGGGTAGGACAATATAATATAATAAAAATGACAATCCTACCTAAATTAATTTATTTATTCAGTTCTATACCTATCCAACTACCAAAACACTTTTAAAAAAATAGAATTAGAAAACATTATTACAAAGTTCATCTGGAAGAACAAAAGATCAAGAATATCAAGGGAAACAATGGGAGAAAATGTGAAGGATGGAGGCCTAGCTTTACCAGATCTCAAAATATACTCTAAAGCAGTGATCATTCTAACTATATGGTACTGTCTATAAGATTAAAATTAATATCCAAGTATTATGTTTTATAAGATTTATTAACAATCACTTGAAGTAAAAGAAATGAAAGGACAATAGTAAATGCTCAATAAGCACAGCTTTCCCAGTTGTGATCAGGGGAAAAGAGTGACAGGCAGGGCTACACAAAACTTATATCCTCCCTATGTTAACACATAACATGAGAAGGAACATGGGAAGGTGGAAAAGAGAGTTCTGGGGTTCAAAATTCTAATTACACAGTCCCCTTCTCTGATTCCATTGGTAAACAAGCATATAGAAATCTCCCAGATTTACAAGCTTTAAATAATTTTCATAAAGAGAGAATCACTCTACATAACCAATTTATATCTCTAAAGCTCTTTAACTAGAGGTACATACAATATTGCAGTTTCTAGGGGGAAATTACAATAATTGGGGGACAAAGGGGAAATAAAAGAGAAAAAGAACAATCCTCCCCTTTGGCATAAGAGTGTACATTCAAAATAAATGCATTCAACACAGTTCCATTTCACTAAATCCCAAAGTTCATTCTGGATCTTTTGTTGCAGTGTGTAGTTTCTGCAGGCATATCCATGATGCCTTCTCCAAGCAGTTCACTTTCCTGATTTGGGGAGATAGCAAGTTTCTTATCCTAAAATTATTCTTAAATAAGAAAAATTTTTATAAATCTAGAATTGTATGACAATAATATAATCCCCCCTAAGGAGGATGCTGACCAACACACAGATCACCCCGGGATACATGGATGAGTTATGAGGTATATGAATCAATTGTCAAAAGAAAATTTAAAAAATTTAAAAATCCAAATAAAAGAGAAAAAGTAACTTCTCCATGAAATATAAAATATCAAAGTCTCATGTGTAAAAATTCTAAGTAAGGAAAAACAAGCTCATAATAGGTCCCTGAATCAGGACTCGATTAAGTGATTTATGTCCCATAAGCCTGTAGTAGCAATTATAACAATGTAGCACTTACCAATTTGCAGCCAGAAATACAGAAAATTTCAATACATAAAAGAGAGAGAAAAAGGACTAGATTTTAAACAAAAAAGGAAATATTATTCCCTGGTCTGATTTTACCTTCACTCTCAGGGATAGGGGAGCCAAAATGGCAGCCAAATTGAGGTGTAGAAGTCTGGATATGGCATGAGGGAATCCTGAGTCTGACTTTGCAAACAGCCACTTCCTCAAACCCCAAAATAAGTTCAAGTTCCCTGTCTTGGTGCAGAATCTCATCAACCCCATTGGGATTGGTTAGTTTCTTCAACCTAGTGCTCCTTGTCACTGTGTAGGTTAACTTTGTGCTCCTTGGCACTGTACAGTAGTTCTTTTATGATCCCTTCTCCTGGAATCAGACACAATCATTTATCAAAACTTCATAATATTTAATAATCAATGGCAAGCTTCCATAGTCTAAAGCTTTTGTGTATGCATTGTCTTTAGGGCTAATGGACATTTTAAACTTATCCTAGTACAAAATAATTAAAAAAAAACATTAATACTGGTAACATGTGCTTCAAGTACAAAAAATGAGAGAAAAAAGAAAACTCAAATACTATGTTGCACATATAAGGAAAAACAATAATAAAATTAAAAAAAAAAAAAACATATAGTTCATAATCAGTGACACACTGTGTTATTCAAGGAGAGTCACAATAAAAAAGTTTCTCACTCAAAAATGTGATCCATTTCCTTTTTAACTTGGCCATGATCCACAGTGTGAGTGTACATAATTTTCATCAAGTAACAGCTTTTTTAAACAGTAGTACAACAACTAATGCTCATTCAAAGAAATACCCAAATCCCTAAAAATCACAATAGCTCAGTTAATCACAATAGCAAACAAACCCACTATCTTTAGGATTCACATGAATTGTTGTCTAACATTTAAAAAAAACCCTTAAGCTGGTGAATACAAGTTCTAGCCAGATCTAGCCAATCTTTTAACCTTGGCAAAGTCTCTAATAAAGTCTCATCATTCCAAAATTTGACAGAAGAAACTAGGGAAAAAAATCCTCTGTATTGCCGCTGAAAACCATTTGGGTCTAAAATGTCACCAAGAATCTAGACCATTCTGGTGGAAGGATAGAGTAAGCTGAAGAGTTACAAATATAAAAGCCATCCAGGAGCCATTAGACTACATGGGAAATTCTCCCTCCTGGGAGGAATTCAGGGGTTACCATGCCCCTAGGAAAACCTTCCCACCTCCCAAATGAGATTATAACCCATCATGGGGTACCCAAGTCCCTTGGGAAAACTCCATCCTCTGGTATGAGACTATAACAGTGTAGAAGGCATGCCTTTATATGTACTATCCTTTGCAATGTGAGGACTACAATAGTGAAAATCACTTCTGATGTCTCATCTATTACATTTTTAATAAATGTGGAAGTAGAGAATACAATCGTGCTATTACACTTCACTTCAACTACTAAATAGACCCTTACCTCTTTTTATAAACAACTCAAAGGCAGGCAAATGATCAGTCAGGGGTAGTGGTACTACTAGATATCTGAAAATCACTTCTGAAGACCCCTTAAAATCAATTAAAATTTTAGGGTATTAAATTCTCCAAAGGATGTATACAGGTTGTAAAGAGTTTGATGCAGTCTATCCATCATCATCTATGTGACAATTAACAAAGGCAAAAAGGAGCAAAAGACCATTAAGGTAACATGTGACCTCAATGGATCTGGTGGCAAACTCAGCATCTATAATGTTTTTTGCCACAGAAAAGTGTTTGTCCAACTTGTTTATGGACTTTTATAACGGTATTTTCTCCAGTCCAGTCATAGGACAGTACAAATAAAGGCAGAGTAACAGAAAATATAGCTAATGGATAAAACACAGTAGCTGAAAATGGCATAGTGTAGCAGAATAGATTAGATTAGATTAGATTAATATGTGAATTTTTAAAAAATTGAATTTTAAAGCAAACAATCACCAAATACAATACATGTGACAAGATGTGAGCAATGAATTCAAGAGTCCTTTTCTATAATTCCAATAGCAGTGTTACAGAGACTTCTTCACTATTTGGAGTGAAACAAATTGAAACAGTTAATATCAGTAAGGCAAGGGTATCAGAAAAGGCTAAAAATTCACGTCTGGACTCTTTAAAGTTCCTTCCCCTCCAGAGTATCATCATCCATCTAGATTCCTTTGATCACACTTCTGGGGTTTCCCATACCTGCACCGAGCATAGTGTGGACAAATCCCATATTGAATGTGTTGCAGAAACTGAGCGGGCCAAAATGGCAAGGATGTGTAGGGAGATGAATGTTCCTTCTGAATCTTGAGATTACTCAAGGTATCAACTGCAAGGTATCCAATCAGTATTTCCAGGAATGGCAGTAAGAAAAGTCACCCCAAAACTTTGAGCTGTGTAAACTCTGTCATGCTCTCTGGGAACAGGAGTTGTTTGAGATAGACAGGAAACTGGGCCATGTTTGCAATTCTACTTCCTGTCCATAGGTGGTGCTACTCTAGGGATAGGATTTAAGAGGTTTGGAAGAGTAACCTTTCTTCCCCTACCCCCAGGAGTAAAAACCCCAGGGAATCACTTATTTCCACTGCCACCTGAGTAGGGGACTGCTGCTCCCCTTGATTGCTCTCCCTAGCTATGTGGGCAGGGAGTTAAGAGGGTGGAAGCTTGCCTCCCGATGAAAGTTCTAAGGAAGCTAATAAGCCTTAGAGAAACACCCAGGATTCCAAGGCTGCAAGCACTTAGGAATTAGCAACGTAATGGAAAGGTATGAATGTTAAAAACGTGGTTGCCAACACTGTGAATGTTAAAAACTATAAAGGTTTTGGCCAAACTGTAAAGGATAATTTTAGTGTTTGACTTAAAATCTAAAAATAAGTGGTCACCATGGGAAAATTCCCAAATATGAAAATACCCAAGTCAGCTGGGTTTTATGGAGATTTTAATTAATATAAATGAAGGAATTGAGGGAAGGGGAGAGAGAGAGACAAGGAATAGCCAAGCAGTAGAAAAGGGTCTAGGCCAAAATGGCCTAGGCTTGAGCCTATGGAGAGCGAGTCAGTCTTTATCACTCACCACAAGATCATCTCCAAGCAAGCTTCAGTCCTCACTTCAACTCTGAACTCCAACCACGAACTCCCACTGCAAACTCCAACTAACTCCAACTAACTAAATTAAAGAATCACCTTCCTTTTAAAGAAATTTTCTTTTATGTCACCTCCCCTAAATTTTCACGTTTACCAATCACAGTAGGAGCTTTTTCCCAGGACTGCCCATTCCTAGTTCTTATCTTCTTTTGTTCTTACCTTCTCTGGCTAGATAAAATCCTCTGAATACTTCACACCTCTTTTGTTAAGCTTGCCTTTTGTAAGTTGCTTGACCTTTTAGTGATTAATTTAACATTTATAGGTATTTAGCACCCTTTTTGTATTAGATCTAAAAATAGACCAAGCTTAAGGTTCTAGCTTTACTATAAGTATGAGTTAGGGACTTTTCATTGTTCAATCAGGAGTTTGCAACTTTATCTTCCCCTAAAGTACTGTCCGAGTAGGGTGGAGTAATTTTAAAAGTTCTCAATACATTCCTGATCAAGTACCTCCATTGTTAAAAATGGGGAATAGCTTAATCAAATCTTCTGAAGTAGAGTCTGAGTAGTTTTAAGATTCACTTTACCAGCCTCCCAGAATGCAGCTTGCAAGGACTCCCCACCAGTGTGCTCAAGAGAAGCATTGAGTGGGAGGCAGGCTTGGCAAAGAACTCCAAGCAGTGTCTGGTCAAATGTGGGAGGCAGTGGCAATGGTGTCAGCAACAGGGGAGGGAGCAGGAGCAGCAGTGAGGGCGTCAGAGGTTTTATAAACTCAACTGTATTTTTGTCTATTAAAAAATTTGCTCTACCAACTTAGAGAGGAATAAGGGTCCTAAACTCCAGACTTCATGTCACCAAAAAATGTAAGATTAAAATTAATATCCAATAACTCCAAGTATTTTATTTTATAAGATTTATTAATAATCACTTGAAGCAAAATAAATGAAAGGACAAAAGTAAAAGCTGGGTAAAGCATAGTTTTCCCACCCACAATCAGGGGAAAAGAGCAAGCGGCAGGACTACACAAAACTTATATCCTCCCGACATTAACGTGTAATGTGAAAAGGAATAGGGGAAGCTGGGAAAGAGAGTTCTAGGGTTCAAAATTCTAATTACACATGGCTTAGAGACAAAAGGGTGGAAAATTGGAATAGGTTTGGAGTAAATAATAATAGCAAGATAGCATTTGATAAACTCAAAGATCCCAGATTTTGGAACAAGAACCCACGATTTGACAAAAACTAGTGGGAGAAATTATGCTTAGATCAACATCTTACACCCTATACCAAGATTAACTCAGGAGGGTAAATGACTTAAATATAAAGAGGGAAACCATAAATAAATTAGATGAACATGGAATAGTATATTTGTCAGATCTATGGGAAAGGAAGGAATTTAAGACCAAGCAGGAGATAGAGAACACTACAAAATATAAAATGAATAATTTTGATTATTTTAAATTAAAAAGTTTATGTACAAACAATACCAACGCAACCAAAAAGAGAAGAGAAGCAACACATTGGAAAAATTTTTGTAACAAAAAGCTCTGACAATGGTCTCATTTCTCAAATTTATAAGAAGTTAATTGTACAAAAAATCAAGTCATTCCCCAATTAACAAATAGCCAAGAGATATGAATAGGCAGTTTTCATATAAATAAATGAAACCTGTTAATAAGCACATGAAGAAGTGTTCTAAATCTCTCATAATTAGAGAAATGCAAATCAAAACAATGGTACCACCTCATACCTAGCAGATTGGCCAATAAAGGAAAATAATAAATGTTGGAGGGCATGTGGCAAAATCAGGACACTAATGCATTGCTGGTGGAGTTGTGAATTAGTCCATTCGTTCTGGAAGGCAATTTGGAATTATGCCCAAAGGGCTTTAAAAGAATGCCTCCTTTTTGATTCAGCAATACCACTGCTGGGTTTGTACCCCAAAGAGATAATAGGGAAAAATACATGTATAAAGATATTCATAGCCATGCTGTTTTTGGTGGCAAAGAATTGAAAAATGAGTGGGTGTCCATTAATTGGGGAATGACTGAACAAATTGTGGTGTATAATGGTGATAGAATATTATTGTGCTATAAAGATTGATGTTCTGGAGCCTTTCCATATAAACTAGGAAAACCTCAAAGTGTGAAATGAGCAGAACCAGAAGAACACTCTACATAGAAAGAAAACATTGTGGAACAATCCAACGTAATGGACTTTGCTACTAGTAGCAATGCAGTAAGCCAGGATACTCCTGGAGGACTTTTGTAAAAGAATGCTATCCACATTGAGAGAAAGAACTATGGGAGTAGAAATGCACAAGCAAAATATATGACATTACTTATTATATATATATATATATATATATATATATATATGTATGGGTATTTGATTTGGGGTTTAGGCCTTTAAAAATCACTCTATAGCAAAAATGAATAATATGGAAATAGGTATCAAGTGACAACATTTGTAGAAACCAGTGGAATTGCTTGTCACCTCTGGGAGGGGGGAGGGAAGTGGGGAGGGAAAGAAAATGAATCATTTTATTTTAATGTATAATAATTAAATAATTTTTTATTTAAAATTAAATTAAATAAAAATAAAAAATAAGAATTAAAAATCATTTAATTTAATAATTTTAATTAAAAATAATTTAAAATTAATTAAAATAATATTTTAAAATAAATTAATTTGAAATAAACTACAGGAAAGTAGGTACTGTGCCTTATCTATTCAAAGCAAGTTGTGCTCTGTATCTCTGTATTTCTCATCTCTAATGCTGTTGGTTCAAGTTCCTTTCCTTCTTGCCCCTACTGCTAAACTTTCTTCATTTTTAGGAGCCAGTGATTAGTGCCTTGATTCCACCTAACCATTTCACTCCTTCACCTCCCTGAAGTATTTGGTCCAGTTTATTATTACTTCCTCTTTAAATAATCTTCCCTGGGTTTTCATGTTCTTTTCTCCTAGTTCTTTTTCAACTTTTCTACACAGTTCTTGATCTTGCAGGATCATCCATCTTCTACATTATGTGTGCTATGTACAGATGTACCCAGTATACATATAACTCATTCATTTTACTGATGAAAAAAACGGAGACTCAGAAAAGTAGAATTACTTGCTTGTTTCTGTTACTGTCTTTTAACTCATGTTTCATCACCTAAAAGAATGTAAACTCCTCTAGAACAAAGACAAATTTTGTTTTGTTTTTGTCATTGTATCACTAGAGGCAAGCATAGTACCTGGCACATAGTAAATACTCAAAAAATGCTTGCTGAATGAGACTAGATTTTGATATCTACTAATACATCAGCATAATACCACTTTTCTTGAATCTTGGGATAGTGGGAAAAAAAAAAAACTTGAGAAATTCACCAGAAGACCTGAGTTTGAACTAATGAACTCTAAGTTTCTTTCTAGATGATACTATAAAGAAAGTGTTGGGCCTGGATTCAAGAAGACCTAAATTCAAATCTGTTCTCAGATACTTACTAACTGTATAATCCAGGGCAAGTCACTTAATTTGGTTTGCTTCAGTTTTCTCATCTGCAAAATGAGCAAGAAATGGAAAACCACTCCAGTATTCTGGCTAAGGCCAAGAAAATCCCAAATGGAGTCATGAAGAGTTGGACATGACTGAAAAACAACTAAACACAAAGAGTTTCTTTCCATGTTGAGATCTTATGATTGTAAGTAGTAGAACCAGGATTTGAGCCCCATTGTTCTTAGCATCTAGTACTGCTTTCCCTATGCCATAATTTATGAGTACCACAAAATGGAGTTAGTTAAGTTCTTGTGAGGGCTGTAGTTAGTTTGCAGGAAATGAGACCATAACTATTTCTTTATTCGCTACTCAGTGCATAGGGATTGAAAATGATGCTTCTGGCTAACTGGAAGATCCCCAACTGCCTATGGAAGAAGGCAATTCCTAGTGATATCAGAAATTGTAGTGAATGACAGATGAAAGGGAAACTTTGTATCAATAGGTTCATTTAAATGAATAGCCTTGTTATGGTAGAAGTTTATTGAAATTTATTGAAATTGGGGTGTATGGGGTGCTCAGGGAGGGGTAGTATCTCTGGTATGGAGGGCTTGTCGTGCTCTCCTAGGGCAGCTCTCCAGCCTCTGACCCTCACCTGACACCCAGCTCTCACTTGTGGCTCCCAGTAGCTGCTAGCATGTGGCAGCGGCCAAACCCCGGGCAACGGCTTCGACAGGCCAGCTAAACCTTGTGAGGGTAGCCATCGAGTCATCGACCCCTGGTGAACCAGGGCTTTGCTCACCCAGCATGTGAAGACTGCTTCGGTGGAACAGACGGAAGAAACCAATAAGAAGGTTCAACGGCTGAGAGGGCGACACAGCAAAGCACTGTGGAGTGCTTAGGGCGTGTTGGAGCACAAAAGACAACATGGCCATCCAATGCAGCTGAGGAAGTCTCCAGGTGTAATGACTTTTCGTGCCCCTAGACCCAGGCTTCCAATGCCGAGAGAGAGGGACTGTCTGTGCATCGACTTTTCCACTTAAATCTCTTTCACGCACAAGTGTCTTTGTGCACACTCATCTATCATAGATGAAAGCGCACAAAGACAATCGTCATTCTCGGCTTCTGAGAGACTACTATCACCATCTTATTGAAATTGCTCTTGTAGGGGAAAACAAAAACTATTCTCATAGAAAAGCCAAAGACAAACATCATAGGGAAAAAATTTTTAGAATAAATGTTATGATCTCACCTGTTGAAATCTTATTTTTATTGACTTTATAAAATTCTGAATTTAATTAACTACAAATAAGATGTGCAATTCCATATGCAAAGAAAACCAGAAAAAGAGGATTATGCATGAAGGTATGAGTCTGTTTTATGATTGTTTTTTCTTATGAAGAGATTAACAAATTCCATATTTTTTCAAGATATCTTGTTTGTTCCCTACTGAAATTCTATGCATTTTTAAAATGCTTCAATAAACTTCCTTTCTTATTCTTCTTTTTCATTTTGCTAATTCCATTTATAGCTTCCTTCTCTCTATCATTTCTCTCCCTATGATCATTTTAAAAAATCATTTCTGAATAGTCAAGCAAGACAGATTTGTCTCCCTATGTTCCTTGATTTTTATCACCTTTCTCTCAGAAGGTGGGTAACATGTTTGATCACTATAGAATCATGGTTGGTCCTAGCATTGATCAGAATTCTTAAGTATTTCAAAGTTGTTTTTCATTAAAATATTGTTATTGTACAAATTGTCCTCAGTTCTATTGACTTTACTCTGCATTAGTTCATTCAGGTCTTCCTAGTATTTTCTGAAACCACCCTTTTGTTATTTTTATGGCATAATAGTATTCTATTGCATTCCTATGCCATAAATTTGTTCAGTCATTTCCTCCTCGATTTCTATTTCTTAGTCACTACAAAAAGAACTGCTTTAAATATTATGTTTCCTTTTATTTCTTTCTTTGATCATTTTGTGGCGTACAGTTTAGTTACTCGAATTGATTTTGAGAATGGCCATTCTGAATCATACCTCCAACAACAATGCATTATTGTACCTGTTTTCTCCTGTGTCATTTTTCTTTATTGTCATTTTTACTGACTTGAGGGGAATGAGGTAGGACTTCAGAGTTGATTTAATTTTCATATCTTTCAAGTGTGGATTCTAAAATTTAGCATTCTGTTTTGCTAGCAGAATTTCTTTATAAAAATTTTGGAAGAATGTTTTTCTTTTGATATATGGATATTTATAGATATAGATTTATGTATTTTATTTAACAGTTCCCAAATGCAATACTGGGTTTCTGACCTGGAGAAGGAAATCAAGAACATATTTTCTGCTAATTGTTCAATTCCCTTTTGATACAATTTAGGGAAAGTTTACTGTTTATTAAGCTAACAGTTATAAAACTTACAAAGAGAGGAATTTATAGTTTTGTAGACCAGCAGACCTGATACCTGGAGGATTAGAAGGTAAGATTGGAAGGAGGAGCAAGAGAATGCTTCTTCAGTTATCTTCTGTTTGTAACCTACCAACCAATGAGAAATCTAATACATTTTCCTTTTGCTTATTTATTTAATTCCCAAATCAATAAAATGATTTAATTACTTTAAACATTATTTTTCAATTCAGAAAAATATTGCTAATATTAACATTTTAAAGGACCCAAATTGATCTCTGAAAAGGAGGGGCTTTAGTCACCTCTACCCATGTGGGTTTGCCATTTGCAAATAGGTCATTTTTTCTATGTGATCTTCCATCTAACTTGTGGAAATATTATATTAAAATGTGTTAAAATGAACAGCATAAGTTGCAATTTGAATTATCATCTCTCTCCTCTAACTTTATCTTCTTCACCTATTTCATCCCACTCATTCCCTTCTTCCAGCCTTGAAAACTTTCCATGTCACTCACCTATTTAGTAACTAGAGCTCTTCAGCTGTTTGAGTCAGGAGTTAAAAGAACATCTCTCAACTTTTCTCAGTTCTTTCTGTTGCAATTTACTTTAGAGAGGTCTTTAATTGAATCTAACTATAAAGTCAGGAAGCTGAGATTTGTTACAAGAATTTAACATTCTAAAATTCCATTTAAATGTTTCCTTTACTTTCCCCTAAAATTCCTATTTCTAATCATTTACCTTCTCTTCTTTATCAACACTTTATGATTTTATGTTTATGTTTAAAGAAAATGGTTTTCTTTTTCTAGGAATAATATGGTGAGCAACAGCCCTTAAGTAGAAGGAACAAAGACCTATCCCTGCTCTCTGTCCACCTAGGAAAGGAGAAAGGTTCAGAAGTTGGTATATCTGAAGATAAAGGTAGCATAATCAAGGTGGAAGCTGGAAAATAGTGGCATTTATGATGAGAATGATCAAAAAATCACATCTACATTGCAGAAATTAATTTGTTGATGTTAATTTTACATTTTCCTACATCTCATGAAATATTTGGTTTCAAAAGATCTTCTATCATATGGGATTGTTTTGAAATCAGGTAAGAAACAACAAGGTCTCTGCTCCATACTTCCACCCTTAAATATTTGTACATCTATGTGGAAAGAATTTGGATGGATTAAAATGAAGTAAATAGGAGGGCAGGCATTGTGTAAGATTTGTATTCAAATCCCATCTCTGACACTTACCAGTTATGAGACATTAGGAAGTCACCTCACCTCGCTGGGGTTTCTTATCTGTAAAAAAGGCTGAACTAGCTGGATGGCTTTTAAGGTCCCTTTTCAGCTTTCACATCAGGATGCTAGGACTATATTTACCTGATATGGCTCAATTAGATCATTGAAAATTCATCAGTTAAACATATATGATACAGAGAGAAGCAAATATATCAAAGGGTCACCCTAGTCTCTTACCTCAAGTGCAGGCACAAGAAGCCTCAGACCAGAGAAGCATTTGTTTGTTTGATGCCAAGGGCAGGATCACTTTACAAACTTGTTACAAAAATGTTAATTTAATCCAAGGCTCTAGATGGCTCTCCTGGAGGGTAATCTGAGGACTCAATGAGCCTGCCAGGCATGTCCTCCTGGCACTCTGAGTTTTTGTAGAGAGCCACAGGCACAAGCTGAGAATCCCGCAGGGGTTTTAAAGAACTGATTGCTGTAGTCACTCAGCCATTCTTGGACCTGCCCTGCTGCTAGATCACTTGAAAGGGAATTGCACAGTCAATTTCAACCTTTTTTTTTTTGGTTAGGAGGAGATTACTCAGAAAATTTCACAATCAGAATAAAAATATAGTAGTCTTCCACAATTATCTAATGATCTTTCTTAGAATGCCATCTAAATATGACAAAAAACATTAGCAGGAAGAAATAATTCTTAACAAGGAGAATAACTTGGATTTTCTAATTATCTATTGAGAGAATAGTATGGTGAATGAAGAATTGACTTCTGGGAGAAAAAAAGACTCTGGATTCAAGATTTTCCTCAGACACTCTGTGCCTCAGATAGTTCTCTAAGACTGTAATTGTCAGTATGACTCCTAATTTTCTTGGGCAAAAAGAGTTCACTGCATCAGAGGTGTCTAACTCATGGAACATTGACAACAAGTAGCACACAAATTGTGCTGAGTGCAGGACTTAACCAGTTTAAAATGTAAAAATAAAAATGTAATACAGCACATATGATTTAATTTGTCATTTTCTGTGTGTAGCTGGCAGGGATTCCTTTCTGTTTGACACCATTGCCCAAATCAAAATCAGCTTTTTCAAGCTTGGAGTCTCTGAGTTTTTGTCAGGAAATGAGAATCTCTTTTCTTAGAACAAGGTAAGACTAATATAATCCAGCACAAAGGTATTAGCAACAATAGCAAAATCAAAACTGATAAGTAATGTTGTTTCTTCAGGTCTTACTGACCCCAGGTTGAGTGCTCTATGCATTGGGCCACCTAGCTGCTTATCAAAGAGTCAAGGAGCTGAGATCTCTATGTGACAGTGGCTAAATAATTTATTTCTCTGAATCTGTTTTTGCACCTAAAATTAAGGATAAAGATAATGATAGTACCTACTTTATATTATTGTTGTGAGGATTAACTGATAGAAATTATTTTATCAATCTTAAATTACTATCAGTCATGCCTGACATTCAGAGACCTTCATCTCCAGCTTGCTGAAAATCAGGAACATTAACAATCAGATGATGCACGGAAGGTACCCACCCCACCTCATCTGCAGTCTCTAGCATTTGGATCTTCCAAGGCATCCTCAGTCCAGATTGGAAGTCCTAGAGAGTTATAGATTCTACTATATCTGTGGTTGGAAGATCCATTTAAGGTGTTTTGCTGTTGGTCTCTAAGCTTTTTGGAAAAAATGACCCAATAGTCAGAGCTAGGTCCCTAAATGTACTTCCTAAAGAAAATAATCAGGAACTTTTAAGTATTCCAGGAAACACTTTATGCCAGTTCCCAGGAGAAAAAGTAGTTGTGGCACCTAAAGGTCATAAAACATTCTCTCATCCTTTATCTTTAGGTGCTTCCCACCTCCTCAAAAAGAGATAGTAGATTAGATTTTCAGAATTAATTTTTTCTTGACTACACAGATATTTTTCAGGTGTTTTATTTTTCTTCTTCCATTACATCCCCCTCCTTTCCCCAAGAAATAGAGGGAAATGGAAGGGAGGGCAGATGCTTGTGAGTTGGAAAAAAAATTAAGAAAATATTGTCTATTGGTTTCTTTTGAGGCAGAACTTTCACTTAGTATATCAACCAATGAATTAGGCAACTAGCATTTATTAAGTGCCTTCTATGTGCCAGGCATTGTGCTAAATTCAAGATAGAAAGAAAAAAGTGAGTCCTATTTTTCAAGAGCCTGCTTTCTAAAGAGGGAGACCATGTGAACATATAAATGTGTTTTAATCATCTTGAAGGCTGATACTTAAAACTATCAAAAAGCATAAAGTATTTTGTAGGACTTCTAAATTGACATTTCCTATTTTACCTTGGCTCTGCACTACTCTAACCATACCCTTCAGGTATGTGACTTCTGCTAGGACAAGTAAGCCCTGAGCTTTTCTTCTTGTCAATGGTCATCATTTTCAATTCAGAAATACCCCATTGCCAGTCAACACTTACCAAAGTTCCCAGCATCTCCACTCTTTCGAACTCACAAGATTGTCTCTAAAATTAGATTTTTTTCATCTCTGGATAGCCATTTGGTCTCCTATCATCAGGACAGAAACATAAAGCAGAAAAGACAAGAAGGAGCTAAGGCTTAAGCTATGCTTGCCTAGCTAAGCCCTGAGTTAGCTGCCATGTTCCTGTAGTTACATCTCCTCATGGTAATTCTACTAAGGGAATGTTATATACCAGAGACAGAAAGTAAGAGAAAGAACTTGAAGCTGTTAATCTTTTAAAAACTAATGCAACCTCTTTCCTGCTGTCATCCAGATGCATGATGCTGGGATGCTACCTCAAACAACAGCAACAACACTATCTTCAGATCTATGATTTCATTGGTGTAGAGCAGTAGTGTCAAATTCAAATAGACTAGAATTCCTGACAGTTCCAAATTGATTTAGAAAAACCACAAATTCACATTATCTAGACTGTGTTGTATTTTTACTTATTTTGTTAAATGTTTCCCCATTATATTTACTATGGTTCAGTATGCACTCTTGAGTTCAGTATGCTATCTATCAGGGGATTGCTTTCTTACCTCCAGATGCCTAAAGACTAAACAATTTCCCAAGAAGTGTCCAGGGTCAGAATCCACCCTTTATAGAGCTGTATTTTAATCCACACACCTCTATATTAGCATAGGAAGAATATGCACAATGAATACATGGTAAACTTGGAGGAAAGGTGATAATGACATCTGGGGGAGATCATAGAAGGTTTTATGCACAAATTGAGTCCTGAAGGAAATTAGGAGAGAGAAAGAAAGAGACAGAGAGAGACACACACACAGAGACACAGAGACACAGAGACAGAGAGAGACACAGAGACACAGAGACAGAGAGAGAGAGAGAGAGACAGAGACAGAGACAGAGACAGAGACAGAGACAGAGAGGAGGGAGGGAGGGAGAGTAATCCAGCAAGAGGGAATTCCGGTGCCTAGGAATGAATGTTAGAGATGGAGTGGTATGTCTGTGTGTGTGTGCGCGCGCGTGCATGCGTGTGTGTACAAGTAGGCCATATGGTCCTGGTAATAATATATGTTAACTAAGAAGCAGAAAGGCCAAAGTGATTAAACTAAATCTTGATAGGAACATAGAGAGACAGGCCTCTTATTACATTGCTAGAGAAGCTGTGATTTTTTTTTTCAGAAAATAAGATAGAAATATATATTAAGAGCTGTAAAGCTGTTCATGCTCATTGACCTAGACATCCCATTACTAAAGTTAGGCTCTAAGGGTATTAATGAGAGGGTAAAAATCTGTGTATATATGAACATATTCATGGAAGCTTTATTTGTTATGACAAAATACCTGAAAATAACACAAATGCAATGAATGGGAGAAATGACGGAATAGATTGTGATATATGAATGTAATAGATTGTATTGTGTTATTAGAAATGGCAGATATTAGAAATATAAGAAAATAAGAGAAATAGATGAAAAGACAAAAAGAGAATAAAATAATACATTCCGTGGCTACATAAAAAAAAAAGACAAAATCAAGAGAAAAAAAGTATCCAAGTAAAACAAATCCAAAAGGAACTTAAAAGCAGAGGATGTTTATATTAGCATGTATGTATAATTACATATTTTAAAACAAATTATAAATAATGTGTAGTTTGTGGTTTTGCACATAATTTTTAAATGCATTTGTTTAATTAAGTAGTTTTTGCTGGCAGTAGTTATGAAATATATAATTAAAAATGTTTCTTGAAAGAAAAAAACCAAGTAGGCCAGTATGTATAATGTACATACATGCATAGGTAAATAATGTTTTAAAAGTTTGGAAAGATTGGAAGGAGACAGATTGTAAAAGAGATTTAAATGTCAAACAGGGGAGTTTAATGGAGCAGAGAAGAGAAAGTGGTGGTGACATAATTTAGGAAATGTACTATGTTGTCTATGTGGAGGATAGATGGGAGAGATTTGAGATACAAGCTATAAATGATAAAGACCAGAATTTACTCAGTGGTTCTCTGAACAGAGAAGAAAAAACATTTTAGAGAAATTGTGAAGATGGAAACAACATAATTTGCCAAGGGAGAATGAGGAGCCAGGGATGACACCAAAGTGCTAACTAGGACTAAAAGGATGAATAGCATCTTCCACAGTAACAGAGAAGCTGAAGAGGATTGGGTTTTGGGGAAAAGATAATGAATTGAATAATCACAAAGTGTTACCTGAGGTTAGGAGAGTTTAAATAGTCTACCCTCTCAAATCTAATGAAATTCAGAGGCTGTGCTTGAACCTAGACCCTCCTAATTCAGAAGACGTGCACTCTACTTTGCTAAGCTGTTTCATGAATTTTTATTATTAAACTGTCACCATGTGTTAAAGTCATAATTCTAAAACTAGGTGATCTTAATCAAGTCATTTATTTTCTTAGAATGCATTGAATGGTAATAGATATATTTGCACTAATGGCTTGGGTTTGTTAGGTATTATAGAGTGTTTTTTTCTTTAAATGTAATTTTCCCTTCTATCTTTTCTCAATTACATGCAAAAATAGTTTCCAATGTTTTTCAAAGAATATCAAGTCTCTAATTCTCTCCCTCCTTCCCTTCCCCACCCCACTATTGAGATGGTAAGCAATTTCATATAGATATTTCATGCACAATCATGGAAAACATTTTCTCCATATTAATTCTTTTGTGGAGGAATATTTGAATAAAAAAAGTGGAGAAAGTGGAAAAAATTTTGCTTTGGTCTAGATTCAGATTTTATCAATTCTTTGGAAGCAGATGGCATTTTTTAAGTAAAGAGTTTTGTGAGTATTATAAAATATTGCATAGCTCTGAGTTATTATTTACAGGTTGTTAAATCCATTTATAAAACATTTATTAAGAGTTACTACTACATGCACAAGCATTGTGGGACATACAAAAGTTAGGTAAGACATCATCTGTGGCCTCATAGGGTCTAGTAGCTGTTCTTTGATAGTCTAATTAAACAAAAACTGTGCCTCAGCAATATTTCTGCACATGGCTAGTATCTTCTGCGTATTAAAAGCAACCACCCTACCGCAGAATTCTCTGGATGAAGTGCTACATAGAAATCTCATCGGGTTAAGATGGCGGCTTAGAGAAAGCTGAAGTTCAGATCTCCGGAAAACCCTTCCCGACCGATCTCAAACTAGAAGCTCCTAAGGCGCCGAAATTCAAAACGATCAACAGCACAGACCCTGGGAACCCTCCTCCTGGACCTGGACCCGGTTCAAAAGGTACGGCTCCCCTTAAAAGCCAGAACCCGAGATCCCTCGGACCTCAGGGGTAGGAGCGCAGAGTCCAAGGCTCCCGGAAGCCGCAGCCGCGCCGGGCTCAGAGAGCAGGGTCTGAGGAACAACAACCCTCAGGGTCTTCTACCCAAGTCCCAGTCCGGGTGAAAGTTACTGCCTGGGGCCTCCGCTGCAGAGAGCTGGTCAAAACAACAGCAACCCTCAGGGCGGGCAAGACAGCCTCACGGGCTGGATCCTGCTATCCAAGTCTCAGTGAAAGTCTGTGCTCTCGGAGCTTGGGGAAGCGGCAGCCCATCCCCCCGCAGGCCGACGAAACAGCCTCACGGCCAGCGATTCTGAAGGCAACTTCCGGAAATCGAGCCAGGGGGAGAGTGTGGCCTCGTGGTCCGACCCTTCCATTCCAGTTCCAGTGAGGCATATTCAGTTTAACCCAGGGAAAGCTCATAGAACTATCTGCCCAGGACTAAAGCCCCTGAACACCAGAAAGAGACAAGAAAAACTAATCCTCCACATTCAGAAATGGCAAACTCCACAGAACCACAGAAGCCCCAAAATACCAAGAAAAATAAGAAGAAAGGGGCGACTTTGGACACATTCTATGGAGCCAAAATACAAAATACAGAGCAGACAGAAGATAATATAAAAGAAAATGCTCCAAAACCTTCCAAAGGAAATGGAAACTCTCCACAAACCTATGAAGAATTTGAATCAGAAATGACCAAAAAGATGGAAGCCTTCTGGGAGGAAAAGTTGGAAATAATGCAAAAGAAATTCACGCATCTACAAAACCAGTTTGACCAAACTGTAAAAGAAAACCAGGCTTTAAAGGCCAGAATCAGGCAGCTAGAAGACAATGATCGTGTAAAAGAGCAAGAATCAATAAAGCAAAGCCAAAATACCAAGAAATTAGAAGAGAACATAAAATATCTCACCGACAAGGTGATAGATCTGGAAAATAGGGGGAGAAGGGATAATTTAAGAATAATTGGACTCCCAGATAAGCCAGAAATAAACACCAAACTGGACATGGTGATACAAGATATAATCAAAGAAAATTGCCCAGAGATTCTAGAACAAGGGGGCAATACATCCACTGACAGAGCTCACAGAACACCTTCTACACTAAACCCCCAAAAGACAACTCCCAGGAATG
The DNA here is from genome assembly GCF_027887165.1 of Monodelphis domestica. NCBI lineage: Eukaryota > Metazoa > Chordata > Mammalia > Didelphimorphia > Didelphidae > Monodelphis > Monodelphis domestica. Next base: position 242,919,005 of record NC_077228.1, on the reverse strand, counting down.
TAATTGCCAAATTCCAAAGCTATCAAACAAAAGAAAAAATCCTACAGGAAGCCAGAAAAAGACAATTTAGATATAAAGGAATGCCAATCAGGGTCACCCAAGACCTTGCAAGTTCTACTCTGAATGATCGTAAGGCATGGAACATGATCTTCAGAAAGGCCAGAGAGCTGGGTCTCCAACCAAGAATCAGCTACCCAGCAAAACTGACTATATACTTCCAAGGGAAAGTATGGGCATTCAACAAAATAGAAGACTTCCAACTTTTTGCAAAGAAAAGACCAGAGCTCTGTGGAAAGTTTGATACCGAAAATCAAAGAGCAAGGAATACCTGAAAAGGTAAATATTAAGGAAAGGGGAAAAATGTTATCTTCTTTTACTCAAACTCTCTTCTATAAGGACTACATTTATATCAACCTATGTATACTAATATGTGGGGAAAATGTAATGTATAAATAGGGGGTAAAGAAAGACCAAATAGAATAATGGTTCTCACACAAAGATTCACAGGGGAAGGGGAGGGGAAGAAAACTCCTATAAGAAGGAGAGGAAGAGAGGGGGGGGGGGGTTTTACTTAAACCTCAATCTCAGGGAAATCAACTCTGAGAGGGAAAAACATCCAGATCCATTGGGATCTTGAATTCTATCTTACCCAACAAGGGTAAGGAGAAGGGAAAACCAAGGGGGGGAGGGGGAGAGGGAGAACAAAAAGGGAGAGAAAGAGAGGGGGGAGGGGGAGGGAACAAAAAGGGAGGGACTAAAAAGGGAAACATCAAGGGAGGGGACAAGGGGGACTGATTCAAAGTAAATCACTGGACTAAAAGGTAGAGCCGAAGAAGAAAAGGTTAGAATTAGGGAAGGCAATCAAAATGCCAGGGAGTCCACAAATGACAATCATAACTTTGAACGTGAATGGGATGAACTCACCCATAAAACGTAGACGAATAGCTGAATGGATTAGAATCCAAAACCCTACCATATGTTGTCTTCAAGAAACACACATGAGGCAGGCTGACACCCACAAGGTCAGAATTAAAGGATGGAGTAAGACCTTCTGGGCCTCAACTGATAGAAAGAAGGCAGGAGTGGTAATCATGATATCTGATAAAGCCAATGCAAAAATAGACCTGATCAAAAGGGATAGGGAAGGTAATTATATTTTGTTAAAAGGGACTCTAGACAATGAGGAAATATCATTAATCAACATGTATGCACCAAATAATATAGCACCCAAATTTCTAATGGAGAAACTAGGAGAATTGAAGGAAGAAATAGACAATAAAACCATACTAGTGGGAGACTTAAACCAACCATTATCAAATTTAGATAAATCGAATCAAAAAATAAATAAGAAAGAGGTAAAAGAAGTGAATGAAATCTTAGAAAAATTAGAATTAATAGACATATGGAGAAAAATAAATAGGGATAAAAAGGAATACACCTTCTTCTCAGCACCACATGGCACATTCACAAAAATTGACCATACATTAGGTCACAGAAACATAGCACACAAATGCAAAAAAGCAGAAATAATGAATGCAGCCTTCTCAGATCACAAGGCAATAAAAATAATGATTAGTAATGGTACATGGAAAACCAAATCTAAAACCAATTGGAAATTAAACAATATGATACTCCAAAACCGTTTAGCTAAAGAAGAAATCATAGAAACAATTAATAATTTCATCAAGGAAAATGACAATGGCGAAACATCCTTTCAAACCTTTTGGGATGCAGCCAAAGCGGTAATCAGAGGCAAATTCATATCCCTGAAAGCTCATATTAACAAACAAGGGAGAGCAGAGATCAATCAATTGGAAATGCAATTGAAAAAACTCGAAAGCGATCAAATTAAAAACCCCCAGCAGAAAACCAAATTAGAAATCCTAAAAATTAAGGGAGAAATTAATAAAATCGAAAGTGATAGAACTATTGATTTAATAAATAAGACAAGAAGCTGGTACTTTGAAAAAACAAACAAAATAGACAAAGTACTGGTCAATCTAATTAAAAAAAGGAAGGAAGAAAAGCAAATTCACAGCATTAAAGATGAAAAGGGGGACAGCACCTCCAATGAGGAGGAAATTAAGGCAATCATTAGAAATTACTTTGCCCAATTATATGGCAATAAATACACCAATTTAGGAGAAATGGATGAATATATACAAAAATACAAACTGCCTAGACTAACAGAAGAGGAAATAGAATTCTTAAATAATCCCATATCAGAAATTGAAATCCATCAAGCCATCAAAGAACTTCCTAAGAAAAAATCCCCAGGGCCTGATGGATTCACCTGTGAATTCTATCAAACATTCAGAGAACAGTTAACCCCAATACTATACAAACTATTTGACATAATAAGCAAAGAGGGAGTTCTACCAAACTCCTTTTACGACACAAACATGGTACTGATTCCAAAACCAGGCAGGTCAAAAACAGAGAAAGAAAACTATAGACCAATCTCCCTAATGAATATAGATGCAAAAATTTTAAATAGGATACTAGCAAAAAGACTCCAGCAAGTGATCAGAAGGATCATTCACCATGATCAAGTAGGATTCATACCAGGGATGCAGGGCTGGTTCAACATTAGGAAAACCATCCACATAATTGACCACATCAACAAGCAAACTAGCAAGAACCACATGATTATCTCAATAGATGCAGAAAAAGCCTTTGATAAAATACAACACCCATTCCTATTAAAAACACTAGAAAGCATAGGAATAGAAGGGTCATTCCTAAAAATAATAAACAGTATATATCTAAAACCAACAGCTAATATCATCTGCAATGGGGATAAACTAGATGCATTCCCAATAAGATCAGGAGTAAAACAAGGATGCCCATTATCACCTCTACTATTTGACATTGTACTAGAAACACTAGCAGTAGCAATTAGAGAAGATAAAGAAATTGAAGGCATCAGAATAGGCAAGGAGGAGACCAAGTTATCACTCTTTGCGGATGACATGATGGTCTACTTAAAGAATCCTAGAGATTCAACCAAAAAGCTAATTGAAATAATCAACAACTTTAGCAAAGTTGCAGGATACAAAATAAACCCACATAAATCATCAGCTTTTCTATATATCTCCAACACAGCTCAGCAGCAAGAACTAGAAAGAGAAATCCCATTCAAAATCACCTTAGACAAAATAAAATACCTAGGAATCTATCTCCCAAGACAAACACAGGAACTATATGAACACAACTACAAAACACTCGCCACACAACTAAAACTAGACTTGAACAATTGGAAAAACATTAACTGCTCATGGATAGGACGAGCCAATATAATAAAAATGACCATCCTACCCAAACTTATTTATCTATTTAGTGCCATACCCATTGAACTACCAAAATACTTCTTCACTGATTTAGAAAAAACCATAACAAAGTTCATTTGGAAGAACAAAAGATCAAGGATATCCAGGGAAATAATGAAAAAAAACACATATGATGGGGGCCTTGCAGTCCCAGACCTCAAGCTATATTACAAAGCAGCAGTCATCAAAACAATTTGGTACTGGCTAAGAAACAGAAAGGAAGATCAGTGGAATAGACTGGGGGAAAACGACCTCAGCAAGACAGTATACGATAAACCCAAAGATCCCAGCTTTTGGGACAAAAATCCACTATTCGATAAAAACTGCTGGGAAAATTGGAAGACAGTGTGGGAGAGACTAGGAATAGATCAACACCTCACACCCTACACCAAGATAAATTCAAAATGGGTGAGTGACTTAAACATAAAGAAGGAAACCATAAGTAAATTGGGTAAACACAGAATAGTATACATGTCAGACCTTTGGGAGGGGAAAGGCTTTAAAACCAAGCAAGATATAGAAAGAATCACAAAATGTAAAATAAATAATTTTGACTACATCAAACTAAAAAGCTTTTGTACAAACAAAACCAATGTAACTAAAATCAGAAGGAAAACAACAAATTGGGAAAAAATCTTCATAGAAACCTCTGACAAAGGTTTAATTACTCATATTTATAATGAGCTAAATCAATTGTACAAAAAATCAAGCCATTCTCCAATTGATAAATGGGCAAGGGAAATGGATAGGCAGTTCTCAGATAAAGAAATCAAAACTATTAACAAGCACATGAAGAAGTGTTCTACATCTCTTATAATCAGAGAGATGCAAATCAAAACAACTCTGAGGTATCACCTCACACCTAGCAGATTGGCTAACATAACAGCAAAGGAAAGTAATGAATGCTGGAGGGGATGTGGCAAAGTAGGGACATTAATTCATTGCTGGTGGAGCTGTGAACTGATCCAACCATTCTGGAGGGCAATTTGGAACTATGCCCAAAGGGCGACAAAAGAATATCTACCCTTTGACCCAGCCATAGCACTGCTGGGTCTGTACCCCAAAGAGATAATGGACACAAAGACTTGTACAAAAATATTCATAGCTGCGCTCTTTGTGGTGGCCCAAAACTGGAAAACGAGGGGATGCCCATCAATTGGGGAATGGCTGAACAAACTGTGGTATATGTTGGTGATGGAATACTATTGTGCTCAAAGGAATAATAAAGTGGAGAAGTTCCATGGAGACTGGAACAACCTCCAGGAAGTGATGCAGAGCGAGAGGAGCAGAACCAGGAGAACATTGTACACAGAGACTAATACACTGTGGTATAATCGAACGTAATGGACTTCTACATTAGGGGCGGTGTAATGTCCCTGAACAACTTTCAGGGATCCAGGAGAAAAAAAAACACCATTCATAAGCAAAGGATAAACTATGGGAGTGGAAACACCGAGAAAAAGCAACTGCCTGAATACAGAGGTTGAGGGGACATGACAGAGGATAGACTTTAAATGAACACTCTAATGCAAATACTAACAACAAAGCAATGGGTTCAAATCAAGAAAACATCTAATGCCCAGTGGACTTACGCGTCGGCTATGGGGGGTGGGGGGAGGAAAAGAAAATGATCTATGTCTTTAACGAATAATGCTTGGAAATGATCAAATAAAATATATTAAAAAAAAAAAAAAAAAAAAAAAAAAAAAGAAATCTCATCAGAAGAATGTAAGAGAAATGCCAGATAGTAGCTGGCTGTGGTCCTGGAATTATTATAACAATAAGAATGACTGAGGATGGCAGGACAATAGTTTCCAATTAATGGGGTGGTAATATGGTGGAGTGCTTTATCAACATTCCAAAAGCTTACAGAGCAATTAGCTTTGGAACCCCTACAGTGATAGAGTAAGGGATCAGTCATACTGTATGTGTAGCTCTTCTTAGGAATACTCATGCTATGTGATTTTAGTAAGTGTGCAGACTTCCTACCCAGCTTTGCTGTTACAAAGTGATTTGATTCTCTAGATTTATCTAGTAGTCCAAAGATCTTCAAGCATTTCATATACATTATTTCAATAAATTCACTGAATTTTATAAATTTTTTGAGAAATAACTGTTCAGTGACTTCTCCAAGGGCAAAGACTATGTTCTATATCTTAGTAGCCCTATTAGTGCCTGCCATTATAACATATACTCCACTCATATTTTATGAATTGACTTGAATTAGAAATGAGAGCTAACAATTTCTTGTCACATTCTGAATATGTTCTAAAATTCCTGTAATACCAAGTTTATGGTAGAGTAGGACTTCATCTTAACCAACCAAATACATTCGAAGACCTCTCAACTAAGTTGAAAATCATACATAATAGTGAATCCCATTATTTAAGAAATATTTCTTATACAAACAACCTAGGTACTTTATAGTTTTTCTTAGGCTTATCAGAGCTACCCATATCAATACTCTTATTCTTTAGGGCCGTTATTAATGACTAAATAGAGTTAATGAAACAGGGAAGTACTGCTCTGATGAAAACGTTTTGTTAGAGGACATGACTTGTTAGAAAAGAAAACTCTGGACAAAGACTGATGAGGGAGCTAATGTTTGGAGCAAAACAATGCAATAACTCACCAACACTTCTCAGAGTTAGAATGAATATGATTGGGTGAACTGCTGCAAGATTTTATGCCACTTGGGAAAAGGCAAGGATTTAGCATGTAATTTAAAAATATTATTTTACATGTTTTTCTGCCTTTAATTTTTTTCATTTGACAATCATGTGTAAACATGAATTTGCAAGTGTTGAATTTGCCTAAAAAGGTCCTACTACACTTTAGGGGGTACAAAGAAATTTCAAATAGTCCTTGATTTCTGGGATTCATATTTATAAATATTATTTATAAGTAAATAGAGAGAACAAACTGGTAACAAAAAAATAGTACAAAGAAAATGTTATAGATTTTTGAACTTGAAGGTACTTTCTAAATCATGTAATTGTGTTCTGAGGTCTTCGGGATCTCAAAGTGCTTTGGCTCTGGGACTGTATTCCCCTTGAGAGCAATTTCTCCCCCAAAGAAAATGAACCAGACTTATCTCTATTACTTGTTGTGTCCAGACCCTGGAATAGAACCTTAGAAAGAATCTCTTAAAAATTTAGACATGATCACATTTATAGGATCCTTTTAGAAAAGTAAGTCTAAATACCAATAATAAGAAATAATAAGATAATAATATAATTATTATTTTATTTATTTATTTTATTTATTTTTTAAATTAATTAATTTAAATTTTTTTTAATTTTTAAATTTAAAAAATTTATATAATTTAATATATTTATTTTATTTTAAATTTATAAAAATTTATTTTATTTTAAATTTATAAAAATAATTTAAAATAATAATTTAAATTTTAATTAATATGAAATATTAATTTAATAATAATGATTAAAAATAAATAAAATAATAAGAAAACTATTCATTTCTTTTACTTAAAAATGCCTAAAATATGATACTCATAATATACAATAACAGATTCTTAATACATAACACAATAACAATACATAACAATAACAATACCACTTTTCTTTTTATATACCAGAAATGTAAAGATACTTTGTAGGACTAATGAACAGGCTGACCTGTACTGTTCAAGTGACTCACAAAGTCCCAATCAGGTAATGGTTCTTTAGTCTTTACCTAAACAGCTATGTAATTCAGTAGAAAGAGTGCTGGAATCTATTAAATTTAAATTGTGGTTGGACTGATAATATATTATATTAATTAGATGGTCACCAGAGATTTAATTCTAAATCCCAAATTGAATTACTAAAGTAAATGGAATTTATGGTAATTTATTTACAATATTTTCAATAGAAGGAAGATAGTAAGGAATAAGAGAGACAGAGAGAGAGAAACAGAGAGAGAGAGAGAGAGAGAGAGAGAGAGAGAGAGAGTTCTGGTTTCCTCTTATATCAGTTAGAAATTCTAAGCCCCAGCCAGGGGAAGAGAGTCTCAAGATGATGGGTCTTTCCTGGAGGCTTCACACCTCCAGAAAGGGGAGGTCACTAAGTCAGCTAAGTCAGCTTTTTACTCACCAATGGTAACAGTCCAAAGAAGTCTGGGTGTTGGTCTTTCAGTTGCTCCTCCATCCTTCACTCCAAGCCCAGGTGACTGACTGCCTTCTTCAGTCTTTTTTTTCCCCTCTACTTAAAGAGGGTTTTTCTCTTGTATCACCTCCTCTAAATTTTCACGTGTACCAATCACAGCAGACGCTTTTCTCCAGGACTGCCCATTCTTTAGTTCTCACCTTCTTTGGTTAGATTATATCTTTTTGGATTACTTAACACCTCTTTTGTTAAATTCACCTTTTGTAGTTACTTAACACCTTTTTGTAGTTAAAATCTAAAAATAGATTATAGCTTACAATTCTAGCTTCACTATGAAGGAAGAGCTAAGTACCTTCATTGTTACAATCAGGAGATTATGATTTTATCTTCTCAATAAAGAAAGAACTAAATATCTTCATTGTTATAATCAGGGGAGAGCTAAATCCAATCTTCACAAAGGCTAGGACTTTGTAAAGCACTTTACAAATTTTATACAGATAATATGACATATAACTATATAAATATTATTATTATAAGTTTAAAATTCCAGCAGGAAGTGCTTCCCACTAGCCAGTCAACCCTAATTCAGGAAACCAAAAATTATCAAACTTAGAAGATACCTACCAAGCTTGCAAACATGCATTTCTCAGAATCTCTATTCAGTGATCATATGTATGTGTATTTTATCAAAGAGTTAGAGCACATGCGATATGAATTATAATCCAGACTGTCAGTTAACAAGCACTTATCAAGTTCTTAATTATGTCCACATTATACTAAAGAAAGGCCAAAAAAACAGACCCTACTCATAAAGGGTTCTTAAGAATGGCTGAGTCAACATGTCAATACAATCAGAATAGATGGAAATTAATTTCAGAAGGGAAGCAACTTTCAATAACAGGAAAGACTTCCTGTACAAGGTGGGATTTTAGCTGAATCTTAAAGGAAATCAGGAAAACTAAGAGATAAGAAAAGAAATCATGGTAGAGAGCCTAGGGGTGTCAGATGCAAGGAACAACCAGCAAACTTATATAGCTGGACTGTACAGAGTGTGTGTAGAGGAGTAAAGTGTAAGAAATATGAAAAGGAAGACCAAGTAATGAAAGGCTTTAGATGCCAATCAAAATACATATATTTGATCCTTGCAGTAACAGGGAGCTCCTAGTATATACTCATTAGGAAGGTGGCATGGTAAACCTTATGCTTTAGAATAATTATTTTGGCAGTTTAGTGGAGAATGGATTAGAGGGAGAAGGGATCTGAAGCAGGAAGAGCAATTAGAAGATTACTGCAAAAATGCAGGCAAGAGGTAGGATAGTGACTATTTGAATGGAAAGAAGGGATTGTGTATGAGAAATCCTGTGAAGGTAGAAATGACAAGATTTGGAGATGGATTGTGTATATAGGGTGAATAAGATTGAGGAGTTGAGGATGACACAAAGGTTGCAAGCCTAGGTGACTAGGAATTTTGTGGGGCCCTAAGCAATAATAAGAAAGTTTGGAAGATAAGAGTTCTATGAAAAAGATAATTGTTTTTGTTTTGAATATGTTGAGTTGTTGAGTTGGTTGAAGATACAGGCCAAGAGTTCAGGAGAACAGGTTGTTATCAATGGGCCTGGGAATCTTTTGATGATATTTGAGCCCATGAGAACTGAAGAGATCACCCAGAGGTAAGATAGGGTGAAAAGAGAAGAGGGTCTATGACAGAGCCTTGGTTATTTCAGTTCACAGTGAGGATAGGAGAATATGGGGAAAATATATTAGAAAAAATGGCTTGGGGTTAAGAAATGAAAGAGACCAAGGCTTCTCACATTGTCTTATGCAATCCTAACACCTATAGACTAGAAATATTCCTTTTAATAAGGTTTTTGACGTTGCTGGACTTGGTGAGCATCAAATTATAACACAGAAATAAATTGATTATATCTTGAAAGAAAATACACCATTAGTTATGGTATGGGAGTATTTTGCACTGCAGATTGTTTGCATGTTAGAGCAAAGAACAACTTCAAAATTAGATAGGAAAATTATGAGATGACACAATGAACAAGTAAAACAGCTCCAATCTGACCAAATTAAGCAATCTATTCATTAAAAAAAAAGGCAAATGATTAAAAGATAGGTGTTGACAAACAAGTTATCACCAGTTCCTATGTAAATTCCTTATGTAAATTAATTGTCTCAGCAAGACCAAAAAAGTCTAAAACCCACCTAACCACACTTGATCTTGCCAATTAGAATCATATGGTAGTCAATTTAGTCAAAAACAATTTAGAATATAAGCTTGTTTACAAAATTTTTGTATCCCCATAGCATGCAGTGACTTTTACATTATAAAATCTCAGTAGGTTTCTGTTGAATTGAATTGAACTGATTCATTAACAAGGAGTTACTTTGTCATTTAGTCAGATGGTCTAGTGAAAAATGTCAGATAGGGTGAAAAAAAGAAATATTTTTCAGTGATTCCCTTTGGATTAATTGTCTTGTTTAGAGTAAAGCAGGTGGCCTGAGAAATCTGAGATACACATTTCATTTCCTTCCCCAAAGTTTTCTCCTCAGCATTTTCACTACATGGGTACTTTGTCATCTGTAAAATGATGGGGTGGGATTAAATGATCTCTAAGATCTCTTACAGCTCTAAGTACACGATCCTATGATCCCAAAATCTATTTTAAGGAAACCAGAAAACACCATACAAGGGCCTGTGGACATGTGAAAGGAGAATGACCTTGGAAGACTTAAAAAAAGCTGGTGATGCCTATAATAAATGCATAAAGCTTTGCTTGACACATATCAACTTCTGTTTGTAGCTGGGTTGACCATATGCTATGTTCATTCACTCCTCAGGAATCACCAGTACCCTTTCAAAGTATTAACATGTCAGCGAAAATCTACCTTCTTGTGAAGAAATCTAATCTGAGGGAGCAGGGTTGCTGACACTAATAAAAATAACAGCCTGGGTTTATGGTTTCTCAGGGACACACACTATGAAGAAGGGATCATAGAGCCCAAAATAGGAATACAGCAATATCTAGTCTTGGGAGCTCAGAACTAGAAGGGACCTTAGAAGTCTTTTAGTTCTAATTCCTCATTTTATAGATTTAAAAATGTGAAACCGAGAGAAGGGAAATGCCTTGCACCAAGATCAAGTATTATTGGCAGGTTCAAGACAGGGACTCAGGTTTTTTGACTCCCAGAATGCTACTCCTTTCAACCTAAAATTTAAATTTCTCATTGTAGGTCATGGATTTCCTAAATCTACCCATGGAAACCAGATTATGAACTGGAAATAAGGAAATAATATAAACATCATTGACTTATATGCCTATTTAAAATTATTAAATAATATATCTTTAATACTGCGTATACACGTGTGTACGAAATTTTAATAATATAATATTATGTCTAATAATCATTCATATATTTTACCCATTTAATCGCTTGAGCTTTAAGAACAGCATTAAATGCTACTTTGAATCCATCATCTGTTTTTGATATACATGTTTCATCAAAACATCTCTGAAGACATGGTAGAGGATTGCTTTGATTTTAAACTACATAAGAATTTCAACACTGTTTTTCTTCATGATGTTGTCTTTATACAAAATGTACTTCTGATTCTCTTCACTTCTGTGTCAGTTCATATTACCCAGGAATCTCTAAAATTGTCTTAATTGTATTTTGTTACATTCATATGGTGCAATTTGTTCAATAATTTTTCAACTGTCTTAAGAAGCAATTCAAGACACCCTCTTTGATTTTTTTTTGCTTTTCTCCTTCTGCCTTTTAATTGTCCCCTTCAGGGTCAGAAAGTTTGTTTTGCTTGTAACTTTTTCCTCCTGTATTATTCTCCCTCTTAATTCCTTCCTTCCCTCTCCATTATTGCTTTTTTTTCTGTTGGGTATGATGTATTTCTAAACTAAACTCTGTGTGTGCGTGTGCGTGTGTGCGTGTGTGTGTGTGCGTGTGTGTGTGTGTGTGTGTGTGTGTAGCCCTCTTTTTTCTATTTCAAGTAAAAGTGTACATCTGATGACACTTCACTTACCCCTTTCACCAGGTTTATTGTTTATATACTATTCTCATGTAACTCAATTTTGAAAAATAGCAAACCTCCTTATTTCTTTTTTTCTACACTAATGTATTTCTTTTACCCTTCCTTCTTTCCCTCTTCAACTCTTAGACAAGCATCATTCCAGTATCAGAACTTTATTTTTCCTATTTGACTACTTCAATAGCCTTTGAAGATATTGGGGTTCTGAAAGGATACTTTTGTTTCTTCACTTAATAGATTGTTAGCACTGTCATTATACAACTCCTTCCAGTTTATCAAACGTTTGCCTTTCTAGCTTTCTCCTGACTCTTGTGCTCGTACTTCAAGTTCCCTATTCAGATTCGGTCTTTTCATCTGAAAAGCTTAAAGGTTTTTTAATACATTAAAGATTCCCCCTTTTTAACTTGCAAATTTATACTCAATTTTTCAAAATTCTTGGTTATAAATTACAATATTTTGCTTTTGGTAATATTGTATTTGAAAATATCTTTTTGGACTGCTCTTCCCCTACCACACTGCCCAGATACAAGAGGCCCAGGGAGTCTGGGGTTGGGTTTGGGGAGCTAATACACCACTGTGACCCCACTGACCGAAAGTGTTCTCAGATCAGCATGTCAGGGAAACCATGGATACACTAGAAGAAGACGGGATCTGTATTTTGAATGAGAGAAAACTCAGAGGAAAGATAACGCGATTTCTATGTTAATTTATACATGGATGAGCCTATAGCTTCACATTTTGCCCTTGTCACTGAATATAAAAACATCAAAAAAAAATGACTTAAAGATTCAGAGAAGGAAAACTCCCCTTTTAAAAAAAAAGGTAAGATTTCTGGAAGAAAAACTTCTCAAGATCCAATTAGATGAAGAAACCAGCTCAATGGGATGAGAAAGAGTAAACAAGGGTTAGGGTTAGAAGGTCTGCCTAGGAAGAGATAATTTGAAAAGCAAATTGGATAAAATTAATAAAGAATCTTTAAAAGATTTAAAAGAACAGCTATAGGCTATGGAAGTAGATCTCCTTCAGCTCAGGACAAAGATTGAGACTCAGGAAACGATGAGGAATCTAAGTTGACTTTCATTTAAATGGGAGGTGGAAAAGTTGAGTTGTCTAAAGATCTATGGTTTGGAACAGGAGCTGGAGCTGATGAGACAGGAATGTAGCTGTCAAAGACTGTTGCTACAGAAAGGCTAACACAAGATTAGTTGCAAAAAGACAATCCATTCCAAGTGATAACATGAAGCATGTCGATTGGGAACTCAAGAAAGAAATGTTTGATTTACATTCTGTGACTCAAGTGCAATCCAAGTGACTAAGAATATTAAAAACTTAATCCATAATCAAGAAAGCTTATGTCCCAGTCCAGTGTGTGAAAGACCTTGTGAAGGAGTATACAAAATTACAGTTGACATCTTTAACTTTGACCTTCAAAAGATTCACTTTCTTTCACCAAATGAAAGAGTCCCCATGTGACAAATGAAAGAGTCTCTGTGACAAGATATAAAGATTTTATTGGAAAGAACCAGTCTCTAGTCATGGGCAGATAACAAGAGTCATCCCGAGTGGTAGCTCAAACTTCAGGAACAGAATTCCTATGGCATAATTCTTTAGAAGACAATCATGGGTATTCCCAAGCCCCCCAAAGTCTAGTGAAACAGTATTTAGGTAAAGTTAAACACCTTTCCCCAACCTACAATTGCTGGATCAGCATAATCAATACTGCCTTTATAAGAAATAATTCAGAAGACAGTTGTAGTCCTGTTGCAAAGAGCTGTCAGTATTGGGAAAGGGGGGACCTTTTCAGTTGGATGAACTGAAAGTAAATTTGGATGATTTCATTGTAGCATAATGACCTGTGTCTGCCATTGATTTCCAGTATAATTGAATTTGTACATACTGTCCTACTATAATGTAGTTAGGGTTTTCTTTCAGTCTTTCAGAACAGACTAAAATAGCTGTTCTAATAACCAGCTCTGTTTTAGTTCAATAAAGACGCATGCACTTCTTAATAAACTACAGAGGTTTCTTTAGTGTTTTTTAAAGATAACACTGTCTTTGATAACAATTGCTGTAGATTTAGGCATCTCAGGTAAAGAAAAATAATAGAACTCGTTTTTGAGCTCAAGTTTAAAAACATAAACCCAAGTTTTATAGTGTCTAAATCATAAATATAGTTTAAAAAAACACCCAAGAATAATAGAAGAGTTGATTGAAATATAGATTCAAATCACATAAATTACCAAAAAACAAACAAACAAACAGACTAGGAGGTTAACAGTAAATAAAATATCTTTAGATTCCCATTGATATTTTTATGAACGTGTATAAATTATGAAAATATCAGTATGGAATAATAGTTGTATGGATAATCTATTTCTGTATATTATTTGAGTTATAATTTTCAGAATTAAAATTGCTTTCTAAGCCTTTTTGTGAAAAGTACTAGAATAGTCATGATTATATTTGAGTGATTTTAATTCTATTTATAACCCAGACCACTCAGTCACTGAAACCAATTGAGTTCAATAGATCTGTGGAGAAAAAAAGTAAGATTTTTTAAATTAAAAAAAAAAGAAATGACAAAATAATTAGAAAACTTTTTGTGGAAAAAACCTACCTATTACGAATTGGGTAATAGATGGGGTCAGGTAGAAAATGTTTTATAATTTCAGACATATCAGTATGTATATGTAACTGGGGAAAAATTGTTACCAAATCAAAAAAAAGAAAAAGAAAATATCTTCTCCTTTATAGCAGAAGCAGCTAGGTCATGTGTTATCCTGATTGTAGTTTCTTGATACTTAAAATGCTCCTTTCTGGATGCTGGCAGTATTTTGACTATAACATTCTAGGAACTTTTTTTGGGGAAGGAGTTCCTTTTAGGAAGTGATCAATGGATTCTTTCTTTACTTTGTCATTTAGTTCTAATAGATCTGGGCTGGCCAAATTTTTCAGAGAATCCAATAATTCTTAAATTATCTTTCCTTAGGCAATTTTTCAGGTCAGTTGTTTTTTTTATATCAGATATTCTGTATTTTCTTTTTTCCAGTCTTTTGGTTTTACTTTAATAGTTCTTGTCATCTCATGGATTTTTTGTTTTTTTTTTTTCTTCTGTTTATTCCATTCTTGTTTTCAGAGAGTCCCTAATGTTTACCACTTCTGATTCCTTCCTCCATAATGTTTATTTCATTTTATCTCTTGATTTATTTCTTCTAGGTATTCATGGAAGTCCTTATTTAATGTTCTTCCTCTTCCTACCTCCAACTCCCAAAGATTCAAAGGAATCATGGTTTGCAAAAATATTATCTGGCACTTGCTCAGGGTCCATTATCTTGTTAGGTTGATGAAATTTCTTCATGTGGAAGTCAATGGATATTTGGCTTCATGATGATATGTAAGGGAAGTCTTAGAATGACTATTAAGTAGAAATAGACATACAATAATTGAATCTTCTTAACCATGTGATTAGGAGAAAGTTTTTCTTTTTTTGATTGGCTATGCAGCCAGAGCTTTTGACTTTTTCAAAAAGGCTCTAATCAACTTTGCTCTCCTCTTTACTCCATTTGCATTTAGGGGAACTTGGTGACTCTTGCTCATGGTAGTGTCTGGTGATAGACAATGAAGTAAGTGAAAGACCTTGGAGACTTTTTTTTTATCTCTGAGGTCATTTAACCTTTTTTTTTTTTAATTCTAGATGAGAGATGTAGTCTACAACCATGGGAAAGTGAGCCATGGGAATTTGGGAGTCAGGATCATGATGGCTTTCCAGTCAATGCAGCACCAATACCCCAAAAAGTAAAAAATGACTTTCAAGAACAAACTTCAGAACCCCAGTCCAATGGAAGGACTTGCTTGAAAGTCATGCTGTGTCTGTAAATAAGTTTGGTCAGGAGCATAAGAACTAAGCTATGTTTTAGGCTCATTTTCCCTAAACCGAGGTACTGAATAATTGTTCTTGCTATATCTTTGAAGTAAAAATATCAAGAACTCTTATCAGATTCCCTTTATGACACAAAATGGTGCTAATGCCTAAGTCACAAAGAAAAAAAAACAGAGGAAGAAAATTATACACTAATTTCCTTAATTAACAAAGGTGCAAAAATTTAAATGAAGTAAAAAAAAAACCTTTGTAAAATCCAATTCATGTTAAGTGATTAAATGGTAATGGAGTCTATAACAATGGGGGGACAACAGCTGATGGGACCTTGAACAATAGGGAAAAAGACTTGATAAATCCCTTAAGGTTCTGTAGGACCCTGAGGGATCTCAGATAGCATGTTAGAGATTTCAGAACCCCTAGGCCTGGAATGTCTAAATCTGAGCCCTCTGGCACTAATTCTGCACTGATCACTTCTTACTGACAATCCCTGTGGCTTCTGAAGTCCACACTTAGGGACTTTCTGGTAACCCCCATTGATTTCTCAGGGGATCTCTCTGCTCTTTTGGCTTTCAGAGACAGTTTTATAAACTACATCTGTTTCTGGCCATCTCTCATTAGGTTAGGAGGTTACCCTGCAACTGGTGTTGACTTTCCTATTGCTCTCAGGCTGACCTCTTGCATAGTTCAGGAGTAGAAGAAATCACTGTAGTTTCCTCATTGGATTTTTCATCTTTTTTTTTTAATCATTATTCAGTCTAGTCCAAATTTCAGTGTTTTTTTTTTTTTTTGGAAACTGAGCATTTTGTATCTGAGGCCTACAGTGTTGAAATGATTTTTAAAATATCACAGTATTTAGGGGAGTCAGACTTTGCTGTTGACCAGCTAGAAGACCTTGAAAAAGGTCTCAGTTTATGTGGGTCTTAGTTTCATCATTAGCAATGTCAAGAGTTAGACTCAAGATCTCTATGGTCCCTTTTGGTTCTAGAAGACAATGTTTCTTTTTTTTTTTTTTAAACCCTTACCTTTCGTCTTGGAGTCAATACTGTGTATTGGCTCCAAGGCAGAAAAGTGGTAAGGGCTAGGCAATGGGGGTCAAGTGACTTGCCCAAGGTCACACAGCTGGGAAGTGTCTGAGGCCAGATTTGAGCCTAGGACCTCCCATCTCTAGGCCTGGCTCTCAATCCACTGAGCTACCTAGCTGCCCCCGACAATGTTTCTATAAGAAATAATTAAGCAGACATCTAGCCAAGATGATTACCTAAACAGGAGATAGACTGTCCAGTTCCTATATATATACATATGTAAAAATACATATATAATATATACATATTCATATGTGTGTATATCATATGACTCCCATGCATATATCATCTACAATCTATATGTTTTAAACAGTATAATATTTTAATACCTAAACATATGATGTTTAAATATTTCTATGCATATGTAGAAGATATATGAAAAGCATACCTTTTTGAAAAGAGTACATAAATACAGCTATATAAAAATAAAATTATATCTATGGGACATATGTTTATATATTTATCATATACACAGAAACATGTTAATTAGTATGCTCTGAATGTGTTGTAATGAGTAGAAAGATGGTCTTTCTGTCAAGAAGATCTGAGCTTAAGTAATGTCTGACATCTAGTACTATAAATTACAAAAGACTTAAGCATCTGCATTGGTAGGGGGAGTTTTCATATTGGCAATTCCCCATGCTGATGAAATCACATCCTGTAACCTTCTCAGACAAAGAAGAATCACTGAAACTTGTAGAAATTCTCTCCTTCCTTCTACCTGTGCTCTCTATCTTCCTCCTTATCCTTTTCCCTCCCTCTCTCTCTCCTTCCTTCATTTACAAAATTATTCATTTCAAGAATATAATTTAATAAGAATAATAAAGAATCAACTGCCCATAAAGGATTACTTCAGTCTCCCTTCAAGTTATTTTAAGTAAACAAAAAAATTAAGGATGGAAGGTGTCAATGTCACAGGACTGACAGTCTCAAGATGTCAATCCAGAGCTATGTGATCTTGTGTTTCTAATTTTGGATAGACCCAAGTCATAGAAATTTAGGAACCTCTGAGCTGATTGCCAAGAACAGCTATGAAGTTGAAAGTGCTAGGGAATGAACATGTAATTAAAGTATCTAGCATCCAAGAAAGGTTTATGATGATGGACATATCCTATATTTCCAATTTTTTTCAGAAACTCTAAAGTTCAAAGATAAAAAAGCCTACCAGTTATAGTTTCATTTTTATACACAAATATCTTTAAGTAAGTCTGCTACACTGATTATTCTTTGAGCATTCAGTTTTTTTCTTGAAAGGTCTTGGATCCAGGAGCTTGAGAAATTTAAGTTCCTTGAAAAGTATGTTAATAGTTGCTCTATTTGATTGTCAAGAGCTGGAGACAATAAACATGGGGATGAAATATTGAAAAGGAAACAAGTTTTTTGTCCTTGATGTGTAAAAATATAGGCAACACATGGGAAGCAGAAGATTTTTGTATTTCTATTCCTGGAGAACACTGGAATCTAAATGATTCAGGTTTTTAAATGTCCATTATTTTGGTTATTTTAAACTATTTCCTTTTTCCTTCTCTAAGTCTAATTTTTTAAGCTCCCTGAGAGTAAACAGTCTTTTATAAGGCAACAATTCATGATCCTAACAGATTTATAGTGTTTGACAAGATATTTTCCTTGAAAATGTTTCAATTTAATTCAGCGGGTGTCAAGTACAAATGTGCTAGTACCAGAGATACAAATAACAAAAGTCCCTCTACTCAATGAACTTTCATCCTATGAATAGGAAGGTCAAGGAATTCAAACATATGCATGTCAAATATATACCGACTTTATAAAAATACATACAAAATAATTTTAGGAGAGACCCCAAACTACTGGTTAAGGTCAAGGAGCAATTAATCAATACACATTTATTAAGTACCAATGTGGGACAGGAACTGTGCTACACACTAAAGGAATTATTGACTTTCCTTAGCTTTCAAAGAAGAAAGGGATTTAAAAAAATAAAGCCCAGGATAATGAGCATTCTCAGAATGGAGACCATGAATACAAAGGTATAGGGAAAGAATATAGAATGTTGTATATGTGGAACACTTTTCCAGTTCAATTTTAACAAAATTGAAAGAGCTTAAAAGAAAGTAATATGAAATAAGACTGAAAGGATATATCTAATTTAATATAATATCCAAATTTACTTAGCAAAGGAGTTTTTGCTAAAATTAACTAAATTAAATAAAATACATAGAATAGCTAAATATCTGATTCAAATCCATTGCCAATGGATGCCACAGGTCCTAGAATGTTGTATGAAATATTTAGAAGAATTATCTAAAATCAGTTACCTTGACATTTTTTATTTTGGGGTTTTCCCAGAGACATGAGTAGCTACAACTTGGTCTTGGTCTATGCCTCTGATTCTTCTTCCCTAAAGAATTGGACTCTGAAACATCCATCAATTTTGAAATTCTAGTGAAAAGGCCCCCTTTTCATCTCATTTCATTTCAGATTTTCAGATTTAAGGGGAAAAATTATATAATTAAGGGGAAATGTCATAAAATAATGAGTATATTTTGGGAAAAGGAATTTTTAAATGAGAGAATGTTAGAGTTATTGGGCACCTCAGCCTCAACTAGTCTCAAGTGAAACTTTTATCTCAGAGAGAAAATTAGGCAGAGACAATTGAAGGTCACAATGTAATAAATGTGTCCCTGGCTTGTAGTTATGAGCTCCAGATTAAGGTGGTTTGCATTTCATCACAAGTTCTGAACTTCATCACACACCTCTTTAAAGCAGTTTTTCTCTTTATGTATCTGTGCCCAGAGTATGCCTGTTTGTGGTGAAGGGGCTCTGAAAAACCAGAAAGAAATAAGATAATTCTTTTTTCTATAATGTTGGAAGATATATTTTTCATTCCTTGCTATGAGTTCTTCCTCTCTTTCATAGGAGCCTAGATCAGCTTAGTGGAACAAGACACATAGCAGTGAAATGAGGTAGCAATCAACTCTTCAAATGAGGTAGTTTAATGAAAAAGATAATACAATGCTGTTTCATTCAAGGTTATTGCCTACTAACATGATAGTCATTTATTTAAAAAGCAGCATGATGCTTATTATGCAAATAAAGTAACATGTACAGAGTTTTGCAAACATTAAAGTGTATATAAATGATAGTTACAATTATTATTACATGTTGTTACTGAATTGATGAGTGCCAAAAATCTATGTAAATTAATAAGGATAGTGTCCAAATTAAGTTTGCTTTAAGGATTCACTCTGACTTAAGATATGACTGAAATGTGATACCTTTAACTCTCAAACTTACAGCCAAGTGGAAATGGGAAAGAGAATATTATTAAAATAACTCTTTAACTATCAGTTAGAAAACTAGCCTTTCACCCTATCCTTGAGACTAGTGGGGGAAAAAAAAGCTGATTAAGTTGTCAGAAACTATTTGAAGATTAAATTCTACACTTAAAGTATTGAATAGAATATCCTGAAAGCAGATATTTCAGTTCTCTTCCTTCAATCCCCTAAGTTGGCATTTGATTTCTTTATATATCTGAAAATAAAATAACAGAATTTCAACTAATATGAGATAAATGAGGCTTTGTCCAGAATACCAAAATCCATGCAAGAGGAGAATGTTTCTTCCCTCAGAGGGTGCATTTCTTTTCCCACAATGAGAGGCATCCCTGCACCTTTCCTTAGAGTCCTCTCCCATCATTAAGACATAACTGCCTCTGGGTTACCCACCTCCAAGGTGACCCCATTTTTTCAGGACTCGATCTACCTCCTTACTCCTAGTAAGGTCTGAGGTTGGATTGCCTCCTCTTCTAGCACAACTGAACCTACAATTAGACTATTCCCTGCCACACTAATATTCCTCTCATAGCTGTTTTTATTCCATGTTCATATATTGCTTGTTATAACTTTGAAAAATACTGTTAATTTTCTCCTCTTCTATCTTGTTTCAGAATCTATCTCACAGCTTTTCTGGTTCATGCTTCTTATTCTCCCTTTACACTTTCCACATGCTATACACCCATTATTTAATACTTAACTCATTTCATCTAAGTAATATCCCATGGAGGCTGCCTTTTAGTCTGTGTTATCTAAAGACTGTTGCCTTAACTCCTCCCTGTTTTTTAATTGCTTTCCGTTCACCAGTCAGCCCCTCCACTTTTCCATGAGCAGAAGCACATTCCTTAACACTCTACATGACACTGATATGAAACTCTGACTCTTCTAAGTCATCAGATTTTCATGTCTAAGGCAGCAGGAGCTTTTTTATTTTTCTCCTTTGTATCACCAACACTTTGAATGATACTTTGCAGAAAGTAGGCAATAAAAAATGTTTGTCAAGTTAAATTCATAAAATGATAGACTGAGAGCTGGAAGAAACCTTAATCGTCATGCAGATTAACCTCCTCATTTTTCAGAGGAGGAATCTGAGGACTCCAGAGGTTTGTCATTTGTTCAAGGTAATATAGATACTTCCTTTTGTACAAATTTGAGTTCCCCTCTACAAATTTAGATATTTACTGTTAGTTCTGCTTCTAAAACTCTTTCTCAAAACGGGATCACCACCCATCTTTCAATGTGACCCATTAAACTACTTTGTCTTAGCAGT
This sequence comes from Monodelphis domestica, assembly GCF_027887165.1. Taxonomy (NCBI): domain Eukaryota; kingdom Metazoa; phylum Chordata; class Mammalia; order Didelphimorphia; family Didelphidae; genus Monodelphis; species Monodelphis domestica. Next base: position 242,897,976 of record NC_077228.1, on the reverse strand, counting down.
CATGGTGGCAAGTCTATGTTTTCTATCTATCTGAAGAGGATATATTACACTACTGCTTTTGTTTTTATTTTCTTTTTTGTGGTCAATCAGCAAAGCACAATTCCCAAAATATATTACTAATAGCATTTATCATGTATGAAAATATCAAGATGTAAGCAGAATCTCTAAGATGTTGATTTAGAAATTTAGGAAGGAATTCTAGGGTCATCTTAGTCCAACCTCTTATGCTTACCCTCTTTAAAAATCATAGTGTTATAGATTTAGAACTAGAAGGGATTTGGGAAATAATCTAGTCTAACCCATTGGTTTTATAGATTAGGAAACTGAAATTTAGCTGGGTGAAATCATCTGCCTAGGGTCAGATATGTGGTAGAGCCAGGAATGTAACTCAGGTACTCTAATTTCAAATGTTTTTCATGCTCCCTAAGGTGGGTTTTGTGTGCATTTATGCAATGTATACACATGTACATACACCCACAATGTATTATATATGCATGTAAATATATATTTACATACACAATATGCATATGTACTCAAAATATGTTTTTATGTACACATGTACATTATTGATTATTTATATGTGTGTATGTGTAAAGGAGGGAGTGCCACAGTGAGACTTAAAAGAAACTGAAAGTCTGCAAAGGCAGACTTTGAAAGGAAAAGGAAAAGAGTAGATGCTGTGAATACCTTAATTTCATAGAAAGAGGTCAGCAAGAAAATGAATGCACATTAAAAACATAGATTATATTCACACTTTTGTATATTGTTACAGTTAAAAGAGTGGTTGCCATAAACTGTGACCATGAAAATATGGGTTCAAGACTTTGAATTGCCAAAACTGTAAAGATAATTTTAGTGTCTTGAATTTATATAAAAAATAAGTGGTCACCATGGGAAAAATTCCCAAATATCAAATACCCAAATCAGCTGGGTTTTATGGAGATTTTAATTAATATAAATTAAGGAATTAAGGAAAGGGAGAGAGACAGAGTAAGAGGAAATAATGGGAAAGGGACCTAGGCCATTGGCCTAGGCCTGAGTTTTAAAAGAGACCAGTCAGTCTTTAATCCACTCACCACAAGATTTGTCCCAAGCAAGATTCTAGTGTTCAGAGAGACCCTCCAGCTCAGGAAGCTGAACTTAAGTTCAGCCACCAAGAGAGAGACCAGCCTCCAATTCAGCTCCAAGGCCGAATTCCTTCAGCGGCCTTTCTGACCTCCTTTTAAAGAGTATTTTCTCCTATGTCACCTCCCCTAAATTCTCACATCTACCAATCACAGTAGACATTTTCACAGGACTGATCATTCTTAATTCACATCTTCTTTAGTTCTCAACTTCTCTGGGTAGACTAAAACTTCTGAGTAAGTGCACACCTCTTTGCCCCTTGCAAGTTTGCAAGTTGCCTGACCTTTTAATGATTAATTTGACCTTCATAGGTACTTAGCACCCTTTTGTATTAGATCTAAAAATATACCTAGCTTAAGGGCTTTTGCCTCACTGTAAGTATGGGTTAAGTACTTTTTCATTGTTCAGTAAGGAGTTTACAACTTTATCTTCCCCTAAAGTATGTCTAAGTATGGGTGGAGTAATTTTAAAGTTCCCAATACATCCCTGACCAAAGTCCCTTCATTGTTTTAAAATGGGGAATGGTCCTAACCAAATGTTCTAAGGTAGAGTCTGAGAATTTTTAAGATTCACTAGTCTGAGAAATTTTAAGATTCACAATATTCATCCATACAAGATTCCCAAAGGCACTGGGGAGTTAAAAAAGACCAAAGTGAAATTGATCACTTTTACAAAATAAGAAGTGACTTTCTGAGGCTTTTGAACATTATGAAGAATTTGTTAATGAGGGGCAAGCTTTCTTCAATTCCATGGCAGGAAGTGACAAACAACCTCAGAGCTTCAACTCTGAGGAATTCAAAGGAAAAGAAGTTCCTGCCAAGCCCAAGCTAAGGGTAATTTCAGCCTTAGCGAAAAGAGCTCAGTGCCATCTAATCCAAATAGTGAGTGAATGTGGAGTAAAAAAAAAAAAAGGACTGCAACTTTCCATCAAAGTGCAAGCTTGGGAAACCAATGGTTTGATCCATTCAGATCATTTTTGAGAAAAGTCCAGTGTTCAAGCTTAGCCTAGACTGGTAGCCACTACTCAGAAGGAGAATTGTTTCATTGTCATGCAGAGGCCAACAGTAAGTAGTGAAGCCTCGTGAGGAGTCACTGAATTATCAATCCTGTTCAGTCTAGCAATAGCTGAGCCTAGTAAGAAGACAGCAGTCACATTATCAACTTGTAACAAACTTTGTGCGGGTCCTCTGGAGAAAAAAAGTGTAACCATGAAAATGTGGTTACTAAGACTGTGAATTGCCCAAACTGTAAAGGTTCAGCCAAACTCTAAAGATAATTTTTAGTGTCTTAATTTAAATAAAAAATAAGTGGTAGCCATGGGAACATTCCAAAATATGAAAATACCCAAGTCAGTTGGGTTTTATGGGGATTTTAATTAATATAAATGAAGGAATTAAGGGAAGAGAGAGAGAGAAAGAAAAGAGAAAATAGAAGCCAAGTAGTAGGAAAGGGCCTAGGCCATTTAGCCTGAGCCTAAGGGAGAGCAAGTCAGTCTTTATCACTCACCACAAGACCGTCTCCAAACTGGGTTCTTCCACTCCGAACTGAAATTAGCCTCCAAACTGAATTCAAATTGTAACCGAATTCAATTGCCCTGAACTTGTTCCTTCGCTTCCTTTTAAAGAGATTTTTCTCTTATGTCACCTCCCCCAAACTTTCACATCTACCAATCACAGTAGATGCTTTTTCCCAGGACTGTCCATTCTTAGTTCTCACCATTTTTTAGTTCTCACCTTCTCTGGGTAGACTAAAACTTCACACCTCTTTTGTTAAGCTTGCCTTTTGCAAGTTGCTTGACCTTTTAGTAATTAATTTAATCTTTATAGGTACTTAGCATCCTTTTGTATTAGATCTAAAAATAGACCACCTAGTTTAAGGCTTTGGCTTCACTATAAGTATGAGTTAGAGACTTTCCATTGTTCAATCCGGAATTTGCAACATTATCTTCCCCATAGGCACTGTCTGAGCAGGATGGAGTAATTTTAAAGTTCTCACTACATTCCTGACCAAGTACCTCCATTGTAGAGAATGGGGAATAGCTTAATCAAATCTTCTGAAGTAGAGTCTGAGCAGTTTTAAGATTCACAATAGGACACCGTGTCCTGAATGTCCTGAATGAGTTTCCTTGGCTACATGTTTCCCCTACATGTGTATGTCACTACCAATATACTTTAAGTTCATGGCCACTTTTCTTCCTTGGATGATGGGCATTAGGTGGGGAAAATATTTTATAACTGTGGTTTTGCTATGCTATTTGAGTAATTAATGCCTTTGTTAAAGAACTGAGTCTTCTGAATGACTTGCAGGTGAAACACACAAGGGGGCTCATGAGAAAGATTTTAAAGGATAGTCATTTACAAAGCTACTAAGAGTACCTTGAGAGTAATAACTGTTATTCTTCTGGGACCCAACCTGCCAGAGGCAATGTGGGTTAAATGGGTGATCTATGAATATTGTGTTACTACATACCTAATATCAATTTCTTTTCTAGATTATCATCATTATCTTGAGCATTGTATATATTTTGGAAAATGGAAAAAAGACTTGTGTGTGATTTGTATTTAGTCTGTTTTTATATAAACATAAAAGAAAACATCTATACATATGTTTTCTTCACTGATAGTGTATTTTTCATAAAATCCAAGATTTAAAATTTTATTTGAGAAAAATTTCAGGAAAAGAAGCTTGCCAACTCCTTGAATCCAGAAAATGAACTGTTTGGAGAAAGATGCCTGCAGAAACCTACATTGTATCAGAAGAACCAGAATGAACTCTGGGGTGAAATTGACTGAACTGAAGGGGGTTGAACACATTTATTTTGAATGTAAACTTTTATGCCAAAGGGTCAATGTACCTAGCAAACAATAGGTTTTCTTTCTCTCTCTTCTATTTCCCTCTTATCTCTAACTATTGTATTTTCCTCTTAGAAGGTGCAATATTGTATGTTCCTGTAGTTAAAGATTTTTAGGGATACAAGATCCATTGGGGAGACTAGTCTCTGAAAGGATCATAGGGAGGATTGTGAAGATGGGATTAACTCTCCCTTGCCCATGTTTATATTTAATTACCAGAAGTATATACACCCAAACATTTCCTTAAGTGAGGGGAGGTCTGCAACCCACATGCTAACCTAGGTGACAACTTAGAAACTACTGACTTCCTCTTGGGCAGTCCTAAGAAAATCCTAAAACTGTGATTGGTCCATGTAAAATGGAAGGAAGACACAGGAAATGATGCAAAGAAGTCTTTAAAAATAGTTACAACTTCCTGTGACCATCTATTTCTCTTTCAAACTTGACCTTTGAGGAACACTGGCTCGGGACCTTGGACTGCTCTTGGATCTTCCTTTAGGACTACCACGTGGATAAGTGAAAAGGCTGACTCCTTTCCTGGCTCCTGGAGGGAATAGTGTCTAGAGAGGGCCCCATACCCCTTCTTGGAGGAGGAGGCTGCATGGCTGGAGCCCTTGCTTAATTTACCCTTAGACCCTCTGGCTGGGGCTTCTGGAGCCCTGCCAGGGCTAAGAGTAAAGAGTAAAGAGTAAAGGCTAAGAGTAAAGCCAGGGCCAGAGTAACTAATCTATCTCATTAAGCTAGATTTTTTACTCCGCCCTCTTTCTCATTTCTCTACTTTCACTCTTTCTGTCTATTTTATAAATAAACTACTATAAAGTCATTTTGACTTGAGATATATTAATTTCAGTGACCACATTCTTATATATTTAGTCCAACCTTAATTTTTAACCCTTACAATAGAGTGCAGTCTCTTTGAAAGAAAAGATTCTCTAATTTTTACCTTCATCTAAATTTAAATCAGTCTAAAATGGTTCCTGGGACATAGTATAAATTCTTGTTGTTCGATCTATGTTCTTATACATATGTAAACTACGTAACAGTATGCCCTTTAAGAACCAGTAGGTTCCTTCAACTGAATAACCATATCTAGAACACTGAGGCTAGTAGTGTGGTGACTTAGAAATTTGCTAAGGGATCTGCCAAATACCAGATAATCTTCTAGATATGTTATTCCCAGGGCTATATGCTTAGGTCCAAAGTAATAGACTACTGCTTAGCACGAAGCACATTGCTATGCTACCACCAACCTGTCAGTTTCTTAGGTGCTATGCTAGCCTACCTCCAAGAAAGAAAAGAAAACCATCTGAGGCATTTGGAATTAATAAATGAATAGCATTTCAGAAACTTTAATGGGTAAATATCCATCCACCTTGCCCATTTCCCCTACAACTCTTCCCTCTTCCTTTCATTTCAATCACACCTTTTCCACCTATTTTTCCCTCCTCAATTTTTCTCTTGGTGTCTCTTCTCACTTTCCATGTAGTTCTTCAATAGAAACTAGTGATTTTTACCTACAATTTAATATGCAAGAAAGAGGTTTGGATTGTTAATCAAAACACCAAAGTTTGAATTCTCATCTGCTATGTACCACGTACAGGACTTTAGTCAAATTACCTCTATCTAGATTTCAATTTCCTTACTGATAAAAAAGAAGAAAAAAAAGAGATTGCACTAGTTATCTTATATTCCTCTAACTCTAAAATTTATTCTATGATTTGTTGTGGAATTAGAATATGTCATTAACTAGATCATTTTGTTTTTTATAGATATTCACTGACCGAATGTCAACTTTGGCAAATATTTTGCCTTTAGTCATAATATATATGTATATGTGACTGTGGACACATAAACACACACACACACACACACACACACACAAATAATTTTCTCCAAATGATAGTCTGACAGGGAGCTGACCTAGCCAGAGTTGAAAAGAAAGGGCAGAGACTTGCATGCAGGAAGCACTTGATAAACGGCTGATAAATTTAATAGTATTTTCTCTGAAACAAACTGTGTAAGAATTATAATATCCAATTTATAAATGAGCAAACTGAGTCTCAGTTTTCTTCAAGGTGACATATGTTGGCAATAATAGATTCAACACTAGGATCAAGGTTTTCAGACTACTTTTAGAGCTTATTCATTTTTTTCTATAGGTATCATGCAAAATTCATTCACCTCAGGAAGGCTAGGTGAAATGATGTAATTCAAATAATGGAAACCATGCAGAAATTAAGTAATTTTTGAAATTCATCTTTTGAATAGCTCTAATTATTAGGAAATTTTCCTTTAAATCACATAAAAATTTGCCATTTTGCAATTTTAACTGATTATTATTTGTTGCTTTTTAGGTCTAAGTAAAGCAATATGAAAGGACATCCTTGTGTTTTATTTTACAGATATGGATACTCAGATACAGAAAGATTATGTATCACTTGCCTAAGGTCACACCTAACAAGAAGCGGAGCTGAAACTCAAACCCATATTCTCTGGTCCTAAATCCAGCTCCCTTTGCACCATACCACTCTGCTGCCTGACAAAGATAAATGTATAGACTAAGTTGCTTGCATTTGTAGCTAAACTCAATAGAAATAAAACCTTTCCAATAAACTTTTTTTGCGTGAATAAAGTCATTTCCTCAAACATTTTGAAACTATCAAAGAAAAAGCATATAGTCACATAGTCTCAAAATGATGGTTTCTGGCAGTGACCAAATAGCATAATCTTTATGATTATACCACTATAAGTCAGATGCAAAAGTTCTACATATAGTGGCTGTTGACAAATATTCATACTTCTAGAATTACCAATCCTCTAGCCAGCCTCCAAACTCCATTCCTACCACATAGAACATATAGGCCCAGAAAACAATAAGTAAAATTTGAGTCACCTAAAATTCTGAAGTAATATAACCAATCAATAAAGGGCTGAATCTAAATTTCAATAAGGTATCCTACACTGATAAGCAGAATTTTAGGTAACTCGAATCAACATTTATTAAGTACCTACTGTGTGCATGCCAAGTACAGAAGATACAAAGAAAGGCAAACAACAAAAACTAATCCCTGTTCTGAATGAGCTTACAATACAACTGAAGACATAACATGCAAAAAATTATGTATAAATAGAATATATGCAGGATAAATTGAAGTGATTCTTAAATTGAAGGCACTAAAACTAAAGAGATTAGGATAGGCATCTTGTCAAATTTAGGATTTTAACTAAGACTTGAAGTAAGCCAGGAGACAGAGATGAACAGGGAGAGAATTCTTAGCATTGGAGATAGAGAGGAAAAATGTCTGGAGTACAGAGATGGAGTATTATGAGAAAGGAAGGGGAAGTAAAACAAAACAAAACAAAAATAACAAGAGAGTAAGTAAGTAAAAGAATAAATAATGAAAGAGTAGGGAAAATAAGGAAGAGATCCAGTTATTATGGACTCTAAAAGGCAAACAGAGGATTTTACATTTGATCATGGAGGTTATAGTGACCCATTTGAATGGGGATGGACAGGGGTGGGAGCAAAATATTGCATGGTTTTACCTGCACTTTGGGAAGGATCACATTGACTGTTCAGTGGAGGATGGAGTGGCATGGAACCAGAACTGAGGCTTAGGAGATCAACCAGAATACTATTGCAATAGTCTAAGCATGAAGTAATGAAGTACTACCCAAAGTAGTAGCAGTGACATAAGAGAGAAGGGGGAGTATACAAGAGGTATACAAAGATAGAAACAATAAGACTTGGCAATTGATTGGACATGGAAGGTGAGAGGGAATGAGGAGCCAAAAGTGACACCTAGGTTGGGGGACTAAGAGGATGATAATGAACTTGTCAGTGATTGGGAAATTAGGAAGAGAGAAAGGTTTAGGAAAATATAATGAGTTCCGTTTTGGACATAACTAAGTTATATCTAGTTTGAGATATCTAATAAGTAATTAAAAATGTGAAACTAGGAGGCAGAGTCAAGATGGTGGCTTAGAGGCAGCAAAAATTCAGACATCTGAAAACCCTTCCTTACCAATTAAAAACCAAATGCTCCTAGGGGACTGAAAACCAAATTTAACAACAGGACAGAGCTAAGGAGCCCTCCTTCTGGACTAACTTAAAAGGTATGCCCCACCAAAAGCCTGAATTTGAGAACACTCAAGTTTAAGGGGAAGGAAGAAAGAAGGTCCCAGGACCCCTTTTCTCATCTATAGTACCGAGCCTCCAGCAGCGGCTGGAATCCAGGCAAGAGCACTAGTCTAGAGGGAGTACCTTGTGGGCAAAGCTGTGCCAGGCTCAGGGGTTTGAATACAGGCGGCATGGAGGAAGCTGGAGGAGAACCTCAAAGAAGGTAGCCCAATCACAGCAGAGACACTCTATATTGTCTCCCCCCACCTTTCTGAGAAAGAAAACTACAGACCAATCTCCTTAATGAATATTGTAACTGTCAAAATGTGGGTTTCAAGACTTTGAATTGCCAAAACTGTAAAGATAATTTTTAGTGTCTTGATTTAAATAAAAAAATAAGTGGTCGCCATGGGAAAAAATTCCCAAATATGAAAATACCCAAGTCACCTGGGTTTTATGGAGATTTTAATTAATACAAATTAAGGAATTAAGGGAAGGGAGAGAGAGAGAGAAAGAGAAAATAATAGGAAGGGCCTAGGCCAAATGGCCAAGGACTGAGCCTTAAGAGAGACTAGTTAGTCTTTTATCACTCACCACAAGATCATCCTAAAGCAAAACTCCAGTCCTTCCCTGAAATCCTCAACTCTTGAACTCAGTTCAGAGACCTAGCTCCTCCAAACTAACTCCAAACTCCAACTAAGTTCAGAGAGCCAGCTCTGAACTCCTGATCTCTTTTAAAGAGAATTATCTCTTATGTCATCTCCCCTAAATTTTCACATCTACCAATCACAGTAGATGGTTTTCCCCAGGATTGTCCATTTTTAGTTCACATCTTATTTTGTTATCACCTTCTCTGATTAGATTATATCTTTTAAGTATTTCACATCTCTTTGCTAAGCTTGCCCTTAGTAAGTTGCTTGACCTTTTAGTGATTAATTTAACCTTTATAGATACTTAGCACCCTTTTGTATTAGATCTAAAAATAGACCACCTAGCTTAGGGTTTTTGCTTCACTATAAGTATGAGTTGGGGACTTTTCATTGTTCAATCCGGAATTTGCAACATTATCTTCCCCATAGGCACTGTCTGAGCAGGATGGAGTAATTTTAAAGTTCTCACTACATTCCTGATCAAGTACCTCCATTTGTTACAATAAGGGTATAGCTTAACCAAATCTTCTAAGGTACAGTCTGAGCAGTTTTTAAGATTCACAATATAGATGCAAAAATCTTAAATAGGATACTAGCAAAAAGACTTCAGCAAGAAATTACGAGGGTTATTACCTAAGACCAGGTGGGATTTATATCAGGAATACAAGGAGGGTTCAATATTAGGAAAATCATTGACATAATTGACCCTATTAGCAAGGAAACCAACAAAAATTACATGATTATCTCAATAGATGCAGAAAAAGCCTTTGACATAATACAATATTCATTCCTATTGAAAACACTTGAAAGCATAGGAATAGAAGGGCCTTTTCTAAAAATAATAAACAGTATATATCTAAAACCATCAGCAAACATCATCTGCAGTGGGGATAAACTAGAAGCATTCCCAATAAGATCAGGAGTGAAGCAAGGATTCCCATTATCACCTCTATTATTCAACATTGTACTAGAAACACTAGCAGTAGCAATTAGAGAAGAAAAAGGAATTGAAGATATTAAAATAGGCAATGAAGAGACTGAGCTATCCCTCTTTGCAGATGATATGATCATCTACTTAAAGAATCCTAGAGAATCAACTAAAAAGCTAGTTGAAACAATCAGCAACTTTAGCAAAGTTGCAGGATACAAAATAAACCCACATAACTCATCAGCATTTCTATATATCTCCAACACATTTTAGGAGCAAGAATTAGAAAAAAAAATTCCGGAGACTTCCGGTCAAGATGGCAGCTTAGAGAAAGCTAAAGTTCAGATCTCCAGAAACCCTTCCCTACCGAACTCAAACTATATGCTCCTAAGGCACCAAAATTCAAAACAAACAACAACATAGACCCCAGGAATCCTCCTCCTGGGCCTGGACCTGGATCAAAAGGTACACCCCCCCCCAAAAGCCAGAACACGAGATCACTTGGACCTAAGGGGTAGGCAGAAGGAAGGTCCCAGGACCCATCCCCCCAACCCAGAGCTCTGAGTCCGAGGCAGCAGAGGGAACCTCAGAGCCTCAGGGCTGGCTATCCTGAAGGCCACTTCCTTAAAACAATCTGACCCAGTCCAGGGGGCACCCAGACAGCAGGGAAACAGAGAGAGACAGGGGAGCCTGTAACCTCCTGACCAGATCCTTCCATCTGAGTCTCACTGAAGGTTCCTGCCTCAGGGCATACTCAGTCTGAGGTTAATCCTATCACCAGCCCTCAGAGCTCCAGGAAGCCATGGCCCCTCCCCCCTCAGAGAGCAGGGTCCTCTGAAACAACAGTAACCCTCAGGGCGGGCAAAAGGGCCTCAGGAGCCGGCTATTCTGAAGGCCACATCCTGAAAACAACCTGACCCAGTCAAGGGGGCACCCAGACAGCAGGGAAACAGAAAGAGATGGGGGAGCCTGCAGCCCCCTGGCTGGATCCTTCCATCCGAGTCTCAAGGTCCCTACCTCAAACCATACTCAGTTCAATCCAGAGAAAGCTAATCTTATCAGGAGCCCTCTGAGCTCCGGGAAGCTGCAGCCCCTCCCCCCCTCAGAGTGGTGGCTCTCCTGGCCAGCTAAGGCACAGAAACAAACACCCCGAGGAAAGGGCCAAGCCAGGCTCAGAGCATGGAAGTAAGGCAACAGAGAAGCATCGGGAGGGAACTGAGAAGGGCAGTAACAGGGAAACACCAACAATTCCTGAATTCCCTGGGAAGACAGAACAACAACTGCATAGAATGGACAATCTGCCTAGGGCTAAAACCTCTGAACACCAGACAGAGATAAGAAAAACTAGTCCTCCCCACTCAGATAGAGATGGCAAACTCTACAAAAGCACAAAAGCCCCACACCCTACACCAAGATAAATTCAAAATGGGTGAATGACTTAAACATAAAGAAGGAAACCATAAGTAAATTGGGTAAACACAGAATAGTATACATGTCAGACCTTTGGGAGGGGAAAGACTTTAAAACCAAGCAAGACATAGAAAGAGTCACAAAATGTAAAATAAATAATTTTGATTACATCAAATTAAAAAGCTTTTATACAAACAAAGCCAATGTAACTAAAATCAGAAGGGAAACAACAAATTGGGAAAAAATCTTCATAAAAACCCCTGACAAAGGTTTAATTACTCAAATTTATAAAGAGCTAAATCTATTGTACAAAAATTCAAACCATTCTCCAATTGATAAATGGGCAAGGGACATGGATAGGCAGTTTTCAGATGAAGAAATCAAAACTATCAATAAGCACATGAAGAAGTGTTCCAAATCTCTTATAATCAGAGAGATGTAAATCAAAACAACTCTGAGGTATCACCTCACACCTAGCAGATTGGCTATCATGATAGCAAAGGAAAGTAATGAATGCTGGAGGGGATGTGGCAAAGTAGGGATATTAATTCATTGCTGGTGGAGTTGTGAACTGATCCAACCATTCTGGAGGGCAATTTGGAACTCTGCCCAAAGGACAATAAAAGAATGTCTACCCTTTGATCCAGCCATAACATGGCTGGGTTTGTACCCCAAAGAGATAATGGACAAAAAGACTTGTACAAAAATATTCATAGCTGCGCTCTTTGTGGTTGCCAAAAATTGGAAAACGAGGGGATGCCCTTCAATTGGGGAATGGCTGAACAAATTGTGGTATATGTTGGTGATGGAATACTATTGTGCAAAAAGGAATAATAAAGTGAAGGAATTCCATGGAGACTGGAATGACCTCCAGGAAGTGATGCAGAGCGAGAGGAGCAGAACCAGGAGAACATTGTACACAGAGACTAATACACTGTGGTATAATCGAACGTAATGGACTTCTCCATTAGTAGCGGTGTAATGTCCCTGAACAATCTGCAGGGATCTAGGAGAAAAAACACTATTCATAAGCAGAGGACAAACTGTCGGAGTAAAAACACCAAGGAAAAGCAACTGCCCAACTACAGTGGTTGAGGGGACATGACAGAAGAGAGACTCTAAACGAACACTCTAATGCAAATACTAAGAACATGACAATGGGTTTGAATCAAGAACACATGTGATACCCAGTGGAATCACGCGTCAGCTATGGGGGGTTGGGGGGGGAAGAAAAGAAAATGATCTTTGTCTTTAATGAATAATGCTTGGAAATGATCAAATAAAATATTATTAAAAAAAAGAAAAGAAAAGAAATAGAAAGAGAAATTCCATTTAAAATTACCCTAGACAATATAAAATACTTAGGAATCTATCTGCCTAGACAAATGCAGGAAGTATATGAGTACAACTATAAAACACTTTCCTCCCAATTAAACCTAGATCTAAATAATTGGAAAAATATTAAGTGCTCATGCGTGGGACCAGCTAACATAATAAAAATCATTCCTACCCAAACTAATTTTCTTATTTAGTGCCATGTCCATCAAACTACCAAAAAACTTTTTACTGAATTAGATAAAACCGTAACAAAGTTTATTTGGAATGACAAAAGATCAAGGATATCTAGGGAAATAATGAAAAAAAATGTGAAAGAAGGGGGCCTAACAGTACCAGATCTCACACTATACTATATGAATTAGAATAGTCATCAAAACAATATGGTACTGGTAAGAGATAGAAAGGAAGATCAGTGGAATAGACTTGTGGTAAGTGACCTCAGCAAAACAGTCTATGATAAACCCAAAGGTCCCAGCTTTGAGGGTAAAAATTCAGTATTTAATAAAAACTGCTGGGAAAATTGGAAGACAGTATGGGAGAGGTTGGGTTTGGATCAACATCTCACACCCTACACCAAGATAAACTCAGAATGGGTAAATGACTTGAATATAAAGAAGGAAATGTAAGTAAATTAGGTGAACACAGAATAGTATACTTGTCAGATTTTTGGTAAAGGAAATATTTTAAGACCAAGCAAGAGTTAGAAAAAATTACAATATGTAAAATAAATAATTATGATTACATTAAATTAAAATGTTCTTTTGTACAAACAAAACCAATGCAACCAAAATTAGAAGGGAAGCTACAAATTGAGAAATTATCTTCATAACAAAAACCTCTGACAAAGGTCTATTTACTCAAATTTATAAGAATCTAAATCAATTGTACAATAAAATCAAGCCCTTCCCCAATTGATAAATGGGCAATGGACATGAATAGGCAATTTTTCAGATAAAGAAATCAAAACTATTAATAATCACATGAAAATAGTGTTTTAAATTTCTAATAATTGGAGAGATGGAAATCAAAACAACTCTGAGGTATCACCTTACACCTAGCAGATTGACTAACAGGACAGCAAAGAAAGTTATGAATGTTGGAGGGAATGTGGCAAAGTTGGGACATTAATGCATTGTTGATGGAGTTGTGAATTGATCCAACCATTCTGGAGGGCAATTTGGAACTATACCCAAAGGGTGCCTAAAAGACTGTCTGCCTTTTGATCCAGCCATAGTACTGCTGGGTTTGTACCTCAAAGAGGTAATAAGGAAAAAGACTTGTACAAGAATATTCATAGTTGTGCTCTTTGTGGTAGCAAAAAATTGTAAAATGAGGGGATGCCCTCTAGTTGGGGAATGGCTGAAGAAATTGTGGTAGATGTTGGTGATGGAATATTGCTTGTGCCCAAGCAATAATGAACTAGAGGAATTCCATGTGAACTGTAATGACCTCCAGGAATTAAGGTAGAGTGAAAGGAGCAGAACCAGGAGAACATTATAATCAGAGACCAATACACTGTGGTACAATCAAATGTAATGGACTTCTTCATTAGTGGCAATGCATTTTTCCAGAACATCTCAGAGGGATTTACAAGAAAGAACACTACCCACATTTAAAGGAAAAACTGTGGGAGTAGAAACATAGAAGAAAAACAACTGCTTGATTTCATGGGACAAGGGGGATACAATTGGGAATGTAGACTCTAAATGATCACCCTAGTGCCAACATCAACAACATGGAAATGGGTTTTGATCAAGGACACATGTAAAACCCAGTGGAATTGCACATTGGCTATGGGAAAGAGGTGTCAGAGGGGAGGGAAAGAATATGATTCTTGTAATCAAGGAAAAATGGGCTAAATTGACTAAATAAAAATTTAAAAAAAGAAATAAAAGAAAAAATAGAATTGAAGGTAAGGGTTTAAAAATAGAATATTTAAAATAAATAATTAATTGGAAAATTTTATTAATGAATTTTCAAGAGTTATTTTGATTTTTTGTCCATATAGTAATTTATAGATAGATGTTTCATGATTATATTTTTAGTAAAAATATTTATAATGGTGTTGAAATTTAATTTGCCTATCAAAATCTAGATACTTTAAAATTTTTTTGCAGTCTCAATAAACAATTATTTGTTGATATATGTAACACAGATATATTTTGCTATTGTTGACCCTTGGACAAGTTACTTAATATCTCTGGTTCTCAATTTCCTTTATTTGTAAAGCAGGGATACCAGGTAAGATGAGGTCCCTTCAAATCCTTTTGACTTCCCTTCAAGTTGAATTTCAATGCTGGATTTTTTAGTATTGAAATCCAAGTATTTCTACATATGAATCTTTGTCTTTTGTTCAATATTTGCCAGACAACCTCATTTTTACAAAATTACATAATAATTTATGGTTTTAAACTTATTTTATTCACCCTTTCTAACTGAAGGGACATGGCATAGGAATCAAATAGTCTGAATGCAATCTGGAACTGTAAGGAAAGCAAGGCAAAAGGAATAGAAAAATAATAACTTTCATCCTTAGATTTGTCCTCTAATTTTTCTTGTAGATTAGAAGAATGACTTTAACATGCATAGCATTTGACTTCACAGCCACTCTGACATTTGGTTCACATTACATTAGAAGTATGCTTCTCAAGCTGTGCCAGGTATTTGCTCCCTTGCATTTCTGGGACTTTGAATGGCATTGACATCCTTTACTTCAGTTAAATAAAAAAGTTTCTTCCTCAGGATCTAAAAATACCTCCTATCCTTGGAACACAGTCTTATTTTTGCTTTTTTTTTTTGCCATCACTTGAGCTAATTGCCTGACATGGAAAAAAGTAGAATAGAAAATAAGACAGTTTTGAAGAAGTAAGGGTGCCTCAATAGAAATCCATTTGAAAGTCTCTTGAAAATGATCAGTTTAAGATAATGGCTATGAATAAATTTATCTCCTTTAATGATGTAAGGTCTCTTTCTCTTAGGCAGAATAAGAACAAAACATTTTGGTTGATAGGAAATAAATAAGATATAATAATGGAATTTGAGAGAGATGTTGTGGAAAGAATACTGAATTCAAAGTCTGAAAATCTAGGTTTGAATTTTCTCTCTCTTACTCTAAGATCTCTTCTAGCTCTATGGAACTCTTCCTTACCAAAAAAAAAAAAAATAGTAGAGTTAAGCAAAACCCAAATATGCTGGTGGTCTTCCTCTAGGCATATTGCAGACTTGAACTGACTACTTATTATCCTTCTCTTGTTACTCTTAGTCCATCTCCTGCTCTATTAAAATTTTATTAATAATTTTCTATCTTTTTTGCACAAAAATCATGCTTGTGGTAGATATATTGTAGCTCATTTGCAATAATCATGAATTTCTGTTGTGGTTTTCATCCCTCTCAATTTTTTTATTCTTTACAGATTATGATGTTCCACAAGAATGTTGACTTTCAAAGGATGGATGTAAGGAACTACTTATGATCCCTGATTATCTTGGCAGTTGGTTTGTGTCTAAAAATAGCCTTGCAAGGGAAAAAAAATAATCCTCAAACTCTTTCGAATTACAACATGCCTGACAAGAATGTTAAAAAGATTGAATTCCTCTCAAAAAATATCTGTAAATGGATTGAAGGACTTTATGTAATATTAATTAAATGCAAGGCTAGTAATTGATATTAATGCTATTATTCCAATAGTTTTATTTATTTGTAATTTTACCATTGTGGAGAACTATCTGGCATGAAAATTACTTTCACATTGATAGGATTTTGATGATTTTTGTTCCTAGATAAATTAAAGCAAAATAAAACTTCCCCTTAGAATTATGGACAGATGCATTTACATTTTTTTGTCAGCTCAAGCCATTTTCACTGGCAAATTAAAAATATATATATAATAAAATGAATTAAATTAACACATTATTCTTTAGATGGAAAAGATGTTTTTTTCTTTTCATCTGTATTCTCAGGCCTAGTACAATTTTACAACAGTAAGTGTTTAATGCCTACTGTTTGTCTTTCAGTTGAAATCTGATTTAATTCTTGCTATAAATCTCATTGGATGGTGTATTAATTTATGACCACTGACTATTAAAATGACTATAAGGTCATCTTCCAGTATCAAAACATCTTATAAACTCCATTGTACAGATTATTAGAAAATGTTAAGCACAAAATCCAGTTGTGGTTCTATTCTTTTTCCTAGATATTATAGTATAAGCTTAAAATCAATGCCCTTTAAAGAAATTCATGAAATGTCCTCCTACTTTTTGCTCTTTGAAAGATAAGCCCATTTCTGGTAAAGGCACCTTTCTTTTGTTTCTCTTTAGTATTTCTCCTCACTCATCTTCTTTTAAGGTTAGTTTTTACAGTATTTAGTCATTTACCTGGGTAAACCAGAAACTTGTAGATATTCTTTAGCCCATGCAATTTATTCTGATATTTCAGCGCATCTTAGAGATTGTAACCCATTCACAGCTTCTGATCCCATGCAATGCTTGTCCATGGTCTCCCTTAAATCTTCCCTAGATAACCTTACTCAACATGATAGAGGCCTTCTTATGGACTAATATTTCAGAGAAACCAATGCGGACTTGGACTCTTTGTTATCCCTTTATTGTGCTACTCTTGGCCTGGTTCTTTTTCTGTACATACATTTCATTATGTTTATATGTTTCATACATATATATTCATTAATGATATTCTTTCTGTAATTTCTTACATACAAATCATGCTAATGATTATGCTGTTATATATTTTTACTTATCATAAGTATCTCAATTGACCTTTTGGTAATGTTCTATTTTTATTTTTTAAAATCATGATGTTCTATTATTTGTGATTCATATAATAACCAGGAGAATATTAGTTTTCAAAAAATATGTTTTTGTGTAAAAAATCCCCCAATACTTTTAAAATGCTTTAAAAATTCCCCAATAAAATTCTGTCTTCTGTCTCTTCTTTCTAAATTTTAGGCCTTGATCATTGTTTATTTGTAGTTCATTTGATGAACTAACTCAATGGGATGCTCATATAACCACATGTAGCAATATGGGCAGTATAAGGGCTTGATCTATTTGATTTTTCCTGTGAGTATCACTAAGATTTTTTCTTTTGAGTGATTATAGATTTCATAGGAGTCCCTACATCAATATAAAATCATCTGCAAATAGGAACAGCTGAAGGATTTCACCATTTTCATCTTCTATTTGGACTCTACACAAGGCATCTTTGGTCACACAAGGGAAAGGGACTTGAATAACAAACATTACCCTTGGTTAACCTGATTAACCTTTGACTAATAATGAAAATAAGTATATAAATGAGCTTATAAAATTTGAACATATGTGTGATATGAGTAGCAACTAACTACCTTGTCTCCTCTCAGAATACTCTTAGAAACCTGCATGAAGATCTTCTCATTATTCAGGACAGCTGGAAATTGCTGAAGTTTCTCAATTCAGTTCTAGAGTCAGAGATCTCATGAAATCAACTCCATGTTGATTTTCTTGACATCCCTCCAACCACTCTCCTCACTCCTACTCAAATTCTTACTACAATCTGTAGCTGCACCAACCATTCCTACTCATTCCTATGGTTTTGGTAACATGTTTTTAACTTATCAGTTCAATTCATCTGATAGATTACAAGTCCAAACAAAGTTTTAAAGAAGTCTTCTTTAAAGAAGATCTTTCATTAACTGCTCCTAAACCCATGACCATGGGTACTTGAAACTATGTGGTTGAGCTCTAATTAATGACAAGGTGACTTATTATATGGGCATGGAAGGCATTTCATTGGAGTAGAACCTTTAGCTTTTATTTCTCTTTTACACTTAGCAAGATTTTGTTTTCTCTGTAAATTTTAGTCAATTATGTGACTGTGCTATGTAATGGAGAATCATCAACAAAAATACTGCCTCTTCCTTTCTTAAATTTTCATAGATTTTTTGTCCCAAAAGCTGGGATTTGGGGGATTATCATATACTGTCTTGCTGAGGTCACTTACCCCAAGCCTATTTCACTGATACTCTTTTCTGTCTCTTAGCCAGTACCATATTGTTTTGATGACCACTACTTTATAGTATAGTTAGAGATCTGGTACTATAAGTCCACCTTCCTTCACATTTTTTTCATTATTTCCCTGGATATCCTTGATCTTTTGTTTTTCCAAATGAACTTTGTTATGTTTTTTTTCTAATTCAGTAAAAAAGTTTTTTGGTAGTTCGATGGGTATAGCACTAAATAAGTAAATTAATTTGGGGAGGAGGAAAAACTGTGGCAGTAGAAACACCGAAGAAAAACAACTGCTTGATTACATGGGTCTAGGGGGATATGATTGGGGATGTAGACTCTAAATGATCACCTTAGTACCAACATTAATGACATGGAAATAGGTTCTGTTCAAGGACACATGTAAAACCCAGGGGAATTGCACATAGGCTATGGGAAGGGGTGGTGGGATCGGAGGGAAAGAATATGATTCTTGTAACCAAGGAATAATGTTCTAAATTGACTAAATAAAATTTTCAATAAATAAATAAATTTTCATAGAATCCCTTAGTTATATGCACAGGTTATTCTCAAAAAGAATTTATAGAGATAAAAAGGTAGGCACATGGAGCCATAGTTGATGAATTCTTTTAATTTTCCTTTTCAAAATAATATTGTATGTGATTTTAAAATGTTTACATTTTTCTTTTTTGAGAGATATTGAAAATTAATCTCTGACCACTTTCAAAATTGCAGTACTATTGGAATAGATTTCTTCTGTAAGTCAGTTCTGGCTTCTATTTTCAACTTTATTTTCTTAAATGTCATTCCCACTGAGATGTTAGAGGTCGAATGTTGTAATTTACTGGTAATGATATATAGAAGTTCATGTCACTTGACATCTATTCCTTGTCTTCCCCAATTGTATCTAGAAATACAAATGTTTTTGACATGATCTAGATTAATTGAGTCCCCAGAAAAACTTTCGTTAAGCTTACTTTCCTCCACTAATAGTATTTTTGTGAAGTAGTAATTTTCTTCCATCCTTTTTCAGGTGAGTTTGTATTCTGAGCCAACATTGGCATATCTCTCTGCTTTGCCAACCCAATCATGTGATTGCTGGACATTTTCAAACTATGTTGACTGGTTATCAACCTCATCTTCATCCCCTCTGGAATTTTGGACATCACTCTTGGGATGCCAGAATCATACTGGTGAGTTTCTGTCTTATCTAGCTTAAAATCAGGCTTTGAAGTGATTCTGTGCCTTACCATGCTTCCCTATATGTCCCCTCCCAAACCATTTTCCAGTTCCCTTCATTTATTGTTAAGTTTTCTGACATAAAACAT
The DNA here is from genome assembly GCF_027887165.1 of Monodelphis domestica. Classification (NCBI taxonomy): domain Eukaryota; kingdom Metazoa; phylum Chordata; class Mammalia; order Didelphimorphia; family Didelphidae; genus Monodelphis; species Monodelphis domestica. The sequence goes on along the minus strand of NC_077228.1, from coordinate 242,878,222 downwards.
TGTCTTGCTTGTTTGTAATTGTGCCTCCAGACCTTAGCACAGTCCACAGTGCCTGACATATGGTATTTTAATAAATGATCTCCCTATGCACTATATATGAGTGTATGTGTCCATATTTAGTTAAACGAAGAAACTGTGATAATCAAAGATATTGTCTTTACTTTTATACATTTCCCATCCCATTTTCAGTTAAGAATTTTGAAATTAGGTTGAAACAGAGATGACATAGTTCTCTACAGTGTTTTCTCATCTTTATTCTTTCTGCTTATTTTATTTTAATTTTTCCCTAACTAGGGAATGACAGGAAGATTATACACAGATAGCTGATTCAGATGTCACCCACTTCTTTTACTTTCTGTCCCAAAAGCCAAGTTAATTTTTGTTATCCATGTCTAATACCTTATAATTGTCATCTTAAAGAAAGTAATAATGGCACTTAGGTGGCTCTGTGGATAGAGAGTCAGACCTAGAGATGAGAGAGACTTCTTTTTAATCTGGCCTCAAATACTTCCTAGCTGTGTGATCCTGGGCAAGTCACTTAATTTCAATTGCCAGCCCTTACAATTCTTGTACTTTGGAACCAATGCTTTGTATTGATTCTAAGACAGAAGGCAAGAGTTAAAAAAAAAAAAAGTAATCATATGTTTGCCTAAAACTTCTGAGTAGTCTACCAACATTTGCCTTCTTTCATTTCTTTATTCGAAACCATACTTTGCCCCTCCTCTTTTAAATCTATTTCATTTTCCCATTCATTTCACTGAATATCAAATGTTCAATGACTTCCTATCAAAAGAATTCAATCTCGATAAATATTTCTTAAAAACATTTTAATGATATCTCTTTATTTTGCTTAAATTCTCCATATATCCCTTCTTTACCCTCTTCCAAAGAATCCTCCCATATAACAAATTTTAAAGAGAAAAGAAAATAAAAGAAATAAAAAATTTAGCAAAACTGATAGATGTATAAAAAAAATCTTAAAATGTGTGTGATATTCCATGCCCGTCTATCTTTTTCCTCTGCAAAAGAATTAGAGGATGTGTGCTTTCATATCTTTTCTTAATAGACAATCTTGCTCTTTGTAATTTTGCAGCAATCATTTTTTTTATTTTGTTGTGTCAGTTGTTCTTTCCATTTATATTGTCATAATCATTGTGTTTATTGTCTTCTTGGATCTACTTACTTCACTCTACTTCAGTTCATATAAATTTTTCTTTGCTTTTATGTGTTTATTATATTCATTGTTTATGTAGTATTCCATTACTTTAATGTAATAGTTTAGCCATTCCCCAAAATTAATGAACTTCTAATCATTGCTACCATAAAAGTGATGCATATGAATATTTAATTGTGTTTTAAGATTTTCATTTTATAAGTGTTTGGGGTTATATGCCTAGTACTGAAACCTCTGGATCAAAGAGTTTAGACATTTTAGACATTTTATTTGCAAAATTCAAATTTCTTTCCTGAATGATTATATGAATAGATACAATTCATAAAATAAATTCCAACAATGAATTGTTGTTTCTGTCTTTCTATGACCTTCCCAAAATTTTTTCATCTTTGCCAGATTGTTGGGTGTGAAGCAAAACCCAAGATCAACAAAAATTTCTTAAGATTCTTAAGATATTCAAGCACTATACTAAGATCTAAGAATATAAAGGCAAGAACAAAAGTCCTTTAGGGACTTATAATCTCCTGGAAGATCTTGTGTTTTACATAGATATTTACTTCTATCTTCTACTACTGATGTTGGTGAATAAACTAATATTATTTCCATGATGGTCTTTTTGCTAATGCTTCTCTTAAGAACTATAAAGTGAAGTGACCAAGAAGTTTATATCATAATATTGCTTGCAGTCTTTGGATACTCAACAAAATCAACTTTTTTTTTTATCTTTCTGGGGAACTACCCTTCAACTTAGCTGAAAATTCTTTGTATCTTCCAGTTTCTTTTAGAGCAAGAATATCAATTCTGAAATGGTCAAGTTGCAAGTTTCTTTAATCAAAGAATCAGTCAATCAAAGGTCTTACATTGAAGTAATAATAGTAATAATCAATAATAAACTTTTAATTCATATTTATAGATGGCCCATCAGCATTGGTGAACCTTTTTAAGATCCTGTGCCTGAATTGCAACTTCAAGCTGCCTGGGGGTCTCACACATTAATGCAGACAGCAGAGGGAGGAAATGCTTTCATTGGGCAGCTGGACAGAGGAATGGAGCATGCAAAAAATGTCCTCAGGGTCTGTGAAGAAGGGGAACAGAGCAGCCTCCTCTGTGTGCCAGGGTATGCATGCCATACCTTTGCCAACATGAATCTAAATACTATCTTCTGTGATTCTTTCCACCTTCTAATCCTTTTTCTTGCCAGGTTACCTTCCTTACTGCAAAGGTAGAAAGGAGTTTAAATAGGACTAAGGACACTAAATATATATGTATATATTTATACTAATTATATAACTAATATATAATTATACTATTGACTAGTATAATTATATATTAGTAATATAATCAGTTGGTTAGTTGGTTAGTTTGTTTCAAAAGAATGAATTGTCCAAAAAAAATGTCCAAAGAATTCATCACCTGGTTGCTAGCCCTCTAGTGATGAGTTTTCTATAACTAACTAGACTGTCCCTAGAAGTTCAGTTTTCTAGCAGGAAGGTACTTTTTCATCTTGATAAGATTTTCCAAAACTTTGGTTCTTCTGGCACAACATTTAAGAACCTGGGGTCACTTATATATCCCAATGAAATTGCAGAGGAGAATGTTAGGGAATATAGTACCAGTTTTAGACTTCATCATGAAGGTATCCATAGTGAATGAGATGATTCTCTGTATTCTTCCTTTACTAGAGAACAACTGAAGAACTGTGTAAAGTTCTGGGCAACACATTTTAGGATGGATATTGTCACTATTTGGAACATTTCCAAAGTAGGGAAACTAGTGCTGAGTCTGGAGACTCATGCCATATGAATATCAATTCCAGCTGGAGGAATTGTAGATGTTTGAATAAGAGAAGACTTACAAAGGATGTGCAAGAGTTTAATGAGGTGCCTTGGAAGGTAATGGGCGGCAACTTGCAGTCTTCAAGAAAAGGCTGAATGTCAATCAACAAATATTTATTAATTGCCCACTATGTGCTAGGTATTATACTAAGCACTGAGGATCCAAAAAAAAAAAGGCAAAGATAGTTTCTGCCCTCAAGGAGTTTTCAATCTAATAAGAGAGATAACAAGTAGAAAAATATATACAAAGTAAACCATGCAGAGGAGAATAGGAATAGCTCACAGAGAGAAGGCACTAGAATTAAGAGAAGTTAGGATGGGATGTAAAATACAGGCTTTTAGTTGGAAATTAAAGGAAGGCAGGGAAGTCAGTAGGCAGGGTAAAGGAGGGAGAGCATTCTAGGCATGGGGGAAAACCAAAGAAAATGACAGGTGTGAAAATATGTCTTGTCCTTGATCCTCAAACAGGCCAGTATGACTGGATTAAAGAGTATGTGTCAAGTATAAGAAGACTAAGAAGGTCGAAGAGGACTGGGTTATGAAACACTTTGAATTGTAAACAAAGGATATGGAGGTGATAGAGCTTATTGAGTAGAGAAGAGATAAGGTTGGACCTATACTTTAGGAAAATCACAGTGGTGGCTGAATGGCTAGGAGTGCAAATCCACCAGCAGGCTGTTGCGGGAATCAAAGAATGAGGTGACGAAGGCCTGCATTAGAGTAGGGACAATGTCTAAGGAAGGAAAGGTGTTTATGAGAGCTGTTGCAGAGATGAAGTCAACAGGCCTTAGCAACAGATTGGATATGTGGTTAAGAGGGTAGTAGTGAAAAATTGTAAGTAATCAAAGATAACTATTAGTTTGTAAGCCTGAGCTATAGGGATGATGGTGTTGTCCTCTACAGTAATAGAAAAGGTAAACTAGGGAGAGAGTTTGAGGAAAAGATAATAAGCTCTCTTTTAAACATTTTAAATTTAAGATATCTATTGAACATAGTTACTTTGTTAGGTGTAAACCTATTACAGAAATCTTTATGGTACTTTGAACAGGATTATAATATAAATGTCATTTAAAAAATCCAAAATAGCCACAAGAACTCAAAAGCACTACACATGAGGAAAATCAAGCACAATGAGGCTTGCTCAGGGTCATGAAGCTAGCATGTGTCTGAGGCAGAATTTAAATTCAGATCTTTCTGACCCCCAAGTCCAAGACTCTATCTATTGCACTATCAGACTAAAGGGAATCATAAGATTGTAAAGAACCTCCAGTGAGCAGGTGGGTCATTGACTAGGGATCCCAGTACTTATACTCATTCCCAGGATCAGTGGCAAAGAGTGGACTTTATAGCACAATGTGTGCAATATGCTTTTCCTGGACTGGGAGAAAACACAAGAACCAAGCCAAGAGTGGCAGAGAAAGAGTGAAGACGGTAGTACATTCAGCTTGATAGCCACATTCCTAGACCATCAATTATCCATGTCTTATAAGATAATGGCCAAATTTCATGATTGGAGCAGTGGAAAAATGGAGCCTATTTGGGTTGCTCAAATTAAAAGCTTAGTGATCATTTGCAAGGCTGAATCAAGGGTTTAGAGATCAAGGGTTTAACCTGCTTTTAATAGTCTTGTATCATAGTTAGAACCATCTTATAATGTTAAATAAACATGCAAACTATTTTAGTTTTGACGTTTAAAGAGAGAATAATTGCTTTTTGATGATTCTCCTTGGCAAGAGAGAACAACTGTTTTTTGATGCTTCTTCTAGACCTAAGACCAAGAGACAACAAAGCATAGAGCCAATAATTATAGGATACAAAGTTTCCCCCAATAGAATACAAGTTCTTTGAAGACAAGAGACTGTTTTCTCACCTTTGTGATCCTAGCACCTGATATTATATCTTGCATATAGCAAATAATAAATGCCTACTGGAATGAAAAATAATAAAGGGATTATAGGCATGTGCCACCATTCCAAACTTGAATGAATGAATGAATGAACCATGGATTGGAGATCAGGATGGAGTAAATTTGTTCAGGGACATTCTTAGAAGGCTTGAGGGTATGTGAATATTTGGCTTCATTCAAAATAGGAGCAAAAAATGGAAGTGGTTACATATATATACATATATATATTTGCACACACACACAAATCTAGGGAAAGAAATTTGCACATGCTTGTCAAGTTTGAAGCAGGGAATCAGACTGATAAGCATCAATCTTGCAAAACACATTTTAAAAAATATATCTTGCCAGTTCAATGTTTAAGGTGCCAATGTAATGTAAATTTAGATCAAATGATGTGCCTAAAGAAATCTGGTAAGATAATAGTAAAATTGTTGGTAAAAGCTAAAGATCCTGGGCCCATATTTACTCCTTTACTCACCACCCTGCCTTCTCCTTTCAGATCATCCTCTCAAATTATTCATAGGAGATTTATTCACATACCCAATAAGAAAAATATGTCTAATTATATCCAAACATGCTTAATATGAATGAGAATTATGCTTGGACTCTCGATTGCCAAAACAAGCTTTGCCAAACAATTTTTTCGACTTAAGAAAGGACAGGCAGCTGCATTGTTTCCATATCTATCCTTATAAAAGAGCTCTTGGAATGAGTCTGACTCGTCTTGCTTTAAAAAGCTCCAAGGTAAGTGTGACAAGGACCTGGATTTACAACAGAGGGTAAGCAAAGAGGCCTTACAGCCACACATCCCAGTTTCAGCTGTGACTGATAAAGTTGCTATTGGTCTAGTCTGTTGGGTTTTTTTGTTTTTGTTTTTGTTTTATTTTGGCATTCTTGGGCCATTCTTGTTGCTTTGAGTTCATACATGCAAAAAAGGAAGTCATATATTTTTTCTTTATTTTACAGCATCTCCCTGCTTCAAGTTTTCATCTTCTTCCCTTCTTTCCCATATTCTTCCCTAACATAAGAGGTAAGATCTTGTTTTACTAATCTCCAGAGGATAATATGAGAGGCTCCCACATGGGATTTATGTAATTTAGCAACCTTCTAGAAAGTGCTTATCTAGTAACTATGTCTTCCAACTTGTACTTCAAGCAAGTTACTAGAAAGTGGATATTTTCTTTCTAATAGAGGACTTAAGGCAATTAATTGAAACAAGATATCATCTGGGCAAAGAAAGAATAAAGTTTTTCAGTATATTATCTATAGAATGGATCCATACTAAAATTCCCTTGTGGAAGAGTCTACTTCATTTTAAAATGCTTTAGCTTAGTCAACATTACCTTACATCAGTACTTAGGAAGTAATATTATTAAATTAAATTAAATTAAAAACTGTATTGGAAAGTACTGTTCTTTAGACTGTACTTAGAAATGTAATTCAATTATTTACTCAGTGAATGAAAGAAGACACTAGAAAATATGTAAGGTACCTTTTAGCTTTAAAATTCTAAGATCATTTGATCTTGAGTCTCCCATGTAGATGTATGAATGAGCATGCTTTTTAGTGCACAGTACACATTAATTATAATGTTTCAAGTAGTTCTGTTATAGAAAGAATGTGATAACATTCTTCATCAAAAGACCTGTATTTGAATTTCAGTTCCAACACTAATATTGAGCAAGTCAATTCACTGAATAGGTCCTCTCAATGATAAAAGAGAGATATAGTACTAGCTGCAATACCTATCTTAGAAAGTTGTTCTGAGGGTCAAAAGAGAGAGATGTAAAGTATTTTGCAATCATGAAGTGCCATCTAAATGTAAGCAATCTAAATTATTTGAAAAATGAAGGTGAACATTGGAAGCAAATTGATTTCAGTTCAAATACTGCCTGGTTGACATAAACTGGATGAGTGACTTTGGACAAGTCTTTTAAAATCTCAGTGTTCAGGTGACTTTGTAGGAATAAAAGCTTCAGAATCATTATTGATTTGTATTGGTAGAAGGAATTCCCTGATAAAAATAAATAAATAAATAAATAAAGATACCTACAGTAATGAAATCACAGATCTGAACCAAAAAACAAACAAACAAAAATGTTGTTGAGAGATGTTAAATAGTTTGTCTAAAGTGTTTTAGGTATTTAGTAGCAAATTTAGGAGAAGTAAGTTTTCCTGACTAGAAATCTTGTTTTGGGAGAATAAATTGTGTAAGGTACTAGGGGCATTCTAACCCAATGACATCTTCAAATCATGGCAGTCTGAGAGAAACCATAGAAATAAAGGAGAAAAGCAGGAAAAAACAGACTGATATACAAAAACATATTTTTTTTTTTGCATTATGAAAACACAGGACTTACCCTATCAAAAAGATCAGAGATTTAGAATTAGAAGAGACTTTAATGTTGTTTAATCAAATCCTCTTATTATATAAATGAGAAACTGAGTTCCAGAATAGCTAAATGTCCCAAGTGTCAGGCTGGAGATCTGAAGGATGAAATGACCCCAAATAAGCTGCTTACTCAATCAATGCCCTTTCCAGGTGAAGTCTGAGGATCCTTCTAGCACTTCCATTTGGGGGAAGACTCAACTTGAAGACCCATAGTGGATCAATCATGAATTAAAATTAAAAAAGCATGTAGAGGAATCCTCTGTTGAGGAGAGACATAATCAAAAATCAAAAATATTTTTTGTTTTGGGTAATAAAATTTTCTAGGAGAGGCAGTAGCATCAGTCCACAACACTTTTTTGCTGGGAGAATTTAAATATTCTCTACTTGTCAGAATAGGGCACAGGCAGAAGAACTAAAATGTGTCTTAAAGACTAAACCATTCCTAGCCATTTTCTTTCTCCCTTGAGACAAGAAGCATTAAATATTTCCTGGTTGCATTGACATGGGATGGTGAAAATGGAAACCAAAGGACACTGAATATCCTGCTAGGAAGATCTTTCCTAGAAGGAATGAGAAGTAGAGAAAAGTCACATCTTTTCAAGGAGGAATTCACTTGGGGTACAATCTCCCAAGGGAGGAAGCTTGGTTCAATTTTTTCTTTGTTGCTGAAGAACTGTAAAAATCTTAGCATTCTCTAAATTTCTATGCCTTTGCACAAGGCCCTAGTTGTCCCATCCTAATAATAGTTCTGCTCATAGGGGGTATGGGAAAATAAATTATGAAACATGAAAATGTGAGTTACTTTAATTTTGTCAGTAATTAAACAAGGATAGTTGGCTATAATCCCTTAGTCAGGAACATAGCAAATATTAAGTACAAATATAAATTGGCACATAAATGAAAATACATGTATGGTCATGCAAATCCTGAATAATTAATTTAATATATCTTCTTCTTTCTACTAAGCCTTGTGGCTAACATACTGTAGCCATGAGTTCAGACAATGAAATGGCCATTTTTGGGGAAGCGGCCCCTTACTTACGAAAGTCTGAAAAGGAACGTATTGAGGCTCAGAATAAGCCTTTTGATGCTAAGACATCAGTCTTTGTGGTGGAACCTAAGGAATCTTTTGTAAAAAGCACCATCCAAAGCCGGGAAGGAGGAAAGGTGACTGTAAAAACGGAAGCTGGAGCGGTAAGTAAAAATCTTACCAAATTGAATTCACATTCAATTTATTGTCTCCTATTCTATATGAATTTGTGCCTTTCCTTCTTTTCAGACACTAACAGTAAGGGAAGATCAAATCTTCCCCATGAACCCTCCCAAATATGACAAGATTGAGGACATGGCCATGATGACTCACTTGCACGAGCCAGCTGTCCTGTATAACCTCAAAGAGCGTTATGCAGCCTGGATGATCTATGTACGTGAGTATATCTCAAAATATGTGTTGTTTAGAACACATGCTGTTTTATTCCACTTTTAAATTCATTCATGTGACCTTGTAATAAAGTTCAAAGAAAGGTCCCACTGTAGAGTTCAAGAAGTTAAGTAGCCTATGATCTGAACTGTATATGGTTATTTTTTGCTGGAGTCTAAGGAATAATGAACAAAAAAGAATCTTTAGCTGATGATGGAACTTAAATCCAGTGATTCCCAAATAAGATGCTTCCAAATGCTCTATCAATATACTCTATTCATGATGTTTTAGAATCTGATAATACCACCCTCATTCCAATCATCACCTCCCCATTATGGTTTCATTAGCTGAAGAAAAGAAAGTTTCTTCTGGTTTGCTACAGATCTGAATAGGTATTTAAGGAGCTGCTAATTGGCAATTTAATCAAACATGGAAGTCAGTTGAGTTTTTTATCCATTTCTAATTAAGGAAACTCAGTGTTTACACATGTTTCTTAGTGCCTTGGATAAAGGCATACCTGTTTATCAAATTTGCAGATGACACAGAGTTCACTTGGCTGACCTTGAAGACTCAAACAATTTCAACAGCTAGAACTTTGGAAGGGATAAAAATCTTATACGGGTAAATTTAAAAAGTACAAGAAGTGATAGGAATAGCTTGATAACAGATCACTTGGAAAGAATCTAACATATTAGCCATCTATAAGCTCAAGATGGATCAATAGTATTAGATGAAAACCAAAAAAAAGTGAATGCAATCTTGGCTCGTGTTAAGAAAGGCACAGTGTCCAGGACTAGAGAAGTAATAGTCTTACCATACTCACAATCCTGATCTGAAGTCTTGTGGGGTTTTGCGTTCAGTTCTGGGTGAGACATTTTAGGGAGGACATTGATTAATTGAAGAGCCTTCAGAAAAGAAGAGTCAGTATGGTGAAGGGCCTTCATATAATGCTACTATATATAGTAGTAGTCTCTCAGTGACCGAGAATGACAATTGTCTGTGTGTTTTCATCTACGGTGTACCCTCATATGGCTTTGAAGTCTAAAGACTGAGGTGCAAAGTTTGTGGCACATGGGGCATGGGACGCCAGTTGTTACGGGAGGTGTGGTTGTGGCCTGGTGTCAGCGTTCATGTGCAGCGGCAAGATGTCGATGTCATTCATCTTCAAAGGTGGTGGCAGCATGGTTAATGTGGATTCCCCTGCTGCTTCTGACAGAGGCAGCAAGTTCTAGTATATAAGGACCAGCTAAAGGAAGAGGGTATATTTAGCCTGGAGAAGTGGTGATTTACAACAAGGCATAGGACTTGTCTTCTAGTGTTAGAAAGGTTATCGTGTAAAAAAAAAAAAAGGGATTAAAATGGTCCATTTGACCCCAGAGGGCAAAAAAGGAAGCAATAAATTAATAGAAGTGTTGAAAAAAGAAAATTTAGGCTGGATATCAGAAAAAAACAACACAATAATGAAGTCATTTAAAAGTGAAATGGGCTGTTTATAGAGGTAATGGAGGTTTTTAGAACTAAGATTTAATGACTATAGAAAGGATTCTTATTCCCTGAAACATGGATTTAGGGATAGAATGGACTTTTGGGGATATCTAGTCCAACTCCTTCATTTTAAAGATGAGAGACCAAAGCCTATTGAGGTTAAGTATCTCTTCCAAGGTCACCTATGTAGTAAGTAACAGAGAGGAAGTTTGAACCCAGATCTCCTACTAAAAAATCCAGTGCTTTCTCCACTCAGTACCTTTCATGTGTGTTTTGGATTAGATGATATCTGAGGGTCATTCCAACTTTTAGATTCTGTAATTTTGTGATTTCTAAAAGTAAAAGGGAGAAGCTACATTCACTATATAAGTTTACATTAAAAGGTAGTGCCTAAAATTCAGCATCAATCCTTTTGGGCTTAAAACTTACTAAGTGTCAAAGGAACTCAAAATGTCTTCTCAGTTTTTAGCAGGACTTTTCAATGAACAATATTTATTATAGGTTTTTAAAATTATAATTAAGGCACAGTGCTGAAAACTATTAGAATTATAAAGAATTTAAGAATTTCCTCTGCTCTGTTAGCTAAAAATATAGTTATAATATTCATGCCTTGAAAATCTTCCCTTTAAAGGGGTTTTCCCTTCTTTAACTAATATAAAAATTGCTCTCTATTCCTTCTTTGTACAGACCTACTCAGGCCTCTTCTGTGTCACTGTCAATCCCTACAAGTGGCTACCAGTATATAACCCAGAGGTAGTGACTGCCTACAGGGGCAAAAAGCGGCAGGAGGCTCCTCCCCACATCTTTTCCATCTCTGATAATGCCTATCAGTTCATGTTAACTGGTGAGTGATTCAATATTTAAGTACCTATAGAAGACTAGATGTCAGGTAGATGGCTGAATGAAACATTAATCCCCATTCTTCACTGTCATCATTTTTATTTCACAGAGTGATATGAGACTTCATGATGTAGCAAAGATTATGGTACAATCAATAGGCTATATGAAGAGAAAACACATCCTCTGCTGAGGATTGCATCTTATTTTCTATCTCTTCCTAAAGGTCATTTTATAAAAAGAACATTACAAAAGTTTACAGCACTTTTCTTCATGAGCTATAATTCCGTGATGTTTTTATTTTTATTCATTTTGTTTTTCTTTTTTATAATTTTATTCCAATTACAAATTTACACATAAGTTTTCCAAAGTTACATGATTCATGTTGTCTCCCTCCTTTTTTTCCCTCCACCATCCCAGAATTAATAAGCAATTCCTCAGTGATTTTTTTTCACTTTAAACATTTCCTCAGTGATGTTTTTAAATGAGACATGCTACTTTTAAGGAAACATGTTAACTGTATTTTGAGAAACCAAGTATATTTAAAATTCCTTTATTTTCTCTTTTGTAGATCGAGAGAACCAGTCAATCTTGATCACGTATGTAGATATCATCCTGGGGAGCTGATAATTGTATTGCTTAAATTATTTGAGAGTATGACCATTTCTCTTCTATGGATTTGGCAGTGGAGAATCTGGTGCTGGAAAGACTGTCAACACCAAGCGGGTCATTCAATACTTTGCAACAATTGCAGTGACTGGGGAGAAGAAGAAAGAAGAGTCCGGAAAAATGCAGGTGGGCTTATGAGTCAATACAGTGTTGGGTTTTCTGGTGCTCTTTGGTGTTTGAGTGGAGTTCCTGATATGAAAATGAAGATATGAAAATGAAAAATATGAAAATATTGTTGTTGTTTTAGGGGACACTAGAAGATCAAATCATCAGTGCTAATCCCCTATTAGAAGCTTTTGGCAATGCCAAGACTGTGAGGAATGACAACTCTTCTCGATTTGTGAGTCTCTTGGCAACACTAATAAGCACCATTAATGTGAAATCTGTAACATGGTATCTGGAACTCTGTCTTCAATATCAATCTTCGTTATATAGATGTGTTCCCCCTGCTTCCAATTATGGAACGGCAAAAGCCAGTGGGAGTTAATGTCTTGATATTAACATGGACCAATAAATGAAACTTTCTTTTTGGTTCTACCCCTGGATTCCTATATAACCTCCATAATGTTATAGTATTTATTTCATATGTTTAAATATAAACCTTCAAAATTGGGTATTTTTTCTAAAAATGGGAATTTCCCCTACAATATGAGGATATTTATGGAATTGATTACATGTACGATGATTTTGAGCTATGCAGACAAGGTTGTTTGTTTTTTTCTTTTCTAGGGTAAGTTCATCAGGATCCACTTCAGTACCACTGGGAAATTGGCTTCAGCAGACATTGAAACATGTAAGTGACCAAAGACTACTAATCTTGAATTTAGTTTACCCTTCAAATTTTTTTTCTATTTCATATATCTATGAATCTTTGTTTAAAAATTAGGCTTTGTATCTCACTTGTAAATTTTGACTAATTGGGTAATTTGGTGGCTTGGTGGATAGAAATCCAGGCCTAGAGACAGAAGGTCCTGGGTTCAAATGTGACCTCAGATACTTCCTGGCTCTGCACTTAACCCCAGTTGCCTAGCCCTTACTTTTCTTTTGCCTTATAACTGATACTTAGTATTAATTCAAAGACAGAGTATAAGAATTACAGTTTACTTTTCTCTCCAGATCTGCTGGAGAAGTCAAGAGTTACTTTCCAGCTAAAGGCTGAAAGAAGCTACCACATTTTTTATCAGATCACATCAAACAAGAAACCAGAACTAATTGGTAAAGTATTTTGCAATTTCCTTCATTAAATCAAATAACTGAAGTGATAAACTTGTTTAGACCAAAGACCTATATCTAGTTTGAGATTCAGTCTCTTCCATAGAGAGAGATGGAGGATCTTCTTACATAAATCTCACTGCATTCAGGTTGTCTTGGGTTAGTCAGTCATTCTTATTTTTTCAATTGTCTCTTGTGGTTCTGGTTATATCAATTGTGTTGGATTCTTTTTATGAGAAGGATAATTCTGTCAATTCTATTTCTTGTTCTTAGAAATGCTTCTGATTACCACCAACCCATATGATTATCCATTTATCAGTCAAGGAGAGATCACAGTTGCCAGCATTAATGACCAAGAGGAGCTGATGGCTACCGATGTAAGTATTTAAGAACCTAATTCCATCTTGGATAGGATTCAGTTCACCAAATTAAGTATTCTTTCTCCAACTCTAACACAAGAAATGGTTCAAGAATGAATATTGTTGTCCACCTTATTGTCAGCCTCAAAAGGTGAAAGTATCACCCCTCTCAAACAAAACAAACCCCGCCAAAACAAACAAAAACTCTTACCCCAATAGTTGGGGTCATAGAGTTTATTGAATACTGTGTTACTGTTTTTGCTTCGGTGGTGCTCCTAATCTCTTTTTCATTGATTGATTTTTCTCTTTTTAATCAGTATCAAAATGTTTTTATGATTACTTTTGTAAAATAGTTTGAGATCATGTGGTGTTAGGTCTTCTCACTTTTTCATTTTATTATTTATCCTCAGATTCTGGACCTTTTATTCCTCCAGATTAATTTTGTCATTATTTTTCTAATTCTCTAAAATAATACTTTGATAACTTGACTAAATAAAGATAGTGTGGTCATTTTTATTATATTGGCTCAACCTTCAGTTCCATTAGGTTCTTTCTATGCCCACAAGTCATCATCTGTTGGTTAAACTGTTTATGATAAACCACTTTGACCACATACTTCTTGTATAGACAGGTACTTATTCAGTTTAAGCCTGTGTTAAAAGTTTTTTGAACTAAATAGAAACTGCCAGAGTTTATATTCTATTGATAGAGCCTCTGATAACCCCAGTTCACTTCTATGCCAGGTTGAAGTCCTATATCACAGCTATAGTAGAAGAAGCTATAATAATAATGATAATTATTAATATTATTCTATACATTCTATAAAGCACCATAGGGGCAGTTAGGTGGTATGATGACTCCAGCCAGGCCTGGAGTCATCAAAACTCATGTTCTTGAGTTCTAATCTGGCCTCAGACAAGCAGTGGCTGTGTGACCCTGGGCAAGTCACAACCCAATTTGCTTCAGTTTCCTCATCTGCAAAATGAGCAAGGAAATGGCAAGCCATTCAGTATCTTTGCCAAAAAAATTTCAAGTGGGGTTGCAAAGAGTTGGACATGACTGAAAAAATAGAACAATAACATAAAGTTTCAGATATTACTATCTTAAGTTTACTTCTTTATATGTGTTAAAGGGATGAATACCACATTGGGATATGGTTAATATATCTCAATCTACCCCTTATCAAGTTAACCAGAAAAAAGAAAATAAACTCAAAGTTTCAGATCTTATTCTGACATATGTCTCATTGATTCTATTGACAGAGTGCAATTGATATTCTGGGCTTCACAGCTGATGAAAAGGTGGCCATTTACAAGCTTACAGGGGCTGTCATGCATTACGGAAACATGAAATTCAAGCAAAAGCAGCGAGAGGAACAAGCTGAGCCAGATGGCACTGAAGGTATTCTCTAGTTTCTCTTAAGCTGCTTGATTCATATAACTGAAATAAATATTTTATCTCATATTACCTTTCAGATTATAGAGAAGCACCACAGTATAGGGGCTAATCTTCATCAGCATATATGCATTTGCGTGTGTACCCATGTACATATTTACATACATATTTTTATATACTTACATTTTTTTTTTCATTTTTGTCCCCTGCAGTTGCTGATAAAGCTGCCTATCTCCAAAGTCTCAATTCTGCAGACCTGCTTAAAGCATTGTGCTATCCTAGGGTGAAAGTTGGCAATGAATATGTCACCAAAGGCCAGACTGTAGAGCAAGTATGTGCCTGATTGATTATAAGTGATTCAGCCATTTTTTACATTTCCCCAATAATGACAAGAATAACATTTTTGTACTTTAAGGTGACTAATGCTGTAGGTGCTCTGGCTAAAGCGATGTATGAGAAGATGTTCCTATGGATGGTCACTCGCAT
This sequence comes from Monodelphis domestica, assembly GCF_027887165.1. Taxonomy (NCBI): domain Eukaryota; kingdom Metazoa; phylum Chordata; class Mammalia; order Didelphimorphia; family Didelphidae; genus Monodelphis; species Monodelphis domestica. Next base: position 242,863,052 of record NC_077228.1, on the reverse strand, counting down.
CAACCAACAATTGGACACCAAGCAACCCAGACAGTATTTCATTGGGGTCTTGGACATTGCTGGTTTTGAGATCTTTGATGTGAGTTAGCATCAAGTCGGCTAAAGGGGAATTTATGGCATTAAATTCAGAAAGAGGGCACTCTGTACCCTTATCTTGTGATTTTTCCAACTTTGATTTTAACAGAGAGTGATTAAATGATTTCAAGAGATGCTATATTCTGCAAGTTCCTATTTGTTCAGAAGAAAGCTGAGTAAGGTTTGGTCTGCATTGTAGTAGAATTCAATACTCTCAATGCAAGATAAGGTTGACATATTTAAAACATCTGAGTTCACTTATGAATGACAGGATATCCCAGAATGGATAATGGAGAAATATATCAATAGGGAGGTAAGAACTAAGAAGTAATTGAGTAATTTTGAGGTCAGAACTACAATCAACTTCTGGACCTACACTTTTGCTAGCACATAGATGAAAAGAAAATTCTTTTTGCTTAGTGAAAATGTGCCTGGTATTGTAGACCTTGGTAGCAAATCCAGTTAACTTAATACATCAAGCATTTCTTACCATGGGCCAAGCTCTATGTAGTCACTGACAATATAATGAAAAACATGAAATAGCCCCTGCCCTTAAGGAATCTGTTGATTGTTTAAAACTCACTGTTTTTCCTCTCTAATCTCCTTTTATACGTACATTTTGCCTCATTAACTTTAGAAATGAAAGGAGGCAACACATTACAATGGAAAGGTCATTTAAAATTTTTTCTTTGTTTTATGAGTCAGCAAGGCCCCAAAATTTTCATTATCATGTACTCCGCCTACAAGTGACAGGTAGCAAGACTAATCCTTAGAAAACAGATTCAGCCCATACTTGGAGTTGTGCTCAAAGCTATTCTAAAAAACTCCCAACCACTTTAAAAGTATAAATTTCTAACACATTGAGGGATTTGCAATATGGAAGGGAATCTAATACCCAGAGCTCTCCCATGGCAATGAAATCCTAGGCTTGGACCAAATAAATAATTTAAATTGTATTGACTGACTAAATAACTACTTTATTATTTAGAGTACTTGGGAATGGAATAAAAGGCTATGATTTTTAAAAAATCCTTACCTTTAATCTTAAAATTAATACTGTGTCATTTCTAAGGCAGAAGGGGCAAGCAACTGGGGTTAAGTGACTTGCCCAAGGTCACACAGCTAGAAAGTGTCTATGGCCAAATTTATATGCAGCATCTCCGGTCTCCAGGCCTGGCACTCTAACCACTGAATTGTCTCCAAAGTGCTATGATTAATCCACGAAAGGTAGAGGAAATACCTTTTTTTTGCCAATGGGATCTGGAAAAGCTTCATATGGAAGATAATTCTTCATCTGGGCCTCAAAGTCAGCATGGAGCTATTAATAATAATTATTATTATTGTCCTCATAATGAGGACCTTAGGAGGAACAGATGGAGTCCAAATGCAACTTAAAACATACCATTTCATGGAGAAAATAAGTGAAGAATGGTATGTTTTAATTTAACCCTTCATGGAATTCCTTCTACATGGTGTGGCTTCTCATGAAGTCACCAGATGTGTTTAAATTCTGATATGTACACTTAAAAGCTACAAAGCTTTGGGCAAATTACATTAGTGAGCCTCAGGTTCCTCTTCTATGAAATGTGGGTATATAACTATGGATGTCTAAAAGTCCTCTCCAGCTTTAAATCTTACCTCTCTGCAATCTCTCTATTTAGTTCAACAGTCTGGAACAGTTGTGCATCAACTTCACCAATGAGAAATTGCAACAGTTCTTTAACCACCACATGTTCGTGCTAGAGCAGGAGGAGTACAAGAAGGAAGGCATCGAGTGGACATTCATTGACTTTGGGATGGACTTGGCTGCCTGCATTGAGCTCATAGAGAAGGTGTGTTTGGATATTTTCATTTTAAAAATGTAAGAGCATCTAGGTAGCTCAGTAGAGAGATGGGAGGCCCTGGGTTCAAATATGACTTCAGATACTTACTGGCTGTGTAAGACAGTAGGTAAGGTTTTTTTGTTTGTTTTTTTTTTTAAGTCATGAAGATTCCCATGTTTGAAGTTAAAAAATATTTTTTATTCCAGATTTTACAAAACAAAACGAGCATTTCCATATCTAAAGAAAAAATATTGTATGCTTAATCTTCCAGCATTAATTTTGTGACTGTGTAGAATTTGAATTTTATTTTGATTTTATAGTCAGAATGAATCCTATAATCATTATGTGTCTACTGCCTTCTCTTCAGCCAATGGGCATCTTCTCTATCCTTGAAGAAGAGTGTATGTTCCCCAAGGCAACAGACACTTCTTTCAAGAACAAGCTCTATGAGCAGCATCTTGGAAAGTCTAGCAACTTCCAGAAACCCAAAGTTGTCAAAGGGAAAGCTGAGGCCCATTTCTCTCTGATTCATTATGCTGGTACTGTGGACTACAATATTGCTGGCTGGCTTGACAAGAATAAGGACCCTCTGAATGAAACAGTGGTGGGCCTTTACCAGAAATCCTCAATGAAAACTCTAGCTTACCTCTTCTCTGGGACTCAGACTGCTGAAGCAGGTAATGCTTAAAAGTCAGCTCTTATTCATTACTGAATGAAAACTGGAAGTGGTCCTTTTTTTCTAGTGACTTCTTAGCAACTGGCTCTGGAGGTATAGAACTAGTTGTTCTTTTAGGCCTATGGTTGGTAGATCCTTTTCTAATGACTCATTCATGAGATTTTCCAATACTTACTGTCACCCTGGTATTAAGAGAGTAGAGGAAAACACAAAATTTTCTACACATGATATGCTCACATTTGGTATATTTTATTCCATGGTCCTAGTAGCAAGATTCCTGCTAATATGATCAAGAGGACATTGTGGATTCATCCTCAACCCCATTTCCACTATTCTTTACTTACATTCGGTGGAAAGTGTCAAAAAGCTCCTAAGGTTTCAGTGTATCTGGACAAGGGCATACCTGTATTTATTTCAAGTTCCTTCAAACTCCAAATTTCTAAAAAAATTTTTTTTAAATCTACATCTTTGGAATCTTGGGCAGTTAAAGCAGTCAATTTAGTCAAGTCAAAAGTTAATTCTTGCTTCTCAGCATCTCAGTATCTCTATCAGCAAATTTTTAAAGCAATATTTCCACATTTTTCTACCCTTTTGATATAGGACATCAAAGTGGGAAGTTCCTGGCATGTAAATGCAACTAATAACTCCCTTTAAGCTTATTATCTTGGAGGGAATACGTTTAATTGATTTGGAGATGTGAACCTTTCTTTTCCTGACTCCTGATTTCTTAATTTCCTCAATTCATTATGCCACACTTCCTTTCTACAGCTTTCCTAAGTATATATTCTGAAATTTTGCATCTGTGCTAACAGTATATTTAACACTTCATTTAGTAGGGGGTCATAAATGTATATTCTAAATTAGTAGTGTATTTTTTGCAAAACTCCAACTTTGCAGAGAAGGACCAACAGCTATCTCAAAGCAATCCATTTAATAAGGGTGAGAAAGGAGCTAAGAAATAATGCGGAACATGAATATCTTAAAACTACTAAATTGCATATTTTCTCTTTTCTTCAGAGGCTAGTGGTGGAGCTGCCAAGAAAGGTGCTAAGAAGAAGGGCTCTTCTTTCCAGACTGTATCAGCTCTTTTCAGGGTAAGGTAGGAACTCTATTTTAGGTTTTCTAGGACCTGGTACTAGGTACTAATCTGGTCCTGGATAAAAAAAAATGAATCCCCAAATTATTTAGATAAACCTTAATCAGTAAGGGACATCTTTCTTCCCTATCCCCCTTTCCGCTACAATTCTTTGGTTTTACCTCAGCATGAAGGACTTTAAATTGCCTAGAATCATTCTCATCTTTCATGTTATGATAGAGGAACAAATTTTTTCAGAAGGCTTTCTAACATGTTACATTCCACAATCTCATTTATTCAATCAATGCCTAGTCAAGTTCTAAAACAAATCATAGAAACTAACAAATATAAAGTAGGTGGCCTAAAAGAAACTTAAGGTAGCCTGCCTTTCCTCTGTACCCATAATTCTTTATTATCCGTGGTCATTTTGCTTATCCTGTAGATAATCTGAGTGTCTTGGAAGCCAGCCCATGTAGTAAGGAAATCCGTGTTGTCAGGAAACCCTGGGAATTCAGTGCTGGCAGATGCAAATATTTTCTTAGAGTGATATGAAATTTAGTAGAATGAAAAATGGATTTGTAGCAGGGGAGAGGGAGGAATGGTATAGTGGGAAAGTAAGTGCCTAAAAGGAATGCAATTTTATGAGCTGATTATCATTCAGTTTTAAAGGAGTTTTGAAAATTCTATTTGAGATTGATTTGTATGGGTATTTCTGATCAGTAGTAAAAGAGCAGTTTGTTCTGTAGGGAAATTCACAGCTCAGCTCAAGTCCTATCTCTTACATGAAGTATTCTCTGGAAATTATCTTGTATTCATTTTGTATATGTGTTGATTTTCCTGATAAAGGAAAGTTCATTAAGGGTAATGTCTGATTTTATTTTTGTCTTTCAATTCTGAAATTGTGAAAACCTAGTACAGTGGTAGGTGCTAAACAAATGCTTCTGAATTGATTTTAAAATTACCTAAAAATATGACATTCCAATTAAGGTTTCGATATTGGTTTTTTTATAGTAACATAAATATTAGTACTTAGTTTTCACATTTTTCATGAGTCTTCTCATGTGGTCTCCTAGGAGAATTTAAACAAGCTGATGACCAACCTAAGAAGCACTCACCCTCATTTTGTACGATGTATCATTCCTAATGAAACCAAAACTCCTGGTAAGAGAGTCTCAGATTAAAATGCACAGTAAGCTCTTTATTTTGCAATATGGTAGCCACATGAATTTTAATTGTTTTAGGTGCTATGGAACATGAACTTGTCTTGCACCAGTTGAGGTGTAATGGTGTGCTAGAAGGCATCAGAATTTGCCGGAAAGGATTCCCAAGTCGAATCCTGTATGCTGACTTCAAACAGAGGTCAGTTTCTCTACGTTTTATTTTGCTAGAATTTATATTAGCCATTTAAGGTTTAAAAAATTCTATACAGATATTGCTTTACCATATCCTTACAACAATCCTCACTTGAGGACTTTGGTCTTCTGAAAGTTTAATATAATATAAATATTTCTGAATTCTTTAGAGCTCATTGCAAAAGAAAAAACAAAAATTATATCATGATTTTGAAAATAGGTTAAAATTTTATGTTAAGTTTTTTAAGCATTTTATAGAATTCATACTGGGCTCACTAATATAATTAGACAATTAGGCAACAGACATTTGTTGAATATTTGATATGTGCAAATCTCTAATGTAGAGGGGCAGTGGGAGATGAGTCAGAAAGCCAAGCTGAGGAAATATTGTAAGGAACTTAAATGTCAGATAGGACATCCAAGAAAAAAATGTACTGGGAGAGGAGTTGGGACTAGAGATGAAAATTTAGGACTCTTCTTTCAGTAGATGAATACTTTTATCAGTCATTCTAACTTTATGTGAATGGCCATAAGCTCCTTTCTTTAAGAGAGGTTTGATAGAGCAGAATGATAATCATGAGGGCATACAATACTTGATGGAGGAAAGGAATAATGGATTTGGGGAAGAACAAAAGAAGGAAAGGGTGGATCTCTTTTAAAACTTTGACTTGGACTGGTTCTATAGTGCTAGGTTGATTATCCTGATAAATATAGTTGTCCCATTTCACCAAGAATAGATATAGTTATATCAGAGAATGCATTGTTTCTTTATGGGCCTTATTATTTTTGGTTAATATCAATAAGTCAACAGAAAAATAAGTTATATAACATTTATTCTATCTCAATAGATACAAAGTTTTAAATGCAAGTGCTATTCCTGAAGGACAATACATTGATAGCAAGAAGGCTTCAGAGAAACTTCTGGCTTCTATTGATATTGACCATACCCAGTATAAATTTGGTCATACAAAGGTAATAATCTTAAGCAAATCCTTCCCATTTGTATTTCCTGTAGAATGAAACCAATGATCTGTAATCTCTCATCTATACAGGTTTTTTTCAAAGCTGGTCTTCTGGGTCTCCTGGAAGAGATGAGAGATGATAAGTTAGCACAGCTTATTACCAGAACTCAAGCCATGTGTCGGGGTTTCTTAGCAAGAGTAGAGTATCAGAAGATGGTGGAAAGAAGGTATGAATTCAAGTAAAGTGCGACTTCAAAATGGTTTCATTGAGACCAAGAAGTTATCTTGTATGTAAAGTTTCTTTTCATCACTGTATAACTAAGTGAACATTAATTTGTCAATAGGGAATCTGTTTTCTGCATCCAATACAATATTCGAGCCTTCATGAATGTTAAGCATTGGCCTTGGATGAAATTGTTTTTTAAGATCAAACCTCTACTCAAGAGTGCTGAGACTGAAAAGGAGATGGCCACCATGAAAGAAGAATTTCAGAAAACTAAAGATGAACTTGCCAAATCTGAAGCCAAAAGGAAGGAATTGGAAGAAAAAATGGTATCCATGCTGAAAGAGAAAAATGACCTGCAACTACAAGTTCAATCTGTAAGTAATATCTCTTCTTTCTCTCTGTGATAGTTATGGAGTTATAAATATTATAGGTTATAGATAGGTATAAATAAGTATGTTGTTTTCCCCATTATTTATCTAATATTAAATTAATCTTTACAAATTTCATTTCTAATCTCTGGTAGAATATAGGCAGGGGTTATATAAATTTTAATTTCTATATTTTTAGCATATAATAATAGTGCTTAGGACATGGTAGGACCTAAAAAATACATGTTGAATTGAGTCTATTCCTAACGCAGAGTCTGGCCCCCTGCTTCTCATATTATAGGTCCCACATAAATATTGGTTGAATGATAGAGTGACATATTAAATTTTGATTGCTTATTTTGTAAAATCCATACTCTTCTATCTTGTTTTCAAGATCCTCCATTATCTGGCCTTACTCCTTTATTTTTCTAATTTTGGTTTTCCTTTTTAATTCAAGGAAGCTGAAAGTTTGGCTGATGCAGAGGAAAGATGTGACCAGCTAATTAAAACTAAAATCCAACTGGAAGCTAAAATCAAAGAGGTGACTGAAAGGGCTGAGGATGAGGAGGAGATCAATGCTGAACTGACAGCAAAGAAGAGAAAACTGGAAGATGAATGTTCAGAGCTCAAGAAAGATATTGATGACCTTGAGTTGACACTGGCCAAAGTGGAAAAGGAGAAACATGCTACAGAGAATAAGGTCTGAATCTCACCATTATGAAATAGATTTTAAGAGCTTTACGAAAGCATATACTTACATTTGATGGAGCATAAATGCAATACTGAGTAAACAATAATATGTTTAATGAAAACAAATTTCACTTACAAAGGTGAAAAACCTCACAGAAGAGATGGCAGGGCTGGATGAAACTATTGCTAAGCTCACCAAGGAAAAGAAAGCCCTCCAAGAGGCCCATCAGCAGACCCTGGATGATCTGCAGGCAGAAGAGGACAAAGTCAATACATTGACCAAAGCTAAAATCAAACTAGAACAACAAGTGGATGATGTAAGCCTAAAATTACAAAAGAGATACAATCCTTTTATGATAATTAGAAATTATATTCCTCTAAGAAGTTCATTTATAGTACTGTGAACTTTTAGCTTGAAGGGTCTCTGGAGCAAGAAAAGAAGATTCGCATGGACCTGGAAAGAGCAAAGAGAAAACTGGAAGGTGACCTGAAATTGGCCCAAGAATCAATCATGGATCTTGAAAATGAGAAACAACAGCTGGATGAAAAATTTAAAAAGTAAGTAGAGGAGAATTATTTGTGAAATTGACTATAAATTTTGAGGAACACTAAAATGTCTACTTTTATTTTTTTTAAAAAGGAAGGAATTTGAAATCAGCAACCTGCAAAGCAAAATTGAAGATGAACAAGTACTAGGTGTTCAATTGCAGAAGAAGATCAAGGAGTTGCAGGTAAAGTCATCACTTCTCTGGATTCTCAGAAAATAAGCCACTGACAGGAAGGGGCTGATGAGTGTGTTTTCCCCTGTTCCCAGGCTCGCATTGAAGAACTGGAGGAGGAAATAGAGGCAGAACGGGCTTCTCGGGCCAAAGCTGAGAAGCAGCGATCTGATCTATCCAGGGAACTTGAGGAGATCAGCGAGCGCCTGGAAGAAGCTGGTGGGGCAACTTCAGCTCAGATTGAGATGAACAAGAAGCGAGAGGCTGAATTCCAGAAGATGCGCAGGGACCTTGAAGAGGCCACCCTGCAGCATGAAGCCACAGCAGCCACTCTTCGGAAGAAGCATGCAGATAGTGTGGCTGAGCTTGGGGAACAAATCGACAACCTGCAGAGGGTCAAACAGAAATTGGAGAAGGAGAAGAGTGAAATGAAGATGGAGATTGATGACCTTGCTAGCAATGTAGAAACTATTTCTAAAGCTAAGGTACAGTGAATCATAAAACATCTGTAAATATAACTCTTTCAATGTGTTTTAGTTCTTTGCTTAAATATCTTTGTCATTTGGAAGACGAGATACTTTCTGGGCAGATTTGAGTAATAAACTATCGGTGTGCTTATTGTCTCCACTGTCTTATAAGGTAAGGTATCATTTCATTTCATTGGTATTTAGTGAAATTCCTGGCACAAAGTAGGTATCTTGTAAATGCTTGTTGACATATTATTTAATCTAAGTTTTGAACTAATTATAAAATTACAGAACTGTCCTTTTACAAAGTTCAAGATGAATAAGAGAAATGTTCTTTTCTGATGTAGTTTTTGTTTCTATTTTAAAGGTATGGTATATAACTCTGGCATCATGTTTTAAAATGCTATATTTTTCGTGTCATCCTCTTTACATATAGGGCAACCTTGAAAAAATGTGTCGCACCCTGGAGGATCAAGTAAGTGAATTTAAATCAAAAGAAGAGGAACAGCAGCGACTAATCAATGATCTGACAACTCAGAGGGGGCGCTTACAAACTGAATCTGGTAAATTGCTTTCTCCAATGTGTGTCAATGTGAATAAAACAGAGATTTTGGAAAATACTAATGAGATCAACCTTCCAGCCCAACTAGAAAGGTCTGAGACAACTTAAGAAACACTGTTTCAAGCTGGACAGAACTATACCACAATGATTTGGGCTAGTCCTAGAAAGTGCCTAAATATCGGACCTCTTCTGAATCACTTGGAGATTTGGGTACAGTTCAGAACAGATCTAATGATTCTCAGTTTAGTTTAGTTCTCTTTGTTCAGTCCTAGACTAAGCTATCAAAGTCTAAACCCTTAAAATGGAACAAACACAGATTTCCATATGTCCATTAATTTGCAGAAAATTAGAGATTAGTGCATCTAGCCCTATTCTAGTTCAGATTTACATGTTTTGGGGGATATCACATCATTCCAAAAGGATAAAGAATTTAGGGAAGAAGGATAGAATGCAAGTTTTATTTCTCACTCAGTTTAATTCATATTAGCTCCCACGGTACTACATAGAAATATGATATAGAATATGTGGATTTCAATATAGAAAAATATCATCCTACCTTGAATTCAGTTAGATTAGAGGGGAAATTGTTGTTATGATTAATTTCCAATGTAATAAAAACACATAAAATGAACTTCCAAGATTGTCTTTCAATTCAATAGTATTAGTAATTTTCTTTTTGTGTGTATTTGTGCATCTATGTACATCTACATACATGTTTATGTACACGTGTATCGATTACAGGTGAATATTCACGTCAGCTAGATGAAAAAGATGCTTTAGTTTCTCAATTGTCAAGAGGAAAACAAGCATTTACACAACAGATTGAGGAACTAAAAAGACAACTTGAAGAAGAGACCAAGGTAATTTCTATGCCAAAATTTTTCCCTCACTTTATGAAAAAAAATACTTTCAAGATTTTCTTGCCATATAATATTATATATAATATAATATCATAAAATTAATTTAGATAACTATCCATAGGCCAAAAATGCACTAGCCCATGCCCTTCAGTCATCCCGCCATGACTGTGACTTGTTGAGGGAACAGTATGAGGAAGAACAAGAATCCAAGGCTGAATTACAGAGGGCACTGTCCAAGGCCAACAGCGAGGTTGCCCAATGGAGAACCAAATATGAGACAGATGCCATTCAGCGCACAGAGGAACTAGAAGAGGCCAAGTATGTGCAAAAAATCTCTTAGAGGAATGAACTAGACATATTAAATAGGAGAGAAATAATTGAATTCTGAATAAATTCTAGATGGATTCTAAAAGAACTAAAGCAAGTATGCATTAGAGTGGAACTGAGTGAATGTACATGGTTAAATAAAATAATACTTTTTAGGTCTAACATTGGGACAAATGAAAGAAACTGCCACATGACCAAATCCTTTTGACATTTGCACACACATATGTGTATATATATGTTATAACATATCACATATCATGGAATGCTCTCAAAGGTGTGTGTGTATGTGTGTGTGTATGTGTATTTGAGGAAGGGGGAGGAGCGTTCTACTAAACTCAGGAATCCTGAAAGACCTCCTATGGGAACAATGTTGTTTTTATTGTTCTAAGTTTGTGATTCATTGGTGTGAGAATTCCAAATATGGAAGCTTTTCTCATCGATCCAGTTCAATAGCTTTCCTATTTGGATAAACTTATATAAACCTGGGGCCATAAGAGGCTTAGTAACTTGCCCAGAATAATACATCTAATAGTTGTCAGAATCAGGTATCAAACCCAGGCCTTCTTGCCTTAAAGACTGAACTTTTATCCACATTTTCTCTCTAAGTCAATATGGATTTATATAAATATATATGTGTGCATATATATATAGGCAAATAGGTCTACCCCTAAAGAAGTTCAAGATGTTTACCTTATACCAAATTCTACTTGCCTTCTTTAATGACCAATATTTTAATGAAGTTCTTTCAACATTCCCTTTGATAATTTTATTCTTATTTAAGTTATTTATCTCCTAAAACATACATAATCCTTCAGAAAGAAGCTGGCCCAGCGTCTACAGGATGCTGAGGAGCATGTAGAAGCTGTGAATGCCAAATGTGCGTCACTTGAAAAGACTAAGCAACGATTACAGAATGAAGTAGAGGACCTGATGCTTGATGTGGAGAGGACGAATGCAGCCTGTGCAGCTCTGGATAAAAAACAAAGGAATTTTGATAAAGTATCTTATGGTATTTTGTTAATGATTTTTGTGTCCTTAATTTTTCTTCATTATTCTATTTACAGAAGACTGTATTTTGTTCTTCAGGTCCTGGCAGAATGGAAACAGAAATATGAGGAAACTCATGCTGAGCTGGAGGCTTCCCAGAAAGAGTCTCGTTCCCTCAGCACAGAGCTGTTCAAGATTAAGAATGCTTATGAGGAATCCTTAGACCACCTGGAAACCTTGAAACGAGAGAACAAGAACTTGCAACGTGAGTTGTTTCGTTTGCACTAATGTGACTTGGAAGACTCTTCTATTTTTTCACCTTTCTCACTCAATCTCTTCCTACCTATCCATCCATAGAGGAGATTTCTGACCTCACTGAGCAGATTGCTGAGGGAGGCAAACGTATCCATGAGCTGGAGAAAATAAAGAAACAAATTGAGCAAGAAAAGTGTGAACTCCAGGCTGCTTTGGAAGAAGCTGAGGTACATAGAAAAATGTAGACGGATCCATTCAGAACCTGCATTCAGTCTGACTCTTAGTAGCTATGGAAAGAATGCCTTAAAGAAAGATACAGAGTAAACATGGAGAATAGTTCCTCAGGGTTCAGGTTATTAGAACACAGTGTTCTTCCCATTCTGTTACTGACTTTATTGTTGTCTTTCATGAAGGCTTCTCTTGAACATGAAGAAGGGAAAATCCTGCGCATCCAACTTGAGTTGAATCAAGTGAAGTCTGAAATTGACAGGAAAATTGCTGAAAAAGATGAAGAAATTGATCAGCTGAAAAGAAACCACATCCGCGTTGTAGAGTCAATGCAGAGTACACTGGATGCTGAGATCAGAAGCAGGAATGATGCCATCAGGATAAAGAAGAAGATGGAAGGAGATCTGAATGAAATGGAAATCCAGCTGAACCATGCCAACAGAATGGCTGCAGAGGCCCTACGGAACTACAGAAATACCCAAGGAATACTTAAGGTAAATGGAGCCAATCATTTCACTCTCTCTGAATGGCTAGTTTTGGCTGAGTCCTTCAGAACATGAGGAAGAACTGTTTTTGTTTGCTGTGCCCAGGATACCCAGATCCACCTGGATGATGCTCTCCGAGGCCAGGAGGACCTGAAAGAGCAGCTGGCAATGGTTGAGCGCAGAGCCAACCTACTGCAGGCTGAGATTGAGGAGCTGCGGGCAACTCTGGAACAGACAGAGAGGAGCAGGAAGGTAGCAGAACAAGAGCTTCTGGATGCCAGTGAACGTGTGCAACTCCTACACACCCAGGTGAGAATAATTATAAAAATATTCTATTAGGAGGATGAAAAAAAAGGAAAAATTCATATTAGATCCTGCTGAAATATATTTTTGTACTTGCCAGAACTAAGGAGTTTTCTATATGACAAAAAGTTAAAAAAAAAAGATTTATCATTTGCATCTGTCCTTTTCATTGGGAATGAATTCCACATTTTTCTTAATGATACCATCATTTTTCTAATCATAGTGGCTCCATATCTTGGTATCATTTTTTTCTCTTTCCTCTACTTCATACTTGTCAAAATCTCATCTATCCTTCAAGCCTATTCAAATCCACCTTCTTAAGTCTTTCTGTTTTCTTTAACTGAATGTTATCCCTTCCTCTCTAGGCATGTAGCATTTTGTACATCCATTATTACAGTTGATTCTAATCAGCCTTATCTTATATAATATAAAAAATATAAACTAGAATATAAATTACATGATGAGAAGACCTGTCTTCTGTTCATCTTTTTCCATACCCATAGTGGCCTAGTATTATGCAGTCACATCATAAAGATTTATTGATTGAATCAAATCATTTCAATGAATGTCTATTCATCTTTAATGCTGAAGAATTGACTGTATATACAATATTGGATATTACAACATAAAAAAATTAGGCATGTAGTCTCTGGGAGGTGGTGTTGCACAGTGGATGGATGGCTAACCTTGGAGTCAGGAAGATTTTACTTTGACATTGACCCTAGGCAAGGCACTTCACCACCCTCCAACATTATAAGTTACTGCTGATTTAGCAATTTGCATGACTGTAGGGAGTTTCATCTTGAGAAACTCTTCACATTGATGAAATCACAGGTTCAGATCTCCTCCCTGAACTCCTTCCAAAGATTATGATCTCATATAGTCATTGGGAAAGAAGGACCAAGATCATTTGTTTTTATTTTTTTATCCAGAACACCAGTCTGATCAACACCAAGAAGAAGCTGGAAACAGACATTTCCCAAATCCAGGGTGAGATGGAAGACATGGTTCAGGAAGCCCGGAATGCAGAAGAGAAGGCCAAGAAGGCTATCACTGATGTGAGCAGAAAACACACTGATTTCTCTCTTTGATATAATTTATGACTAGCTGATATTTATAGTTTTCTTGGTTTCCTTGCTAACCAGGCAGCCATGATGGCCGAGGAGCTGAAGAAGGAGCAGGACACCAGCGCCCACCTGGAGAGGATGAAGAAGAACATGGAGCAGACAGTGAAGGACTTGCAGCACCGCCTGGATGAAGCTGAGCAGCTAGCCCTGAAGGGAGGAAAGAAGCAGATCCAGAAACTGGAAGCCAGAGTACATATCCTAAATCTTTGTGTTGTGCATCTTGTCCAATGGGCGATTATAGTAAAAATCTTAATACAAATCTAATATTTTATGTTAGGTTCGTGAGCTTGAAGGGGAGGTGGAAAGTGAACAGAAACGCAATGTTGACACTGTGAAGAGTCTCCGCAAACATGAGAGAAGAGTGAAGGAGCTCACTTACCAAGTAAGGGAAACAATCTGTCCTGGTTAATCGCCTGGAAAAAGCAAAAGAACGTTCAGTGTGATTATCTAGGTTCAAATCTTCCTTCTGTCACTTACTACCTCTGTAACCTTATACAATTAATTCTGGTATTTGGTTTCCCCATTGGTTAAATGGGGGGTTAGACTCAATGTCCCTAAGATCTCTTCAAGTCTTACATTGATGATACTTTTTAGTATCTGCATAAGATTAATGTCATCAGCAAATAGATACCAGTAATTTATCTTTAATTGTTCCGTACCTATCTACAATTTTTCAGACTGAAGAGGACCGTAAGAATGTTCTCAGACTTCAGGATTTAGTGGATAAACTCCAGGCAAAAGTGAAATCTTACAAGAGACAAGCTGAGGAAGCTGTAAGTGTCTACAAGAAAGTAGCAAAGATAATTCTCTGAGCTAGAAATCCTAATAAAAAGTCATAAAATTTATACAATTTTGGTGTTCCATCAACATTTCCCCAAACTCTAGGCATTAACATGTTAATGTTTAAAATCACTCAAAATACTATTATCTTTAAAAATAAAATAATATCCAATAATCTCTTTCCATTTATCTAAGATTCCCCCCCTAAGCTCCAAAGAAAATAAAGTTTCTTTTTTCCAGGAAAAAGCTGGGTGATCTTTGTTATATATTTAAAAATTGGGCATAACAGAGAGTTTGGGTTCATATTTTATCTCTGAGTCTTACAACTTGTGTAATCATAGGCAACTTTCTTAATCGCCCCAGGCCTTAATTTCCTTATCCATAAAATGAAGAGGTCAAACTAGATGGCTCCTGAGATTCCTTTTAGTTTTATTTCTGTGATCCTATAACATGCCTGATGCCTCTTAAGCTCTCCATTGATTTAAGAGCAAAATATAGTTACTGTTGTCTAATTGTAGAACTTATGGTCACAAGAAGTGACCATAAGTTACCCCTTGAAAGTTTCATAGTGTGTTTAGTTTAAGATTTGTTTTAGTAAACTATTTTCTGTGATGCTGGAGTGTTTTGATAACAAAAGGAGATATGCAAATATTTATGAAAAAACAACCAGGCCTAGAGACTGGAGGTCCTAGGTTCAAATCTGGCCTCAAACACTTCCTATCTGTGTAACTCTGGGCAAGTCAATTAACCTCCATTGCCTAGCCCTTACAATTCTTCTAAGATGGAAGGTAAGGGTTTAATGAAAGAAAGAAAGAAAGAAAGAAAGAAAGAAAGAAAGAAAGAAAGAAAGAAAGAAAGAAAGAAAGAAAGAAAGAAAGAAAGAAAGAAAGAAAGAAAAAAACTTAAGTTACAAAGTAAATTCTAAAGGTAAGAAAACATCTTCAGAATTGGTCAAATCACTAGTAACATTTTAGTAAGATATTTTAAACAGCCAGATTAGGGCCTTTCTCATGTAGGTCCAGACACATGTATTCTTTGTTATTGACAAGTCTATTCCTTTCATCAGGAGGAACAGTCCAACACAAACCTCTCCAAATTCCGCAAGATCCAGCATGAACTGGAGGAGGCTGAGGAAAGGGCTGACATTGCCGAGTCCCAGGTCAATAAGCTGCGGGTAAAGAGCAGGGAGGTTCACACAAAGGTTGTAAATGAAGAATAGATCCAGCCTGGTCCTGCAAGGTGACTGAAGAAATACCCAAAATGTGAAATTCTTGGTCACTTTACCCTGTAATAATTGTTGATCTTGCCTTTCATGTTAAGAAAATAAAAATTGTAGTATATTTTGCAAAGAAAATACATTAGACTGGACTTTAATTTTTGAAATTATTTGTTCTATCATTATAAACATTAAACACTCAATTTTCTGCTAATTAGGAAATACACTATACATTCTAGTGCCAATATGACAAGGTAATAAGGACAAAATTTAGAAGGATGGAAGGTGTCTTGAAATGTCAGTGTAAATTTTTGCTTCTCTTCATCTTTTTTTCACAAAATTCAATTTAGCTGATAAACTCACTTTGCCCAGGACTCCCAATCTACAAACAAACTAGCTCTAGTTATGTACACATAGTGGCTGAACTATCCCCTTTCTTCACAATGATTCTCTTTTCTCTTGATAACTTTCATCAAGTATGCAAACCCAAAGCATTCTTATTTGGTTAATATATTGTTTTGTTATAATAAAAAAAAATCAGCTGAATGCCCAACATTTTTGCCTAGATTATCTACTCCTAATGTTTAGAAATAGCCACTGTGGCAGGTTGGATTCTAATATATGTGAACCTCAGCTTTTAAAAATCCAATCTCCATTCAACTAAGCAGAAGTTTACTATAATAAGGTGCTATGGGAATACTAATTGAACCCTGGATCCAGATAAATCTGTGATTAATTAAATGGTGATATTTTAAGAGAAAAGAAAATTTTAAATTGAGCTTAGTAGAGCTACAGGACTAGGGGACGGAAGAAGTGAGCTAAGTAGAGCTTTTCCATTTCCAAATATAGAAGGAAAGAGAAATTTGGTTTTAACTGGTACCATTGAGGAAATATTTAAGACAGAAACAAACATAACTTTTACCTACTTTCTGTAAGGAATAAATATTTTCATTAGACTAAGTTTTATGATGGAAGTACTTAATTCTTACAGAAAGCATGTTAATATTATTATTTATTTCTGAACAAGACAGTAAAAAAAGACAATTTCTAAACTCTCAGGTGCTATAAGGATTGGGAAAAGGAAAGATTACACTGTGTTAAAGCTGGTGACTGTTATTAATTCACTATATGATCTTGGCAGTCACTTTTACTCTCTGTAGATGGACTAGGATAATCTCTACTTTCTTTTCCATCTCTAAGATTCTATGACTTACATTTGCAACTAATGTTCCTAAGCATCTAATATCAGATGCCATAGGTGAAGATTTACTATAAAGAACAGGACTACTTGTATTTCCTAGGACTTCATTTTTTATGAGACTGTGCCTAAACACAGGGTGATTGTCATGAAGCAAAAACTTTTATTGGTGTGTGGAGACTTTATAAAAGAAGGGGATTTTGAAAGGAAGAAATAATGATAGTCCCTGATAGGGGGTATAGCAGCAGAGCAGCCTAATTAATAGCCATTATTATAAGACAATGGAAGTTGAAAGAGGATCTCCACCTATGGCAGAGATGGAAGAAAACAACAGATGATGCCTATTGGAGGGATTCAGATACTGTCTGAACTCTACTCTCCATCTCCTCCCCCAAACCACTTCTCTTCAGCAACTCAAGGGATATAAACCTGGTTCTTGGACCTGAAGAGAGAAAGACCTGAGTTCACTCAGACACCTCAGACACTTCCTAACTGGAAAATCTTAGATAAGTCTCAATCTCAATAAGACTTAGAAAAGTCTTAATCTCAATTTTCTCATTTGTAAAAAGGGAATGATAATAAACTCGCAGGGTTTTTATAAGAATAAAATTGGCTAATATTTAGAAAGCATTTTATGAACCTTAAAGCATTATATAACTGCTAGCTATTATATATACCATGCCCTTTCCCACACCCAAGTATGAGTCTTGGAATAGATCCTTACTCCTTTGATAATCATTTCAAATTTCATATAATATTTCAATTATTATTGATATGAAAGTGATAATTATTTACTTTAAAATGCATGCTTTTGTATGGTCTGTTAGCATGGTACAAAGCAAGTTCAGGTAATCTTGGAGGTTTACAGAAAAATTGGGTTGAGGATGGTTTTTCCAAGTTAAATGAGACATATTTATCATCCCACATTCCCCATTATCAACCAAAAGATCTATCCACTCTATCAAGCAGTTAAATGAATGTTCTATTCTAATCAAGTAGATTGATTAAACAGACAAGATCCCTACTTCAGGCAGACAATACTAAAATGAACAGTTATAATCAATATATAAACATGACAAAACACTTTAACAGTTCAATACAATTAACAATTACATAGAAAATAAAAAACAAAAAATACATATTTAGTACTTAGTGGAAGTAGCAAACTCCAATACCAATAGTGAAAAAAATAATACCAATAAAAGAGAGTAAGCATTATTTGGTGCTAGGAGAAGGGAGGGAGGGAGGGTCATGAATGTTGCATACTTCAACAAAGAAATATCAAACAGAAATTTCTAACTCGAGGCTTAGAGAAGTCAGATTTTTTAAAGCTACTTGGTTGATGAAAAACAAAAGACAGTTGGTGACCTTACTAGGAGAACATTGTAGCCATCAAAGGCAACTCTAAAGAAAGCTGGCAGTGGGAATAAAATGATCAGACAACAGGGTTAAACAATTTTGAAAAGAGGCAGGGGGGCAGGCTCATGGGTAAGAAGAGATGAAAGAAATGAGGTCTATCTTTTTTTTTCCACTTAGATGTCTAAGCATCTAATTTGTATAAAATCTCTACCTTTATAGAAAAAAGTAACATATTTTTGCTAATCAAGAATACAAACTTTCCCCCAAAATATATTTGCAATTATTTAGAAAGTTTTGAAGTCAGAAAAAGAGCACAAAGAGTTGAGTAGAGTAGGCAAGAAAATTCAGAGATCTTAATCCTTGATCAAGCTCTCTCTTAGACAACACCTACATTATAACAACATACTCTCTCAGATCACTTTCAGATTGCTCCCTTACCGAATTATTTATAGGAGATTGATTCACATACTTACTCAGTATGGGATAAAATATTTCTAATTATATCCAAACATCTTTAATATGAATGAGAATTATGCTAGGAGACTAGATTGCCAAAATAAGTTTTGCCAACAATGTTTTGACTTAAGAAAGAGGAGGAGGCTACATATTTTCCATATTTGATCCTATAAAAGTGCCTTGTGGAATGAGAATGACTTGTCCTTCCACATAAAGCTTCAAGGTAAGTGAGTCTGAGGATAGCTCTGTGTCTGCAAGGAATGGGAATCAGGGGAAGCATGTCTGGCTGTCCACTTGCATGCCACTCATCCTTGTTCCTGCTGCTTCTGGCAGTCCTTTCAGGACAATATCAACTTGATCTGTAGGGATTTTAATTAGGCATTTTAATATTCCCAGTCATTTTCAAAGGTTCATATTTTAAAACTAGGCAATTGCAGGAGTCAGAATAATTTATTCAAAAGGAACTTATTCTTTCTCTCACAGTTTTGACCCCCTTCAAGCTTGCATCTTCATTTGCAAAACAAAAGGTAAGATCCTATTTCTATTTCCCAGGCTCAAAGAGTTTTTTTTTGTTTATTTGGTTTTTTTTTTTACTGTGAATTTAATCATCCTCATTCTAGGGATAATGAGCTATACAAATATGAGAAAACTTCTACTTAATAAAAAATAATTACCTGCAGTGAAATGTAGAGGGGAGTAATTAGTAATAAAAGCATCTTTTTAGTAATAAAAGTATCTTCCTTTGCTGGTTAGTGCCTGATGCTACTGCATATAAACATACAGATTTTTACTATGAATATGCAGTCATTATAATAGGAAAAGACAAGTAGGACTTCTGGAATGGTTTCTCATCAATCTCAAAATTTTGTCCCACAAGCAAAGATTTTCTCAGATATTTAGATAGTATGCATTTTTTGTTTCTGTCATGAACATAGCATTTGATATAATATTCTTTTAATGATCAAATTCAACTAGCAGGAAACTATTGTATTCTGCACTGTTATTCTTAACTTGTAGAGAGATAGCATTTTACATAGTTCTATTCAAAAGTGTTTTATGTCAAAATGCACAATTTGAATTTAAGTTCCTGGAGATGAAGTCTAGTTGATGAGTGCACACTGCTAAAATGACTCCAGTGACCTTGCAAAATATAAATTAAACTTGTTTCTTGATTCTCTGCCAGTAAAGTGAAGCAAAACATATTTACAAAGCTATGGTAGGAGACAAATCATTTTAATCTTGTTGTCATCTTTACAGTTGTTTAGCATTGATGGAGTAACATTAGCAAGTCCTTGAGATAATCACTCTGAAGAAAACAATTGCATGATTACTTTTCTGTTATCAAAATATCCTATATAGCAATACCAATCAAGAATTGATAAATAACATTTAAAAATTGAAAGGGACAGGAATCTTTTAAGAAAATTGAGGCATTCAAAAAAAAAGTAGGTAGGATAGGTAGGTCTGAGAGTCAGGTCTAGAGATGGGAGATCTTGCCTTCAAACCTGGCCTCAGATACTTCCTAGCTGTGTGACCCCTGGAAAGTCACTAGCCCTTGCCACTCTTCTGCCTGGGTGTCAATACACTGAATTGATTCTGAACAAAAAGCAGAAAAGCAAAGATTGGGAAAAGAAAGCATTGTAATAATTCTTTGAGTAACATGTGTAAAGGACAGATAAAGAGTCAGTGAGGTTTAGCAGAAAGAATGCTTTCTTGGAGTCAGAGCTCAGTGTCCATCTCTGGGTTCCTACTGGTTGCTTTACCTTAGGTAAGTCATTCAAACTTCTCTGAACTGGCTTCCAGACCTGTAGAATGGGAATGATAAAACTCACATTAAAATAAAACAACAACAGCAGTCTCTTTATGAGCCCAAGTTTCTTTTTTTCCTTTCTCAAATTTTCCTAGACAGCTTTGTTTGGATCTTTTCCTTACTCATATCACATTCTAACTTAGACCTCAAGATTATAAGTTTAGAGCTAGATTTAAAATTTAAGATTTAGAACTTATAAATCATGTAGTATAGTATAGAATAATAAAAATTTCTAAGAAACATACACATGTGTATAATTCTATATGAATATGTAAATATTTACATAAATGTTCAACATGTTGCTTCAGAGGGTTGTTGTGAGGCAAATGTTTTTAAAATTATAATGTGTTACATAGAAGTGAGATATATAAATATGAGAAAAAGGCTACTTAAGTTTCTAAACAATAGAAAAAAGTAATCTTTCTTTAAACAATATAGCCCTTAATAAAACAACTGTTTTAAAGAAAAAACTTTCATTTAATACAAAATAATTGCTATTATTTTCACTTTTCTACATTCAATTCACAAAGTACTCTCAGTACAGAGAGTGGTACTATGCTAGGAGCTATGAAATGCACAAAGGAAGTAGAAAGAAGAGGCCCTGCCTTCAAGGATCATACAGTCTACCTGGGAACACAAGCGTTCATGAAAAACTAGAGTAAAATTGCAGCAAAAAGTCTTGGATTTTAAAAAATATATAAGTTCCTGGAAAAGCAGCTGCTCCCATTCTGTGGCTCCTGCATTTACCATAGTTATGAAGTGATGCTGTGACAAAAAAGGCAAGTAAAGCAGTTTAGAAATGTCACAGTGGTTGAGCCAAAATTCACTGTCTCATTCCAAAGACATGACTGGTTTTTGTCCACACAAGCACCTGGGGTTAACATTTCACCTGAAACAAAGCCAGAGGTTTATACAAGAATAACATTATGCTTGGAGATAAACAGGTAAGAGAAAAAGTGTGAGACTCATAAATCTCGAATTTTCACTATCCTATTATTTTTTCCCCCTCAAAGTTCTCTTCTGTGGAATCATAAATCATCTGCAACCATGAGTTCAGATGCTGAAATGGCCATCTTTGGGGAGGCCGCTCCTTATCTCAGGAAGTCTGAAAAGGAAAGGATTGAGGCTCAGAACAAGCCTTTTGATGCGAAGTCATCTGTCTTTGTGGTGGATGCTAAAGAATCATTTGTAAAGGCTGTTGTTCAGAGTCGGGAAACTGGAAAGGTGACAGTGAAGACAGAAGGAGGAACAGTGAGTAAACTGTAAATTATTACACTTGCTTCTTCACCCGTTTCATTTATTTCATATCTGTTTTTCTATTTTTCCTGAAAGACTGTAACTGTTAAAGATGATCAAGTCTATCCTATGAACCCTCCTAAATATGACAAAATTGAGGACATGGCCATGATGACTCACTTGCATGAGCCAGCTGTCCTGTATAACCTCAAAGAGCGTTATGCAGCCTGGATGATCTATGTAAGTAAATTTTAAAGAGCAACTTTTCAGTTATTTACTTGAAGTTTTTCATTTTACTTAGCTAATTGTTCTTTGCTTCTATTTCCTTTTTCATGCAGACCTATTCAGGCCTTTTCTGTGTCACTGTCAACCCCTACAAATGGCTACCAGTGTATAATGCAGAGGTGGTAACTGCTTACAGGGGCAAAAAGCGACAGGAGGCTCCTCCCCACATCTTCTCCATCTCTGACAATGCCTATCAATTCATGCTAACTGGTGAGTGATTCAGTTGTTTGTAATATTGGTTATGTTATCAGTTATTGCATAGAGTTGGTATTTTATAGTATCTCTTTATAATTATGTGCCCTTTGCAAAGTTCAATAAAATTCAGAATAACAGACAACTATTAGAGAAGAATCAGAATGTTATTTTTTAAGTTAAAGCTCCCAAGAGCCTAGACTATTTATTTTTCAGCCATTTTTAGAAATTGTAAGAGTTCTTAAAGATTATTATATTACATGCATGAAGATGTTACATCATTGGTCTATTTTTAAAAGGGCATAAACTTTGAATTTCCAGTGACTTCTCCATTACTTCTCATTTGGTCTAACTTTTAACTCAAAACTTTTATGAGATAATTGACCAGGGTTTGGGGTATAGTTTGGGCCAAGAAATAGAATTTGCCCCTACTGCCTTTAGGAAGTTAACTGGTCTACATGAATATTTAGTCTCCCAACCTTAGTCTCATGAATTAGCATCACATTTTGCTCTGTATCAACTAAGTCAACAAGCTCAAACATGACTTAGAGTAGTAGAAAGAGCCTGGAATTTCAAATCAGAGTCCTAGACTTAAATCCCATTTCTGCCATTTATCACACAATTCTACCTGAATGACCTTGGGAGAATCATTTCCTCTCTCTAGGCTTTACTTTCTTCATCTATAAAGTAAGAAGGTTGAACCACGCTATCTATAAGACCTTTTCTCGCACTGACTCCTATGGTATTCCTATATTGTTGATTGTCCAAATTAGCCAGGGTCTGGAGGAAAATGCAAATTAAGTCTACAAGTGATAATGGAGGAACAATTTTGGTTATCTAACATGTGATAACATAAATTAAAACAAGCTAGTTTATGTGTGTGCTTAAGGAGATAACCATATTATGCTTTCTCACCTTACACAGAAGTTTTTGAGAGAAAAGTTTATATGCCTACATTCAAGTAATAAAGGATTTTACTTTTAAAAAAGCCATTGAGATTTTTTTGTATATCTGTTGATTTGTGAAATGATTGGAATAAAATTCATTATATCATAAGTTTTCATCCAATTAAAATATATAATTTAAGAACTCTCCAAAAGTTCCAAATATTCATGTAAATGTAGTTTAATACATTCAATTAAATTCATAAAATTATAAAATTTCAAAATTCTTGAATTGGAATGGAATCTCACTGGCCATCTAGTCCAACAAATATCCCCCAATAATTCTTTTAAAACATGTCCATAGTCTTCCAACTTCTGCTTGAAGACCTTCAAGTGAGGAGAAATCTACCAAAGCTTGAGACAACTCATTGCACTTTTGAACAGTTCTGTTTTCCGTTTTATACTTCCACTTTATCTTAAATACATTAATTACTAGAGAGTTTGTATTTTTGAGCAAGGAAGAGACATGGTGAGAAGTATGTGTGAGACAGGTAGATTATTTTTATATCTGTATGAGGAGGGAACACGAAGTCTAATTAGGAGGCTACTACAGTAGCTCTTGTAGAAACAGAATTAAGGTCAAAAGCAGAATCCTTCTGAAGGACCTACAATGACTTCTTATTACATCTAAAATACTTTGTTTGACTCTCTGCGATAGTCCTGCCTTGTTAGTCTTCTTAGAATGTGTTCTTTCAGTCTGCTTGCAATTCTCAAATACAAATCTTCATTTCTTCTCTCCAACTCTCCTCCATGCCTAGAATATTCTGTCTCCTAAACTACACTCCTTTGTTTCCATGAGACTCATCCCAAAACTCAGGAAGTCTTCTTTGGTTCCCATCCTCCATCATACACTTCCATCACAGCTGCTAATGCCCTGTGCTCTCAGAGTACTTTTTATCTACTCTGTAGATATGTTGGATCTATCTAGTTGTTTACATATTGTCTCTATCATTAAAATGTAAGTTTCCTGAGGCAGGGGCTGTGTTTTGCCTTTCTTTGTAGTTCTGGCACTTAGGATAGTCTGGCATATAGCATTTGCTTAATAAATGCTTGTTGACTGAGCACTAAATACTCATACTATACTCAT
Source organism: Monodelphis domestica (assembly GCF_027887165.1). Classification (NCBI taxonomy): domain Eukaryota; kingdom Metazoa; phylum Chordata; class Mammalia; order Didelphimorphia; family Didelphidae; genus Monodelphis; species Monodelphis domestica. Next base: position 242,838,922 of record NC_077228.1, on the reverse strand, counting down.
AAATATTAATAGATAAAAGGAGTGTTCCTGAGTTTAAATATTAAAATGTTGACACCACTCTATTGACTGTCAAAATGTCTTTGCCAAGTTGTTAGTACATGTGAGTACTATACTTACTAAATGCCTCTCACTTTCTTTTATCTTTCAGATAGGGAGAATCAGTCTATCTTAATCACGTAAGTATTTTTATGCTAATACTACTGAGGCATTTTAGCAGTTAGGAAAATAAGACATAAGAAAAGTAGAAAATTTCTTCAGTCATTTAGCAAAGCAGAGGCAAAATCAGAGCAGGTCAACACAGCACTTTTTGTTTTTATCTAAGTTTTAGATTCATCTGAATATAAAATTATGATCAGAGAGGACTTGGAGAGATTGTGTGTGTTTGCATATGTGTGTGTGTATGTGTATGTGTGAGAGACAGAGACAGGGAGAGAGAGACAGAGACAGGGAGAGAGAGAGAGAGAGAGAGAGAGAGAGAGAGAGAGAGAGAGAGAGAGAGAGAGAGAGAGAGAGAGAGAGAGAGAGAGAGAGAGAGAGAGAGAGAGAGAGAGCGCATTTGACATGTTTTACAATACAGGCAACAACCCAGGGAACTTCCAGTCTAGTCTTGGTCCATGAGCTACTGAGAACAGGAGGAGAAGCCAAGTTTCATCTGAAATAATAACAACTTGCATTTACATAGGACTTAAAGGCTTACTAAACATGAAGTTTCTTGGGAAAGCCTGGAAAAGTAGATAGTTCAAATACTAATAGCTCTGTTTTACTGAGGCCGAACAATAAATGATCATTTTAGCAATGTTAAAGCCAGGATTCAAACCCAGAGCTCCTAAATCCAAGTCCTTTGACTATTTCATGTGTCTTTTAAAAGTATGAACATAAATATTAACATGAGAAGCACTGAAGTTTTGAATCATAAGAAGCCTGTGTTTTAATTTTTGTTAAAAATTTGTCTACCAATTCCAGAGAGGGAGCTCTCTTAGCTATCGCAGTACTTACTAGTGAATAAAAAACACATATTTTTAGAAGCATACCCAGATCAATGCACAGTATAGAGATCTTCTTGCAGCTTCCTGAACATGTAACTAGTTGAAAAAATGCCATCACAGAAAAGTTATTATCAGTCTCTGTTCAAGATATCCTGGTCCTTGTATTTCTAAGCTTCCTTGGGAACAAAGGAAAGCTATTATTCTTCATATTTCTCACCATCTAGAAAAATGGTTAAAGTGGCTTAATCTTCTCCCTTACAGAAAATCCTACTACATAGCAAAATGCTTCCAGAGCTTAGCACAGTGTCTGGCACATAGTAGGTGTTTAACAAATGCTAGTAATCTGAGGTATTGACTAGAGTTTAAATTCAACTTTAACATTCTGTGATTTCCTTTTCAATAAGAATGTATTGAATAATGCATATATGTATGCCTTGTGGAAAATGGAATGGAGAGAAGTAAAGAAAGGGAAAATTAAAAAAAAATGCAAGCCATGATCTCTGTCAGTCAGGATCTTACAGTCTTGTGAGAAAGATAAGAAATATGTCATTACATAACAATGCAAAATAGCATATGTGGCCAAATGAAAGCTAAGATAGTACAGTGGATAGGATGCCATATTTTGCATCAGGAAGATGAGTCAAATATTACTCAGAAACTCTACCTGGACTAGTTATCTTACCTTTGTCTGCCTCATTTTTTTTTATGTCAGTAAAATGGGGATAATTGGATTTGCCTCCCAGGGTTGTTGTAAGGATAAAATAAGATAATGTTTGTAAAGCATTTTGCAAACCTTAAAGTGCTACAAAAATAATGCTCATTATTATAGTATGAGTGTGGCACAAATAAATTTTATGGAAATTCTGAGAAAAGAGAGAAGAATGTTATTTGACCACAATGTAGTAGTGACCACAATGGGGGTAACTTGTGCTTGTCACATAAATCTCTTTCCCTCACTTCCTTGTCAGGTGCCCAAGGTAAAGGTCTGGAGAAAGTAGGGTCACAGATGTAGAGCTTTAATCAAATGTTTTTGTTTTTTACTAGTAGGAAGATGCTTCTAGGTTATGATGACTCTTCCATTTCTCTGACTGAAGCTCCTGTCCTTATATTTATTATGATTTCTGCTTGGCAGTGGAGAATCTGGTGCTGGAAAGACTGTTAACACCAAACGTGTTATTCAGTACTTTGCAACAATTGCAGTGACTGGAGAGAAGAAGAAGGAGGAGCCTGGAAAGATGCAGGTGAGTCTGTTCTCAGAGTTAGAATAAAATCTTTTCCTCTGCTCTCAGGTGTACATATAACCCTGATATAATAATTTGTTCCTTTTAAGGGGACACTAGAAGATCAAATCATTAGCGCCAATCCATTGCTGGAGGCTTTTGGCAATGCCAAGACTGTGAGAAATGATAACTCTTCTCGATTTGTGAGTTTTTTTTTTTAAATCCCATTTAAGTAACTAGAGCTCTGTCTTTGGTATTTATTTCTACTGGCATAGCTAACAATTTGATAAACATATTTGTTTGCCTTCTACATTTTTACAGTTATACTTTTTTTTATTTCAAGGGTAAATTTATTAGGATCCACTTTGGCACTACTGGGAAACTAGCTTCAGCAGACATTGAAACATGTAAGTAATTACAATGAGCCACTAAAAAAGTATTTTGGGGTATCTGCACTATCCCCAAAAGTAAGTGGATTTCAGCAGATGACAATTGATTTCCTGAATCCTGTAGCAAATTCTATAGCTTTAAATATGACTCATAAATTTATGCAACCTGAATTTCTTTATTAACTTCTGATTTTGTTAATTATGTATTCTCCTTCAGATCTGCTGGAGAAGTCTAGGGTTACCTTCCAGCTAAAGGCTGAAAGAAGCTACCACATATTTTATCAGATCATGTCAAACAAGAAACCAGAACTAATTGGTAATTAATAGAGGAAAAAGAGAACAGCTTTTTAACAAGAGTTCGATGTTTTCCAATATTTTAAGACATACATTCTTCCTTACCTACAGAGATGCTTCTGATCACTACCAACCCATATGACTATGCCTTTGTTAGTCAAGGGGAGATAACTGTTCCCAGCATTGATGATCAGGAAGAGCTAATCGCTACTGATGTAAGCAAATGAAAGGAGACAAAGTTAACCAGTTTTCTAGTACTGTATATAGAATTTACAGAACTAAATTCCTTGCAGAGTGCTGTTGATATCCTGGGCTTCAGTGCTGATGAAAAAGTGTCCATTTACAAGCTTACGGGGGCTGTCATGCATTATGGGAACATGAAATTCAAGCAAAAGCAGCGAGAGGAACAAGCTGAGCCAGATGGCACTGAAGGTATTAACTAAATCCTTATCTATTTTCAAATAACTGTAAATATAGCTGGGAAAAAAAGAATCTTGTCTTTAACTTATGATACCCTTGGAATTGTATTCTTAAAATTTCCTCTAGAAAAAGGAAACTCATCATCAAAAATTATTTACTGGGGGGCAGCTGGGTGGCTCAGTGAATTGAGAGCCAGGCCTAGAGATGGGAGGCCCTAGGTTCAAATCTGGCCCCAGCAAGTCACTTAACCACCATTGCCTAGCCCTTAGCAATGGCAATATTGATTCTAAGATGGAAGGCAAGGGCTTAAAATTATTTACTGATTATCTAGTATATGAAGAACTCTGTGATGAAAGCATCTACATGATAGAAAAGATATATATATATATATATATATATATATATATATATATATATATATATATACTACATGGTCCCGAATCTCAATGTTCAATCTAGTTAGGATATAAATCTGTAAAAAAAATGGTTCTAGAGTGCACTAAATAATTAATGAGTGATGCTGACAATTAATGGAAAAGTTCAGAGGGTTAAAGGCATCATGGAGGATGTAGCACCTCTACATATTTAAGAATTAAGCATTCAAATATTTAAGAACTGCTGCTGAACTTATGATAAAGAGATATGCCCCAGATGACAACACTGTACTCAGAAGGGGAGAATCTCAAAACCTGGCTTTAAAGCTTGGCTCTTCCCTTTCTCCTTGTGTGACCTTGAACACATCACAACCTCTTAGGACCTCAGTATAAAATAAGGAGTTTGTACTAGATATTCTTTAAGATTCCTTCTGACTCTAAAATTCCGTGATCCATACGGAAAGCTATCTCTGTGAGTATATTTGAATTAAAGGCAGAGTTGTCAAGGAGTGTTTGAAAAACAGTCTTGAAACCATTGTAGTCTTTTTTTGTATTGTTTTAAAAGACTTTTAGTACTTGAATGTTTCAGATATCTACAACTGCAGTGGTATGATTGCCCCCTCATCTCACACAGATCTAATAATAATAACAAAAACCATTAAATAATCCAATAATTTCAACAACACTTTAGCTATATTGTCACATTTGGCTTAGTAGATAATAAATAAAGTCAAGCCAACAAACATTTTTAAGAACTCACTATGTACCAGGCATTCTGGTAATTGGTAAGCATTGGAAATAAAAAGAAAGACAAAAACAACACCTTCCCTGCAGGAGCTCACAATTTAATAGAGGAGATACTATGAAAGCAATTATGGGGTTGGGGGGGGAAGACTTATAAAGGATAAATTGAAAATAAAGTTAAAGGAAAGGCACTAACATTAAGGGGAACCAAGAAAGTCTTCTTCCAGAAAGTAAGATTTTAATTGGGATTTGAAGGGGACCAGGAAAGCCAGGAAGAAGAGATTATGAATAAGAAAATTTGTCATGGGGAACAACCAATAAAAATGTATATCAGTGGAAAATAGAATGTCTTTTACAATATAAAATAAGGAAGCTAGAGTCTCTGGAGTATGGAGTATGTAAAGGACAGTCAGGTAGAAGAAGAATACTGGAAAGGTAAAAGGGGACCATGCTATGAAGGACTTTAAAAGGAATAGGAGCTACTGGAATTGAATGAAGAGGAAATCATATAAATCACTTTAACATCTGAGGGGAGAATGGACTGGAGTATGGAGAGACTTGATGGAAAGAGACCAATTAGGTCTATTATAATAGTCCAGGCATAGAGGTAGGCTAGGCATAGAATAGTAGTAGTGTCAGAGGAGAGAAGGGGACTTATGTAAGAAATGTTACAAATGTAGAATCCACAGGTCTTAGCAATAGATTGAGTATGAGAGAGAATGAAGAGTCAAGGCTACTGTAAGCCTAGATGACAGGGAGAATAGTAGTGTTCACAACAGTAAGAGGGAAGTTTGGAAGAAAGAAAGGTTTTGGGGAAGAAATAAAGAGTTCCATTTTCAACATGCTGAGTTTTAAGATGACTACATTACATCCACTTCAAGATGTCCAATAAGTAATTGGACATACAAGACCGGCAAGTCATAAGAGAGGTTAGGATTACATAAGTACTGTCTGCATAGAGATGATAATTGAGTCCAAGAATGTTGATAGGATTACCAAGCAAAATATGGAGGGAGATAAAGATGAAAAGACAGCCAGCCCATGGCAGAGTCTTGGGGGATATCTATGTTTAGCTAGGGTAACTTGGTTGAAGACAAGGAGACCAAGATAGAGTGGTAAAATAAATAAAAGTAGAACCAGGAAGAGAACAATATCATGAAAACAGAGAAGTGAATATCAAGGGTACAATATGAATATGTATTAAAGGCTACAGAGAAGTCAAGAAGGATAAGGATTGAGAATTCTATATCATAATTTAGAGATCACTGATGCCTTTAGAGAGAGCATTTTCAATTGCATGGTGAGTTCAAAAGCCAGAAAACAATTAATGAGAGTAAAAGTAAAGGAAAGTGGAGGGTTGGAGGCACAAATTATGAGTGGTTTTCTAAAGGAGTTTAGCAACAAAAGATATAGAATGAAACCTGGTAGAGACTGATTGATCATGTGAGGGATTTTTGAGAATGGAAAGAGAATGGGCATTTATAGGCAGCAGTGAAGCAAGGAAAGATTAAAGATTAGTGAACTTAGATCTTCTGGAGAAAATGAGATAGAATGATATGACTTTTGCATACAGAGGAGTTTCCTTTGGCAAGAAGAAGAATGTGAGACAGTGAAGAAGGAAGAAATAGTGGCTGAAGACATCTGGGTAATGCAAGATGAAGATGAGGAGAAGAGACTTTCAGTGAATATCTTCATGTTTTTCAGTGAACTATGATTTGAGGTTTTAAACTGAAATGGTTGGGGGAAAGAACCATGAGAGGTTTGAGAAACAATGAAAATTTAGGAAAAGTCACTGTGGTGAATTGGTTAGTGATTCAGTTAAAGAAGAGTAAAAGGATTGTCTTGCGGCAATGAGAGACCAGTTGAGATTATGTAAAAATAAAATTGTAATGGACCCAAGCAGCACAGTTTAATGATTTTTCTACAGCTATGTTCAGCAACATGTGAATAGAAACAAAAGCATCAGAGAGTGGTCATCATCTAAGACTTGGATTTGTCAGGACAAGATTTGTAATAGGCTAAGGAAGCAAGAACTCAGGAAAATAGGACTGAACCAGTTCATTAAGTGGTCAAGTTGGGGAAAGAGGGAGAGTATAAGCAGTGTAGGAGGGATGGGCTAAGAAAGAATTAGGGGATAGAGGGACTGGAGGTCATGGTGAGGAAAAAGAGAATTTTATAATCTTTAAGGGAGAGATAGGATGATAAAATATTATAAGGTAAAGAATTTCAGCATTCATGAATGTGTAAAAGATGGGAAGAGGTTTACTAAAAAATATCTGTCATTATGTGATCAAGGTCTTGATAACATTTTTTTAAATCAGTTATTCTGATTATCAGATAAAAATATACAATGTATAGTTGGACCTATATTTGAAGTTTGTTAGACCCACCAGAGATCAGTGTAGACTTTGAAAGTCATTGTCCATGCTATATAATGATAAGACTTTAGAGGTTTAAAAAGTTTGTTTTAATAAATGATTTTCAAGATCAGCATGGTACAGTGGATGGAGCCTTGGACTTGGATGGAGTCAGAGAAAAACCTGAGTTGAAAATTTGCCTCCAACACTTACTAGCCTATATCTAACAAAAGTTATTAAGCAGAACTGAGAGAACGTTGTACATAATAACAACAATATTATACGATGATTATCTGTGAAAACTTGACTACTTTCAGCAGTGCAATTATTTGGGAATAATCCTTAATGATTTATGATGGGGAATGCTATCCACCTCCAGAGAAAGAACTGTTAGTGTCATTTTCACATAAGTGTATTTATCATTCTATTTTGGGGGTTTTGTTATGTATGAGTTTGCTTTTACAACAATGACCAATATGGAAATATGTTTTGCATGAAAATAAAAATACTTAAAAATAAAATAAAGAAGCAAATAAATAGTTTTCTTTGGCCTATTATATTTCCTTTCTTCACTCACAGTTGCTGATAAGGCTGCCTACCTCCAAAGTCTGAATTCTGCTGATCTCCTCAAAGCTTTGTGCTACCCTAGAGTAAAAGTCGGCAATGAATATGTTACCAAAGGCCAGACTGTGCAGCAGGTAAATTAGTTCCTTAACTATAGATTTAGTTATCAATTAGTTAATCAAACAAACAACAATTATTTATCAACTATACATACAAAATAAATGTGTGGCAATTCTCTAATAAAGACAGCAATTTTATGTTGATTAACTTATCTGAACTTCAAGGTGATCAATTCTGTGGGTGCCCTGGCTAAAGCTGTCTATGAGAAGATGTTCCTGTGGATGGTCACTCGTATCAACCAGCAGTTGGACACCAAGCAGCCCAGACAGTACTTCATCGGAGTCCTAGACATTGCTGGCTTTGAGATCTTTGATGTGAGTTAATAGTAATTTAGAATTTTTATGGGGTTTAGAGATTGTTTTCAATGAGATGACTATGAAAACTAGAGTTGAGAGAGGTATTAACCATATGTTTTAGTGGCAAATCTAGTTTCAAATCTTGTCTGGATAAAATAAAGTTGAGCAATAATTGGCTGAGATGTGATGAAAACTGAGAAGCCATGTGGTTAGGCAGGATGGTGATATGTCAAAACCATCCAAGTACACTGACAGAAGAAATAAAAGCAATCTAGAATGATGTCAAAAGAAAGATTTCAATAGTTCTTGTGGTATTTTTTAAAAAGAAAAGTGGTTAGTTTGTTCAAAGATTTTAGGAGTTGAAAGTGTAACCCAGAAGGCAGATGGTATTACAGAGAAAGTTATCTCAATACTGAGAAGCTAAGGGAAAAGTTCACTGAGTTCTTTGAACAAGTGTTAGTGGAAGTTTCAAAACAGGACTGGAAAGTGGATGACCAATCAATCATCAAAGGAATGTTACAGCATCTAGACTACTGACTTTGCATTGTCAGAGAGAAATGTTGCAGTAGATTATTTATAAAATTATATTTGGGCATAACAAAAGAAATGAAAAAAATTTTTTGACTGCTTCTCCCTCTGTGGACTACAATTCAACCATGGTGATAAAGCTATGCCATCATATTTGGAGATGTTTACTAAAAAATGAAAAGTATTTTATAATTGAGAAATTATATATTGTCTCACTTATGAGGAAGTTATTTGCCAGGAGACTTCATTTATCATGAAAACAGAACATAAAATTGAGAACTGAAAGAGATTAAAAGAATTGGCAAAATCATCCAGATAGTAAGTAGCATAGTAAGATTATCTCAAAGTCCATATACTAAAGTTTATATCTAGAAGAATCTCTACTTTTACTTAAGAAACAATTATAGAAACAGGACACAGAGTGGATTAGAAGGGTAGGTCTATTAGAATCAGGCATGGTGACAAAAACAAAAAATGACAGCTGAGAGCCTGTCAGGAAGGAAGGAGACAGAAAAACGTTTTTAAAAGCAGGTGCAAGAACTCAGAAAGCAGAGCAGTCTGTAGATGTTGAACAGAACAATAAACAGCCTTGTATAGTTCAATAGTATCCACAGGCATTGTTGTATAATTATATCTTAGAATTCATGTTGCCCCTGATCTTGAATTAATGTAATAGTTTGTCCTCATAGTGATGAATACATTGTCAAGAAGAAATTGAACTATGTCCAGTGTATTGTTTAAGAAGTCTCAGAAGTACTGATACACTTTACGTTAGCATGATTTTTCTCCCAAGTAGTTAAAATGCTGTAAAATATTCAATGTAGATGGAACATCTCATTCTTTAATGAAACCATGTAAATGAGATACTTCTATATGTATTCAGTTCAACAGCCTTGAGCAGCTGTGCATCAACTTCACCAATGAGAAACTGCAACAGTTTTTCAACCACCACATGTTTGTGCTGGAGCAGGAAGAGTACAAGAAGGAAGGCATTGAGTGGGAGTTCATTGACTTTGGGATGGACCTGGCTGCCTGCATTGAGCTCATTGAAAAGGTGTGTTTGGCCAACGATTAAACAGAAAAGCTTAAGTTCCTTCAATAAAAATTGACTGTGGCCTTTGAAAGAGAAATATAATATTTTTTAATATATGTTTGTTTTGGTTCAGATTTGCTTTTCTTCTCACGAGTGAAATACAAATGATACCAGCAAAAAATCTTTCTTTCAATAATCCCTGGATTTGAACACACAGACAAGATAGATAGATACATATATATGTATATATATCACATATGTGCATATATATACACATATGCATACATAAACATTTATACCTACATATACGTATTTAGACTTGAACCATGCTTGTGATTGTCCAAGAATAGAGAATTGCTCTGTTCTGTAAGACATCTGAACTTTTTCTATTTTATAGAATAGCCTGGAATGATGAGAGTTTAAATGACTTGCCCCAGGTCCCACAGTATTATGTATAAACTCAGGTCTTTCTGACTCTAAGACTGGCTCTCCCCATCTCTTAGATCACAAAGCCTCTCACAAAGAACATGAGTTTGAATCCTGGATCTGCCCCTTGATCTAGGTGACCTTGAGAAAGTTGTTTCTCTAAACCTTAGTTTAGTTATTTGCATATACATTCCTTCTACATATATGTATGTTACATATACATATGTGTGAATGTGTTTTCTAGGGGAAGTTAGATGGCAGAGTAAATAATGGGATGGGCCTAGAGTCAGGAAGACATAAGTCATGAGCTCAAATCCAGCCTCAGACATTTATTATCCATGAACCTAGGCAAGTCATAAAAAAAAAAAACCACCTATGCCTCAGTTTCCTCATCTGTAAAATGGGGACAAGACTAGTATCTATTTTCCCTTGGGCTGTTGCAAGGATCAAACAAGATAATAATTACAAAGTACTTAGCACGGTGCCTGGCACATAGTTAAGTATCATATAAATATTAGCATCTATTATTATATTTTAATGTAATCTGTAAATAATACTTAAATATATATATATATAAATACATAGGTAGGTAGATAGGTTTTCTTTTCTCTAAAAAGGTGGAATTTTTTGATTTTTGTATATGAGAATTTTTTTTTTTTGCATTTTAGGTGAATTTTAATGGAAATTGGGGTATTTGGACCTTGTAATCTAAGGCCTTTCAAAAAATTGTTTTGTTTATTTTTTATAAACATGGCAGATCCTTGGAACTTCACCCAAGACACATTTACATTTACCTTGGTTAATATTAATGAACTTACACTATTATTTATATATATTCTACATACAAAATCAGAGAATCATAAATTTAGAGCTGCAAGGGTCATCAAAGATCATAGTCCACATAATCCAACTCTTTTATTTTACAAAAAAGATAAGGAAACTGAAGCCCAGGAAGCAGTGGTTTGTCAAAAGTTACTCAGGTCTTCTCAATAAAAATCCAGAGTACTTGCCTATATACCATGTCATATCTTTCACTTCAGCTTCAACTCAGGCTATATCTGTTGTCCTTCTTTCAGCCAATGGGCATTTTCTCCATCCTGGAGGAAGAGTGTATGTTCCCCAAGGCAACAGACACTTCTTTCAAGAACAAACTGTATGAGCAGCATCTAGGCAAATCCAACAACTTCCAGAAACCCAAGGTTGTTAAAGGAAAGGCTGAGGCCCACTTCTCACTGGTACACTATGCTGGAACTGTGGACTACAACATTGCTGGTTGGCTGGATAAGAACAAGGACCCCCTGAATGAGACCGTGGTTGGACTGTACCAGAAATCTTCAATGAAAACTTTGGCATTCCTCTTTTCTGGAGCAGCTGCTGCTGAAGCAGGTAATTTCTGTATAATTAACATTTTGTTATATTTATATGATACAAGCTACAATTACCTTAGAAGAAATGTACTTTAATTACATGAGTTTTTTTTTTCCTCTTAGAGGCTGGTGGTGGAGGAAAGAAAGGTGGTAAGAAGAAGGGTTCCTCTTTCCAGACTGTGTCAGCTCTTTTCAGGGTACAATATTCTTTTTTTCCTCTATAATGTTTCAAATTTTAAATTACTATGTAGTTGGGGTAAAATTAACTAGATTACATAATCTATAGATATGAATACTGTATTGTGTAAGTACCCACATAATGCCTGGCACATAACAGGTAGTTAATAATTGATTCTTAATTGATAATAATAATAGATTCTTAATTGATTATGTAGAAAGATATCACATCACAGTGGAAGTCAGAAGAGACCTCAACAGACAAAGACAGCAGGATTAGTATATTCAAAATGTATTGATACTTGATAAAGAGTAGAATTCCATGGATATGTGGGGAGAATAGGGCTATGTAGACATGATATTAGATTTGGGAGAGAATCTTTCAGCAGTGAGAAATAAAAGATGAAAATAAAAAGCTGGGAGTCATTAAAAGAATAAAGGCATATATTCATTAATACTTAGCAAACTCAGGGATATAGATAAAGATTCAGTATAGAAAATACAAGATTGCACAAGATCAGATTTAGAGATGGAATGGATCTGACCATGTCCAATTCCTTCATTGACAGATGAAGAAACTTAGACCCAGAGATATTAAAAGTGATTTGCCAAATAGGTCATACAGGAAGTAAATGACACAACCAGTACTAGATTCAGTCACTCCGAAATACAATTTTTTGAAATTTTTCATCTTAATCTATGTCAAAGCATGATAATTACCTAATGGCATATGAATAAAACAATATATTAATTCAATTATTCTTATCATATGGTCTCCTAGGAGAATTTAAACAAACTGATGACCAACCTAAGAAGCACTCACCCTCATTTTGTACGATGTATCATTCCCAATGAAACCAAAACTCCTGGTAAGAACCTCAAGAATTAAAATTTACAGCTTGACTTTTAGATTCTTATTTTGTGGCTATGATAACCATATGAGTTTTAACTGTTTCAGGTGCTATGGAACATGAACTTGTCCTTCACCAGCTGAGGTGTAATGGTGTACTAGAAGGCATCAGAATCTGCCGGAAAGGATTCCCAAGCCGAATCCTGTATGCTGACTTCAAACAGAGGTCAGCTTTTTTTCCATTCTGAATTAACCTAAAATATTTGTTACTTACCAATATAATTCTGCTGTTCAAAGAAAAGCATTGTAAACATAATAGTGAAAATACTGGATTTGACTTCAGATGAGATAGATTTAACTGCCTTTTAAGAAATCATTTCCTTTCTGGACTTCACTTTCCCTTCTAACTCTAGATTTAGAACTGAAAAAAGACCCCTTTTTTGATTTTATAACAAAAGAGACAAATCAATGCAATAAGATGTTAGTGACAAATTTAGCTCAATAAATCTAGGGACCTAAACCACCTTCAGTATATAACAAAAACCATAAGTAGGAGACTATCATTATTATACGATCATACTGCTTAATGTCTGCTCTATTTGTACAGTGGGACAAAGAGAAGATTCATCAATTGATGACAGCAGTTTCATAAATTTGTTTTACTCTAACAGATACAAAGTCTTAAATGCAAGTGCTATTCCTGAAGGACAATTCATTGATAGCAAGAAGGCTTCCGAGAAGCTTCTTGGGTCTATAGATATTGACCACACCCAATATAAATTTGGCCACACCAAGGTAATAACTATTAATTTTACCTAAGCCAAATCCACTCAGTTTCTAATTTTCATAGAATGAAATCAATGATTTGTAATGACTCCTTCATGCAGGTCTTCTTCAAAGCTGGTCTTCTGGGTCTCCTAGAGGAGATGAGAGATGACAAGCTGGCACAACTTATTACCCGAACTCAAGCCATGTGTCGGGGTTTCTTAGCAAGAGTAGAGTACCAAAAGATGGTGGAAAGAAGGTAAACTAATTCATTTATTCTAATTGGCATAAGTCATAATTGGTCTACTTGTTCTGTTTTTACATTGGATAAATATAACATACATTTTATTTTTTAAATATATACTTTATTGATTTTTTTTGCTTTTTACATCACCTAAATTTTTCCCTATATCTTTTCCCTGTGCCCTTTCACATCTAACAAAGAACATGTTCATTTTTGTATATTACAGAGAGTCCATCTTCTGTATCCAGTACAATGTCCGTTCCTTCATGAATGTCAAGCATTGGCCTTGGATGAAGTTGTACTTCAAAATCAAACCTTTGCTCAAGAGTGCTGAGACAGAGAAGGAAATGGCCAATATGAAGGAAGAGTTTGAGAAAACTAAAGAAAACCTTGCAAAGGCAGAGGCTAAAAGAAAAGAACTAGAGGAAAAAATGGTAGCTTTAATGCAAGAGAAAAATGATTTGCAGCTCCAAGTTCAATCTGTGAGTGTTACACATCACTTTACTGAGTCTAAGAGATAGATTCAGTTTTCAATACATGAATCTTAAAAAAATCTAATGCTTCTATTTGTATTGCTTCTTCTTTAATATTTGTCAAGTCTCCTGCAATCAGAAACTAATTTTCTCATATTTGCATCATTTCTTAACTGAAAGAAAAAGTGTAGTAGTATTCCGTTTTTATTCAGAAGGGTTTGGTTGAACTATGATTTCCAGAGACAACAGAATGGGCATTGAATTTGATTCCACTCTGAACCTCCTTCTCTGAGGCAGCTAGGTGGCACTCTGGTTAGAATACTAGACTTGGAATTAGGAAAAACAGATTTCAAATTCAGCCTTAGACATGTACCAGCTGTGTGACCTTAGACAAGTCACTTAACTTCTGTCTGCCTCATTTTCTTCCTCTAAAAAAATGAGAATAATAATAGTACCTAACACCAAGGGTTATAAGGAGGACCCAATGAAACAATATTTGTAAAATGCTTTGCAAGCATTTTATCTATGTTTAAGGTTTGAATTTAGTTAAGATTTTATTGTTTACAAAGTACTTTACATATATTAGCTGATTTCATTCTTACAATAGCCCTATAAAATAGATGATATTATTCCCATTTTTACAGATCAGGAAATTGTCTCAGAGGGATTAGGTGTTTTGCTGATGTCACATCACTGGTAGTTTCCTAAAACAGAATTTGATCAGTCAAATTGATAAGTCAGCCTAATTCCCAAACCCTGGAACAATTCATCTGCTACTCAGCCTGAAACGTTGTTGTAAGGAAGATACTTTGTAAACCTTAAAGATCCTTAGAAAAGGAGACTTTCATTCCTTGTTATTGTTTACCTTCACAGAGATTCTTGTGACTATCAAATGAGATAATGTATAGGAAAGTATTCTGTAACCAATAAAATACTTAACAGATGTAAGCTCATCTTCCCCCTTTTTTTTCACCCAGAGAAAGAGGACCTGGCCATGTACTCTCAATAAATTTGCTGTTGACAAGCTTATGTGACTAAAGATTATTGACAATAGTAATAAAGTAGTTCTCTGGTTAGCTAGATAGCTGTTTTGACTTCTGGTCTCTCTATACTCACACAATAATGATTGATAATTGAAAAAGAAGTTTACATTCATATGGTGCTGTGAATACATCATCTTTTTTGATCTCCATAATAATCAGTCCCTTCATTTTAGTATTAAGTAAGCAGATTTCAGTATCCTTCTCCTCCTGAATAACATGTATGTTATTTGTCTCAAATCTTTATCCTTCTTTCCAAACCAGAGTAGCACATAGAATATTTTCAACGAGACCCTTTCTGATTCTATCCCTTCTCTATTGGGTACCATGGTACATGCCATTTCTAGGAAACACCTTCTAATACTGACCTACTCTGCCCCTCATCTGATAGTTCCTGGTCCCTTTGACCTACCCAAAAAAGAATGAAGACATCTATACCATCCCTATGTAAAAGAAATCCATGCACTAATTATTTTCAGAAGATGAATTTGAAACAAGGAAAAGATGTTACTAATGATTAACTTTAAGAATTCTGAAATAAAGTCCTAGAATTTTAGAAAATTACTAATCTAGTTTTCCTATGAATAATTCATAGACAGATCATGTTTTGGGAAATATTATGAGATTATATGTTTGTCTATATCTCCTTGACCCAGTACCTTATTAATGATAAAAATTTAATTCAATTAAATGAATATTGACCTTCAGATGGAACTATGTGATAATTTTTAATTTACATGTGACTGAGGTAAAAAACAAATAAACCAATGAATAAAAAAATGTAAGTTATTGGCATACAGTATAAAAAACAAAAACAATCAAATATCTTTCTAGGAAGCAGATAGCTTGGCTGATGCTGAGGAGAGATGTGACCAGTTAATCAAAACCAAAATCCAACTTGAGGCTAAAATCAAAGAAGTGACTGAAAGAGCTGAGGATGAGGAGGAGATCAATGCTGAACTGACAGCTAAGAAGAGGAAACTGGAAGATGAATGTTCAGAACTCAAGAAAGACATTGATGACCTTGAGCTGACACTAGCCAAGGTAGAAAAGGAGAAGCATGCTACAGAGAACAAGGTACAAATAACAACCATGAAAATCAAATAATTTATAGTAGGCCTATGATATGTTTAAGTATGATACTTAATGCACAATAATACAAAAGCATTTTTCCTCATAAAGGTGAAAAACCTTACAGAGGAAATGGCAGGGCTGGATGAAACCATTGCTAAGCTTACCAAAGAGAAGAAAGCTCTCCAAGAGGCCCATCAGCAGACCCTGGATGACCTTCAGGCAGAAGAGGACAAAGTGAATACACTGACAAAAGCTAAAATCAAGCTGGAACAGCAAGTGGATGATGTAAGCCTAAAATTATAAAGAAAAAATATTCTTTTTTGAGAAAAACAATATGTAATCATGCTTACTTGATTGTTCAATGCTTATCTATTATCTATTGGTCCTGAGAAGTATTTTATACTTAGAAAAACAAATTCCTAGAGTGTTAGAGATGTGAGAAAGGGATAAATCATCCAGTCCTACCTTTTACTCAGTGTTAAAAAAAAACAAAAAACAACAAACCCAACAACTTCGGGTTGATATCTAGAACTAAAAGGAAATTTAGAGCTTTCACTCCACAAATGAAAAAATTGAATATTGAAATAACTTGCTGAGGGTCACAGGGCAAGTCCTTTGAAGAGCTTAGACTCCAAGTCTAATATTATTCCATTGTACATCCAATACTCACCAAATTACCTTCCAAATAAGGACTTTTTAATCTTGCTAAAGGAAAAAATCTGTGATCAAATAAATGTTAACTTTATTGGACAAGCAGTAAGTTTAAAAAGGGTTAGAGAGTTGGTAATGATTGATTTGCTGTAAAGTCATGAGAGTCTTAAAAATTCTACGTCTCTTTAATTTTTTTCTTTGTGAATCCCCTTCTCTACCATCCAGTTGTCACCCAAGCTCAGGACTTCATCACCTCTTGCGTTGACAATTCGAGCAGTTCCTAATTAGTTTCACTGCTTCTAGTTGCCTCTCTTCTCCAAAATGTCTTTCACATACTTGCCAAAATAATTTTTCTAAGGTACAAGACTGACCACATCTCTCCTTTTGTCAAAAACCTTTCATGGTTTTCTATAAGACTACATGCAAACTCCTAACCCTGACATTAAGGCTCTCTGTTGTCTGGCTCCCTACCTTTCCTCACATTTTTACATTACCATACTTATGTTATCTATCCCTCATTTTAAGTAATTTTCCTTCATATGCTGTATGGTTCAAACAAGCTGAACTACTTGTTTTTCACCAAATTTGACACTTCATCTTAAGCTTCTATATATTCCCAAAGTAAATACAGTCCAGACACTGGCCATCTTCCAGTGACTGGAATGCACTTCTTACTCATCTTCATCTTTCAGGAGCCACCTCCTCCATGAAACCTTTTTTGATCATCATCCCAATTTTATTCTTTTGGTCTCTCCCTCCTTGATTTTACTGAGGATGTACCTATTTGTGTGTCAAATAAAACCCTTATCCTTTGAATAAAAGATGCTTTTTTATTTATATAGTCAAGGGCTATTTTGTTTTTGTCTCTCTGTTCTCAGTACTTAGCTCAGTACCTTGTCCATAACAGATATATATTTTTTTAAAATTTGTGTGAAGAGATATGAATAAATAAGGTAAAAAAGTGCAAAGGAAGAATCAGTAAAACTTGATGACTAATGGGACAAGAAAGCAAAAAGAAAAAAAAATACAAGAAAGAAGAAAAGATGACCAGAACTTTTGGACTGAGTAGTCCAGATAGGGAGTGGTTAGTGGGTTTAGGAATTAGGAAATTATTATTATTACTACTATTACCAGGAATTGTCATATTTCATTAAATTATTAACTTTAGCTTGAAGGCTCGTTGGAACAAGAAAAGAAAATCCGCATGGATCTGGAAAGAGCAAAGAGGAAGCTTGAAGGAGACTTAAAATTGGCTCAAGAATCTATCATGGATGTAGAAAATGACAAACAGCAGCTGGATGAAAAGTTAAAAAAGTAAGTGGTGGCAAAAACTATTTCTGGAAGGGGGAGTCTTTTAAAATTTTAGTTTTAAATACAAATGCAAAATATTAAACATGTCTTGTTTTCCTAAAAGGAAAGAGTTTGAAATGAGCAACTTGCAAGGCAAAATAGAAGACGAACAAGCTTTGGGTATGCAGTTGCAGAAGAAGATCAAGGAGTTGCAGGTAAAGTCATCATTTCTCTGGATTTCAACTCTCAGAGAATCAGCCACTGACAGGAAGGGGCTGATGAGTGTGTTTTCCCCTGTTCCCAGGCTCGCATTGAAGAACTGGAGGAGGAAATAGAGGCAGAACGGGCCTCTCGGGCCAAAGCTGAGAAGCAGCGATCTGATCTATCCAGGGAACTTGAGGAGATCAGCGAGCGCCTGGAAGAAGCTGGTGGGGCAACTTCAGCTCAGATTGAGATGAACAAGAAGCGAGAGGCTGAATTCCAGAAGATGCGCAGGGACCTTGAAGAGGCCACCCTGCAGCATGAAGCCACAGCAGCCACTCTTCGGAAGAAGCATGCGGATAGTGTGGCTGAGCTTGGGGAACAAATTGACAACCTGCAGAGGGTCAAACAGAAATTGGAGAAGGAGAAGAGTGAAATGAAGATGGAGATTGATGACCTTGCTAGTAACATGGAGATTGTCTCCAAAGCTAAGGTAGGTACTTGACTTTCTCCAGTCAGAATCAGCTACCTTGAAGTAATTTAAGGTCCCACAATACCTGACGTTCTAGAATTAAAAACCATTCTTTTGGAGGTAAACAATGCTATCATTCACCCAAGGAAAATTTTTGCAATAAATTTATTCATCATATTTCTTTTTTCTCTAACCAGGTACAGCTAGTTATTATGAGGGCAAGAGAGAAAGTGGGCAAGCCACTTCAGTCTCTTGGGCCTCAGTTTCCTTTTTTATAAAATGAAAAATTTGGCTAAGATGAGGCTCCTCCCTACACTAAAAGTACAATTCCATGAATAGTGGATTCATCATCTTTTGAATCTCATTTCTAACAAAATTTTTGAAATGAAATTCTTCTCATTTTAAAACCATGTATTATTATTATTAAATTATCTAAATATAGATACTAATAATACCATAGAGTTTATAAATTAATAACATTTTAAAGTTATTTCCTTATAATTATTTCTTTAAACCTTCATAATTACTTAGTTAGAGATGCAGCAACTATATTATTATCTGTTTTTCAGATAAGAAAACCAAGACAATGAGATATGAGTTAGTAAAAGAACCATACCTTGCTCTTCTATTTCCTGGTTGCTAAGTTTAGTTCTCTTTCCACCTACTCTGGCTACCTTATAACTGGGGCCAGACCTAAAATTTCCACTATTTTATTTAACTCCCACAACAACCCCTCCTTAGGGTTGTAGCAATTTGGCACATTCTCTTCAACCTATAGAGCCCTGAGAATTTAAGCGGCTTTCCAGTGTCACACATCCTGTATGTCTCTGAGACAATTTTTAAACCCAGACTTTCCTGATGACAAGACATGCTGTCTAACCATATCATACTTTATTCTTCTAATAAATAAATATTGTGCCTGCTACAAAAATTTTAGATAAATGTATTTCAATTTTATTTAAATGTTTTGTGATCATTTAATCCAATCCTTTAATTTTTATAAATAAGGAAACTGAGACCCAGTGGTAAAATGGCTTTCCAAGTTTGGATTCCAACTAGTAGAGTTGAAAATCAAACCCATATCCTTAAATTCAGTTCATCACTCTTACCATTACATCACAAGGTTTCTGTAATTTTATATGTAGGGCAACCTTGAAAAAATGTGCCGCACTCTAGAAGATCAAGTTAGTGAACTTAAATCAAAGGAAGAGGAACAGCAGCGCCTGATCAATGACCTGACTGCTCAGAGAGGGCGCTTACAGACTGAATCTGGTAAGTCATTTACTGTGGACTACTTGCTACTAATTGTTTTAAAAGTTCAATTGTTAAATCAACTTAATAAGTATTTCTTTGCAGCTACTATGTGCAATATACATTCTGCTGGGAACTAGGGATAAATAGATGAAACAAGGATCTTGCAATTTACACAGGGGGAGGGGAAGGGGTGTGAAGGAAGGGAATAAAATCAATGATAAATGCATGACAGCTCCAAAGTAAGAGGTAGAAAAAAGGAAGATGATACATACAAGGATCAAATTCTATAAATAAAAAAGCTTACATATTTTCCTCCAAGAATTGTTTTCTAGCCATACTTTCCCTATCTTTTACTTGGAGAGTTGATTTTTTGAACCCATGTATAGGATTTTACATTTATTCCTATAATGTTTTATCTTTTAAATTGCCAAATGTTCTAGGCAATTAAGATTTTTTGAGATTCTGACTCTGTGGGCAATATTCAGGCAATATTCTTTGCAACTTTGTATTATCTGTAAATATGATAAACATTCCTATCTTTATCAAAGTCACAAAATCATAAATTAAAATAAAAAAAAGGGCAAGCAGAATCCACTGACTTCACTAGAAACTTCTCTCCAAGATTTCATTGACCAAATTATTTTTTTGTTTTGTCATTCAAATTTATATCTATCTAATTACATTCTCATCTTGCTAACATCTCTCCATCATGTGCATAATAGCATGAAAGACTTTGTAAAAAAGCAAGTAGCATTAGTCTAATATGACCTGTATTCTTTTTTTTTTTAAATCCTTACTTTTTCTCTTAGAATCCATACTAAGTATCAATTCCAAGGTAAAGGCTGGGTAATTGGGGTTAAGTGACTCACCCAAGGTTGCAAAGCTAGAAAGTGCCTTAGGCCTGATTTGAACCAAGGACTTCCTGTCTCCAGGCTTGGCTCTCAAGGCACTGAGCAATCTTGCTGCCCCTATTGAATGCATTCTTTTTCCTCCCTCTTTAATTACTATGAACCTGTATTCCTTTTTTAATTTTTTTTTAATTTTATTTAGTCAATTTAGAACATTTTTCCTTGGTAACAAGAATCATATTCTTTCCCTCCTTCCCTTCCCCCAACCCTTCCCGTAGCCAACTTGCAATTCCACTTGGAATTCCACATGTGTTCTTGATCAGAACCTATTTCCATGTTGTTGATATTTGTACTAGGATCATCATTTAGAGTCACCATCCCCAATCATATCCCCCTTGACCCATGTAAATCAAGCAATTGTTTTTCTTCTGTGTTTCTACTCCCACAGTTTTTCCTCTAAATGTGGATAGTGTTCTTTCTCATAGATCCCTCAGAGTTTGAACCTGTATTCTTAATGAAAACGTTCTTTGTGATCATTATTTCCTTTTTCTTCACTGATCAGAATTTTGTAGAAACCACAGTCAAATTCAATATCCTAGAGTTTGCAGACTTCATTATTTTTCTATTTTTGGAAATTTGAGAACACAGTTAGTCTAGACCAATAACCCTTGAAATAGGTGCTGATGATATAAATACCAAGACTTAACAATGTCTATTCTTAGAATCAATACTTGGTATTGGATCCAAGGCAGAAGAGTATTAAGGGCTAGGCAATGGGGATTAGATGACTTGGCCAGGGTCACACAGCTAGGAAGTGTCTGAGGCCAGGTTTGAACCTAGGACCTCCCATCTCTAGGGCTGGCTCTCAACCCACTGAACCACCCAGCTGTCCTGAACAATATCTATTCTCAAAGACTTTATATTCTTGGGTGTGATCTTTAGAATGCTGGAGAACCCAAGTCAAGCAGTTTTTTGTTTCATTCCTTTTCTCCCAATTATTCACATAAATTTCTATTAAAAAATCAGAGTTGTGTGGACAATAGAGTCTTGGAGTCCATAGACCAGAGTTTGAGGATCACTGTACAAGAGCATACCTCATTTTTTATATAGGACCCCATCATTCAGAGCTGGCAGAGAACATAGAAATTCCTTAGTACAAACTCCTTGTTTTACAAAATAAATTTGAGCGAGTCCTAATGAGGTAAAAGGGCACATTAAGTAGTAAATACTAAGCTTTGAACCAACATTTTACTCATCTAAAACCACAAGTTCTTTCTACTATACCTCAACTACTACCCATTAGAATGTAAATGAACTCAGCGTAAAATCTTCCCTTTTAAAATATTATGTGGATAACCAGCACAGATTGTGGGAAAATGGCCACATGCCCCAGAAAGATAAAGGATATTGGTACATTGTTTTGAACACAGTAGGAACTTAATAACATTTTTTACTCCAAAAAACACATTTACTCCAATTTTCTGTATCTGGGAAGTAAGAATGAGGATTTATGCTTCAAAAATCCTTGTAAGCCTAGTTATTTATTCAAAAAAGAAGTATTAGAAAATGTTTTTATTCTGTTATTTAATTTTTGATTTAAAATATAAATATTTCCAATCTGTTTAAGTTCTTGTTTCCTCACACACATACACAGGTGAATATTCACGTCAGCTTGATGAGAAAGACTCTTTAGTTTCTCAGCTGTCAAGAGGCAAACAAGCATTTACTCAACAAATTGAGGAATTGAAGAGGCAGCTTGAAGAGGAGATAAAGGTAGATTTCAGTGATTCCCTTAGTCTAAGTTTAGATATTTTCTTTATTGATGAGGAATCAATCATTTTAGCTTAAATATCCAATAATCAAATAAATTTATTGTTTACACAGGCCAAAAATGCTCTGGCCCATGCCCTGCAGTCATCCCGCCATGACTGTGACTTGTTACGGGAACAATATGAAGAGGAACAGGAAGCCAAGGCCGAGCTACAGAGGGCAATGTCTAAAGCCAACAGTGAGGTTGCCCAGTGGAGGACCAAATATGAGACAGATGCCATTCAGCGTACAGAGGAACTTGAAGAAGCCAAGTATGCTTGCTAGAATTAGTGGAAAGGAGATGATGTTAATAAGTGAAGAAAATGATCTAAAAACCTAAATATGCTGGATCAGAAAGGCAAGCTTCCACAGTTGCCTGACCTCCCTGGGACAGAATGAAGTTGATTGCATAGAGCCATAACTACCAATTTTGACATTTATTTTTTCCATATGAATAAGTTTATTTAGTCAATTTAGAACATTATTCCTTGGTTACAATAATCACATTATTTCCCTCCCTCCCCTCCAACCACTCTTCCCACAGCCAATGTGCAATTTCATTGGGTATTACTTGTGTCCTTGATCACAACCTATTGCCATATTGTTGTTTACACTAGGATGTTCATTTAGAGTCTACATCCCCAACCGTATCCCTTTGACCCATGTATTCAAGCAGTTGGTTTTTTTTGTGTGTGTTTTTACTCCCATAGTTC
Organism: Monodelphis domestica; assembly: GCF_027887165.1. Classification (NCBI taxonomy): domain Eukaryota; kingdom Metazoa; phylum Chordata; class Mammalia; order Didelphimorphia; family Didelphidae; genus Monodelphis; species Monodelphis domestica. Next base: position 242,815,943 of record NC_077228.1, on the reverse strand, counting down.
TTCCTCTGAATGTGGATAGTGGTTTTTCTCATAGGTTCCTCCAAGTTGTTCAGGGTCATTGCATTGCCACTAATGAAGAAGTCCATTATATTCGATTGTACCACACTGTATCAGTCTCTGTGTATAATGTTCTCCTGGTTCTGCTCCTCTCACTCTGGATCACTTCCTGGAGGTTGTTTCAGTCTCCATGGAATTTCTCCACGTTATTATTCCTTTTAGCACAATAGTATTCCATCAACAATATATACCACAATTTGTTCAGCCATTCCCCAATTGAAGGACATCCCCTCATTTTCCAATTTTTTACTACCACAAAGAGCGCAGCTATGAATATTCTTGTACAGGTCTTTTTCCTTATTATCTCTTTGGGGTATAAACCCAGCAGTGCTATGGCTGGATCAAAGGGCAGACAACCTTTTATTGCCCTTTGGGCATAGGTCCAAATTGCCCTCCAGAATGGTTGGATCAATTCACAGCTCTACCAGCAATGAATTAATGTCCCAACTTTGCCACATCCCCTCCAGCATTCATTACTTTCCTTTGCTGTCATGTTAGCCAATCTGCTAGGTGTGAGGTGATACCTCAGAGTTATTTTGATTTGCATTTCTCTGATTATAAGAGATTTAGAGCACTTTTTCATGTGCTTATTAATAGTTTTGATTTCTTTAACTGAAAATTGCCTATTCATGTCCCTTGCCCATTTTTCAATCAGAGAATGGCTTGATTTTTTTGTACAACAGGTTTAGCTTTTTATAAATTTGAGTAATTAGACTTTTGTCAGAGGTTTTTGTAATGAAGATTATTTCCCAATTTGTTGCTTCCCTTCTAATTTTGGATGCATTAGTTTTGTTTGTACAAAACCTTTTTAATTTGATGTAATCAAAATTATTGATTTTACATTTTGTGATTTTTTCTAGCTCTTGCTTGGTTTTAAAGTCTTTACTTTCCCAAAGATCTGACAAGTATACTATTCCATGTTCACCTAATTTGCTTATAGTTCCCTTCTTTATATTCAGGTCATTCACCAATTCTGAGTTTATCTTGGTGTAGGGTGTGAGATGTTGATCCAAACCTAATGGCTCCCATACTGTTTTCCTATTTTCTCAGCAGTTTTTATCAAAAAGTGGGTTTTGGTCCCAAAAACTGGGATCTTTGGACATGTCATAGCCTGTCTTGCTGAGGTCACTTACCCCAAGTCTATTCCACTGATCCTCCTTTCTGTCTCTTAGCCAGTACCAAATTGTTTTGATAACCACTGCTCTATAGTATAGTTTAAGATCTGGGACTGCAAGGCCACCTTCCTTTGCATTTTTTTTTCATGATTTCCTTGAATATCCTTGATCTTTTGTTCTTCCAAATGAACTTTGTTATGTTTTTTTTTCTAATTTCGTAAAGAAGTTTTTTGGTAGTTCAATGGGTATGGCACTAAATAAGTAAATTAATTTGGGTAGGATTGTCATTTTTATTATGTTATCTCATCCAACCCATAAACAATCAATGTTTTTTCAGTTGTTTAGATCTAGTTTTAATCGTGTGGAGAGTGTTTTGTAGTTGTGTTCATATAATTCCTGTGTTTGTCTTGGCAGACAGATTCCTAAGTATTTTATATTGTCTAGGGTGATTTTAAATGGAATTTCTCATTCTAATTCTTGCTGCTGAGATGGGTTGGAGATATACAGAAATGCTGATGACTTATGTGGGTTTATTTTGTATCCTGCAACTTTGCTAAAGTAGTTGATTATTTCGACTAGGTTTTTGGTTGATTCTCTAGGATTCTTTAAACGATCATATCATCCACAAAGAGTGATAGCTTGGTCTCCTCATTGCCAATTTTAATACCTTCAATTTCTTTTTCTTCTCTAATTGCTACTGCTAGTGTTTCTAGTACAATGTTAAATAATAGGGGAGATAATGGGCATCCTTGTTTAACTCCTGATCTTATTGGGAATGTATCTAGTTTATCAGAATTGCAGATGATGTTTGCTGGTGGTTTTAGATATATACTGTTTATTATTTTTAGGAAAGACCCTTCTATTCCTATACTTTCTAGTGTTTTCAATAGGAATGGGTGTTGTATTTTATCAAAGGATTTTTCTGCATCTATTGAGATAATTATATGATTTTTGTCAGTTTGCTTGTTAATATGGTCAATTATGTGGATGATTTTCCTAATATTTAACCATCCTTGCATTCCTGGTATGAATCCTACCTGGTCATAATGAGTAACCCTTGTGATGACTTGTTGGAGTCTTTTTGCTAGTATCCTAGTCAAGATTTTTGCATCTTTATTCATTAAGGAGATTGGTCTATAGTTTTCTTTCTCTGTTTTTGACCTGCCTGACTTTGGGATCAGTACCATGTTTGTGGTGTAAAATGAATTTGGTAGAACTCCTTCTTGGCTTATTCTGTCAAATAGTTTGTATAACATTGGGATTAGTTGTTCTTTGAATGTTTGATCCATCTGGACCTGGGGATTTTTTCTTAGGGAGTTCTTTGATGGTTTGTTCAATTTCTTTTTCTGATTTGGGGTTGTTTAGGTAATTTATTTCTTCCTCTGTTAGTCTAGGCAATTTATATTTTTGTAAGTATTCCTCCATTTCACCTAGATCACCATATTTGTTGCCATATAATTGGGCATAGTAGTTTTTAATGATTGCCTTAATTTCCTCTTCATTGGGGTGAGGTCTCCCTTTTCATCTTGGATACTGTCAATTTTATTTTTTTTCTTTCCTTTTTTTAATTAGACTGACTAGTACTTTGTCTAGTTTATTTGTTTTTTCACAATACCAGATTCAAGTCTTATTTATTAAATAAACAGTTCTTTGACTTTCATTTTTATTAATTTCCCCTTTGATTTTTAGGATCTCCAATTTAGTCTTCATCTGAGGATTTTTAATTTGTTTGCTTTCTAGTTTTTTAACTTGCCTACCCAATTCATTAACTTCTGCCCTTCTTAATTTGTTAATATATGAACTCAAGGATATAAATTTCCACTTGAGTACTGCTTTGGCTGCATCCCATAGGTTTTGAAAAGATGTCTCATCATTGTCATTTTCTTCAATGAAGTTATTAATTGTTTCTATGATTTGTTCTTTAACTAACTGGTTCTGGAGAATTGTATAGATACTTTCCAATTAATTTTTGATTTACCTCTCCATGTACCCTTACTAATTATTATTTTCATTGCATTGTGATCTGAGAAGGTTGCATTTATTATTTCTGCTCTTTTGCACTCATTTGCAATGTTTTTATGGTCAATTTTTTTAATGTACCATGTGCTGCTGAAAAGAAAGTATATTTCTTTTTGTCCCTATTTATTTTTCTCCACATGTCTACTAACTCTAGTTTTTCTAAGATTTCATTCACTTCTCTTACCTCTTTCAGATTTATTTTTTGGTTTGATTTATCTAGTTCAGTTAGAGGAAGTTTCAGGTCTCCCACTAGTATAGTTTTTCTATCTATTTCATCCTTGAGCTCCTCTAGTTTCTCCTTTAGAAATGTGGATGCTATGCAATTTGGTGCATATATGTTGAATACTGAGTTGCCTATACTACCTTTTATCTGGACATAATTACCTTCCCTATATCTTTTAACTAGATTTATTTTTACTTTGGCTTTATCAGATATCATAATTGCGACTCCTGCCTTCTTTTCATCAGTTGATGCCCAGTAATTTGGCTCCATCCTCTTACTTTCACCCAATGCGTATCTACCTTCCTCATATGTGTTTCTTGTAAACAGCATATGCTAGGGTTTTGGATTCTAATCCACTCTGCTATTCGCTTGCTTTTATGGGTGAGTTCATTCCATTCACATTCAGAGTTATGATTACTAGCTGTGTATTTCCCAGCATTCTGATTTCTACTCCTGGTCCTGCCTTGTCTTCTTTCACTATTTCCTTCTACACCAATGTTTATTTTTAGTCAATCCCTGTAGTTCCCATCCTTATTTTACTTCCCTTTCTACCCCCTACCTTCTTATTCCCCCTTTATTTTCCCTGTAGTCTTTCTAAAATTGCCCCCCCCACTCTCTCCCTCCCTTGTACTGCTTTCCTCCCCAACAGTCCATTTGTTCCCCTTCTACTCCCCTATAGGGCATAAATCTATTCTCTGCCCCAATGGATTGGATTGTTGTTCCCTCTTTGGGTCAATTTCAAAGCTCATAAGAGTTGAGTATTTCCTATCTCCAAACTCTTTACCCTTCCAGTGTATTGATGTTCTCCCCCCTCCTGCCATGAGCTTCTTTGTGGCATGTAAATTTACCCCCATTTGTTTCTTTTCCCATTTCTTTTAGTATTAGTCTCTTTTTTTAGCCCTAGTTGTGTGTGTGTATATATATATTTATATATATATATACTTACACACGTGTATATATGTTTATACATGCATATATCTATATACCTATTTATGTCTTGTCCTTTCATCCTATACAGTTTGTCACTGTTCCCTCTACATGTAATTATTCTACCTGTCCAGATGATAGCAATAGTTTTTAAGAGTTACCAATGACCTCTTGTCTTATTATTGAGTCCCTTAAAAATTTGTTTGTTTGTTTGTTTTGTTTTGTTTTTCTTTTTCCCCTCTTTTTTATTTACCTTTTGATGATTCTCTCGAGTTCTGTGCTTGGACATCAAATTTTCTGTTCAGATCTGGTCTTTTCTTTAAAAATTCTTGGAATTCTTCTATTTTGTTAAATGACCATACTTTCCCCTATAAGAATATAGTCAGTTTTGATGGGTATTTGATTCTTGGTTATAGACCTAGTTCCCTTGCTTTCTGAAATATCATATTCCATGTCTTTCTGTCCTTCAGTATGGATGCAGCCAGATCTTGCGTTATCCTCACTGCAGTTCCATGGTATCTGAATGACTTCTTCTTGGCAGATTGTAATATCTTTTCTTTGGTCTGATAGTTCTTGAATTTGGCTATAATATTCCTTGGTGTTGTCAGTTGGCAATTACATACAGGAGGTGATCTGTGGATTCTTTCGATCTCCACTTCTCCCTCTTGTTCTAGGATATCGGGGCAGTTTTCTTGAATAATTTCCTGTAGTATTATGTCCAAGCTTTTTCTTTTGTCACGGTCTTCTGGTAGACCAATGATTCTTAAAATGTTTCTCCTCGAATGATTTTCTAAATCCTCTGTTTTGTGAATGAGATGCTTCATATTTTCCTCAATTTTTTCATTCTTTTGGTTTTGTTTTATTGTGTCCTGCTGCCTTGTGAGGTCACTTAATTCCAGTTGTTGTATTCTGGTTCTTAAAGCCTGGATTTCAACCCTGGATTTTTGGTCATCCTTTTACTTCTGGTCTGATTTTCTTTGAAGGTCATCTTTCATCCTCTTTACCTCGTCTTTCATCTCCTTTGCCTTATTTTCCAGCTGGTTGTTTTTGGCTTTCAAGACACCATTTTCTTGTTTTAGTTCAAGTGCTTCTGTTTCTAGATGACTTATCTTAGTTTTTAAGTTCTTTCCCCAATTGTCTTAAGCCTCTCTTAATTGTGTTTTGAATTGCATTTTGAGTTCTTCCACAGTCTGTATCCAATTCGCTGGGAGTTCTGATTTATCGTTTGCTGTTCCCTCCCCCTCTGTTCTGTTCGCTGTATAGAAGCTGTCTATTGTAATTTCTTCCTTCTTTTTCTGTTGTTTGCTCACATTCACCCCTTCTTTGCTCCCCGTATTTGTCTGTGTTCTTGCCCCTCTCATTTTTTTTTTTGTTTTGGGGACTTCTGTCAGTCTCCCCCCCTTAGAACTCTAACAGAAGCTCTCTAGGTACAGTCTCTAGGGGAGGTTTGTTGGGGGTTTGAGCTTCCTGTCCTTGGAGGCTTTTGATTGGATTAAAGCCCAGCATTGGAGTAGGATGGGTGTGGAGCCTAGGTTTCTCTGAGTTCTGAAGACTTTTGATGGGATTAAGTTCAGCTTGGTTGGGCTAGGTGTGGTCTGAGTCCAAAACCTCCTGGAAGGCTGGAGCAAATATGGAGGATCTCCACACCTCTAGCCAGGCTGTCAGGTCTATGTTCCCTCTCTATCTCCTTTCCCACTGTCTGTGTTTGAAGCTCTGAACTTGGCCCACAAGGTTCACCCTCCAGACCATCACCTTTGCCTGTCTAGAAGTTCCCACTGCCCCTGGAATCTCAGCACTCTAGGTGGGCCTGGGACCTTCCTTCTGCCTTCCCCTTAAACCCAAGTGTTCTCAGATTCTGGCTTTTCAGGAGGGCCTACCTTTTGAATTGAGTCCAGCAGGAGGTTTCCTTTGCTCTGTCTTGTTGTTAGGTTTGATTTTCAGTCCCCTAGGAGCATTCAGTTTCTGATCGGTAAGGAAAGATATTCAGAGGTCTGAGCTTCTGCTCCTTCTAGGCCACCATCTTGACCCTAAGCCAATTTTGACATTTAGGACCAGCTACATGGAGCACAACCCCAAGTCAATTTTATAATTTCTAATATGAAAATACATAAGTAGTAAATAATACAAATTTAGTTTATCTGGATTGGGAATTATGAGTGTTAAGGTAAAAGAATGTTGAAATGGGAATTAATATAGACTCTTGGATGGATGTTATTAATTAGTGCAGCCTGATAGCTTCCTATTTTAACTATTCTTATGAAGTATTTCCACTTTGCTGGAATGATCTGTCAACACACAAATGAAAGAATATTAAAAAATTGTACAATATCTTAAAATCTTTAATATTCTATTTTTGTGCTGTCCTTATCTTAAAACCTCATTGACTCATCTACCCAATCAATCAATAAGCATTTATTGTGCTAAGTGTTAGAGATAAAAATTCAAAAGTCAAACAATCCCTGCCCTCATGGCACTTAAATTCTATGCTAATTAGAATTCTCTAATTTTGCCTTAGATATGATAATGATAAATTGCATTTCCATAGCCTTTTTAAGTTTGGACAGTACTATAAATATCCTATTTCATTTGATTCTCACAATAATCCTATAAAGCAAGTTCTATTTTTATATCCATTTTGCAGATGAGGAAATCGAGTTTGAGGAAGGTTGTGACTATGTGTCCTGGACAAGATTTCAACTCAGGTTTTTTAAATGATAATTCTGGCAAACTATCAGCTATATTATGCTTCCTCTGTAATAAAATCGGATCCTTAATTTATATTAACCATAATATAAACATAATTCTTGGTAAATTGAAAAATTATTATTCTTACATTTTATTTTATTCTTTTGTTTTCTCTTCAAATTATTTCAACACATCATTCCTAATTTGTACATTTATTCTTGCCACTAAATTGCATGAATACCCCCAAAATTTCAAGTTGGGTAGTCAAGTGCAGTTCTTTTGAGACAGACAGATAGATAGATAGATAGATAGATAGATAGATAGATAGATAGATACATAGATAGATACATAGATACATAGATAGATAGATAGATAGATAGACTCATAATTTCAGAGTACTCTGAAACATCCAATTCTGTTTACTCTATCTAATTAGAACTGTGAACTTTCCTTTCCAGGAAGAAGTTGGCTCAGCGTCTCCAAGATGCTGAGGAACATGTAGAAGCTGTGAATGCCAAATGTGCTTCCCTTGAAAAGACCAAACAAAGGTTACAAAATGAAGTGGAGGACCTCATGATTGATGTGGAGAGAACAAATGCAGCCTGTGCAGCTCTAGATAAAAAGCAAAGGAATTTTGATAAGGTATTCCACACTATGTTTTGTTCTACTTATACTCAGTTCCCCATTATTAACATCAAGATATTTGTTTGGGTTGTAGAGGTGTGTTAGAATCATCTCCTATGGGATTTTGAGAACAATTATTAAATTTTCAGTGGGAGCATTTATACTTAGGAAATCTGTAAATCAGGGCTTATGGGGATTTTTATTATCTAGAGAAAGTCATGGAGGAAATGTTAATAAACACAGGTAAAACTTTAAAGCTTGTTGTGGGTATTATCCATTAACACTCTAGCTGTTAAGTATTTACTGTCACACACCTCTTTATATATGTATGAATTGTACCTAACAATCCCAGATTGAGGGTGGTTCATGTCTACTAAGCTGCATGACAGTTTGGGTCATATACTGCAATAGTGGGATGATATTGCTTTCTCTATCTGAGAAGTCCTAAATCCTCCAACCAATCTAAAGAGGATATCTATGGGTTACTAAGACTTAATATTGTTACTCTGCATATCTTTCCAAGTCAAATTAAGTTGACTATATATATAATTTTATATATATATATATATATATATATATATATATGAATTCAATCTTTCTTACTTCCTCTGTTGAATGGGTTGATAATTCTTTATTCTTCAGGTCCTGGCAGAATGGAAACAGAAATATGAGGAAACTCATGCTGAGCTGGAGGCTTCCCAGAAAGAGTCTCGTTCCCTCAGCACAGAGCTGTTCAAGATTAAGAATGCTTATGAGGAATCCTTAGACCACCTGGAAACCTTGAAACGAGAGAACAAGAACTTGCAACGTGAGTTGTTTCGTTTGCACTAATGTGACTTGGAAGACTCTTCTATTTTTTCACCCTTCTCACTCAATCTCTTCCTACCTATCCATCCATAGAGGAGATTTCTGACCTCACTGAGCAGATTGCTGAGGGAGGCAAACGTATCCATGAGCTGGAGAAAATAAAGAAACAAATTGAGCAAGAAAAGTGTGAACTCCAGGCTGCTTTGGAAGAAGCTGAGGTACATAGAAAAATGTAGACGGATCCATTCAGAACCTGCATTCAGTCTGACTCTTAGTAGCTATGGAAAGAACGCCTTAAAGAAAGATACAGAGTAAACATGGAGAATAGTTCCTCAGGGTTCAGGTTATTAGAACACAGTGTTCTTCCCATTCTGTTACTGACTTTATTGTTGTCTTTCATGAAGGCTTCTCTTGAACATGAAGAAGGGAAAATCCTGCGCATCCAACTTGAGTTGAATCAAGTGAAGTCTGAAATTGACAGGAAAATTGCTGAAAAAGATGAAGAAATTGATCAGCTGAAAAGAAACCACATCCGCGTTGTAGAGTCAATGCAGAGTACACTGGATGCTGAGATCAGAAGCAGGAATGATGCCATCAGGATAAAGAAGAAGATGGAAGGAGATCTGAATGAAATGGAAATCCAGCTGAACCATGCCAACAGAATGGCTGCAGAGGCCCTACGGAACTACAGAAATACCCAAGGAATACTTAAGGTAAATGGAGCCAATCATTTCACTCTCTCTGAATGGCTAGTTTTGGCTGAGTCCTTCAGAACATGAGGAAGAACTGTTTTTGTTTGCTGTGCCCAGGATACCCAGATCCACCTGGATGATGCTCTCCGAGGCCAGGAGGACCTGAAAGAGCAGCTGGCAATGGTTGAGCGCAGAGCCAACCTACTGCAGGCTGAGATTGAGGAGCTGCGGGCAACTCTGGAACAGACAGAGAGGAGCAGGAAGGTAGCAGAACAAGAGCTTCTGGATGCCAGTGAACGTGTGCAACTCCTACACACCCAGGTGAGAATAATTATAAAAATATTCTATTAGGAGGATGAAAAAAAGGAAAAATTCATATTAGATCCTGCTGAAATATATTTTTGTACTTGCCAGAACTAAGGAGTTTTCTATATGACAAAAAGTTAAAAAAAAAAAGATTTATCATTTGCATCTGTCCTTTTCATTGGGAATGAATTCCACATTTTTCTTAATGATACCATCATTTTTCTAATCATAGTGGCTCCACATCTTGGTATCATTTTTTTCTCTTTCCTCTACTTCATACTTGTCAAAATCTCATCTATCCTTCAAGCCTACTCAAATCCACCTTCTTCTTAAGTCTTTCTGTTTTCTTTAACTGAATGTTATCCCTTCCTCTCTAGGCATGTAGCATTTTGTACATCCATTATTACAGTTGATTCTAATCAGCCTTATCTTATATAATATAAAAAAATATAAACTAGAATATAAATTACATGATGAGAAGACCTGTCTTCTGTTCATCTTTTTCCATACCCATAGTGGCCTAGTATTATGCAGTCACATCATAAATATTTATTGAATTGAATCAAATCATTTCCTCTTTAATGCTGAAGAATTGACTATATATACAATATTGGACATTACAACATAAAAAAATTAGGCATGTAGTCTCTGGGAGGTGGCGTTGCACAGTGGATGGATGGCTAACCTTGGAGTCAGGAAGATTTTACTTTGACATTGACCCTAGGCAAGGCACTTCACCACCCTCCAACATTATAAGTTACTGCTGATTTAGCAATTTGCATGACTGTAGGGAGTTTCATCTTGAGAAATTCTTCACATTGATGAAATCACAGGTTCAGATCCCCTCCCTGAACTCCTTCCAAAGATTATGATCTATATAGTCATTGGGAAAGAAGGACCAAGATCATTTGTTTTTATTTTTTTATCCAGAACACCAGTCTGATCAACACCAAGAAGAAGCTGGAAACAGACATTTCCCAAATCCAGGGTGAGATGGAAGACATGGTTCAGGAAGCCCGGAATGCAGAAGAGAAGGCCAAGAAGGCTATCACTGATGTGAGCAGAAAGCACACTGATTTCTCTCTTTGATATAATTTTATGACTAGCTGATATTTATAGTTTTCTTGGTTTCCTTTCTAACCAGGCAGCCATGATGGCTGAGGAGCTGAAGAAGGAGCAGGACACCAGCGCTCACCTGGAGAGGATGAAGAAGAACCTGGAGCAGACAGTGAAGGACCTGCAGCACCGCCTGGATGAGGCTGAGCAGCTGGCCCTGAAAGGAGGAAAGAAGCAAATCCAGAAACTAGAGGCCAGAGTATGTATTCTAGATATCTTCACTTTTTTCATCACAGCAAAAATTCTTTAATAGAAATCCTCCAAAACAAAATGAAACAAAGAACATCTGGCCATGGTTGAGCAGAAAGCCAAGACCCTTTTTCTTTATTCCAGGTGCGTGAGCTTGAAGGGGAGGTGGAAAGTGAACAGAAACGCAATGTTGAAACTGTGAAGAGTCTCCGCAAACATGAGAGGAGAGTGAAGGAACTCACTTATCAGGTAAGAGGAAAAGATTTTCTGGACTCTGGCACAGAGTACAGTAGGATTACAAATATTTCTACGTGTAAACATAATGATAATTTAACTTTTAAATAAACCATTTATTTACAAATTCTTTCAGACTGAAGAAGACCGTAAGAATGTTCTCAGACTTCAGGACCTGGTGGACAAACTGCAATCTAAAGTGAAAGCATATAAGAGACAAGCAGAGGAAGCTGTGAGTACAGATTTATTCCTAATGTTTGATCAAGAATTTCATATGTGGCATCTCATTCGAGCATCACAATATCCTTGTAAAGGAGATAGAGTTATTTTTACCCTCATTTTACAGATGAGGAAATTGGAGTATAGAGAAGGTGTTACTTGCCAAAGTTACCCATCTACTAAATGGAAGGGCCAGCATTCAAAGTTTGGTCTTCTGAAACTAAATTCAAAACTGATTCAATGATAAATACTAATTCAATTATAGAACATGGCTTTTCAGATTGAGGAGGTGCACAATGCTCCATATTCACCTATGTTTCCAGGTTTAGTTCAGTTCCAGAGTTTAGTAGAAGGAAGGAAAAGTTTTAAAAAGGGAGTGGGGGCAAGAAAGGAATCAGAAGAAATAGAAATGGAGTGGAGGGGAGAATATTGTCAGCATAGCAGGAATAAAAAAAAAAACATTTTCAAGGATAATAGAACCAGACTGAATGATTTGATCCCTCCCTTAGCACTCCTACCTTCAAAGTTTCCATTCAGAGATAGTACAGATTTATCCTTTTTAGAGATGTCACAAATGAATTTACCTTACTTTGCTTTCTGAACTCATACTATCTTAAGCACAATTAAAAAAATATATACATGAGAAATTCTCATCTATGGCTAATGGTCAGGGCCATTGGCCTAGGCAAATGCAAAGGCAATCAATAGGTCAGTGTTCCATTTTGGGGCTTTTATCTCCAATGCCTAGATAATTAGTATATTGAACATAGTAAATGTTTATTAAATTAAATTGTTGAATTCATAAATTTAGACAGTGTAAGGTGGCAGTAATACACAATCAAGACTTTTAAAAGATAGGAAAGATCAGATCCCATAGATGGTAAGCATTAAAATTTTGTTTTCTTTGTTTGGTTCCAGTTTTTAAACTCATAAAGATAAGCTTGGGTACTTAGAATAATTTACTTGGATGTAAATATAAATTTACATTCTGCTAAATTTTTCCTTTAATGAAAATTGCCAGACAGTAGTTTGAAAATCAAATGAGATCACAACTAGAGAATAAAAAAGGTATTAAAATTCAACTAGTCCTCTTCTTATATGTGAGGCCACAGTTAGCACACAGATAGAGTGCTAAATATGGAGTTAGGAAGACCTGAAACCCTGAGCATGCCACTTAACTTAATCTGCTTCAATTTTTTCATGTATAAAATAAGGATAACTCCCAGAGTTGTTGTGAGGATAAAATGAGATAATGTTTAAAAAGCATTTTGTAAACCTTAAAATGCTACATGAGGGGCAACTCAGTGGCTCAATAGATAGAGTCAGGCCTGGAGAAAGGAGGTCCTGAGCTCAAACCTGGCCTCAGATACTTCCTAGCTGTTTAATCCTGGGCAAGTCATTTAACTCCAATTGCCTAGCCCTTAACTATTCTTCTAATTTGGAAGTGTTAACTAGTATTGACTCTGAGACAGAAGGTAAGGTGTTTTTTTTTTAATGCTGTATAAACACTATATTATTCCTATTATTTTAGATGAGTTACATAAGGATATAGGTATTAATGTCTGAAGTAAGCTTTAAACTCTTAGCCCTCTTACTCTTTCCATTGTGCCAGCCATTATTATATGTTGAGTCAGTTTGAAAAATATCAAGGAAATTTATCCTAATATTTTAAAGATAAGTTTTATGAATTCTTAGTCATTCTTTTAAAATGCAAAGCATAAAAGTAAAATTAACCAAGAGTTTTGAGACCTATCTGATTTTGGATTCAAGAAGAATCAGAGAATTAAAAATTCTAGTCAGACATTACCTTAAATAGTATATAAACTAATCCCCTCAATTTATAGTTTCAAAATACATATTTAGTGACATATCCTCAGGCTCCAAATCAGAGTCTTTCATTCTCTTAAAAATTCATTTTGTTTCTTAGGAGGAACAATCTAATGTCAACCTCTCCAAATTCCGCAAGATCCAGCATGAGCTGGAGGAAGCTGAGGAACGGGCTGATATCGCTGAATCCCAGGTCAACAAGCTCCGAGTGAAGAGCAGGGAGGTCCATACAAAAATTATAAGTGAGGAATAATCCTTATATCTCCAGGTGACTGAAGAAACACAGAATGTGAAAATCTTTGTCACTATTTTGTACCTATTGTACTAGAAGATAAAGACTCTAGGAAACTAAAGATACTCTTTTGTCTGTCTTTTTTTAATTATACCTATTCATCAATTTTTATAATCTTTGAGAAAAGATTACTTGTGTAAAATTCACAATAGTCACAACATTCCTCATTCAGAGATCAGTGAAGAGTTGTTGGGCCTGAGCTAGGTGACTCAGTGGTAGTGAGCCAGGTTTAGAGATGTTAGATACCGTGTTAAAATCTGGTTTCAGACAATTCCTAGCTACCTTTCTAACCTACATTGCCCAGTCCTTACCACTCTTCTGACTTGGAACCAACATACAATGTTGATTCTAAAATGGAAAGTAAGGGTTTGGAAAAAAAAATAATGAAGAATAGTTGGACTCTTAGATACAATCTATAGATAGTATAAGGATGTTGGGGGCAGTAGGGTAATTTGTTTTTCTGGCACATTTGTGTTTTATATCTTCCTCTGTCCCTTATTCTCCATTAATCTCAGTGCCCTTATGCACAGGTTGCCAAGAAACTGCAACACATTCCTTCCATGACAGTCCTCCACAATTCCACATTATCCTTCCTTTCTACCTTGACCCCTCTATCTAGAAGCTAAGTGTGTTACATTTTACCCCTCTACCACAATTCTCCAATATCCTTAAGGGTCTTGGAGATAAGTTGCCTCTCTGCCACTGGCTCCAGCTACCTTAAATCATGCTGTCCCAGTTTTGGGGAGGGGAGGTCTTATATTTCAGTAGTTCTATTCAGTCATTAAAAGTCAGATTAGGATTTATAAAATAATATTTACTTCAAAAGTATAGCAAGAGGACATATATATCCCACTTACCTATCAGGTGGGTTCATAATCCTCCTACCTCCACCCACATACATATCCAACACACCACCTCAGTCTCTGCAGAGGGGAGGCAATTAAGTTCATGGTTTTATTCCATTTCTATACAGCCTAATTTGACAAAGTTCTAAATCCAAAGCCACCTTTGAGTTTACATTCTTGGTACCTTGCCTTCTAAGGATTTCACTGTCCTAATAGTTGTAATTATGGATTGAAACCCTTCCTCCAAGGTCATCATGGCTCCAATCCACTTCTGGGGATTCACCTGTTTATGCCTAGAACTGAAAAAGAGAAATGAAATTGATTAGACTAAAACACAAAGCCTAATTCTTGAAAGCACAAGATCTAAATGGGAAAAGGAGGGAAGGTAGTCCTTCCTCTCAACTCATTTTATGGTGCCTATGCATTGAGTGAATAAGACCTTCACCTTTTAAATGAAGCCAGAAAGAGGAAGACTGTCCAAGTCTGGAAGTTGTAAAGATGTAGTCTGTGTTGGTTATGCAGCTAATGGGGAAAGGTCATTTCCATTCATGTATTAGAGAAACACAGAATGTCTTCTCCCAAAAATAGGTCGCTGGCATCTTCCATGTAAGTGCCTCCATCTTAGGTGATCTGAATACAATCTACTCCAACTCCCATTCCTTCTGTACATTAATCTTGATTGGATATCATAAGAAAAGTATTTGATAATATCAATTTGTACTCATCTCAAACTTCTCAAGTGTGTTTGTATTATATAAGTAACTTAATTACCCAAACAAAGTGATTTCTGATGGAAAAACATTTTATCAGAGCAATCTTACAGAAGGTATCCTCTCAGATATCTCACTGGTGACTTTCTTCTTGTGTATACATAAGGCCTATTATACAAAACAGTAATAAGAATGACAAAGCATTTTTAGTTTCTTACTAGGAACCAAGCATTATGCCAAGTAATCCCTGGGATACAAACTAAAAAGTGAAGCAGTCTCTGTTTTTAAAGAATTCATATTCTAATTTGAGGAGACAACATATATAGGAAAGTTCAGCTTCAGTCCAAGTATACTAGACCTAAGAATACTTAAGGTATCCAGCTGAGAATGAGAGAGCCTGGTGATATCTTAATAACTAGGATCTGAGATACAGCTTTTGGCTTAATAGATGTAATCTCTGCCACCCGATGATGGTCTGAAGTTATTAAGCTTGGAGGCCTGCTGTCTCCAGAAAAGCACAGTTAACTAAATTCATAAAAGGGTATCCCTAGGCATAGAAAAGAGAGCTGGCCTGCGTTTATTCAACTTTATAAATAACTTAAAAGTTGGTCACAAAATTAATTCCTGATCAAAGAATCATGTTTTCCTTTTTATTTTTATTATAGAATTGGAGATATTCTTTCCACAAGAAAACCTTTGTCCCCAAGACTAAATAAAAATCAGTTAAACTTTTGAAACCATATATATTAAATGAAAACCATTTTCCAGTAAAACATTATTTATAACATTCAAAATACAAATTCTACCCCCAAATCACAAATACTATGTGTGTACACACACACACACACACACACACACACACACACACACACACACACACACACACTTTCTTGGCCTCTGATCTCAGTTGGGAGGTATATATACCCTTTGATATAGGAATATGTTTAGCTCTTTGTTCCCTGATGAATCCCAAGTGATGTTTGATTTAATTCAATTCAGTAGTACTTAAGTATCAGCAGTATGCTAGGCACTAAAGATAAAAAAGACTAAATCAAACCAGTGCTTGCCTTGGAAAAGTTGGAATCCTATTTATGATTTGGATCCTTACATGGTCATCATCTCCTTCCATGTTCATCGTCCCCTCAATATATTTGGAGAAATATCTTAAGCAAATGTGTTACAGAGATAAAAGTCAATGCTTGGTGAGGGTGAGGTAATTTTTCATTGAAGCTTATGGGGTTTTCTGCCATTTTGGCATGAGGCATCATTTTCGCAGCTACTGATTGGGCACTGAAGAAGATGCTTGACTATAGTATTGCTGTGTCCATGTGTTGTCTTCTGCTTTGCCCTTATAATGGAAACATCACTGCCACTAAACTAAGTTAAAACCAGAATATATCCATAAAATGAGGGAATTATATGTATGAAAATATGTAGATAGAGAGCTATAGATGTACATGTATATATACATACACACATATCACCATTATGTCATTATTTTTCCTATGAACATAATTATTAAAAATTAGCTCTGATATAAGTAGGAGCTCTTTATATTAGGAAAGAAGTAGCAGTAAACCACATGGTCTCAAACTGTTATGACTGAATATTATTATGGAAACATATCCCTTATTCAAAAGTAAGTAGATAGGTAAAAGGAAAAGGAGCAAGTAGTATAGTATATAAAGAAGATATAACCATTGTTAGGAAGTACAAAGCCAAAGAAAACAGTTTAGAATCAAGAGAGATTGTCTGAAGAGACAATTTCATAGTAGTTTACTAAAGGCACTTGGACTAAAAGTGAAAATGGACAAGAAGTCCATTAGAAGTCCAAAAGAGATCATTAATCTGGCAAGGAAACATGATGGTAGACTTCAAGTATCAGCTGTATCTTTGACAAAATAACAGTTTATAGTTTCTTGCTTTGCTTAAACTATACTTTCATCTTTTAAAAGGTGGAGTAAACAAAGGAGAGTTTATATTTTGGACATGACTTTCATAAACAAAGAAACTGATGAAATTTTTCTTAGGGGATAGTGGCCACTACATCACGAAATTTATGGTAGAAAGGAAGAAAGTCAGGGGTCATTTAGCATGTACTTTAGAAATGAATAGAATAAATTTCAAAGAAATGTAGCAAGTATGGATTCAGAGAAAGACTAGATAAAAACTCTTGGCCTAAAATAATACAAGAAAAGATTAAAACCAAGTGATGTCAATCTCACCATATTTTTTCCAATGGAATTATAAATTGCATTATTATATTGTTCCACAATGATGCTTCAAGGTGGCAGAGATGTGACCTTGGGTTCTTGAAATACCAGTGGAAATACAAGCATTGGCAGGCTTTATCACTTTGGAAAGAATTTAAGCATGTACTCAGTAATTAACATTTATAGCAATATTGAGTATGGCTATTGTCTAAAGATGAGTATAGCCAAGCCTGAATTGATTTATCACCAAGTTTGCCACCAAATAATTATTTTGTTCAGTTACAGCAAATCTCAAAGACTACTTATAAAATTAAAGCTTTGGCTAAAGCAAAAAAGGCAGGGGTTAGGGCAGGTAGGTGGATCAGTGGATTGAGAACCAGGCCTAGAGATGAAAATCCTGGGTTCAAATCTGATCTCAGATACTTCCTAGGCATATGATCCTAAGCAAATTATTTAACATCCATTGCCTAGCCCTTAGCACTCTTCTGCTTTGGAACCAATGCATAGTATTAATTCTAAGATGGAAGGTAAGGATTTTTTTAAATGGTGGGGGCAGCAATCATGATCTCAGAATATGCAAAAGCAAAAATAGACCTAATATATAGGGAAATTCATCAAATTTATAAAAACAAGAGTCATTCTCCAGTTGATAGTCAAAGGATATGAATAGGCAGTTTTAAGAAGGCATAAAAGCTATCTATAATTAGAATTGATAACCAGAATGCTGGGCCTAGAGTCAGGAAGACTTATCTTCCCGAGTTCAAATCTGCCTCAAAATACATCCTGGTTGTATGACCTCTGGGTAAAATAACTTAACCCTGTTGACTTTAGTTTCCTCATCTGTAAAAGGAGCTGGAGAAGGAAATAGCAAACCACTCCACTGTCTTTGCCAAAAACCCTAAATGGGGTCATGATGAGTCAGATATGACTGAACAACAAAGCCATATTTTTAAAGCTCTAGGTCACTATTGATTGGAGAAGTGTAAATTAAAACAATTCTTAGGTGCTATCTCAAACCTATCAGAAATGACAAAAGATGGAAAGGATGAGAGAAAAATAGTTCCATTAATGAATTGTTGAAATAATGATTTACCCATTCTAGAGAACAAATTGGAACTCCGCCCAATGGACAATAAAACAGTGCATATCTTTTGATCCAGCAATACTACTTCTAGATCTGTATCTCAAAGAGATCAAAGAAAAAGAAAAAAATATCCATGTATACAAAAATATTTACTTTTCTGTAGTGACAAAAAATTGGATATTGAGATGATGTTCATCAATTGAAGAATAGTTGAACAAGTTGTGACATATGAATGTGATAGAGTGCTGTGGTGCTATAAGAATGCAGAAGAGGGAAGTTTCGGTAAAAACATGGCAACATCTATATGAACCAAGGCAAAGCAGCAAAACTAGATCAATGGGCACAGTAACAGCAAGGTTTTTAGTGATTACCAACTGTGAAAAACTTGGCTACTCTGGTCAAGACAATGATCCAAGACAATTTCAAAGGATTTATGATGAAAAAAATGTTACCCACCTCTGAGTGCAAATTGAAGTATAATTTGCTTGCTTTCTTAATTTTTTCTTTTTTGTGATATGACTAATGTAGAAATATGTTTTGCATGATTTCATATGTATAATTGATATCACATTGTTTGCTTTGTCAGTGGGTGGAAGAGAGGTTGGGAGGAGGGAAATAATCTGGATCTTAAAATATAAATATAAAAATGCTAAAAATTAATATTTAAAAATAACTAAATTAATGAAAACATTTTTAAATAAATTAAAATTATAGAGGGATTGTAATCGGCAGCAATGGAGGGAATTTCCAGACTGATGAAATCACAGATCCTTGAGGAAATGCTAGAAGTAGCAGAACGATGTAAGCATAATACACATAAAGACATTCCATAAAGACATTTGATAAAGTTTCTACTGATTCACTTTTCTCCAAAATACATAAAAGTGAACTGAAAAATGGACTTAGGTTTGAGTTCTGATTCCACTATTTAACTGTGTGACATTGGGTAAAATATTTCCCCTTCTCTCTAGTCCTTAGTTTTCCCAACTGTAAAATGAGGGGATTGCATTAGATGATCTCTAAGTTTCCTTATAGTTCCAAAATCTGTAGTTGTTGTTTGTCCTCTGTTTTCAAAGAGGATCAATTATATTATGTAGTGATGTCTTGACTTGTGCATGAATTGGATTTCAGTGAGGCAGAGTTGCACAAAGTTGTCAGTCTCAATGTCTCTTCTAGAGTCATTGAAGTTCAATGACAAGTCAAGTGATATGCCAAAAAGATCAAAGACAGAGGACAAGAAGCTACTTGTACAAAAATATTTATAGCCTCTTTTTGTGTTGAGTAAAAAACTGGAAACTGATGGATGGCCATCAATTGGAGAATGGCTGAACAACTTGTGGTATATGATTATGATGGAAATCTTTCAAACCACAAAAAAAAAAATGAAAAGACAATCACTAAAACACCTGGAAAGACATATATGAAGTGACAAAGTGAAGTGAGCAGAACCAGGAGGATCCAGTATCCAGTAACAGCAATAGTGTATGATCATCAGTTGTGAATGGCTTACCTATTATCAGCAATGGAGGATCCAGGACAACTCCAAGGGACACATGATGAAAAAGACTATTCACTGCCACAGAAGGAATTGAATGAATCTAAATGCAGACTAAAGCATAACATTTCATTTTATTTCCTCCATAAATTTTTCTCTAGTGTAAGCAATACACATTTTATTCTACAATGTGAGGAACATGGAAATATGTATTGTCTAATAACATATGTACAGCCTATATCATATTGCCTGCTGCTTAAGGAGGGGTGGAAGACAGGAAGAGAACATGGATCACAAACTGTCAGAAGAAATATTATGAAAAATATAAACTGGTAAAAATTTTTTTAAAGAATCTAGAAAAAAATAAAAAAGTCAGGACAACTGGTGATGTCCTAGGATATAGGGGATGACCTTGGCATCTTCAATATCTGACCAATCTCTGCGCACTCTACAATTCCTGCTTAAGGTGCCTTCATGTCCACCAATATAAATTTTCTCATCCACCCATTCTGCTGTGGGTAGTCTATATGTACTTGGGGTAGACATCTCCCTAAGTCATTGATCCATTTGAGGCCTATCTGTTAACCTGATATAGCTGATCTACCAAGATGGTTTTTCTGGGGCGTAGACACTACACATGCTACAGCTTCTTGGAGTCAGAGGTGAGAGTTGGATGACTGATAGACATCAAAGATGGATAAGCAGCCCCAAAAAGAACTCAGCAAGATTTCACACCACAGATACTAGTTCTCCATCAACATCCAATATACTTCTCTAAAATGTAAATTCTGTTCCTATATGTTCATATCTTAGCAATCTAAATCTTGGTCATAGATCATAGGTCACCCCAATATTTATTTTATTTTCTATGCCTCTCATACGTTTGAATGCTGTTGGAGAAAGTTATGGAACAAGACCAAGAAGATCTAGTACAAATTTCTGCTATCTAACAGGTCCCTTAGTGCTTATATAATGATTCTTATATTCTTCCATGCATGGCAAGTCTTTATCATGCTCCCCACAGCAACTGGCACAAGTTTTCTCTCTTTCTTCAAGTCCATTAATGAAAACCTACTTCCAGTCTTAGGAAATGAATTTCCCTTTTATCTTATTGAGAAACAAACAGACATCTTTCATTAATTTCATTTTGCTGTTTTCATAATCCTCCCTTCCTTTGTTTTAATCTTCATGAAATAATAAAATATATGGCATGTCTATCCACATGTTATAACATTTTTATATAGATTATGGTAGATGATAGAATATACGCACATAATTAGGCTCTTTGACTTGGGAATGAGACAAAATCTCAGCTAAATCAAAGAGAGAACAGTTGCACCAGAGACGATCCCCATTTAGCAGTCTCTGGGGTCACAGGTTCTGAGAATCAAGATACACATTGGAGACTTTCAAAAGTTTGTAAATTTAGTCGTTCAAAAATTTATTTCTTATCTCTTACTCTTTCTCTGTCTCCACTTTTCTCACCCCCAGCTTCTCCAAAGTCTCCCATCTGACTTATATCATATACCATTTCACAGGTTTTGAGGTCTCTCAGTCAATTGGGAGTCACATCTTCTATCAATACACAGTTTCATAGGGCTATTCTTCAAGATATCATCAAACTCAAGGAGTGCTCAGTTCACATATATAAATCATTAGGCCTAGATGGAATAGGTGAAGAATTAAAATCAAAACACTGATGTATAGTTTGCAGATTTTATTCTCTTTTCTTTTCTGAAAATCAGGACAGAATTTGTTCCCTTCCAGTTTTGTAGTTACCTTCATATTCTCTACAGTTCTTCAAATATGATGGGTACTGGCTCAGAAATCATATCTACCAGTGATTACTGGTAGTGATTGCTAAATCAATTTAATACCCAAGTATATAAAAGCAATTTAGTATCTCAAGATAAAAAGTTAAAACATTTAAAAAACTATTTAAATGAATTATTTTTTTGTATTGGAAAAGAAATGGAAACTTAAAGAGGTTGGAATGAATTGAATACATAATGAAATACATCACTGCAAAATAGTTGAACAAATTATGACATATTTACATGAACTGATGGAGAAAAATGTGAACATAACAAGAACAATTTATAATGTAAACATCAACATTTAAAAAATAAGCAATTTTGAAAGACATAATAACTCATACTAACTTCTTGACAATTCCAAAGGACCAATAATGAAGAATCTTATACTCATGAAAAGGAGATAGTTTTATTAAGAATAAGATGTGTTTTTGGAGAGAGACAATATTGGGAATTTGTTTTCTTGATTTTGCTCATTTTTACAAGAGTTTTCTTTTCATTTTTTCCTTCAGTGGGAGAAATTTGAGGGAAAAAATGTTTGACAATTGAAAAATAAAATAGAATTTAATTTAAAAAGTAATAAATTTTTAGCAAAAATGCTCCATTATGTCAAGAACTAAGTCTTAGCTAAACTTTTCATCTTTTTCATTACCAAGCACAGTACACATCATATATTAATAAATTTTCATTAAATTAAATTGAATAAGTAAATGTCAACAGAAATAATTCCTAAAGAGGAGCTCAAAAAGTATTCTGAAAATGTCTGGATTATGAAGTATATAGCACCATAGAGAGACTACTTGGAAAGGGATAGCACTCATTTACACACATAAATTCTGATATGGTTATGTTAAATCAGTTTCATTACTTTAATGTTGCATGTTTTATTTCTTATTAGGAAGGAGGAAAGGAAGGAAGGAAGGAAGGAAGGAAGGAAGGAAGGAAGGAAGGAAGGAAGGAAGGAAGGAAGGAAGGAAGGAAGGAAGGAAGGAAGGAAGGAAGGAAGGAAGGAAGGAAGGAAGGAAGGAAGGAAGGAAGGAAAGTAGCAAAGAAAGAGAGAGCAATAAATCAGAGTATGAGGCAGATTTATGGCATTTGCTGTTTCTGAGATGTAAATACCCACGCTGAAAATTTAACAATTCAAGCCTGCATCACCTAACTCCACCATATCATTTGGTGAAATCTTGGGGTTAATTGACATTTCTATTATTATTATTATTATCCATCTGCATTTTTTTCATATAGATGTTAGTGGATTGTGATTGGTTTTTTTTTTTTTGCGAAACATTTGTTATTGTCTTTTGACCAATTTACTATTGGGGATTGGCTTTCAGTTTAATATAATAAATAAATACATACATAAATAAATGAATGAATGAATGAATGAATGAATAAATAAAATAAAGCAGAAAAACTCAAGTTATACATGTCTGGTATCAAGAAAGCCATAATTTTTTTATCTTCTTTGATTCAGAATGAGTTACTTGCCTTGATGTACTAATCACAAAGTTCCAGTAAATAATATCTCAATTAATAAGTATTTTAAGCCTGTGTACTATAGTTCAAAATATGGTGGTACATATGATATGCATACTTGGATTAGGCATATTCTCTTTGTTTTATTCAGCAACAGGTGTCAGTAAAGAAGTTCACAGTTTACAATAATGACTTGCAGTACGATCATACTTGTTTATCCATTGAGATAATTTTTGTAAATATTACTTATATTTTAAAGATTTGGATATGGAAACTCAGATCACTAAAGCAACTTCTCTGGAGTCATACAAAGAATAAACATCAAAGGAGAAAATCAAACCCAGATCTCCTGACTCTAAAACTCATTCCACTATGTCACATTGAGTATGTAAAAGTGGCCTGCCTCCTTATCTCACAATGAAAGTACCTGGTAGATTTAACACTTCCTATAAATAATGGGTGAAAATTCAAAATGTACACACCAAAAAAACTTCTCCCTTTCCATAGGCATTTGCTATGAAAAATGATAAGAACATTTCATATACCTTTCATTATGTCATAAGAATATCACAATATTTTGTTGTATCTCATTGAGAATGTTTGAAAATTAGAGATACCTGGGAATATGTATCTAGTTTAGAATTAAGCTGAATTTTTATAATAGTAAAAATTCATATTTATATAATATTTTGTGTTTTGTTTATATGTTTAATAAGTGTAACATGTTTTAAAATGCTATGTGTAATGATATGTTATATATCATAAGCTATGTAATTAAATATTTAATTTAATTATTTAAAACAATTAATTTAAATAATTAAATATTATCCAAACTCATAACTCCTTTCTTAGGCTTAATACAAGAACTATCCATTCCATCATTCTACTTCCTCACACTTTCCAAGTTTCTGTCATTATCCTCAAAAAATTATAGCTCCCACAGGAATATTATGCCCTCTGTTCATCAGTAAAGCAGCTTTGTTTAATACAAGTAGCCTGGGGTTTGTGAACTTTAAAAAAATGTCCATATGTGTATTTCTATAATTAGTTTCCTTGCTAATCCTACATATTTTATTTTATACTTCTAAAAATATTATTCTGACATGCTGTGTATTTAATACTAATACAGCAAAAGTTGACAAATATAGGCTATGTTTCCCTGAGAGTTATTTAACCTTTCTGTGCCCCAGGCAAGAACAGGTATTGATCTTTATCCACAGAATTTCATTAATAAGAATTCTCTTTACCAATGAAATCAGAAGTCCAGTTTCCATCCCTTCCTCTCCAAAATATGTGCTACTCCCTTATCCCTAGTGAATTGTTTGAAATTCTTCTACTTCTACAACAGAATTTTTTATTTGTCATAAGAGTTAATAAATGATATTGCAAAACCCTCTACACAATTTTGTTGTTCATTTGTTTCAGTCATGTGTGTGACCTCACTTAGGATTTTCTTGGCAAAGATACTGGAGTAGTTTGCCATTTCCTTCTCCAGCTCACATTATAGATTAGGAGTATGAGGCAAATATAGTTGAAGGACTTGCCCAGGATGACACATCTAGTAAGTGTCCAAAGTCAGATTTAAACTGGGACCTTTTTGACTCCAGGTCCAACATTCTATCTATTACACCACCTAGCTGTTTCCACACAATAGGCTGGTTCTAATATGCCTGTTTTATAGGTACTAATCTAGTAAGGAACTATATCTATAATATATCTATAATCTAGAAAGGAACAATAGTTGAGCTGGGAAAAAAAAAACGAACACCTAGAAACCCTGAATCCCCAAATCTCCTATCTAATTCCTATACAGAAACCGAGATCATCCCCTGTCAAATTATTTATAGGAGATTGATTCACTTACTTAATGTGACAAGAAATATTTCTAATTATATCCATTCACAGCCACAGTCATTGCATATTAAGGTAGGAGATTGCCAAAAATGTTTTGCCAAAAATGTTTTGAGAAACGAAAGCAGAGGAGGCTGCTGTGTTTGCAAACTGGTCTCTATAAAAGTGCTACTGGGGCTGCTCAGTCCTGTCCTTCCTCAAAATCTTTTAAGGTATGTGCCCACATACATATGCATGTCTAGAGGTATTCATATTTGTGGGAAAGGGGGAAAATGATATATGAATTTCCCATGCAGCATCTTCCCCAGATGAGAATTCTAATCCTTTTGGATATTGTACTGACACATCACTGTGCTGCAACAGTTATTTCCTGGAATTTTAATGTTACATCCCTAATGATCCTGGTGCTTTAATGATTCCAGCTTTCAGCCCCTATCTGACAATCATATGATCACTAAGTAGCACCTTGTGATTAAATAAACTGTTTTCTCTCTTCCTGCCTATCCTTTGCAGTGATCTGCTTTGAGCCTGCATCTTCTTCATCTGGTATCATAAGAGGTAAGAGTCTAATTTAATCATGCCCATAATAATAGTAATAATAATGTTTCACTTTGGCAAAGTGCTTCATTGTTCATAGTGTTTTCATATTTTTTGTCTTATTTAATCCTTACAGTAGCTCTGAGATAGGCAGGGACAGCATTACTATCCTATCTTTCAAATGAGAACCCTG
Source organism: Monodelphis domestica (assembly GCF_027887165.1). NCBI lineage: Eukaryota > Metazoa > Chordata > Mammalia > Didelphimorphia > Didelphidae > Monodelphis > Monodelphis domestica. The sequence continues at coordinate 242,790,393 of NC_077228.1, read as the reverse complement.
AAACCTACAGGACTGAAGTGACTTGTCCAACATACCCCAGCTAGTTAATGATGATTCTCTCTGAACAAAAGAACAATGATACTGTTGTCCATTAACAAGTAACTTCTTTTTGTATTAATATTAAGAATAAGAATATAAGAAGCAAATGATCTTTTGAAATAGCTACTCTGACTTATTCTAAGGCTAGAGCAACAAACTTGTGAAGGAAATACATCATTTTAGACAGACTATACGCTTCTTGAGGGTAGGGACTGTTTCAGTTTGGTCTTTGAATTTTCAGTGCCTGACATGTACTAGTTCTGATATTTTAATTAACTCTTGCTACTTAGGAAAGATCATAACCAAGTCATAAGATGGGAATTGCATATATAATTTTCCTATTCCCCCAAATACGTGGGAATCTATGTTAGTAAATTAATTCATAATTGCCTAGTGACCAAAAACATTAGCAACAGACAGAATGGCCTTTCTCTTATGGAGAAAGTCACTAATCTCTATATAGGTTCAAAAAATCTCCCTTTTGGCAATTTTTCAAATTTGCTTTCTATCATATGAATGAATTATTATTGTATGTATAAGGTGATGCAGATCCCATCAAGGTATATTTGATTCTCTTTGAGAAATCTGGGATCTGGTGATAGATAGATAGATAGATAGATAGATAGATAGATAGATAGATAGATAGATAGATAGATAGATAGAGTCAGCTGAAATAGTGATTATTCTTTATAAACAATTAAGTAACTGCTCTACAAATTACTCTGTATTTTATACCAAGGAATAAATAGAGGAAGGGGAAACAAGAAATGGGTTTTAAGAATCTCTGTTTCACTTGCCACTTAATGCCTCTGTTGTCAATGGTAATATTCCTCCATTTTTTTTTTTGTGGAACATTCTTAGGAAGACAAATTAAAGACAATTTTGCATTGAAACTTCAGACCAGCCATATTTTTCAGGTCAGAGGAAGGGTAAGGTCACTACATTTTGAGGGCCAATAAAAATAAGCTAAATAATTAATAAAACAAGAATGCAAAATAATTTCTGTGTGTAAACAAGTCAAAGACAAAATCTAAATTGGGCAAAAAGTTCTGACCGAGGACTTAAAAGTACTAGGTTCCAATTGCAGTTCTGCCACTCTGTGTCCTTGGACAAATCACTTTTCTTACCTGTGCCCTAGTTTCCTTCTCTACAAAATGAGAGAATTGCACTAGATAGTCACAAAAGTCCTTTTTCTCTCTAACCTTTTATGACTCTAGGAAACATCTTTGACCCAGAATCTGTGCTCCACTCAACTCTCTAAAACTAAAAGTTGCAAATTGGTAGAGGGAGTTTACTCACCAGGAGTTCTCCACACTGATGAAATCACAAGTCCAGTCCAAAAATTAAAAACAAAAAACAAAAAAACCAAACCCATACACACTCAATACTCCACGGGTAACATGAAACTGAGAGAAAAACATTCTGATGATAGTAATCTTTTCTTCACCCATAAACCAACTTGAGGAACACAATTATGCTGAAAAGAAAAAAAAATTATATTCCTGGAACTATTAACTGAATTTTCAAATTGAACAAAATTTGTCAAATTAGTCATTCAGCCTTCGTTGAATTATTTTCTTATCTCCATCCAGTTTGTTCCCTGAAACAACTAGAATATTTAATATGCCTTTAGTTATATAGGTAATTTATGACAATTTCCCAGAATGACTTGGATTAGAAGGGAATTCACTTCATTTGGGTTCTTTGAAAGCTCCCCTTTTAAACTCATTAGCTTCTTGAAGGTAATGAATTTTAGTTTAGTTTCATCACAGTGTCTATTACATGGCTTTGCACATACCAGGTGTTCAAAAACTTGTGTTGACTGACTGAAATTTTAATTCCCTTGCACTTTCAACTGATGGCTCAAAATACACAACATGGGATTGGATTTAACATGTCATAAAAAAAACTAAGCTGTTAAAACACAAGGCTTCAGGATCAGTGATCTGATCTTGTCAGGCATATCTAGTAGCACAGAAGAGTGATCACTGAACAAAAGCCAATAAAGGGAAGTAAACATGGCAAATGGTCTCTCTGAAGCTAACTCAGCAGGACTATTTTCCATCCCAAATGGGATCATCCTTTTAACAACTGGCATGAGCTATGCAATGAACTTGCTATAATGCCTTCCACATTTTTGGTTGCTTTTTTTTTTATCAAGGCTTATTTTTCCATCTGTGTAAAGAACTCCTGTGTTGGAAATTTCCTGCACCAGTGCAACCTGGCAACTCATCTACAACTAGCAGTTTTAAAGAGTAATGGAAGTATTGAAAGGTTAAGTGATTTGTCTATGGACACACTATCCAGAACATGCCAGAGGTGGACTGGAGATACAAAGATATAAATTAAATCATGGCTGCCTTCAAGAAACTTACATCCACATAGACATATATCTATCAAAAATGTTTATATTTTGGACTAGATCTATGGCATAATTGTTATAGGGAACTCCTAATTAAGAAACTCCCTTTTCCAATTCAGATCAGTGCCTACTCTGCAGTTTATGGTCTTCAAGAATTGCCTGGGGTCCTGAGACTTTAAATGACTTGCTTAGAGTTTAATAGCCAATATGTACCAAAGATAGCTGAGGTTTTTATGATTCCAAGGCAAGCTCTCTAACAACTATGCCATTCTACCTCTCACATATCAAGCCGAATATGAAATTTAAAAATTCAGAGGTCTGGAAGCATTAAAGAGACACTTGTGTGGATTGGGTATGGGGAGAATCTCAAGAAAAGCCTTCTTTAGGAGATGGCAAGGCATTTTTTCTTTGTTTTACCTTTCAGGTTCCTTCTCTGGAAAATGAAGAGGTTCAGCTACTAAGTTAAGTGATCTTTAAGTTCCCTTCCATCTCAAAAATCTCCTAATTGTATATTTATTCCCCTTCAGGTCCCTTACTGTGTTGCCACCAATAAGCTACAGCCATGAGTTCAGACGCTGAGATGGCTGTTTTTGGGGAGGCCGCTCCTTACCTCAGGAAATCTGAAAAGGAGCGGATTGAGGCCCAGAATAAGCCTTTTGATGCTAAGAACTCTGTCTTTGTTGTGGAGCCCAAGGAATCCTATGTGAAAAGTACTATACAGAGTAGAGAAGGGGGAAAAGTGACAGTGAAGACTGAAGGTGGAGCGGTAAGTAAGAAAAAAGGTGGAGGGGAACGGAGGTGGGGGGGGAGAGAGAGAAAGAGAGAGAGAGAGAGAGAGAGAGAGATTTTTTTAATCAGCTTAGTTGATATTTACTTGTTTTCTTTTTGTTTTTGGCCAGACTCTGACAGTAAAGGAAGATCAGGTTTTCTCCATGAACCCTCCCAAATATGACAAGATTGAGGACATGGCCATGATGACTCATTTGCATGAACCTGCCGTCCTGTATAACCTCAAAGAGCGTTATGCAGCCTGGATGATCTATGTGAGTGAACACATGTTCTGTAGCAATTCATTGATGCTTGGCATTAAACGAAACTTTTATTTTAAAGCATTAATTAATAAAAATTAATTAATACTTGGTTCTAGAGATAGAAATACGAAAGCAAAAAAGACCGTATCCTAAAGGAACTTATATTCTTGTTGTGAAAGCATAAACAAAATAACATATTCAAGTTATTGAAACTTATGAAACAAGCCAGCAGTTCCACCAAGATCAACAAATTAATTAAAGAGAAAAATCTGTGAGCTAAAAATGCATTGTGTAATTATTTCCCTTCTTCATACAGACCTACTCAGGGCTTTTCTGTGTCACTGTCAACCCCTATAAGTGGCTGCCAGTGTATAACCCAGAGGTGGTGGCTGCCTACAGGGGCAAAAAGCGACAGGAGGCCCCTCCCCACATCTTCTCCATCTCTGACAATGCCTATCAGTTCATGTTAACTGGTGAGTGTTTCAATATTAGCCAATTACCCTAAAGTATGCTAGAAACTTGATAACAACAATAAAAATATACTAACAAAAAAAAAAAGCATAGCCAGGGCCAGTACCTTGAAAGTAAAACATTCCTTCAAAAAGATAGTAGGTCAACAATAAATCAATGGGAAATATGTGTAAAATAAAATTCAGTTTCAAGATATAGAAAGAGAACATTTTTAGAATAACTGTCTCAATGTACCAGTTAACTAGAGCTAAACTCAATTCAGCTAACTTAATTGAACTTGAATTCTGCTTTTCAATTATGCCAAAATATATGGAATACTTGTAATACTTGTAAGCTTTATCTTTGCCAACAGCAAAATTTCAAGAAAGCCAACAGATGACTTACATAGACAATTTTACTTAAGAATCAATAAGTATTATTGAAGTAGAGATTGATACCATAACATTACATTTAAATCTTGGCAAGTGGTGAATGAAACATAAAACTGACATTTTTCACTATCTCTTATATATCTTAGATTATGCCATAATTAATAGTTTATGAGTATAAACTTCATTTCCTAAGGAATATTTTATGATCTACTTATTCTTGGAATTTTACAAAACAAAAAAAATCTCAAAATGGCATGACAGTTTATAGGCTATCATTTTAAGAGAACAATTCTTTTGGTACAAACTTACTCTTTTTGGGAACTTAAGTATATTTAAAACTTGCATTTTCTTTTTCACAGATCGGGAAAATCAGTCAATCTTGATCACGTATGTATATATCATATTGGGGACTAATAATTGAATTGTTTGCAATTGTTTGAGATTCTGATCATTCCCTTCTATGGATTGGCAGCGGAGAATCTGGTGCTGGAAAGACAGTCAATACCAAGCGTGTCATTCAGTATTTTGCAACAATTGCAGTGACTGGAGACAAGAAGAAGGAAGAACCAACTCCTGGAAAAATGCAGGTAAGTTCTTTCTGGCACTGAAGACAGAGAAGGGTGTAACTAATTGCAGTAGCCAAGGATCCCCTCTTGCTAGATAGGACTTGTGACAATAGCAGAAGGCAGAGCTAACCTGAGGCTAGGACCAGTGAATAACTCACAGGAAAGGCCTCACTTCTAGTATTCCTTTATCTATTCATTCATAAAATTAAATTTATTCAATAAACATTTATTCATCATCATTTTAATGTAAAACATGGTTCTAGTTCTAAGGAAGATATAAAAGTTAAAATACTTTCCTTGATCACACTGACATTGCAGTCTAGTAATGGGATCAATTCAGATAACACAAGGTAAAAATATAAATGGAGAAGTGCTAGCAGAAAAGTGCCAGTCAGTGATGCAGAAAATTTTTAACTCAGTTAAGAGTCCCTTTAAATTCCCTTCCCACTCATAAGAAACATGCAATAGCAACTAAATTATAGAGCAGGACCAGCGGAATCAGCAGACTGCAGAACATTTCCCCTAAAAACATTCATCTCTTATTCTATTTATTTTAAGGGGACCCTTGAAGATCAAATCATCAGTGCCAATCCCCTGCTGGAAGCTTTTGGCAATGCCAAGACAGTGAGGAATGATAATTCTTCTCGCTTTGTAAGTTTCCACCTATTCTTTCTTACTTATCAAGTATTAAGACTGTTATATCTATGTAATGTGCCAGTATCCCTTAATACAGTTCCCAGAAGAAGCATAAATAAATTATGTATGCCCATTGATATGTAATAGAACAACAACAACAGAAAACTCTTATTTTTCCTTTTAAAGGGTAAATTCATTAGGATTCATTTTGGCACCACAGGGAAACTGGCTTCTGCTGATATTGAAACATGTAAGTGCTTTGAAGAAAGTAATCTAGCCTTCTTCTCCTACAGATTATCAAATAAAATATCAGATTCTTTTCCATTTTTCAACTTGTCTTATTTATTTTCAATCTTTATGTTTACACTTTTTCCCCTTTAAACACACCAGACCTATTAGAGAAGTCCAGAGTTACCTTCCAGCTCAAGGCTGAAAGAAGCTATCATATTTTTTATCAGATCATGTCCAATAAGAAGCCAGAACTCATTGGTGAATAAATCTTTTCAATTTATATTCTAGAAGTAAATAATTTTTCAAATAATTTCTACTGTAATGTTTCATATGAAGGAAATAATTCTTTCTACTTTTGCCCATTTGTGCAGAGATGCTTTTGATCACCACCAACCCATATGACTTTGCATTTGTCAGTCAAGGGGAGATAACTGTTCCCAGCATTGATGATCAGGAAGAGCTAATTGCTACTGACGTAAGTTACATAAAGTCAAAAACAAAATATTCATTTTCACTTGTGCAAAATACTCAAATTTCATTTGTCCATTTTAGTAGAGGCAAACCTGGCATAAAAGATGCCTGATAGACTTCAGAGAAAGGGGGACCTGGGTCCTAGGTCCACTACTGACATATACTAGCTATGTAAACTCTCAGTCTTAGAAAGTTTCCTAGAGCACAAAAAGGTTAAATCAGGTTAAGTTAAACCAAGCATCATTTATTAAGAGCTTACTATATGTCAGTCAGGGGCAGCTAATGGCACACTGGGCTTGCAATTAGGGAGTTTCATTTCATGAATTCAAATCCAGTCTCACATACTTATTAGCTAGATGACACTGGGTATCAGTTTGTCTCAGTTACTCATCATAACATAGGGAAAGAAATGTGTTCCAGGAAAACTCCAAATAGGGTCATAAAGAGTAACATGACTGAAATGACTAAACAAAAATAAATTTGTCAGTCAATGTGCTAAACCCTGGGGAGGCAAAGAAAGACAAATATATGGTCCCTGCCTTCAAGGAGAATAGTCTATGAAGAGCTTCAAATGACAAACAAAAGAGTTTATATTTGATCTGGGAATTAACTGGTAGCTGCTGGGGCTCATCGAGGAAGAAGGTGACATAATTAGACCTATGTTTTAAAATTTTAGCTTAGCAGCTGAGTGGAGGATATATTAGAGCATGGAGATATTTGAGGTAGGGATATCAGTTAAAAAGCTATTACAGGGGGCCACTGGGTAGCTCAGTGGATTGTGAGCCAGGCCTAGAGATGGGAGGTTCAAATCTGGCCTCAAGACACTTCCCAGTTGTGTGACCCTGGGCAAGTCACTTAACCCCCATTGCCTAGCCCTCACCACTCTTCTGCCTTGGAACCAATACACAGTATTGATTCCAAGATGGAAGGTAAGGGTTTAATTAAAAAAAACAAACTATTGCAATAAATATTGAGAGTAGGGATGTAGGGACTTACCCAGGAATTGTAAAGCTAATATATATCAGAAGCCAGACTCTAATGCAAGTCGTCCAGACTTCCTCAAGACTTTCAGAGGCTTACTCTCTAAGACAAATTTTAGCACAGAGCATATAATGGTGTCTAATCCAGCTAATCTCTTCTTTTAGCAGTATCTAGGTTTGGAACACAGAGGAAATAAAAAGAGGGGCAGGAAATTTAAAAGCAATCTGCAAAAATAATCATTCACATTTGCATGGTATTCTAAGATGTATAAAATACTTGCTTCAAAACAGTCATAAAACAGATAGTTCAAAGTATTAATATTCTGATTTTAGAGATGTGGAAATAGGGCTCAGAGTGATAATGTAACTTCCCCATGGGTCATAGAGTTAATTATGTGTCCGAGCCAGGACTTGAACTACTGGGGGCCATCAAAGCCTTCTGTTCAGTCTTCTAACTTGCCTAAGGCTTGTTCCAGTATATAAGAAAATCTTAGGAGATGAGACAGACAAACTTTAGAGTTTACCTGTCCTCTAAATAAGAGATCTTTTCAGTTCCTACTGAGAAATGTTACCAGGAAGGCAAATGAAATTTGTTTGGTTGGCAAAGAAAACATTTTTGGAAAAATTTGCACATTTATGTCAAAAATGTCCATGTACTTTCAGAGTCAGTTCTGCCACAGTCTGAGCTGGTATTAGAGAACGTCATAACAAAACACTTAGTCCCCTCTTTACTCCATATTTCATACTCATAGAATGCTAACTATGTAATACTGACCTGCTATACTAGAGAGGAAAGAAAACCAAAACACCTCTAGATTTGTGTGAATGAAAAAGAAAAGCAAGGAAAAATAAGAAAGATTTGCTGGGAATCATTAGAGGAAAGCAATGTGTTGAATTTATTATGTGATGGAGTAACTCCCTCACCTAGCAATGGAGAGCATCTTACAACTTTGACCATCTCCCTCATACCTATTTGTGTTGCATGTTCAGTCAGTCCCCCTTTTCAATTATATGTGATTTGAACTTGAGTCTGTTTCATTTATCTTTGAAAGCCCCCACATGCCTAGCCCAGTGCATCACATGCTTAATAAATGTCTATTAAATAGATTTAAAGATAATTTGATTGTGGATAATTGATATTAGTGAATTAATTATATTAAATCTTTTGTCAGAGTGCTGTTGATATCCTGGGTTTCAGCAATGATGAAAAGGTGGCCATTTACAAACTAACAGGAGCTGTCATGCATTATGGTAACATGAAATTCAAGCAAAAGCAAAGAGAGGAACAAGCTGAGCCAGATGGCACAGAAGGTATTGATAATCCTAGATTATATTTATAAATGATAGGTTTGTCTAAAAATAATCTACTTGTGTCATGAAAATATTTCTTGTTTTTGTGTACCGCACAGTGCCAAACACAGAGAAGACACATTTAATATCTATTACTGGAATAACAGTGTTCTAGCAACAGAGTCAAGGGTCAATCCCTGTAATATATATCATGTAAAATGAAGAATGTAGCCACATCAATTTAGTTCTCTCCACTGCTCTCCAGTTTCCCTCTGTCTATAGCTTGTATTCTCTTTTCTATACAGCAGCATGGCCTGAGCTAGTTATTCTTCCCAGATGTCAGATTCTTCACCTATAAAATGAGATTTCCTTCTATTATATAACATTGTTTGAATCTGTGCCTGGAATGAAGAATTGTTTTCAAGCCATAGGGCATCTGGCAAAAGAGAGATATATCCTTTCAGATTTACAAGTATGGGATACTCCCTCCTCTGGACACTGAAGAGCCAGATGTGCAGGTGTCAAAAATGTCATCTGTATATGCCTACTATTTTTCACCTAGATGAGTCTTGTTTTAGAGTGTAAGTGTGTAAGGTACAAGATGTAATGAGTCACTTTCATTACATCATATTTTGGTATTTCTCAGAATACTGTCACTTTGCTGTCGAGATATTTACAGAATCTATTTTTTCCCATTGTAAAAGGTTATCCTCTAACTCAAAATACCAGAAAAAAAGGGGGAGGAGAAAGGAGGAATACTTACATAATTTTCTGATAGTCTGCATAATACAAATGGGCACTTTATACAAAATATTGTGTTCATGTGTGTGTGGTATATATATATATATATATTATGCATATAAATACATACATATATACAAAATTCCCTTTTTTTGGTTGATATTACTATTAATATGTAGTCTAGTATTAGCCAATCTAGATTAGTTTGATCAAAACATTTAAGCCAATCTCTTCAACAAATGAGGTAAAAAATGACCTAAACAAATTTGCCTCAGAGCTGGCACATTAAAAACAAAGTCCCCTGAACTTTTATATTGCTGTTACTTGATATTAACAATGAAAACAACAAAACCAAACATATAGTAAGTGTGTATTACACAAAAAGAAGTGTGCTAGGTATTACAGGAAATAAAAAAAAAATTAGATTATACGTTGTAACAGTCCTGGCTTTCCTCCCTTCTCATCTGGACTATTTAAATCAATAACCTCCGAACTGACCTCCTAACTTTGAGAACTGCTCTAGTCACGTCAGTCCATCCTATACACTGTTATCAAAGTTTTGTTTTGTTTTGTTTAAGAGCAGAATTGACCATTTCACTTTCCTGTGAACTCTGTTGGTTCTCTATTGCCTCTAGAATGTAAACACTTTGTTTTGCTTTTACACTTAACAAACTTGTCCCAACCTATCTTTCTAGACATTGGTATTACTTCCCCTTCTACATTCTGCAATCCAATTCAAGTGGCACTCTCTTTTTACACATTGAACTCCATCTCCCATCTTTGTGACTTTGCTTCCCATTTTGGAATGTCTCACTTCCTTTTCACTACCTGTTAGAATCCTTATCTTCCTTCCAAGTTCTGTTCAAGTACCATTTTCTACATAAGGCATTCTATAGTGCCCAACTACTAGCTCCAACCCCTCCCCAATACCCCAACCAAAAGATCTTGTTTTTGCATAAATATTTTGTTAACTTATGCATGTGTATAAAATATATATTTTCTCCAATATAAGTTCTTAAAGAACCAGGACTGTTTAATTTCTATCTTTATATCTTCAAATTGGCAGGCAGCTAGGTGACACAGTGGAGAGAGTGCCAGCCTTGGAGTTAGAAGGACTTGACTCTGTGATCCTGGGCAAGTCTCTTTGCCTCAGTTTTCCTCTCTGGTAAAATGAGCTGGAGAAGGAAATGGCAAACCATTCCAGTTTCTTTGCCAAGAAAAACCCCAAATGAGGTCAATCGACTCAACAACAACAACAATGAAATGCTTTAAAATACTTAATTAACTAATTGATATAATCCCTTTCCTATGGAACTAAGACACTAGCATAGCTCAAAGGTATCACTGTAGACCACTAACATTTTGCTCACATTTGTGGGTAAAAGATTTTTCAAACCAGATAGTCCATTTTAAAAATCAACAATATTCATAAGTCTAAATTACTAATGAGAAAATATCTTTGTAAATGAATTTTTGTCAGAATTGAAAGTTGGAAATTTTGGAATTAGAAACATCAAGATCACAAATAGCATGTTGTTAACTACTCTTGGAGAGTCACTGGTTGTTAACCCCCTTATTTCTCTCAGAAATTTAAAATGGATTTGAATTTGTCTGAGCTGTGACCCCTTTGTTCTTCTCTCTGTGTTTTTATAGTTGCTGACAAGGCTGCCTACCTCCAAAGTCTGAATTCTGCTGACCTCCTTAAAGCTCTTTGCTACCCTAGAGTGAAGGTTGGCAATGAATATGTGACCAAAGGGCAGACTGTGCAACAGGTAAATATGGTTAAAGTCACTTAATTCAAATAAACAAAAAGAAACTCAAGTGTTCATTCTTTTCTCTGACTTTCGGGTTACTGTACTATTCTTCTTAAAGGTATACAATTCTGTGGGTGCTCTGGCAAAAGCTATCTATGAGAAGATGTTCCTGTGGATGGTCACTCGTATCAACCAGCAACTGGACACTAAACAGCCCAGACAGTACTTCATTGGAGTCCTGGACATTGCTGGCTTTGAAATCTTTGATGTAAGTTATTAAGGAAAACCAATCTATAAATGGAGATCTTCAACTCCCTTCATTTTTCTAAACATTCACCATGTTTTGTATTTGACACACTCAGTTCAACAGCCTGGAGCAGCTGTGCATCAACTTCACCAATGAGAAACTGCAACAGTTTTTCAACCACCACATGTTTGTGCTGGAGCAGGAGGAGTACAAGAAGGAAGGCATTGAGTGGGAGTTCATTGACTTTGGGATGGATCTAGCTGCCTGCATTGAACTCATTGAGAAGGTGTGTATACATTTTCAATTACTTGAAATCCTAAAGAAAAGTTTAATTTTCACTCCAGAATTTTCAAAGTTCCTAAAATTAATTGTTTCTTTACTTCTCCGAGTAAGAAGGCTTTATATTATTATCTTACTTGGAGCAATCCTGACTCTAAGTCACTTACAAATTAAATAGATCTCGAGATGGATTATTAGGATTCTTTCATTCATACATCTTCATAAGTCCTCTTTTATCTTTCTTTTTATCCTTCAAAGAAGTATCCTCAATTTTCTTTTTCAAAACAGTTTCTTTAAATATGACTGAACAAAATCAAACATCTTAAATTTTTAAAAAAGCCTCCGGTGTACAACATTGTCCCAATTTTTAAAAAAGTTGAAATAAAAGAAATGTTTTCTCACTTCGTAAAAATGTATGATTACTCCTCAAAATACTAATTCTATTAGCAAAGCATTATTTTTTTCTCACTGAAACAACGTTGCCTTCCTTCCAATAGAGTATGTTCAATAATCTTTCTTTTGTATATATACTAATTTATCTAGTATGGAATTGAAATCTTAGCAATTCTCAGATTTCTTTATGAATTATTCCAAACCATTAGTATCTTGAAATATAAGGACTATTAATAATTAAAGGCTATGATTTTGGACTGTCATAATTTTATCCTCTAGTTCTTTGGATTTTATCCATTCCTGATTCATTATCTTAGAAAATTTACTATATTTATATATGGGTATGGGGTTTAATCTGTTGAGTTAGATTAAATTACATTTTATACATTTCTTTTTTAACCTTGATAAAATCATAGTATCAGAGTACCCATAAAAATCCAAAAACAAATGGTATCATGAGCTGAAACCTTCCTCACTTAAATACTATTGTTATAAGTGCCAAGCTAGGAGAAAATGGTACACTCATAAGTCACTGAACATCTCACAAAGGAAGTTTACTTTGCCTTAACAGCAAGGATATGGAACAAGGATATAATGCCATTAATCTTATAGAAGTTAAGTGGCCCCTGTCATCTCCATCTAGAAATGGGTCCAGTCAATTAGTCATAGTGCATAGAGATTGGTGGCCCTAACATAGCTTTATATTTTGACAATTTAAGAACAAGAATTCTCATGAAGGAAATAATGGTTTGTATCTTTGCGAAAATTCTGTTGGCTTTAAGACTATAAGAAAAATCATGCTATTATAACCACTGACAGATATTTCTTTTGATATGGTCTTTTGAATCAGTTATGTTGTCTGACATTTTAATTTGAATAGAAAGCTATAAGTGTATGCTTCACATACTTCACAATGTGAAGACATATTTCCATAGACATATAGTTTTCTTAAAAATACCATTAGACATACTTTTATATTAGAAAAGATAGTTTTTTATCATCATATAACTTCACAATCTTTTTTATAGAATTTTGGCATCTTATTATTATTAAGGACAGAGTAGAATATAATGTTTAACCATATAAATTTGCATAATGATTAGAGTTCCACTATAAAACAGTATTCACATTAACCTAAATTCATTTTGAATATGAAGTTTGTAACATGAGAACATGTAATACACACATAAACACACACATATAATATCAAATCTTTACAGAAAACACACTTCCAGAATATATAATGATGACTTGATGTTTCAACATTTGCAATTGTAGAGATAATCTCATTTATTATTAAATATAATTATTAAATTTAAAACTTCTGAAAAAATAGTATATTCTGGGCTATTAAATTTCCACATACAATTAAGCCAGGATTTCCTGGGAGAATATAACTATAAATCTCTTTCCTACCCACAGCCAATGGGCATTTTCTCCATCCTGGAGGAGGAATGTATGTTCCCAAAGGCAACAGACACGTCTTTCAAGAACAAGCTATATGAACAACATTTGGGGAAATCCAACAACTTCCAGAAACCGAAGCCTGCTAAAGGAAAGGCTGAGGCCCACTTCTCCCTTGTGCACTATGCTGGCACAGTAGATTACAACATTGCAGGCTGGCTAGACAAGAACAAGGATCCCCTGAATGAAACTGTTGTTGGGCTGTACCAGAAATCCTCAATGAAAACTCTGGCCTTCCTCTTTGCTGGAGGAGCTGCTGCTGAAGCAGGTAATTTTTCTTAGAGTCATATAATAACCATTTGGGGGTCATTAACCCCTTTGGCAGTCCAGTAAAGTCTATGGTCTCCTTGCATAATAATATTTGAAATATATAAAATACATAGAACTATGAAGAAAACTATATTGAAATGACTTAAAATATTTGCAGCAACAAGAAGTGCCTGAAGCCTAGTTAAGAACCACTTATATAGGAGTTGGGTACATAAACACTACCCCTAAATACTGTCTCTAGGAAACAAGTCTCTTTTGCTAGTGTAAGGGCAAGAATGTAAGGGATAAAATATTTAAGAGTGTAGTCACCAGGAATTATTACTCATTACCAAATTATTTTTATGGTAATTTATTTGCAAAAGGAGAAAGAATGAAAGTAGGAAAAATCAGAGAGAGTAGATATTTACTCCAGCCTGATCCGAACCAGGCAGGGTTTAAAAGGCCCAGCAAAGGGGGCCCAGAGGTAAATTAAACAAGGGTTCTAGCCATGAGGCCTCCTCCAAGATGAGGAGCCTTTCCAGATGCTAGAATCTCCAGAGCAAGCCAGTGGAAGGAGTCAGTCTTTTTCACTCACCCATATGGTAGTTCAAAGGAAGAGATTTAAGAACAGTCTCACCAAGTCCAGGACTCAGGTCCATGAAGCAGATTTTTCACCAGCCTCCCACTCAAACTCAGAACTCGGAAGAACAAAGAACTCACACTCACAGGAAGTTGTAACTCCTTAAAAAGACACTTCTTTGTGTCACTTCCTGTACCTTCTTCTACTTTACATGGACCAATTATAGTCTCTAAATTTTCTTAGGACTGACCAGGGGGCATTCGGTGGGTTCTGATTAGTCACTCACTTTCACACATGTGGGTCACAGACCACCCCCACTTAAAGATAAGTGGGGTGTATATGCTTCTTCTGATTAAATCTAAAAATGGGCAAGGGAGAGTTAATCTCATCTTCACACTGGGGATAAGGAGGTCCATCCCTTCCTTATATCCCCTTTTCTTATAATTGTGTTTTAATTTATTTATCTTAGGAATCTTTTAGCAAAATTATATTCTCTTAGCCAACTGACTATACAATTTAGAGAAATTGTATTCTCTTAGCCTTTTAGACTGCACAGTGGATAAAAGTATGAGGCCTGGAGTCAGGAAGATTCATCTTCCTGAGTTCAGATCTGGTCTCAGATACTTACTGTGGACAGATACTTACTAAGCAAGTCATTTAATTCTGTTGGCTTCAGTTTCCTCATATGTGAAATGAACTGGAGAAGGAAGTATCAAACCAGTATCTTTGCCAAGAAAACCTCATAAGGGGTCACTGACAGACGCTACTGAAAATGACTGAACAAAAGTCCACAAATCTGAAAATTAATTTAAAGGGGTAGGACATGCATACTAAAAATCTGTGTGGCAATATAAAAAGGGCAGAATTTAAGGGCCAAAAAGAATTTGAGCAGGAATAATTTGGAAAATTATAAATGATAATATGTAATGTACTTATTTTCTTTTATTTCTCAGAGGGCGGTGGAAAGAAGGGTGGAAAGAAGAAGGGTTCTTCTTTCCAGACGGTGTCTGCTCTTTTCAGGGTATGATATAATCTTGAAATCAACAGAAAGATGTAAAAACAATTATA
This sequence comes from Monodelphis domestica, assembly GCF_027887165.1. Taxonomy (NCBI): domain Eukaryota; kingdom Metazoa; phylum Chordata; class Mammalia; order Didelphimorphia; family Didelphidae; genus Monodelphis; species Monodelphis domestica. The sequence continues at coordinate 242,775,170 of NC_077228.1, read as the reverse complement.
TATGAACAGATTTAGAAAGGCTCTCAGGGAAAACTAACCTTAATATATCCCAAAGAATTAATTGATCCTCAAATACTTAAGTCACTATATCAGTCACACATAATCAAGGGCTAAATTCACATTTTCTCCAAATGACAGTATCTGGAATAAATATAACCTAGACTTGGTTAACGTCTTATAGAAGAAACACATTAAAATGTCCCTATAGTCCGTTTTTTTTTTTCAGTTCCTTGGCATTTCATAGTTTTTTTATTTAATTTTTTAAGGTTAGTTTTCTTTATATCAACAAGCCTAAAAGACTAAACCAGTGACTCAAATTCCTTTTCACCTTTTTTCTTCCTCTTGCTAGTAGCTTTTCTTATGAATATGGACAATATAAATTAAATCACTTTCTAAATCCTTTAAATTTTTTAGATAGTTATATAAAGTTACAGTGAGTGGTTGTCAAAAATATTGAATGCCTTTTGGACATCTATAACTAAATAACCTGTTGGCGTCATAAACTCACTATGTCCAAAACAAAAGTTATCTTTTACTCCAAATCATGCCTTCTTCCAAACTTCCCTACTAAGGGCACCACTGTTCTCTCAGTAACCCAGTCTCAGAACTCTGGTATCATTAACAGCTCCTCTTTCTCACTCCATACATCGATCCATTTATAAATCTTATTTCTACCTTCACAGCATCTCTCCTATTTGTCTCCTTTTCACCACTCACATAGACCACTGTCCTAGTTTGGGCCCTCATCACCTTACTCTTGGACTATTGCAAAAGCTTTCTTAACTGGTCTCCCTGGTTCATATCTCTCCCCATTTCAATCCATTCTCTGCTTATTTGCCAAAGTGATTTTCCAAAAGCATAGATCTGACTGTCACTCATCTACTCAAAAAAGGATCCCTGTCACCTCCAGATCAAATATAAAATTCTTGGAGAGCATTTAAAACTCCTTCCTAGCTTCTCCAGTCTTTTACACTTTGCTCTACACCAGGCACTCTATGATCCAGAGATATTGATGTACTTACTATTTTTACACACAACCCATCCATTTCTCATGTTTATGTCTTTGCACTGCCTGTCTCTCATGCCTAGAATTCTCTCCCTCATGTATCTGCCTCTTGCCTTCCCTTGCTTCTTTCACATGTTGCTTAAAATTACATCTTCATAAGAAGCCCTTACCAGTCCTCCACAGTGTTAATATCTTTCCTCTGAGATCTGCTCACATTTACTCTGTATTTCTCTTGTTTGTATATAATTGTTTACATGTTGTAACCTCAGGATAAAGCATAGTCCCTAGCATACAGTAAGAGATTAATAAATACTTCTTGACTGACTGATACACTGATGCTATATCCTGGCATGGAGGTGACCTTTTCTACAAGGCCATGCCAATAAAGCTCAATGTTTGCAAGGCCCTGTACAACCTTAAAAGCTTTAAGAAAACACATAGTGATGGAATATTGCACCTAGTGATTGAGGGCCAAGATTGAGCTCTATTTAATTAATTTTTTGGCTTCAGCAACTCATAAAGATGTTTCTGTAAAGAATAAAGGACTTGACATCTATTTTGGGAGAGGGAAAAAGCCATAGCAAGTGAAACAGACTTTTTGAGAAATTGAAATAAGATAGTTCATTGATAAGGTTTTCAAGTAGCTACAAAAAGGAATTAGTAACATCTTTTCATATGATCTTACAGGAGAATTTAAACAAGCTGATGACCAACCTTAGAAGCACTCACCCTCATTTTGTACGCTGCCTTATTCCCAATGAAACTAAAACACCTGGTAAGAAAGAGTGCCATTCAAGTAGATGCCATGGTTTTTACCTTGATTTTTAAGTAAAATTTACATATTTTGTTGTTTTTTCAGGTGCCATGGAACATGAACTTGTCCTGCATCAGCTAAGGTGTAATGGTGTGCTTGAAGGCATCAGAATCTGCCGGAAAGGATTCCCAAGCAGAATCATTTATGCTGACTTCAAACAACGGTAAAGCTCTCCCTCTGATAATAGCATCATTTTTACTTTAAAATGTCATTTGATTTGTCTTATAGAAAAGTATTATTTTCAATATTTCAACAACAAAACATTAAAGACTATTAGTTGAAAAGTCATATGAAAAGAGAAATCTGGGTAGCAGAGTAAATTTATCCTTCTTACTAAACCAGAGAAACATCCTGGTCTCGATGATATACCATTTAGTGGAAAATACTCAGTCACATCCTAGCTGTCTGACCCAAATTGCCTAGCCCTGACTGCTCTTGTGCCTTAGAATAGATACTTGCTATTGATTCTGAGAGAAAGAATGTGTTTAAAAAAAAGAAGAAAAAAAAAGAAAATGGCACTAGGTTTGTTCATTCATCTGTTTATTTAGTTAGCTATCTACTCATCTATTCATTCATAAATTAGTTAGCTTATTTATTTTTGAAACTGAGACATCCTATCCTTGCCAGTCTGGAAGTGTAGCAGCTATCATAGACTCACTCTCATTACTTACTGACTGACATGGGATTTTGGCCTTTTCTGTTTCTGAACTAAGCTGATTCATTCAACCTTTTAAACAGCCAGATGGCTCACACCATATTTATTGGAGTTAGTACAGAATCCTGATTAGCTTGATTAATTGCTTGTCTGAACCCCTGAACTCAAGTAATCCAGCAGTCTCAGTCTCTACTATTAACAAAGACTTCATTTTTTAAAAAAATACTGTTTAATATATAATCTCCATTTTTTATATATGAAATATCCATTTCCATAATCTCTGCAATATCCTTCTCCAGACATTGCTTATAACAAAGAATAAAATTTAATCTAACCAGTGCATCAACCATGGCCAATAATATATACAATATTCTGCACCCTCAGTCTCCCACCTCTGCAAAGGAGAGGGGAAATGGAGTGCATTCTTAGAGTGCTTTTTAGGACCAAGGATGGCTATTACCATTACAATGTTTCATTTTTTAAAATTCACTATGATTAGGCTATAATGGTTATATCACCTTCTTAATGAAAACAATATCTGTATTCTACTTATTATAATAGATACAAGGTTTTAAATGCAAGTGCTATTCCAGAAGGACAGTTCATAGACAGCAAGAAGGCTTCTGAGAAACTTCTTGGCTCCATTGACATTGACCACACCCAGTATAAATTTGGGCACACCAAGGTAATACCACTGACCAAAATTTTCACCCTAGACAATTACTTTCCATTTGAAATTCCAACTGAAAATTGTCAAATTCAACCTTTTCTTTGCCAAGGTCTTCTTTAAAGCTGGCCTGCTGGGAACCTTAGAGGAGATGCGAGATGACAAATTAGCTCAACTCATCACACGCACTCAAGCCATATGCCGAGGCTATCTGATGAGAGTAGAATTCAAGAAAATGATGGAAAGGAGGTAAGACCCATATTAGCATTTCACAATATCTATATTTCTTTTTCTTTTAATTGAATGTTATTATTCAATAATCCAAAACATATGCTCAATTAATGGATTCATAAGCATTTATTAAATTTCTTTTTTTTTCCTAGGGACTATAGTAGGTACTAAGAATACAAATACAAAAGTAAGACAACCCTTATCCTCAAGGATATTACATTCTGTTTTTCATAAGTTTCATTACTTTTTAAATGAACTTTCACTTACAGAGAGTCTATCTTCTGCATCCAATACAATGTCCGTGCCTTTATGAATGTCAAGCACTGGCCCTGGATGAATCTATTCTTTAAGATCAAACCCCTACTCAAGAGTGCAGAAACAGAAAAGGAGATGGCCAACATGAAAGAAGAATTTGAGAAAGCCAAAGAAGATCTTGCCAAGTCTGAAGCTAAGAGAAAGGAACTAGAAGAAAAGATGGTAGCTCTAACACAAGAAAAAAATGACCTCCTTCTCCAAGTACAATCTGTGAGTATTTTTCAATATTCTACAAAAATCGATTTATTTGATAATAACAATAATTTAATATTTGTCAAATTCCCACTATAATTTGTATTTCTTTCATCTTGATTATGAGATTTTTCAAAATAATTTTTAAAAGCTATAAACTGTTGTATAGAACAGAGGATAAAACATTGGTTGTAGAATTAGGAGGCCCAAGTTTGAGTGCAGGCTCTGGTGTTCACTAGCTTGTAACTGCCAAAATCTCCCCTGAACCCCAGTTTTTTCATTTGTAAAATGGAGATAATAACTGCATTACCTACTTCACAAAGCTTTCTGCGGAAAGTATTTTTTAAATCTTTAAGTGCTATGTAAATATGGATTATTATTTCAATCCAATTTTAAAAAACACCTTGAGCAACCCTAAAAAAGCAAGACAGATTCTTCTTTAATCATTTTTGTAATGTAAATATTGTTCATACAATGTTAATTTATTAACATATGTACATACGGTGTATACATATATATGTGTGTGCATTTTGTATATTCCTTGTTTTTTTTGTTCTATCTTCCCAGAACCTGCTTTGGTTTCCTTAGGGTTTTTTTTTTTGGGGGGGGGAGGCGTATATTTTGGATATAAGTAAGAATGTACTTTGTCCTCATCAGTACAGAAAGCAAACTAAAAGAAAAGTTACATGTAGCACTCTTAACAATGACTAATTGGAGAGAAGAGGGAATTAGTATCTATTCTATGATTACTGAGTTCTTTCTTCTTTTTTCATCTTCTAATATCTTGAGTTATTGGCCCTAAGTATCTTTTATGTAATAAGTTTAATTTATAAAGCAGTTATATCCAAACCACAAGGATTTATTGGATATAGTTTTATAGTGGCTGTCTGCTTCTTCTTCCCTTTTAGTTGATATGTTTAAAGCCTAAATCCTAAGCTTGAAAGAATAAGAAAACAAATAAGAAAAATAAGAAAACAAAAAGGTCACTTTAAAAATTATTTTCTGGGGGCAGCTAGGTAGCTCAGTGGATTGAGAGCCAGGTCTAGAGATTAGGTCCTAGGTTCAAATCTAGCCTCAAGACACTTTCCAGCTGTGTGACCCTGGACAAGTTACTTAATCCCCATTGCCTAGCCCTTACCACTCTTCTGCCTTGGAACCAATACACAGTATTGATTCCAAGAGGGAAGGTAAGGGTTTAAAAAATATTTTGTTTTTCTGTTCTCACTCTCTTGCCTACTACCTTTTTCTTCAAACTTTCTTTTATGCATATGTTAGTTTAAGCACAATGGCATTTCACACTAAAGTTTCCAAAGCTCTTCCTCATGTAAACATTTCTCCTTGTAAATTAAGGGTGTTGGGAGACTAAGACATAAATGAATATATATTGTTTACCTTTTCATTACTTATATGTATATAAGTACTTTCAGTATTTATTTCATATTTAAAATATTTGATGAAAATGTGAATAAATGTAATAGCTTGTGTTCCTCAAAATCAACATTCCTATTTCAAGCAAAACTTTGAATTTGGTAAGTTTGGGATATGTCATCTTGCTTAACTTTACAACTCTCTTTTCCCCCTGTCATGTCTTTCACACCTCAAGATTTTTGTGAGGCTAAAATCAGATAAATTTAGAAGAATTTAAAAATTAGAAATGCCTGATAGAATTACAAAACACTATTATGCAAAATAATAGATTAATTTTAGCTGATCAGTTGGATGAATCAGTCAATATTGTTAGTACATACAAACCAAGCAGCTGGTTCATTCTTTGCCTTGTCTGTTTTTTGGATAAGTTATTCTTTGTAGATGTGTAGCTATAGCTTTAAAGAATTAAAAGGATGGTTTTTGTTGGGGGGTTTTTGACCACAGGAAGCAGAAGGTTTGGCTGATGCTGAGGAGAGATGTGACCAGCTAATCAAAACCAAAATCCAACTTGAGGCTAAAATCAAGGAAGTGACTGAAAGAGCTGAGGATGAGGAGGAGATCAATGCTGAACTGACAGCCAAGAAGAGGAAACTGGAAGATGAATGTTCAGAACTCAAGAAAGACATTGATGACCTTGAGCTGACACTAGCCAAGGTAGAAAAGGAGAAACATGCTACAGAGAACAAGGTACAAATAATACCAATAAAAATGAAGTCATTTATATTATGAATATGTTATGTATAAGTTTGACACAATACAAAATAATATAAAAGTATCTTTTCTCAAAAAGGTGAAAAACCTCACAGAAGAGATGGCAGGACTGGATGAAACTATTGCTAAACTTACCAAGGAAAAGAAAGCCCTCCAAGAGGCCCATCAGCAGACCCTGGATGACCTGCAGGCAGAGGAGGACAAAGTGAATACACTGACCAAAGCCAAAACCAAATTGGAACAACAAGTAGATGATGTAAGTATAAAAAGCTCATTGAACTTTTTACACACATTGACTGATAGGATTTTAAGGTTAGAAAAAAGAAGTTCCTTCTTTAATACAAAATAAATTGTTTTTATATTAAATGAATTATGGTACCACATCATTTTAACATAACTGGATTCCACTAAATTTTTTTGTTATTTTAACAATGGAAATTGGTACTGCTTAAAATTTTCTATCTCAGGGGCAGCTGGGTAGCTCAGTGGATTGAGAGTCAGGCCTAGAGATGAGGTCCTAGGTTAAAATCTGGCCTCAGACACTTCCCAGTTGTGTGACCCTGGGCAAGTCACTTGACCCCCATTGCCTAGCCCTTACCACTCTTTTGCCTTGGAGCCAATACACAGTATTGATTCCAAGAGGGAAGGTAAGGGTTTAAAAAAATTTTTTTTAATCATTTTAAAATTCAGCTTGAAGGATCCTTGGAACAAGAAAAGAAACTTCGCATGGACCTAGAGAGAGCAAAGAGGAAACTAGAGGGTGACCTAAAGTTGGCCCAAGAATCCACAATGGATATTGAAAATGACAAGGCACAACTTGATGAAAAATTAAAAAAGTAAGAAGTACAGTTTAATTTCATTATTAAACTGATTGAAATAAAACATTGGTAAAAAAATAATATCTCAGAATTAAAATAGATACTGGAAAAACTTTAGAGGACACCACTGGTCTAAGAGATATCTGGTATCCTTATTTTCCAAAATCATCATTATAGAGGGAGTATAATGTTTAATTTTAAATAATTAAATGAAAATTTATGGATTTATGGTTCCCAGTAGCATGTCTTGTTTTTCTAAAAGGAAAGAGTTTGAAATGAGCAACTTGCAAGGCAAAATTGAAGATGAACAAGCCTTGGGTATGCAGTTGCAGAAGAAGATCAAGGAGTTGCAGGTAAAGTCATCACTTCTCTGGATGCCACCCTTAGAGAATCAGCCACTGACAGGAAGGGGCTAATAGGTGTGTTTTCCCCTATTCCCAGGCCCGCATTGAAGAACTAGAGGAGGAAATAGAGGCAGAACGGGCCTCTCGGGCCAAAGCTGAGAAGCAGCGATCTGATCTATCCAGGGAACTTGAGGAGATCAGCGAGCGCCTGGAAGAAGCTGGTGGGGCAACTTCAGCTCAGATTGAGATGAACAAGAAGCGAGAGGCTGAATTCCAGAAGATGCGCAGGGACCTTGAAGAGGCCACCTTGCAGCATGAATCCACAGCTGCTGCCCTCCGCAAAAAGCATGCGGATAGTGTGGCAGAGCTTGGGGAACAAATTGATAATCTGCAGAGGGTGAAACAGAAACTGGAGAAAGAGAAGAGTGAATTGAAGATGGAGATTGATGACCTTGCAAGTAACATGGAGACTGTTTCCAAAGCCAAGGTACTGTGGTCTGCTGTAAAATCATCCCTTTGTTTTTATTTGCAAGGAAAAAATAAAAACAAAAGCCTATTTTTTTACTATACATTGTGTAAAAGCCTTAGGAATATAAGATTCAGAGCTAGAAGAGACCTTGGAGACCATCTACTTCAACTCACTTATCTGGCAGATGAGAAAATGGTAGTTTTGCTAGTATGAAGAAGACACTAAGGTTTAACTCTATCAATAAGGACTCATAATTGACTAGTAACTGACAGAAGATAAATCCTAATCTATAATAGTGAAAGCTATTGTGTATGTATCTTCATTTAAATTACTTTACTAGAAAAGGAAAAAAATATTCTCACTTTTTATCTTATTGATGCAAAATTATTTTGTTTTTACCTATGTATGAGGCACAGTAGTAAAATAAGCCTCATGTGAAAATAATTCTCATGACTTTAATCATTCCTTATATTGCATATTTTAGTGATGCTAAAAGCCTAAAGCAGCTTTGAATTTTCTTTGATATCAGATATCTAAGATAACTAAATTAAGATTCCTTTCTTTTTTTATTCCTTATTTCACAGGCAAATCTTGAAAAAATGTGCCGCACCCTGGAAGACCAGCTCAGTGAAGTAAAAACCAAGGAGGAAGAGCAACAACGCCTAATAAATGACCTGTCAGCTCAAAGGGCACGCTTACACACAGAGTCAGGTAATTATACAACAAATATGGGGTGTTCAGGGAGGGGTAGTATCTCTGGTATGGAGGGCTTGTTGTGCCCTTCTAGGGCAGCTCTCCAGCCTCTGACACCCAGCTCTCACTTGTGGCTCCCAGTAGCTGCTAGCATGCGGCAGCGGCCACACCCCGGGCAATGGCTTCAGGTAGGCTAAACCTTGTGAGGGTAGCCATCGGGTTGTAGACCCTTGGTGAACCAGGGCCTTGCTCACCCAGCATGTGAAGACTGCTTCAGCTGAACAGACGGAAAAAACCAATAAGAAAGTTCAATGGCTGAGATGGCGACGCAGCAAAGCACTGTGGAGTGCTTAGGGCATGTTGGAGCACAATAGACAACAAGGCCATCCAATGCAGCTGAGGAAGTCTCCAGGTGTAATGACTTTTCATGCCCCTAGACCCAGGCTTCCAACGCCGAGAGAGTGGGACTGTCTCTGTGCATCGACTTTTCCACTTAACTCTCCTTCACACACAAGTGTCTTTGTGCACACTCATCTATCATAGATGAAAATGCACAAAGACAATCGTCATCCTCGGTTACTGAGAGACTACTACTACTTGTGTAAAGTGTACTAGACTTATAGTGTTTTATATAGTTTATATAGTTTCTGTAAACTAGATTCAGATTTTTCCTCTCCCACTTACTACCCATTTAACTACAGGCAAATTACTTACCCTCTTTGAGCTTCAGTTTCTCCATCTCTAAAATAGGAGCATTGAATGAGTTGGTTTCCTAAATCCTAACTCCATGACCTTTCTAAAGATGTACAGAAGGAGAAGAAAATATCTTCTCTCTTTGCTATTTCTATCAAATATCACTCAGTCAGCTCAACATTTATTTGTTCCATGTTCTTCTTCAAATTAGTCTTGATGGTAAAATATGAAGCTTATGTAACTGACAAATATTTTCTGTAATCAATCAATCAACAAACATTTAATAAGTACCTACTATGTGTGAGATATTATACTTGGAATATAGCTACAGAAGTGAGACAATCCTTTCACACAAGGAGTTTATATTCTACTAGGAAGATATAATGTTCTCAGAGATAAATAAATATAGTACATAAATTACACAAGAGATTGGGATGGAAGAATGGCACTCATAACTAAGGAGTCAAGAAAAGTTTCTTGAAAAAGTTAGAACTTGAGCTGAGCCTTAAAAGGAGATTGGGAATGGGAGGAATGCACAGTATAAGCTAGATAGCACAGTGGCTAGAGCAGGAGGTCTAGAATTGTGGGTATCTAAGTTCAAGTCTGGCCCTAAATAGTTCCTAGCTATGTGACTTTGGGCATATCACTTGACCCCCCCATTGCCTAACCCTTACCACTCTTCTGCCTTAGAACCAATATACAGTATTGAGTCTAGGATGGAATGTAAAGGCTTTATAAACAAACAAACAAAACAAATAAATAAATAGATAAAAAATGAATGAATGAATAAACAAACAAAAAGAATTGCGACTTAGACAAATGGCAAGTGAGAGAGATGAAAACGAGTTAGAGCTGCTGATGTGTGGCCTTGAAGATGTTGATGTTAACAACTGCTACATGCTATTTACAAGAACAGCTACTGCCCAAATCACCCCATCATTCAGTGGTTCTGGAAGGCTGTGTTATTGATGGATGCTACAGGGACATCCCGAGTACCTATGAATGCATTTGATGAACTTTATGGTTCAAACCTTCCTCAGCTGTTTACAATAGAGCAATGGGGAAGCCCTGAGAAATTGCCCAGAGCTCATACAAGCTTTCATACACCAGCTTTGAAGATGAGCAACGTCTATGTCTTGCTGCTGCACGTGAACGCCGACACCAGGCCACAACCGCACCTCCCGTAACAACTGGAGTTTCATGCCCCATGTGCCACAAACTTTGCGCCTCAGTCTTTGGACTCCAAAGCCACATGAGGGTACACCGTAGAGGAAACTGCACAAAAACAACAGTCATTCTCGGTCACCAAGAGACTACCACTACCACTACATACAAGCTTTAATCGCCTTGACTTACCTTCATATGAAACTTTTGAAGATTTAAGAGAAAAACTTCTCCATGTACCATTACTAATCATTATTTTTATTGCCTTGTGATCTGAGAAGGCTGCATTCATTATTTCTGCTTTTCTGCATTTGTGTGCTATGTTTCTGTGACCTAATGTATGGTCAATTTTTGTGAATGTGCCATGTGGTGCTGAGAAGAAGGTGTATTCCTTTTTATCCCTATTTATTTTTCTCCATATGTCTATTAATTCTAATTTTTCTAAGATTTCATTCACTTCTTTTACCTCTTTCTTATTTATTTTTTGATTTGATTTATCTAAATTTGATAATGGTTGGTTTAAGTCTCCCACTAGTATGGTTTTATTGTCTATTTCTTCCTTCAATTCGCCTAGTTTCTCCATTAGAAATTTGGGTGCTATATTATTTGGTGCATACATATTGATTAATGATATTTCCTCATTGTCTATAGTCCCTTTTAACAAAATATAATTACCTTCCCTATCCCTTTTGATCAGGTCTATTTTTGCATTGGCTTTATCAGATATCATGATTACCACTCCTGCCTTCTTTCTATCAGTTGAGGCCCAGAAGGTCTTACTCCATCCTTTAATTCTGACCTTGTGGGTGTCAACCCGCCTCATGTGTGTTTCTTGAAGACAACATATGGTAGGGTTTTGGATTCTAATCCATTCTGCTATTCGTCTACGTTTTATGGGTGAGTTCATCCCATTCACGTTCAAAGTTATGATTGTCATTTGTGGACTCCCTGGCATTTTGATTGCCTTCCCTAATTCTAACCTTTTCTTCTTCGGCTCTACCTTTTAGTCCAGTGATTTACTTTGAAACAGTCCCCCTTGTCCCCTCCCTTGATGTTTCCCTTTTTAGTCCCTCCCTTTTTGTTCCCTCCCCCTCCCCCCTCTCTTTCCCTCCCTTTTTGCTCTCCCTCTCCCCCTCCCCCCCTTGGTTTTCCCTTCTCCTTACCCTTGTTGGGTAAGATAGAATTCAAGATCCCAATGGATCTGGAGGTTTTTCCCTCTCAGAGCTGATTTCCCTGAGATTGAGGTTTAAGTAACCCTCCCCCCCCTCTCTTCCTCTCCTTCTTATAGGAGTTTTCTTCCCCTCCCCTTCCCATGTGAATCTTTGTGTGAGAATGATTATTCTATTTGGTCTTTCTTTACCCCCTATTTATACATTACATTTTCCCCACATGTTAGTATACATAGGTTGATATAAATGTAGTCCTTATAGAAGAGAGTTTGAGTAAAAGAAGAAGATAACATTTTCCCCTTTCCTTAATATTTACCTTTTCAGGTATTCCTTGCTCTTTGATTTTCGGTATCAAACTTTCCACAGAGCTCTGGTCTTTTCTTTGCAAAAAGTTGGAAGTCTTCTATTTTGTTGAATGCCCATACTTTCCCTTGGAAGTATATAGTCAGTTTTGCTGGGTAGCTGATTCTTGGTTGGAGACCCAGCTCTCTTGCCTTTCTGAAGATCATGTTCCATGCCTTACGATCATTCAGAGTAGAACTTGCAAGGTCTTGGGTGACCCTGATTGGCATTCCTTTATATCTAAATTGTCTTTTTCTGGCTTCCTGTAGGATTTTTTCTTTTGTTTGATAGCTTTGGAATTTGGCAATTACATTCCTGGGAGTTGTCTTTTGGGGGTTTAGTGTAGAAGGTGTTCTGTGAGCTCTGTCAGTGGCTGTATTGCCCCCTTGTTCTAGAATCTCTGGGCAATTTTCTTTGATTATATCTTGTATCACCATGTCCAGTTTGGTGTTTATTTCTGGCTTATCTGGGAGTCCAATTATTCTTAAATTATCCCTTCTCCCCCTATTTTCCAGATCTATCACCTTGTCGGTGAGATATTTTATGTTCTCTTCTAATTTCTTGGTATTTTGGCTTTGCTTTATTGATTCTTGCTCTTTTACACGATCGTTGTCTTCCAGCTGCCTGATTCTGGCCTTTAAAGCCTGGTTTTCTTTTACAGTTTGGTCAAACTGGTTTTGTAGATGCGTGAATTTCTTTTGCATTATTTCCAACTTTTCCTCCCAGAAGGCTTCCATCTTTTTGGTCATTTCTGATTCAAATTCTTCATAGGTTTGTGGAGAGTTTCCATTTCCTTTGGAAGGTTTTGGAGCATTTTCTTTTATATTATCTTCTGTCTGCTCTGTATTTTGTATTTTGGCTCCATAGAATGTGTCCAAAGTCGCCCCTTTCTTCTTATTTTTCTTGGTATTTTGGGGCTTCTGTGGTTCTGTGGAGTTTGCCATTTCTGAATGTGGAGGATTAGTTTTTCTTGTCTCTTTCTGGTGTTCAGGGGCTTTAGTCCTGGGCAGATAGTTCTATGAGCTTTCCCTGGGTTAAACTGAATATGCCTCACTGGAACTGGAATGGAAGGGTCGGACCACGAGGCCACACTCTCCCCGGCTCGCTTTCCGGAAGTTGCCTTCAGAATCGCTGGCCGTGAGGCTGTTTCGTTGGCCTGCAGGGGGATGGGCTGCAGCTTTCCCAAGCTCCGGGCAAGGACTTTCACTGAGACTTGGATAGCAGGATCCAGCCCGTGAGGCTGTCTTGCCCGCCCTGAGGGTTGCTGTTGTTTCGACCAGCTCTCTGCAGCGGAAGCCCCAGGCAGTAACTTTCACCTGGACTGTAGAAGGCCCTGAGGGTTCTGCTCTCTGAGCCCGGCAGGGCTGCGGCTTCTGGGAGCCTTGGACTCTGCGCTCCTACCCCTGAGGTCCGAGTGATCTCGGGTTCTGGCTTTTAAGGGGAGCCGTACCTTTTGAACCGGGTCCAGGTCCAGGAGGAGGGTTCCCAGGGTCTGTGCTGTTGATCGTTTTGAATTTCGGCGCCTTAGGAGCTTATCGTTTGAGATCGGTTGGGAAGGGTTTTCAGGAGATCTGAGCTTTAGCTTTCTCTAAGCCGCCATCTTAACCGGAAGTCAAGAGAAAAACTTCTCAAGGCTATTGAAAATGCTCAAGAATTTGAAGGGGTGGATTAGGCAGCCGCTATTTTTTGGTTGTTGTTCATCAAAGCAAGTTCTTCTTGCCCTTTTGCATTTGCCTAATGGACACATAAGCAACAATGGTAGAACACTTGCACAAAGTTGGTTTCTGGAGCAAACAGTGCTGTTGCCTAAGTGCAGAAGTTGGAACTATAGCCTAAGGATAGTATTTTTGCATTTTCCACCACAAATTATCAACTGATTGATGTGTACACTAATTGCATTTCAGGAGGACTTGTTCTATTTATGTTGGGCCTCTGTAGGCAAAACCCTTAATAAATATTTTACATGCTTTCTAATGACAAAAAAAAAGTGACTTGCCCAGGGTCACCTAGTGTCTAGGTCTGGCTCTCAATCCACTGAGGTACCCATCTGCACCCCCTTTTTTAAAAAACCCTTACCTTCCATCTTGGAATCAATACTGCATATGTATGTATGTATATATATATATAAATTATTATTATTATTATTATCTCAGTGCAGGGTAGAAAAACAGGTCCCCTAGAAATTAAATAAGGTTATAAACCTTTGAAGAAACAAATCTATTATTTAAAATTTTCCAACATCAAAGCAAGTCTCCAACTTCATTAGCAAAATTTCCTCCATAAGAAGTATAATGGGGTGGGGGGAACCTACATTATTCATTGTTAATATGCATTTTCACGTAATACCTACTCCTGGGTAGAAATATTAAATTCTTCTTATGTTGGACTTCTGTAGGTGAATTTTCACGTCAGCTTGATGAGAAAGACTCATTAGTTTCTCAGCTATCAAGAGGCAAACAAGCATTTACCCAACAAATTGAAGAACTGAAGCGGCAACTTGAAGAGGAGACTAAGGTGAAAATTTCAAATCTGAGCTTTTAAAATATACCACCTCATTGAAGCAAATGAGGGAAATAGTATTGTCAAGGTAAATATCACAAATCCTGACTTTTATGTAGGCAAAAAATGCTTTGGCCCATGCTTTGCAATCTGCTCGCCATGACTGTGACTTGCTACGGGAACAATATGAAGAGGAGCAGGAAGCCAAGGCTGAACTACAGAGGGCAATGTCCAAGGCCAACAGTGAAGTTGCCCAATGGAGGACCAAATATGAGACAGATGCCATTCAGCGCACTGAGGAACTGGAGGAGGCTAAGTATGGACTCTTGTGAAGGGGCAAGAAAAGGCAAAGATTAGGAAAGTATGTGGAAAGGAATAAATTGTGTAGAGTTTAGAAGAGTAAAAAATGCTTTTTTCCCAAGTCTTTAAACAATTCACATAATCTACATAAATCCCAGTTTCTCCTCTCTAGAACAGGGTATTGGACTAGTTAATCTCTAAAATCTGTTTCAATGCTATGTCCTCTGTTCCCCTGTACTCTTTAATGGGATAAGATCAGAGGTCACTAACTGATAGAATTCACAATGGATATACAAAAAAGGTAGCTGTGGCCATTTCTTTCTCTTACAGACATTTCCAACTGGGAATGGGGCATATCAAAATCCATTTCACTCCCTCCCACTCAACAATTTCTTCTTAACTCTTTAGGCCACAACTAAAAGCTTTGTCCTCTACATATACACTTAATACAAAAATCTAAGGACTTTAAGGAAATAAAAACTTATCTCTCAAATTGTTCGATTTCCTTCCTAATGAGATAAGTACATTGGTAAGAAAGGAATTCTGAGGGACAGATTGTCTGGAGAAATTTGGGTGGAGGGGGGACCCAACTTATTCCTTTTGAGAAAATTATAGGAAAATGAATGTTTTAAGAATAGTTTCATAAAATTTAATTTCGTAATCATTCTTTTCTTAAAAATTCACCTTATTGAACTTGGATCTTTTCAGAAAGAAGCTGGCCCAGCGTCTCCAGGATGCCGAGGAGCATGTAGAAGCTGTGAATTCCAAATGTGCTTCCCTTGAAAAGACCAAGCAAAGGCTACAGAATGAAGTGGAGGACCTCATGATTGATGTAGAGCGGTCCAATGCTGCCTGTGCTGCTCTTGATAAAAAGCAAAGGAATTTTGACAAGGTATTTCAAAAGTTCCTATCTTTTAGGAAATACATAAAACATTTTGTTCTTGACCATAGAGAATAATGATCATTGCCCTTTTAGGTGTTGTCAGAATGGAAACAGAAATATGAGGAAACTCAGGCTGAGCTTGAAGCTTCCCAGAAGGAGTCCAGGGCTCTCAGCACAGAGCTCTTCAAGATGAAGAATGCTTATGAGGAGTCTTTGGATCAGCTGGAAACACTAAAGCGAGAGAACAAGAACTTGCAGCGTGAGTGCCTTTCATATATATCTTTTACCACTAAAATTCTAGAGGGAAATCTTTGCTTTTTTTATTCCTTCTCAATTAAATTTGCCTTTTTATTTGCTAATCAACAGAGGAAATTTCAGATTTAACTGAGCAGATTGCAACAGGAGGGAAGCAGATCCATGAGCTGGAAAAAATAAAGAAACAAATTGAGCAAGAAAAGGGAGAGCTTCAGGCTGCTCTAGAGGAAGCAGAGGTACATGTCAATCAATTAAGCAAGGAAGAAATCATCAAGCACCTACTTTTGTACCAGTTGCTGTTGATATAAATATAAAAAGGGGCTTATCTCTCCCCTTAAGAAACTGACATTACACTAGGATGGAGAAACACAACAAATGCTGGGCCCAATTCATTTAATAATGAACTAAAAATATTGAAACTTATTATTATATTTTTTAAAATTGAAGGGGTGCTTTATATATGTTAGGAGCATAATCACAATACTTTCCAGAATAATAAAAATAAGAACATCACATCAAGGCACAACTAGTTCTTTTTTAAAAAATCATTGCAATGTATAGAAAGTAGCCTTTATCTCAACTGATTTTTTTTTTCTATTAAGGCTTCACTTGAGCATGAAGAAGGCAAAATTCTGCGTATCCAACTTGAGTTAAACCAGGTAAAGTCTGAAATTGACAGGAAAATTGCTGAAAAAGATGAAGAAATTGATCAGCTAAAAAGGAACCATCTCAGAGTTGTGGAGTCAATGCAGAGTACACTGGATGCTGAGATCAGAAGCAGAAATGATGCCCTAAGAATAAAGAAGAAGATGGAGGGAGATCTGAATGAAATGGAAATCCAACTGAACCATGCCAATCGCCAAGCTGCAGAGGCCCTAAGGAATCTAAGAAACACACAAGGTGTCCTGAAGGTAAGTTGGGTTAAGTATACAATATCTTTCATAAAGTCTTCCATGTAGTTTTTAATTTTAAAATATTATAAAGTTCATTTGTAAATGTAATTTTTATAATAATTTGGTGATGAATGGTGGATTTAACACTGTTTACTTTATTTGATGATAATTTTCATTTTTTCAGTAGTTCTAGGGCTTGAAATAAAAAATGCATTGGATCCATTCGTACAATGTGGTTGTCCTAACCAGATTTACTTTAAAATTAAATTTCAAATTTGTTTCTGTTATTCTTGGAATATAAATTACAAAAGACTATTATACGTACATAATGATTTTGTAAAAATGCTGCATTTGCATTCACAAATTTTTTGAAATTTGCCTTCCTTTGACATTGCAAACACAAGATGGATGAGATGTCAAAAAACTATTTTCCTTTGACATATAGGACACTCAATTGCATTTGGATGATGCCATTAGAGGCCAAGATGACCTTAAGGAGCAACTGGCAATGGTTGAGAGAAGAGCTAACTTGATGCAGGCAGAGATTGAAGAGTTAAGAGCTTCTCTGGAACAGACTGAGAGGAGTAGGAAGGTAGCTGAACAAGAACTTCTGGATGCCAGTGAAAGAGTACAGCTTCTACATACCCAGGTGAGATTTATTGTTATCAATTAATTAATCAATAAACATTTATTAAGCAGCTAGTACCTAACAGGCTCTAAGGCATAGGGGATACAAAGGCAAAAATTAATAGCTCTCACCTTTAAGAAACTCACATTCTATCAGAAATTAGAAGCATTTTTCTAAAGATATAGATAATTTTAGAAGTTATATCTAGCATATATCTGGAATGACACAACCTTTGACTTTTCTAAAACTCTCAAAAGAATATATAACTCATGTAATAATAGGTATGAGTTTCAGGTACATTTAGGGACTTCTTATTTCAGACCACATGACATTTATGTTGATGAGAGCCTAGAGTGTTGATCAATTCTAGGAGTTATCTATTTTTGGAAAAAAGCATAGAAAAACTGACAACTACACTAAACTTCTAAAATTAAAATAAAAAAAATTTATTAAATATAGAACTAGATGCCTGTAGAGGCTAAGGGGAAAACTTAGAGTTTAGTCTATGTTCTGAAAGGAATGCTTATTATTTCTAGCAGGAGTGTTTTTCAACTACATAGGCATAGACTACTTATAATTTTTGTTACCAAAACTGCTAACAGCACCAAATTTTTAAAATATTATAACCAGAACACTAGCCTGATCAATACCAAGAAGAAACTGGAAACAGACATTACTCAAATCCAGGGTGAGATGGAAGACATGGTTCAGGAAGCCCGGAATGCAGAAGAGAAGGCCAAGAAGGCTATCACTGATGTGAGCAGAAAACACACTGATTTCTCTCTTTGATATAATTTATGACTAGCTGATATTTATAGTTTTCTTGGCTTCCTTTATAACCAGGCAGCCATGATGGCTGAGGAGCTGAAGAAGGAGCAGGACACCAGCGCCCACCTGGAGAGGATGAAGAAGAACATGGAGCAGACAGTGAAGGACTTGCAGCATCGCCTGGATGAGGCTGAGCAGCTGGCCCTGAAAGGAGGAAAGAAGCAGATCCAGAAACTAGAGGCCAGAGTACATAACCTAAATATTACATCTTTATCAGCCTATTCACTGACTTGTTTCAGCAAAAACTGTTGAAGATCAAATCAAATTAAATCTTTTTTTCCAGGTTCGTGAGCTTGAAAACGAGGTTGAAAATGAACAGAAACGCAATGTTGAAGTTGTAAAAGGCCTGCGTAAGCATGAAAGACGAGTGAAAGAACTCACTTATCAGGTGATGTTATCTAGTATTCTATATAATGTTCTCCTTCCTCTTCCACCCTCCATGGAAATGAAAGATAAGAATAGTTGTTGGGTTTGAAATAATGAAATTGCCAACTATCAATTCTTTCAGACTGAGGAAGACCGTAAGAATGTTCTCAGGCTTCAGGACCTAGTGGACAAATTACAAACCAAAGTGAAAGCATACAAGAGGCAAGCTGAAGAGGCAGTAAGTATAGCATCTTGGCCATCATTTGACTAAAGCAAATATTTCTTAAAATTTTCCTTCTATAATCCTCCACTGGCTACTGCATAATAACTTTCCCTACCCAACACATGGCCTCCAAGAAACTAAGCAGGATTTAGATCTGTGTTCCTTTTCTTGCCCTACTGGCATCATAACAGAACTTAAATTTGGGAAAGTGAAAAAAAAAAAGATGAGGAGGAAGTAGTGAACTGAATTGGTCCATGATCCCATACTCTTCATTGCAATTGCAATTCAGCAATATTTTCCTTCTTCCTCAGAAAAAAAAGAACGAGAAATGCAGACTTCTCTTTCTGACCAATATATTTTCTATACTCAGGAGGAGCAGTCCAATGTCAATCTCTCCAAATTCCGCAAGATCCAGCATGAGCTGGAAGAGGCTGAAGAACGAGCTGACATCGCTGAATCCCAAGTCAACAAACTTCGTGTTAAGAGTAGAGAGGTTCACACAAAGATTGTAAGTGAAGAGTAATATCCTAATTCTTCAAGGTGATGGAAGAAATGCACATAATGTGAAATTCTTGGTCACTTTACTCTGTAATTATTGTCTACCTTGTCCTTAATGTTAAAATAATAAAGCCTAAAAGGGAAATTTGCAAACCTAAGTTGCATTTGTCTTCTTACAATATTATTCCAATAATTTTAGGGATATTAATTATCACATTTATATGGTGGCCTAAATTTGGAAATCATTCACATATATCATGTCACTTGAACCAGACAATGACCATGTAATTAGCCAAAGTTAATACAGAATAATTTATCAACTCTCTCTTCTCCTGAGAAGATAATATAGTTTTATTACTTCCTTGAGTTTTTTTTTCCCTAAACAGCTTTTTATTACTACAAGGAACCAAAAGTCTTAGAGTTAAAAAGGACTTTTGTCAGTCATGTAAAGAATTAAATTTAGGGGTTTGACTAAAATATGAGAATTCTAAAGTTATATTGTGGTCACCAATTAAAAAATATTATAGGGATTCTGGGTAAACATGGTGGCAATCTAGACTCATCCTCTCCTCAACAGCCACTGCTATAGACTACCTAAAAAGAGAAAAAAAAATTCATAAGAACGAAGGGACTCTACAGTAGGGCACAGCATTGAAGGTATGTGGGATTTGGGCATTTCCACACTATGAGGTATAAAGATAATTTTAGCATTGTGACTTAAAGTCTAATTTTAATTGGTCAGCAGGGAAAATCCCAAATAATAAAATACCCAAGTCAGCTGGAAATTTATGGTGATTTAATTGATATAGTGGAAAAAGATTAAGAAGAAGGAAAAGGAGTGGGATTTCTCCTGCCTGGCTAGTGCCAAAAGTGAAGACCAGAGGCTCTAGAAAGTAAGGATGAAGGAATCAGCCTGAACTCCAAAAGGGCTCAGCCAAAATGCCTGAACCTGAATCAGGTCAAGGGCAAACTCACCACCAAACACAGACAAATAGCTGCCACCATGCCAAGATGTCGGAACGCTTAGCACGCTGCCAGCCAGAGTCGCCTCTCTGGGGAAAAAGAGAGAGAGAGGAAGTGACATGCCTTATATAGATGGTTTTACGCCACTTTCCTGTGTCTCATCTGTACCAATGATAGCTTAGCTTGACTTAGGACAACCCAGAGGTCTGTCCACTGTTTCTGATTTGTCATTTGCTAGCACATGTCCATGTAATGTGGGTGTGCACATTCCTGGGTACTAGACCAAGCAAGATGGAGAGAATCTAAAAAACACAATCCCCCCTGATGATGATTGGGGGACTAGCCTCCCCAATTATCACTAAACATAAGCATCCTGCACCCCAAAAATTTCTAATTGCAGGTTTATACAAAATTTTACCCTCTAAGAGGAAAACTATAATAGTTAGAGATAAGGGGGAAATAGAAGAGAGAGACAGCAAAACCAATGTTTTTGCTGGGCACATTGACAAAAGCCAATTAGGGGGCAGTCCCCTTTGGCATAAGAGTGTACATTCAAAATAAATGTTCAACCAACCACACC